>NC_090266.1:511763155-512397619 GCF_040414725.1 Anabrus simplex | reverse complement strand
CGAGTTGGCCGTGCGCGTAGAGGCGTGCGGCTGTGAGCTTGCATCCGGGAGATAGTAGGTTCGAATCCCACTATCGGCACCCCTGAAGATGGTTTTCCGTGGTTTCCCATTTTCACACCAGGCAAATGCTGGGGCTGTACCTTAATTAAGGCCACGGTCGCTTCCTTCCAACTCCTACGCCTTTCCTATCCCATCGTCGCCGTAAGACCTATCTGTGTCGGTGCGACGTAAAGCCCCTAGCAAAAAACAAAAAACAAAAAAAACAACGTTTCTAAATTTCTAATTTCTGTAGTTGCTACTAAAATATAAATCAACTTTTAGAAAGAAAAGTTTGCTTCACTTGATCATATACGAGTGTGTATTAGTGACAAGGCCGCAATTAGAGCATGGCTTCCGTGTGTGAGACCCTTCACCAGGATTACCTGTTTCGATAAGTGGATTAGATACAAAGGAAAAGCAGCACGATTTTTGTTCTTTTTTGTGATTTCAGTGGAACGAGTAGTGTTACGAAACTGGCAGTGAGACTATGGATTAATTCATTTCTCCTAATGTAGCCACACACAAAATGAAGATAATTCGGACATGGATAAAGAGAAATTTCGTCAAGAGCTTGTGAGAGTGGCTTGGAGACTTGCAATCCTCCTCAGAGGCTTAACAAATATGATGTGGGCCCGCCTGCAGGAAACAAAATTCCCTCCCCCCCCCCAAAAAAAGTTGTTTAAAACCTATAACACATATGAATTTAACTGCAGCAGATAATTTAATGAAATCTATATCCATTCAATATACACGAAGAATTTGCTATAAGATTACAAACGAATTAATTTATTAATAGATTTTATTTTGAAAGTGAAATATTTTGTATGGATTGAAATACAACTTAAATAAATACACAACATTTGTTTCTATCTTTGTCTTCAAATTTCTAAAACTCAACTGTACGGACTTGATTCTAAAGAAATACCTATTTGTTTCGGTGCGACTTAAAGCAAATAATAATAATAATAATAATAATAATAATAATAATAATAATAATAATAATAATAATAATAATAATAATAATAATAATAATAATCGCATGCCTCTTTGAATAAAAGCGCATGGACGTAGCGTGCGCATTGGACGTATCCACACGGTGCCTGAAGTTGCAGCCAGGTGCAACCTTCCGTCAATCACGCCACATACTCACTGAAAAAACAAACTTTTCGGCCCATTCTACAAACACGTCACGATGTTACCTTTCCCGGGCAGAGTGACATTCAGGTAAAGTTAAAATAATTTGTCCGCGGAAATCTACCGAAACCTTAATTTTCAATCACTTATACTTACTCCATTCTGAGTACAAATTACATTACGTCCAAAAACCTTTCCAAGTCGACATCCACGTTGTACTTCCTCGTGCTTCGAGCAATTGTCCAATTTACAGTACTTTCTTTCTCTTTTAGCTCCCTCCAAATTTAAGTCCATCCGCATAACTGAATGGTCTGAATTCTCTGCTTCCAGCTTAAACAAGTTATGAGATCTCTTATTCTTGGGTGAGGCCTTCCAATTTTACTATTGATTTTGTAATTCACTCTCCAGTGTTATTGTTTGTTCTGTGCCTAACGTTAAAACAATTCCACATATCCAGTAGGATAGACTCATTCAGCAGCCATTGCTCAACAAAATAGTCTAAGAATTCTGTTAATTTCACATACGACGCAGCTTGACTGTGAATTAGAATTCATCCACTCTTTACATCTTTAGGTTTCAGAAAAGCAAGTGCAGCACATTTTCTTACATTTCGTCTGATTCCTTCGTTTTCCTTGTAAAGAGTCGTCATTCCTATTTCCTGAACCTTCCTCCACAGGCACTGCGTGAAATGGAAAACACATCCGTGAATCTCAGATTGAGGACAATATTCTCTTAGTACTAAAATATCACCAGTCTCAAAGTCTGCTGTGAATTTCTCTGGTTTACATTCTGGAACAGCTTGCACAGATGTCTTCGAGCATCCGAATGTATGTTCCCTTTTCCTTCTCAGTAAGAAGAAGTGCAAATACAATAGGAGTGATGTTAGTTTTACTTTCACTACTTCCCACGTCCACATGTGTCGTGTATAGTTGGGCGAACTGGCTGTTTACGCTTTTAAATGTACCGTCAACGGAAAACAACGTTCTTTCTCGCAACATTTCCTTAGCTAAAGAACTGGCGAAAATTAACATTCTGTTATCTGTGCCATCATCTGAAAGGAGAAAGCTCTTTCCGTGAAACATTTTCAACAATTCTTCACTGAGAATGATTTCTGAGGCTAACTTCTGTTCTTTCTGCACTCCATGATCCTTATTCTTCCATAGTACATTCAATGTTTAATATTTATAAACAGAGGAATGTGTGTTACAAGTTCAAATCCTTTATTATGCAAATTTTGAAATTCTTCAGAATAAATCAGAGGTATAGAAGAAATTTACTCAATCAATCAATACTGATCTGCATTTAGGGCAGTCGCCCAAGTGGCAGATTCCCTATCTGTTGTTTTCCTAGCCTTTTCCTAAATGATTTCAAAGAAATTGGAAATTTATTGAACATCTCCCTTGGTAAGTTATTCCAATCCCTAACTCCCCTTCCTATAAATGAATATTTGCCCCAGTTTGTCCTCTTGAATTCCAACTTTATCTTCATATTGTGATCTTTCCTACTTTTATAAACGCCACTCAAACTTATCCGTCTACTAATGTCATTCCACGCCATCTCTCCGCTGACAGCTCGGAACATACCGCTTAGTCGAGCAGCTCTCCTTCTTTCTCTCAATTCTACCCAGCCCAAACTTTGCAACATTTTTGTAACGCTACTCCTGTGTCGGAAATCACCCAGATCAAATCGAGCTAGGCTCTTCTCTAGCCTGTTTCTTTGCACGAAATATTGCTTGTTTTACATCGAGTTGAGCCTCATCAGGTACGCAATCTTAATTTACAATTCTCACGACTTCATTACCTAAAATAAGTAAGCAAATGAATAATAATTAGTAATTAAATAATAATGTCCGCCTCTGTGGTGTAGCGGTTAGTGTGATTAGCTGCCACCCCCGGAGGCCCGGGTTCGATTCCCGGCTCTGCCATGACATTTGAAAAGTGGTACGAGGGCTGGAACAGGGGTCCACTCAGCCTTGGGAGGTCAACTGAGTACAGGTGGGTTCGATTCCCACCTCAGCCATCCTGGAAGTGGTTTTCCGTGGTTTCCCCACTTCTCCTCCAGGCAAATGCCTGGATGGTACCTAACTTCAGGCCACGGCCGCTTCCTTCCTCTTCCTTGTCTGTCCCTTCCAATCATCCCATCCCCCACCAAGGCCCCTGTTCAGCATAGCAGGTGATGGCGCCTGGGCGATGTACTGGTCATCCTCCCCAGTTGTACCCCCGACCTAGATTCTGAAGCTCCAGGACACTGCCCTTGAGGCGGTAGAGGTGGGATCCCTCGCTGAGTCCGAGGGAAAAAGCAACCCTGGAGGGTAAAAAGATTAAGAAAGAAAGAAAGAAAGAAAATTTAAGAGGCCTCCGGTGATAGTAGTTAGCTTCCAAATGGTGAGAGGGAGTTTCATCACCAGTGTGGACATAGATATTTCTTCTTCTTCTTAATCTGTTTACCCTCCATAGTCGCTTTTTCCCTCGGACTCAGCGAGGGATCACAACCCTACCGCCTCAGTGGCAGTGTCCTGGGGCTTCAGACCCTGGGTCGGGGGATACAACTGGGTAGGATGACCAGTACCTCGCCCAGGCGCCCTCACCTGCAATGCTGAACAAGGGCCTTGTGGGAGGATTGGAAGATTGGAAGGCATAGACAAGAAAGTGGGAAGGAAGCTGCTGTGGCCTTAAGTTAGGTACCATCCCGGCATTTGCCTGGAGGAGAAGTGGGAAACCACGGAAAACCACTTCCAGGATGATTGAGGTGGGAATCGAACCCACCTCTACTCAGTTGACCTCCCGAGGCTGAGTGGACCCCGTTCCAGACCTCGTACCACTTTTCAAATTTCATGGCAGAGCCGGGAATCGAACCCGGGCCTCCGGGGGTGGCAGCTAATCACACTAATCACTACACCACAGAGGCCGACTTATAGATATTTACTATCAAAAATTAAAGTACAACAAAAACAACAACGTAAATATATCTACCAGGATAATCTCACTTATAGGAATTATTTTCCTCATTTTCATTACTTGAGAAAGCATGATTTCAAACAGTATGCCTTCAAATAAATAACCCCATTGATGTTATTCCCGGCAAGCATGATTGGATTGTTGGCGAGTTTATCAGATAATTTCAACCCAAACAACCACAAGATAATAATAATAATAATAATAATAATAATAATAATAATAATAATAATAATAATAATAATAATAATAATAATAATAATAATAATAATGTTATTGGCTTTACGTTCTACTAAGTACTGTTTCGGTTTTCGGAGACGCCGAGGTGCCGGAATTTAGTCCCACAGGAGTTGCTTTACGTGCCAGTAAATCTACCGACACGAGTCTGACGTATTTGAGCACCTTAAAATACCACCGGACTGAGCCACGATCGAACCTGCCAAGTTGGTGTCAGAAGGCCAGCGCCTCAGCTGTTCGAGCCACTCAGCCCGGCACACCCACAAGGAATAGCTTATCTATCTTAACTCCGTATTATATTAAAACTGTTTCTAAAGCACCTCTTAAAATGTAATAGCGAAATTGCAATTCATTACGTACATTATTAAAATATTTGATCTTGTAGGCATAACTCGTTATTGTATCCGGTCAAAATGGACATAAATAATTTTTTTCTTATAACGTAAATTGAAAATGACGAGGATTCCTGCTCTCTTTCTCTGCCTCCATATCAAACTCGGGTACACCAGCAGTAATAATAATTTCGTGTGGCTATTTCTAGCCGGGTGCAGCCCTTATATGGCAGACCGTCCGATGAGGGTGGGCGGCATCTGCCATGTGTAGGTAACTGCGTGTTATTGCGGTGGAAGGTAGTGTTATGTGTGAGTTGCAGGGATGTTGGGAACATCACAAATACCCAGCCCTCGAGCCATTGGAATTAACCAGTGAAGTTTAAAATTCCCGATCAGACCGAGAATCGAACCCGGTACCCTCTGAACCGAAGTCCAGTACGCTGACCATTCAGACAACGAGTTAGACATTGCCAAAGCAGTGATGGAGAGTGACTGGGAGAGATTTTCTTCCATACGTAGTCACAACGTCACTGTAGTTGAATAGCATACGCTGCGCTCATCGCCTGCCAGTCCGCCCACTTATAGTGCTTTGCACCCGCGGAACGGATTGACCAATGTAGGCACCTCATTTTTAGACCAAAGTAAAGAATCTCACTGTATGGACAAGGGAATATTATCAGCTAAGCTACAACCACAAAAACTTTCTTCAAGCACACTGACGTGGCTGCACTTCTATTTAATTGGGCATGTCAGCACGCACGAAAGTATCACTCTGGCAACAAACTGAAGTTAGCGTAGTTCAGGGCAGTGCTCTAGGCACCACTACTATTTACTGTACTTAAATGACCTACCGGAACATATAAAAACCTGTAAATACCATATATACGAAGATGACATTCAATTACACAGACACACACAAATCCGAAAGACATTAACAAACTAAACGATGATCTGGAAAATATAAAAGACTGGACTAAAAATAATTATTTTAAAGTCAGTCCAATCAAATAGCACGCAATCATAGTATGATCCGAAATTAATCAACCGGGTGAGTTGGCCGTGCGTTTAGGGGCGCGCAGCTGTAAGCTTGCATCTGGGAGATAGTGGGTTCAAGTCCCACTGTCGGCAGCCCTGAAGATGGTTTTCCGTTGTTTCCTATTTTCACACGAAGCAAATTCTGGGACTGTACCTAAATTAAGGCCACGGCCGCCTCCTTCCAACCCCTAGGCCTATCTTATTGTCGCCATAAGAGCTATCTGTGCCGATGCGACGTAAAACAAATTGTAAAAATAAACAAAATCATAAGCTGAAAAGTGTTAGGATTCCTCCAACCCTATTCCACATAACACCAATATAAATAAACGAAACTGTAAAGAACCTTGGCTTCATTTTTGGACGGAGCACATGACGAAAATTTGCCAACGAGTATTCTTTTTTTGCACTCCTTTAAAAGTTTACGGACCGAGCTCGATAGCTGCAGTCGCTTAAGTGCGGCCAGTATCCAGTAATCGGAAGATAGTGGGATCGAACCCCACTGTCGGCAGCCCTGAAGATGGTTGTCCGTGGTTTCCCATTTTCACACCAGGCAAATGCTGGGGCTGTACCTTAATTAAGGCCACAGCAGCTTCCTTCCCATTCCTAGGCCTTTCCCATCCCATCGTCGCCATAAGACATATCTGTGTCGGTGCGACGTAAAGCAAATTTTTAAAAAAGTTTACGGGACCTCCTTCCACTAAATACGAGAAAGTTACTTGTTCAGAGCTTAATTCTACCCATCTTCGATTATGATGATCTAATATACAACAACCTAAACACCACACTTAACGCTAAACTTCAGCGGATTCGTCGCCATAAGACCTCTCTGTGTCGGTGCGACGTAAAGCCCCTAGCAAAAAAAAAAAAAAAAACTTCAGCGGGCTTATAATGCATGCGTTCGTTTTGTATTAATTTACAATTTGTTTTACGTCGCACCGACACAGATAGGTCTTATGACGACGATGGGATAAGAAAGACCTAGGTGTGGGAAGGAAGCGGCCGTGGCCTTAATTAGGTACAGCCCCAGCATTTGCCTGGTGTGAAAATGGGAAACCACGGAAAACCATCTTCAAGGCTGCCGACAGTGGGGCTCGAATCCACTATCTCCCGGATGCCAGCTCACAGCTACGCGCCCATAAGCGCACGGCCAACTCGCCCGGTCGTTTTGTATTAAATATGCCCAGATATTGTCATGTATCACCCTGTCTTGAACAGCTGTCGTGGTTATATTTAGCGAAGAGAAGAAACCATCATTCGTTTTCGCTTGTCCCCATTGTCCTCCGTACAGACACATCAAGTTATCTGAGAACGGATCTTAAATACTTGTCATCCCCAAACAGTATAGTGTACCTGCAAGATCAGAAACATCTCCTTTGCTGAGCTTCCCGATGTAACGCAGCAGGTTACGGCAACTCATTCATACCTGCAACCATACGCTGAAAAAGTGTTCAGAAAAACAAAACAAAGAAAGCAGAACTTCCAATGAACTGATATACCATTGAATTATTAGACCTCTTAGAATCTAAGTGTTCTAACAGCAAGGCGAAGATTTTAATTTTGGTAGCATACCATTTGACTTTTTAATAGTTTAAAGTGCGCTACAACAGTGAATATAAACAGTATCAAGAAATATTTTGTTTGATTTTTCAAGGAAAACAGCAGAAATTTTAATACGTGTTTTAAAGCGTTACATAACATAAGAATAACCAGCTGAACCTTTTATTTTTAAGTGTTCTATTACATAACGAACATTATCAAGAAATGTTTATTTATGTGTATGTGTTATTGACGATATTTTATGTACAGCTGAATGATGTTAGATCTTAAGATGTGGGAAATCTTGCTTATGAGGTAGATTTTGCTGATGGAGTGGGGGGCTCCCTAAACATGTACGAGTGAAATAATTGTTCAAAATTAGGAACTTGATTATATAGTGACAGGGTGGACCCAACCATCACCCGTAGTATATTTATGCGAATTTAGTCACTACGGACGGACTAAGGATCGAAAATGGTAAAATTTGTCGAATATGAAATTATCTTACAAGGCTGAAAACGTGTTCAGAAAAACAAAGGAAACAATCATGGTTGCAAATATGTAACATAAAACTTACGTTAAAGTTACAGACTGAGAACTGAAAGGAGAAACCATAAAGCACATGTAAACAGAATTAACACTATTCAAGTGACAGTGAATCAGAGCTAGAAAATACGTTTTGGTTCATGCGATTGAAAGAACAGTTTCGAATAGAAAAATTTGACTACCTAAATTTTATTTCTAATCTACGTTGTAAAAATGTTCGTGTAGAAAGTTTGCCTTTGAAATATATGATAATCCAATAACGTGGTTATAATTTTCTTAGCTGGTACCGTAGGCCTACACTCTTCTGTATGTTGATAAATTGGAGTTGTACAGGTAACTCCACATCTGTATGATAAAACAATAATTGATATTTTTCAACAATATATTGCTCCAAGAGAAAACAAACTGTTACGTATTTTATTTTCTTCAATTTTAAGTTACAGGCTTAATGAGCTTATTAGCCTACAATACGATTCTCTAAGCAACCTCTGCTTGTGGAAAACTTATGCGCGTCAAATAGTTACGTTTTCCATGCGATGACATGATGTTGATCAATATAATCATTTCAAATGTTTGTTACTGAATAAGAAACTTATCGTTTTCCAGAAGCTTAACTTGTGATACTCCGAAAGAAGATATATATAGATCTTGTCCTAAGAAAAACTAAAAGAATATTGACATTGACAAAACTAACGTTTATAAATAATTGTAATGTCTTAATTTAACCATTAATTTCCCATGCAGATATGCATTTATTTTATCAGTTTCTTTTATGAATATTATATGAAGGTGAGATAATTGTTCATTTCAGTTGTGATAAATATTTTTTTAAATATGCGACGAATGTAACTGTGATAATTAACGATAATTTAAACCTCCGGATGAAATGTTAATTAATCGATTTCTGAATTTTAAATTCATGATTTTATTTCCTTTACCCACATTTTTATAATGCTTGAATAAATGATAGCAGTTAAGATGTATATGAAATATATTTATAATTTCGATAGTAATGTAAGGCAAATTAGAATCAAGGTGTTGGATTATGAATCTTCTTGCAGCCCAACGATACGTCGGATGGAGACATCCATCATGATTAATGATAGGTAAAATGTTAGTTAGCGTATCAGCGTTATCTTGATCCCGCGTAAAAATAAATATTGTGAACCCTGAGAGACTGGTCGGGATTTCTTCTATGTGACCCAACCTGGACGCAGGAAGGGCGTATTGTGTATGTATGTATGTATGTATGTATGTATGTATGTATGTATGTATGTATGTAAGTATTGTACCAGGAAAAGGTTATGGGGCCAGAGCAGGAGAAGGATCTCAGGTAGTGTGCGGTTACTTATCGGAGCAGGTGCAGAGAAGGATATTTTCGCAGGGCCAATAATAGACGTTAACTAAGTTTCTTTGACAATATTTATTGATATTTTCACGTAAATCACCCTGCGGTTGATTAATCAATATTAAATTTTCAATTAATCTCTCCAGAATGCAAAAATGAAATATAGGCGCTGTTATATTCTGAGACATCCACTTGATGTTAAAATTTATACCAAAATGAATACCAATTTTGCGAGATCATAAACACCCTACAGTTCATCTAGGATCTCTTATATAGATTTAAATTCCAAAATGACACTTTGTACATAGAACTTCAGTTAACCAAATTTCTAGATTGCGTAGAAATTAAGTCCATCAGTTGTGATGCAAACCTAAGTTTTCTAAGATTTTTAAATATAATATTAACACACACTTCCATTAATAATCTGATAGTTCAAATAAATGTTTTCAATCACTTGCTGTAAACTCCTACAGTTCATGTAAACCAATTTCATTAGAAAAGAAAATAGTGCACTTGTTTTATGGCAAGCACTATAGTTCAGCTAAGTGGAATGACTTCATTTTTAAAGAAAAATCTATATTTCAAAATAAGACCTGAAGTCTTCTTGAATAACCTCCTACAATTATTAGGAACAGTAGGATTAGAATCCACACGAAGCACTTTTCTCTTGACGAATGTAGCACTATGAATGATTGAGTGCTTTGTTAAAGTCAGTTAGTGTCTAAGTGGAATTACTCACTCAAAAAATATATAAAAAGCACTTATATCACCTGTAATCTGCTTATAAGGATTGATGAAGTACTGTCCTGCGGCTTGGTGACTGAAAATTTCTGCAGCATGCAGCCAAGACTCGAACTCGACACCAGCAGCGTGACAATTTTCATCCAATGAAGACACCACCTTATCATCCCTCGTCGAAATCACGATCAATACCTCGTCGAAACCACGCTCGAAGAAACCACCATTAATCCCACGCTGGAGATTACGTTCTACGTAGCGTAATATCACGACACATCGCCAAGATTTCCGATGTTCTTTTAAAGAGAAATGTTGAAACACGGAATGTTCAATTGGCACAATATAATGGGCTGTAGAACCCTTCATTATCGTTAAAGAATTGTATTATACACTGACATAAGTCTTAATGCACAGTTTGTATTCTCACTGTTGTTTTATGATGTTAAATACAGTCTATGCTACAGTGTGATCCATAAGTCAAGTTAATGCAGTAACGACTTGCAGTCGTTTTGAAAATGGCAAGCACAGTCTTTCACTCACAGTTTATAAAACATGAATTGAACACTGTCACATTTCATAACAGTCACTGATTATGTCTTAAATTCACTCGTAGAGTAACCATCACAGTCCATGAAACACTCGAGAAAATGCAATTTATATCGTTCCTAGAACTGTCTCTTGAATATTAATATTCATAGATTAAGAGGTTTTTATGACTGAACTTGCATCAACACGAGTTTGTATGACCTAATATTGCCATAAAATGTCCTTAACATTTAGTTAGTTTCTCATGGTAAAAATCGAAAGTTCGAGAAAATACGTGAAAAATAGTCACATTTAGTCCTGTCAATTATTGAATATTCTAGTGGAATGGTATTTCAAACAGTTCACAATCGTAATAGTATACGATAAATGCGTCTCAGAATTAATTAATTTGCCATAAATTGATAGTTCAGTTTAGCACGCACAATGCCCTAGTATGCTGTCACTATCAATGACAAAGTTCAAGATTATGAGAGATTGACAAAGTCCACAGTACAGTCAACTGGTAAATTAAACCCTTGAATTCTCAATTATACTTCAATGCACAGTCTCTATCGTAAATTCACTTGGTTAAGACACTCGTAAATCTTATACAATGAAGATTCAGTCAGAGAATTTACATTTCACACGTCACGACGCGGTTGAAACTCCACTTGCAACAACCTCGCACAAATTCAAAGTTCTAGAGTGTAACTTTTATATCTCTCGCGAAGCGCGACGGAGCATAGTGACGTCTATTCATGAGTCGTAGAGTTTAAGATACACTGACTATACCCTCGAGTCGTCAACCTATTTATAACCGTCTTGCAGCAGCTCTCTGAGCCGGGCGACAGAGGTGTGGATATACTTCCCAAACTTCAACTCGTTATATCTTTGAAACCACTAGGCGGATTAATCTCAAATTTGCAATGTTGTACTTTTAAAATATAAGCTACAACTTGGTGTTAGTCCCATATTTATTTATCAAGTCGTTGAGAAGTATATAAATTGTGTCGGGACGTTTCTGCGGGGAGGTGAGCTACAAGCGGTGCTGACGTCACTCGACCTTGCCCCACTCATGCTGTCTTCCTCACGCAGAGCAGTATGGACGAGAACGTTCTCTCGTACAGATGTTCGGACATCGTAACTTAGGCGTTCTCTCATGAATAAAGATTTTACAACACATATGTGCCAGGGCCTACGCCTTCCTGGTACTGTATGTATGTATGTATGTATGTATCTACGTACTTATATATGTATGTATGTATGTATCTACGTACGTATGTATGTATGTATGTATGTATGTATGTATGTATGTATGTATGTATGTATGTATGTATGTATGTATGTATGTATGTATGTATGTATGTATGTATGTATTGTACCCTTGCCATTGACGATACGAAGACTCCAGTGTCATGGGCCTGCACTCATGCAGTCTTCTTATCTCAGGGTGTGGTTACTGTTCGTTGTAGTCACATAGTCTTTTGATTGGCAAGGTACAGAAGAATATACAAACTACTTCGAATGAAAGAAAAAAGTTTCCTAAAATTACATTCATTTTTCCATAGAACAAAAAGTAAATTTGAAACATAAAATAAAATTCAAAAGAAATTCAGACATGTCGACAAAGAAATATTACAATATCAGAGTAGAGGAGAAATTACACATTACCGATATATTGGTCTACATTAGGTAATGGCCTTGTAATGTTGATGTTTGTTTAATAAATTGTGAACAAAGCAAGAAAACACGAACATGAAAACTAAGTTAGATTTGAAGTTACCTGTAGGTTAAGTTGTCTACATTTGAAGATTCAGTTTCTCGAACATTTGATTGCCCAACTTCATATATAGTAAGGACATCCAATTATTAAAATCACCAGCAAGGTACAAGATAATTGTCGAATGAACCCTTAGCTGTCAAGACCTAACCTCCAAACTAAATTGAACTATCGCTTGTATCTTAATTAACATTTCATGAAGTCAAATGAGCTTCTGATTTGAGACTAAATGCTCTGAAGTTCAGTCTCTAATAACTGAGGATCAAGATGCGCAATAGTGAAATAAAATTGCGTCACTCGTAAAAAAGATAACAATCGTGACCAATGTCACTCAAAATATAAAACGATGCTTGACAATCAGCACCACAGGAAAACTATGTCCCATCTAAACATATAACTGACTTGAGAAAGCTAAACTTATTTCCAAAATATTAAATTAGTCAATTAATAAATTATGAAATTAATCCTCAGATTCATAATAAATAATTGAACCTAGCAAGTATGCTCAATTTAAGCATTTGAATTATTTCCATAAGGAAAATCGTTATTGTGTGAATGAATATGCCACGTTGAATCCTAGATGGTCGTGATCTACTGATGATCTCAAAATGCATATTTACACAAGTTTGTACCGTATAACGTTCCCTTACGTAAACAAAGAAAATTTCACATCATAAGAAGAAATAAACTACCGCATATGGACAACTAACGCATAAATGATTTAATAAATTTTGAGTCAAACCGCACTAAACCAACACAACACGCTATGATGGTCTAATAAAAACGACTACACCCTTAATACACTGGCGGAAAAATAGCCAGACACCATGAAATAAGGAATGTAGAATACGGAAATTTTGGTAACATATTTGTCGAGGTAAAATATTTAATTGATTAAAGGTATAAGACTACAGGTTGATATCCACATGAGAAGAATCAACGCAAATGTGCCATACTAGTCCATTAATAACCGGTGTAATCGCCTGACTGTTGAATGCAGGGATGCAAACGTACATGCATTGTGGCTTACAGGTGACGGATGTCAGCTTGTGGGATGGAGGTCCATGCCTGTTGTACTTGGTCGGTCAATAGGGGGACGGTTAATGCCGGTTGTGGATGACGCTGGAGTTGTCGTCCAATGATGTCCCATACGTGCTCGATTGAGGACAGATCGGGGTATGACCAGGTCAAGGCAGCATTTCGACACTCTGTAGAGCACGTTGAGTTACAACAGCCGTATGAGGGCGTGCATTATCCTGTTGAAAAACATTCCCGGGAATGCTGATCATGAATGGCAGCACAACACGTCGAATCACCAGAAGGACGTACACATTTGCAGTCAGGCTGCGTGGGATAACTATGAGAGTGCTCCTGATGTCATAGGAAATTACTCCTCAGACCAGAACTCCCAGTGTAAGTCCAGTGTATCGACGCTGCAGACAGATAGAATGCAGGCACTCACCTGGCCTCGTTCTAACCAACACACGGCCATCACTGGCACCAAGGGAGAAACAGCTTTTATCGGAAAACACAATGGACCTCCACCCCATCCTCCAATGAGCTCTAGCTTAACACCACTGAAGTCGCAGACGGCGGTGGTTTGGGATAAGTGGAATGCACGCCGCAGAGCGTCTGGCTCGGAGCAGTCCTTTAAGTAACCGATTTCGAACAGTTCGTTGCGTCACTGTGATGCCAACTGCCGGTCGAATTGCTGCTGCAGACGCAGTCCGCTGTGCCCCCGCCATACGCCGAATACGGCGGTCCTCCCTCACGGTAGTACGACGTGGACGTCCGGAGCCCGGTCTTCTTGCGAGCGTACCTTCTCTTGACCACTGCTGCCAGCACGCATGAACAGTGGAGACATTCCTGCTAAGTCATTCTGCAATAGCGCGGAAGTCATGACCCACTCACAGTCACTCCGTCCAATCTCACAGGTAACTAATGCTCTCGCACAGTAAGCCCATATTTAAAGCTAACCTGATGTGTAAAGTCATGGGGCCGCTACTAGTGGTACGTTAATGTGATTTGCGGGACATTTGAATCAACATCATCTTTCAGATGTATACACACGCTTGCCAAGGTTCGTCAATCTAGCATAACCATAACTCCTGAATGGTGTTTGGATATTTTATCCGCCAGTGCATAACACTCGCAATGAAAAATCTGGTACCCATATACCAATAGCCAGTGTCAAACACCCTTCCATGAGATTCTGTGGTGAGAAAAATAAACATGTCGAACCAGGTCAAGCTATGCTACCTGTGGAAGCATACCCAGCTGACTAGGTTACAACACAATCAATGGCGTCTTTATCCCATGAAACCACCGTCCTATGTCGAACCCTTGCCTCTAGCAAAAATGCAACATTTAAATGCTGTTAAGAACCAGAAAAGAAACCCATAAAAATCATTGAAATAATCATTACCAGGTCAAATGGTCGTCCTGGTCTTCTCGGATATACAATCCAATTAGCTATGACCGAACTTCCGTTCTTGATGTCGCCACTATCATATTCGACTTTCTCTCAAAATATCAAAATCCACCTTCTCTACGATAGGTCATACCGTCTAAATGATTCGACCTGCCCAGCTGATAGTTGTTATTGAGGATCGGACGCATCTCCAATTTCGGTGGTTACTATGAAAAACCTGCAATCCGAATACACTGCTACTGACAAAACATTGGGATACTGAAAGAACTTCACTGTTTCACAAGCAAGAAAATATGTCCTAAATCTTTATGAAACCACTGCAATTCCTTCCTCACAAAACTATGGTTAATCTACAAATTTCCTAGATAAAAATAGTGAACTACACATGAAGTTAAATATCATTAAAATGTGAGGCACGAGATGTATAACAGATTCTTCCCAAAATTTTCGGAAATACGAATCACTGAGTCCACAGAGTCTACAGAAAGATTTACTGCAAAAACACTTCACTTCGACATCAATGAGCAAGTTCCGCAGAAAACAGTTTTCCGAGGAATCCCAACCTACAGACAAAATTCACAAAATCACTTTCGACTCACACTAATCACGTGTGCCATCTTGGCTGAACCACGGATCCAAAACTCGTGTACATACGAATTCAAACACGCTCAATACTGACAATAGTGGCTCACCTAGCTACACCCTCACCAGAAATCGTGTATATACACATATAAATCTACAAGGGGCCACTACCTGGATGAATTTCACCCACTGAAGCAAAATACTATTGGGTCAGAAGTCAGCTGGTTCCCACCACGTAAAAATAAATAACACAATTCTGCCGAAAATATACACTACGTTCAGAAATCTGAAATTGTCCGAATCCCGCACTTCACCGAGGCATTATGTTATATACCCACATGTTCTCTGGATCCTCAGAAAAATGAAGTCTATTTTAACACAAAATGAAACTGGCCTCACTCAGCTGCAAATAATACTAACGTAAGGGAATATTTCTGTAGCATTTCACCAACCTTTAGATGTCATTCCTCGTCTGATCATCGTCCCTTTGGCAATCCAAAGAGGATTTGTCCCTTCATATTACCCAATTTAGTGGATATACATGGCACATTAATTAATGGCTCCACATCGGCCATTTTTATCGTTAAAACTATACACTGTTTCAAATAGAATTTAAAAGATTACACAATATTTTACATAGAAAACACATCTGCAGGTATACGACTTCGCCGTACTCGCATACACACCTCAATGCATTTTCACACCGCGGAGCCGTTCTGCATTGTGTCTCACTATCACGGTGCGAGGTTTCAGGCAATGCCTCGCACTGATATACACGCCAGGTATTATCTCAAACTCCACTTCTGCTTCCGGCTAAATAAAGCGTTATCGTCTGAGCTAAATATATCTCACATCCCTCCACAGCCTAAATTCGTTCTACACTGATGATCAGTCCTTGTTCGAGCACTGGCTGACTACCTAGTCTTGAAGTTTATATTATTCATATTACGAAATCCTTCCCTGCGAACCATGTGACTTTGCAGCGGTGGGGAGGCTTGTGTGTCCCAATGAAGCAGATAGCCGAGCCGCAGGTGCAACCATATCGGATGGGTATCTGTTGAGAGACCAGACTAACGAATGGTTCATCGAAAGGGGGGTAGCAGACTTTCGGTAGTTGCAAGGGCGGCAGTCTAGATGATTGACTGATACGGCCTTGTAATAATACTCAACGTGGCTTAGCTGTGTTGATACTGCTACACGGCTGAAAGCAACGGGAAACTACAGCCGTAACTAACTCGCGAGGACATGCAGCTCTCTCTGTATGAATGATGTACTGATGATGGCTTGCTCCCGGGTAAAATATTCCGGAGGTAATCTAGTCCACCCCTCGGATCTCCGGGTGGGGACTACACGAGATGGGGCGATCATCAGGAAGATGGATACTGACATTCTGCGAGTCGGAGCGTGGAATGTTAGAAGTTTGAATCGTTGTGGTAGGTTAGAAAATCTGAAAAGAGAGATGGATAGACTAAAGTTCGATGTAGTTGGTATAAGTGAAGTACGTAGGCAGGAAGAACAGGATTTTTGGTTAGACAACTACCGAATTATCAACACAAAATCAAACATGGGTAATGCAGGAGTTGGTTTAATAATGAATAAGAAAATAGGGTAGCGGGTAGGCTACTACGACCAGCATAGTGAAAGTATTATTATCGTCAAGATAGACACCAAACCAATGCCCACCACAATAGTGCAGGTCTATATGCCTACTAGTTCAGCGGATGATGAGGATATCGAAAGAATATACGAAGAGATAGAAGATTTAATACAATATGTAAAAGGTGACGAGAATCTAATTGTGATGGGAGACTGGAACGCAGTGGTAGGCCAAGGAAGAGAAGGTAATACAGTAGGAGAATTTGGATTGGGACAAAGGAACGGAAGAGGAAGTCGGCTGGTTGAATTCTGCACTGATCATAATTTAGTCCTTGCCACTACTTGGTTCAAACAACACAAACGACGGCTGTATACGTGGACAATACTTGGAGACACTGAAAGGTATCAAATAGACTTCATTATGATTAGGCAGAGATTCAGAAACCAGGTGTTGGATTGCAAAACTTTCCCAGGAGCAGACGTGGACTCTGAGCACAACTTGTTGGTCATGAAATGCCATCTGAAGTTGAAGAAATTGAAGAAAGGAAAGAATGCAAAAAGATGGGATCTAGACAAGTTGAAAGAAAAGAGTGTGAGGGATTGTTTCAAGGAACATGTTGCACAAGGACTAAATGAAAAGGCTGAAGGAAACACTATAGAGTAAGAGTGGAGAGTCATGAAAAATGAATTCAGTAGGGCTGCTGAAGAAATGTTAGGAAGGAAGAAAAGATCAACTAAGAATCAGTGGATAACTCAGGAGATACTAGACGTGATTGATAAAGGACGGAAATACAAGAATTATAGAAATGCAGAGGGCAGAAAAGAATACAGGCGATTAAAGAATGAAGTGGATAGAAAGTGCAAGGTAGCTAAGGAAGAATGGTTGAAGGAGAATTGCAAGGATGTCGAAGGTTGTATGGTTCTAGGAAAGGTACATGCTGCATACAGTAAAAACAAGGAAACCTTTGGAGAAAGGAAATCTAGGTGTATGAATATTCAGAGCTCAGATGGGAAGCCACTTCTAGCGAAAGAAGACAAAGCAGAAAGATGGCAGGAACATATCCAACAGTTGTATCAAAGTAAAGATGTAGATAATTTGGTTTTGGAACAAGAAATGGCTATTGATGCTGATGAAATGGGAGACCCAATTTTGAGGTCAGAGTTTGACAGAACTGTGAGTGACCTAAACAGGAACAAGGCATCTGGAATTAATGACATTCCCTCTGAATTACTGGCAGCCTTAGGAGAAACCAGCATGGCAAGGATATTCCATATAGTGTGTAAGATGTACGAGGCAGGAGAAGTCCCATCCTTTTTTCAGTAGAATGTTGTTATGCCTATTCCCAAGAAAACCCGTGCTGACAGGTGTGAAAACTACCGCAACATTAGTTTAGTATCTCATGCCTGCAAAATTTTAACACGTGTTATTTACAGAAGAATGGAAAAACAAGTTGAAGCTGAGTTGGGAGAAGATCAATTTGGCTTCAGAAGAAATGTAGGAACACGTGAAGCAATCCTGACTTTACGTCTGATCTTAAAAGATCGAATCATAAGGACAAGCCCATGTACGTGGCATTCGTAGATCTAGAAAAGACATTCGATAATGTTGACTGGACCAAACTATTGAAGATTCTGAAGGTGATTGGGATCAGATACCGAGAACGAAGAATTATCTACAATCTGTATAAAATCAGTCTGCAGTGATAAGAATCGAGGGCTTTGAAAAAGAAGCAGCAATCCAGAAGGGAGTGAGGCAAGGCTGCAGGTTGTCCCCTCCTTTTCAATGTTACATAAAACAGGTGGTAAAGGAAATCAAAGAGGAATTTGGAAAGGGAATCAAAATCCAAGGAGAGGAAATCAAAACCTTGAGATTTGCCGATGATATTGTTATTTTATCTGAGACTGCAGAGGATCTCGAGAAGCTGCTGAATGGTATGGACAAAGTCTTGGGTAAGGAGTACAAGATGAAAATAAATAAGTTCAAAACAAACGTAATGGAGTGCAGTCGAACGAATGCAGGTGACGCAGGAAATATTAGATTAGGAAATGAAGTCTTGAAGGAAGTGGACGAATATTGTTACTTGGGTAATAAAATAACTAACGATGGCAGAAGTAAGAAGGACATAAGATGCAGACTAGCACAAGCAAGGAAGAGCTTTCTTAAGAAAAGAAATTTGCTCACTTCAAACATTGATATAGGAATTAGAAAGATGTTTTTGAAGACTTTCGTGTGGAGCGTGGCATTGTATGGATGTGATACATGGATAATAACTAGCTCAGAAAGAAAGAGAATAGAAGCTTTTGAAATGTGGTGTTATAGAAGAATGCTGAAGGTGAGATGGATAGATCGGATCACGAATGAAGAGATACTGAATCGAATTGGTGAGAGGAGATCGATTTGGCTAAATTTGACGAGGAGAAGACATAGAATGATAGGACACATCTTAAGATACCCAGGACTTGTTCAGTTGGTTTTTGAAGTAAGTGTTGGTGGTAAGAACGGTAGGGGCAGACCAAGATATGAATATGACAAGCAGATTAGAGCAGATGTAGGATGCAATAGTTATGTAGAAATGAAAATGTTAACTTAGGATGGGGTGGCATGGAGTTCTGCATCAAACCAGTCTTTGGACTGATGACTCAAACAACAACATTACGAAATTCACATGGTTCACAGTTACTGCACTAACAATTAGAGTTATCAGCTCCTCACTAACAAATTCGCACTTCAGAGTATTTCTCAAAATATTCTAAGTCGGAATTACTATACAAGGTGTCGCAGATCATATCCGCGAGGCAGTGGCAGAAGCAATACTTGACTATCATCTTCGCAAGCTTAAGTAACCTACGGCTTTTGCGCCAAATTTTCCGCACAATTCTGTGGCGACCGGATCACTTTTCCGAATCTGCAGGATTTATTAATTTTAAATTCGCTGGTCTTGCTCAAAAAATGCAGGCCATCACACTGATGTTGGACATACAATTTTCCCTTCTTAGGTTTTGATGAGATCTTTTGCGCTTGGGTAGACCTGTCTCTGCACCCTGAAACTCTTGGGCTATGTTCCATTCACGTGCTGTGTCGCTAGCCTTGAGCGCATTTCAATAGCCACGTGGGATCTTAAGATTGCACAGGTATCATTCTTACTTCATTTTATGACCAAGAATAATCACTTTTAATTCTACTGTTATTCCGTTCTAGTTTCAACTCTAATTATCCTCTAATTGGCTTGAAACAGTTCAATAACATCAACATTGCGGATTATGTGTACCTCCACCTGCTTGGAGATAGCTTCCGTGGCGCAAATATTGTGATCTGCGAGATCGGTGAATCAGGTTCTTTCGCCTTTCCAAAGAGTAAACACGTAGAGAAAATATGGAGAATGGGTTATGCAATTATCAGCACTCCAAATGACGGCATCCTGCACATGTAGGAAATAGGTAACGGGGTCAGTATGCATGTATGTACGTATGTATGTATGTATGTATGTATGTATGTATGTATGTATGTATGTATGTAGACCTATGTATGTATGAATGAACGTATGTATTAAAACATTAAACCATGAAATGCACGTAAGCATGAAGAATATCTTCCCACCTTCTGGATGTAACTGTCCACAATGACTTTAGAATGCCTCTGCATTACTAGTTTAGTGTCCAGAAATCCAGGATAATGGATTTAAGATTGGGTTCCAATAACTTAAGTCTATATTAAATGGATATCTTGAAGACAAATTCATGTTGGACGTGGATATCTGGCCATTGTCATGGAATCACCGAATGTTAGCCTCTTCATATTTATTTCTTCACATGCATTTCATCTCATTTCTGCTTCGTGGAATAGTATGTTCCCTTTTCCATCGCAGTAGTTAGCTTCGTTTAATAATGCTCTTTCTCTTTCTGTCTTTAGGGTGGAGAAAACGTCTATGTTCACGCCGGTCTGACTCGAGGAGATTTCGATCAAAGTCTAAGTTGGCCCTTTAAGCTGAAACTACGCGTCCATGTTCTCGACCAGGCTACTGATTCGACAGAAGATGTTGTATCTCGCCTTTGGGATCCAATGCACCTATGCAGTGGTTTCAATTGGCAGCGTCCTGTGTCCGGCGACAACTATGAGTGTGTAGGACTGGGTTTCCCTCAAGATGTTTTACGTTCCAGAAGCTACATCTGGAACGATAGTATTGTAGTAAAACTTACTGTATTCTTAGATTAACAAACATGCATTTGATAGGGATAATTAATCCATCTCTGGATTTTGAAGTTATTTGATATGTACTTTTTCTTTTATGTAAGAACATTATATAAATGCAGTTCAACTGTTTATATGTTAGTTGCATCTATGAATATATATATAATACCCTTCTTCATTATGCCAGGCTAAACCCCAGTCGAAGACGTTATAAGAGACGTTGTGGTTACGTGTGGGATGCGGATATATCATCAATCAATCTTCATATATTGTCACTCATGTTATTATCATAATAATTTAACATTGGATTATGTTCATTTCATGTGGATGGATTGGACGATATGAGGTTGAGGTACATACTATAATTCTACATATGATAACAAATAATTATTTTTGCCTTAAAGACTTCTATTTATTTATTAAATAAAGTTAAAAAGGAATGAAACGGGTGAGGAACAATGAGTATTGTAACACAATAACAGCAAGGGGTTACAACACCTAAGATTTCGTGTCTGATTGGTTCAACAACAATGGACAGATTATTTCGACTATACAACAATAGCGTTATCGCTCTCAGCAAAGCATCTAACATTCCACAGCTGTCCTTTATTTTATATATCAGTACTCTCTGAAGAAAATCGTAATACACATGAAATCTGTTCCAAGGAAAATTTCATTCACAACAAACCATGGACTCGGAACATTTACAGTTACATTCATTCATAACCACACATGTTGTGAAACTGTCCAGGCATTCTCATTATAATTCAGATTTTTAACATGTTTGCGTATTCACGCCCTTGAAATGGGAAAATTCTTAATTTCCTTGAAAATACGAATTCCTATATGCAAATAAACCATGCTTTCTAGAATGTAAAATAAATTAATTAGTGAAAATATAGCGTTCATTTGAAGGGAAACTACAGATACAACATAAATAACGATGTCTGCGTGCTGTAAAGGAAAATAATATCAGTAACAAAATAACACACCAACCAAAACCAACGTTGAGCCAGCTCTCAGGTATTCACTTAACGAAATATGGGCTGAAAATATGCATGTAATCAACACACAAGATAGCAACACCAATGAAATGTAGATACTGGGAAAAAGAAAGAAACCAGGGTCTCTTAATATTGAATAATTCTGCATTTTACGATGATCAGCATCCCCTAATCAACCTCAGGTGGTGGTTGAAAAATCCTGAAATAAATTATTTTGCTATTTATCGATGATCCCTGTCTTTATGAAATCTCATATCTCTTAAGTATGTTTTCAATTTAAGATTTTACACTCTTGCCTGTGCATGTACATGGGCTAAATCTAACAAAGAAACCCTTCCATCTGAAAATCTCCGATCTGATTGAGATTTGGTACTACGACTTCAGTAGGAATGTTTTATTCATCCATTTCAAAATCAGATGACCAGTCGTATAAGCACATGTTTTGGTGCAACGACTTCAATAGGAATATTTCAGACAGTCATATCAAAATTATTAGCAAATATGCCACTCAAATATGATATGAAGACACGTAAAGAACATCATCGCGGAAAATAGTCACTCGCGGAAAACAATATACTCATTAAATTGTGGTAACACTCATGAAGACACATTATTAGGTTCTTCACATTTACTACGTTTGATCAAACTTGTAATTTGAAGATCATTATTCAAATTCATCCTAATATACCATAACATATCATTGTAGACTTTCTATATTCGTCGACTAATCTCATTTTACTTCATTCGAAGACCCTAATTAATAATAATAACAACTTCAACATGTGCATATAACGTAAATTCACTATTAATTTAGTCTCCACATCTGAATCTGTATTTTGATGAGTTTGCGTTCTCTACCGTATGTCGTTGGTTTAGAGGTAAAAGTCATTAAGTGCACTTTTGGATGAAGTTCAATTTATGTAGTTTCAGAGCAAAAAATTACTTTTCTGTATCATGAAGAGGTCATCAAGTGCAGAGGAAGGCTCCATCCCATTGTTTGTTTTAGAAGAAATCCCCAACTGTCATTTCTGGTTCAGTTATGGCCAGGAAAATGTCCATTTATCTCAGGACCATGAAACAATTAGTGAATTGTACCTCTAAACCAGCGATATTATTCCATTCGTTCTCACGTAGCTATAGCCTCAATATTAACCGCGTTTTTCTCGAAGAATTCTCTTGCGCAAAAATTTATTTCGCTGATGTTGGAATATCCCTTGTACAATCATCTATCCAATATGGCCTTGCTAAATGCATGCAAAATAACACTTCAAATATTAACACGAGATTATTGTTTAAAATACTTGACTTGATCTTCAAATATGGCTATAACGTAATGTAATTTAGCTTCTTAATAACTTTGTGAATATCGTAAGTTACTTCCATTCCCACCAAGAATGGCTATAACATGGTAACACATTCAAGAACTTACATGAACGAAGTATACTGAATAACTTTATCAAATCCTTCAAATTAATTCATGCAGCGGTAATTCTGCCTATCCTAACGTACGAAAGAAAATTTAGAGCTACGCAGAACATTTACAATATTAAAGCTTTGCTTAGATGATCAGTTACAAAAACACAAAATCTAAAACTTACTTTTTGTCGACTCGAACTAGTCTCTGGGATATGAAGATGTAGCTCATCACCCGTCCATCGTCATGTTTTGTGTCGGCGGCATGCTTAACTACACACCGTAAGGACTGTATCAATATTCTTTCTGTTTACACTTCCCATCTTTCCGGAACATATTTGAATTAGTAACACGCCATACCCGGTTCAAATACATATTGAATATTCACGACAATCGTCTTAGTATTGTGTTTCATCAAAGTTGTTATGTACAATTACACCTTGGGATTATTAAACTTCAATTGAAAAGAACACATACATTCCTTAATCACTTCATCAAGTACTAAGTAGATAAAAATAGCCATCCACTCGAAATTATGTTGACCACACCTTCTTCTCTGCAGAACAATTCATTATCGTCTCGCCAATAGTAACACCGTAGTAAGTACCAATGGAGTAGCATAGATAGTAGTAGAGAGTGAACAGGAAGAGTACTTCCGTTCGGGTCCTTTTATACTGAAAATTGGCTGCCATTTCAAAACGACACGATAGCTCTTGCATTTATAGTGTTCATATTAAAAAATAAGACATATTATATATGCTGACAGTATTCCCTTGAAATCTCGTGTTACTTTAAACGTTCTGTTCACTGATTAGGTCTTTTAAAACCGTCTACTTTCATTGAAACAGATCTTATTTGGCCAATCCTAAGACCTCGTCGTCTGAACGGATCCTGCCGAATCATTTCACTTTCTCACACATGTTAACTATTTCTACGAGCAATAACATGCCTTTCACCGACATCAAAAGTAATGTCTTTAATTATGCACTTATTTGTACATTGGAATTCCTTCTTCTGTTAATGTAGACTTGCTAACCTAAGCAAACTGTTGATTAACGCGGGGCTTATTTAAATAATCTTGCAAGATGTGCGGGTCTCGGAATAATGCTGCTCTAGTATTTACATCCTTGATACATTCCCTCTCAGATTCAGCATAGACCTAATGTGTTAAAATAGTGCATCATATCTATGCCAGGCAAGTGAAAGGTTGCAATATAATATTGATTATTCTAATATAATGAACACCTAGTTTTTCAAACAACTAATCTACCTACTTTAATACTTGCTGATGTCATTTTTGCCTCCGAAATCCTTTTTACCCAAGAATGCTCGAATTGTGCACATGATAACAATAAATTTAGTAATGTAGATAGCCATAACACGACTTTTCTACTTTACCAGCCAAAAGTTACAGCATTTCTGAGTCGCCGCTTACACTGTCCTTCAGTATACAGTTTGAATAAATGAGATTCATGCTTTTGCCATCACCTATTTACTGTATATACGGACTTAACTAAATGAAAGACAATATTGCATATTTTTTTACAGTTCAATCAATTCTTTGTTAAGTAAATCTACTGGAGATCTCCTTGTTTGGTTTACTAATAGTATATACAGAACTACGCTATAATTTGAAGCAGTATTCTACCTTATTATTACATATTTCCACATTATACCACTAAGGGGATTAAACATACCAAGATAGCCTATATGTCAGTGACCTACGTCTACCTGGTATAGGTACAACCAGCTAAACACATTGAATAAAACACAATTTCTGTGAAAAACTCTATATTTTAGTCCATTTCAAACATTAAGCCTGCCATTTTTTATTTTCAAAACCCACAACAACAAAACAAACAAAATCATGAAATAAACGTGACAACTTCCCACCTTTTGATGCCAATCAAAACACAGTGTTCATAAGCAGAGGCGAGGAGGTATTTCAACTCTTCTTCACTCCTGGTGAAATTGCGGCTGCCAAGGATTACTCTCTCAGGAACCGTATAACTGGGTAACGCCATTTCCTCACTCCCACCTTCAGCCTTCAATGGATAAAGGCGCCTCGTAGGACGGATTACTTCTCCTAAGGATGCCTTCACCCGAACTACCCTTATAACTTTTTCTCTACCTGGGGATATAGGTGTCACTCTCCCCAGGGATCAGTCGATTCTACCCAGTGGCGATTTTTGACTTCTGATTTAGGGGATGTAACCGAAAAAATTGCAAACATCAACGCAAACAGCAACAGACCGTCATTCCAAACATATGTTTCAACAGAAAACAACACACAAGGCCAACAGAAAAATGTATTTAAGATCCCACATCCACTAATCCAATGGTCTCTTTCATAAATATTTCTTTTGAAACTTGTGTAGTTACATTCAGAGTTGGACGCGGTTGTCCTTCATTTATAATTCTCCTTTTCTCCGTAAAAGAAAGTATACAAAACAGGTAGTTTTAAAAATCGTTCGATTACACAATGGTTAGAATTCATTTGGGATTGCGCGGTAGAAACGCGTGACCCTGGCGCTCCTATATCCATGCCTGCTGAACTACTCTCTGATCGGTGTGATGTCATTTCAAAATCGCATCATTCCCACATTTTCTTTACTTCATATTTACACTACAAGCACACGAAACTGAATCATGTACAGTATATTACTACAACACACATTTGTCATATGTCATTATTTATAGAACAAGAAAAGAACCACTCACAAGCGAGAACTCCAGTATTTCACGAAATAGCGAATAAATCCCGACCACATGTAATAACTTACAGGATTCCACCTTGCACCGCCTCTTGAGGGATGTGGCTGTTCGTTCCGAATTCCAACCCCACGAAAGAGATCAACAACCAACATGGGTATAATCATCATGCTGCCATCTCTGGAGTGGCTTCGCAATTAGTAGCAGTCACTAGCCTGCCAAGCTCGTTTCATCCATCTATGAGTATCGATACCTGTGCGTTTGAACTTAACATAAATAACTTCCATTAAAATATGAACATGAACAATGAATATTTATTTTTCGTTGAAAATACAAGGGATGTAACACATCAGTCGCATGCATGGGAAATTCGCCACTGATTCTTCCCTTGTCATCACTACCAATGATGACCCCCATCTCCTACCTTCCACTGCCAGTCAGACTCCTTGCCCGATGAACAGTGCAGAAGGCTAACCATGTACTCCAGTCGGAATCTTCTCCTCTGTTCATCCCTCAGCTGTTGAGGGTACTGAAACCTTCTGGAAAAACCGACCTGATCTAGTGTGTCTGAAACTGAAGTGCCAGCCACGGGTATGTCCTGAAGAAACATTGGCGGAGTTTGAGGTACCAGTTCATCATAGCTTTCTGAAGTGTCGGTGAGTGGCCTGGAGTTGATAGTTTCTTTACCATTTGCACAATACGCTCTCAGAATCCACCCCACCCAGGAGCTGAAGGAGGACTGAATACCCACTCTATTCTAGTAACTGATACTTCTGTAAAAATCACAATCCAAGCCTTGTCCTTGGATTTTAGAAATCGTGGTCCAGCATCATCCACTCTTACCACCTCAAACACATCTGCATCTCACACACGATCTTCTGGAAGTAACTGATTTTTCATTTCGAATCTTCTGCACTGGATACACTTCCTGATGACCTTACAAATGGTTCTTCTTCCCTTTCGTATGCAGTAGTGCTCCCGTAGTATGGCGAGTAGAATCTGAAAACCAGCATGAGAAGCTCTCAAACGATGTATTCTGATTACCACCTCAGTCAACGGGTGATTTGATGTCAATAAAATAGGTGCGCGAAAGTAATATTAATCCTTTCTGTTGGTGATTTTGTCTCAATCCTGACGAGGCCCGTCTGGTCTTTGTGAAAAGGCATAATGGTTTTTGGTTGTTCCTTTCGATAAAATTATCTTCTTAAACAATTTCAACAGTCGTTTCGCCTCCATTGAAATTATAAGGCAATCAATTCAGAAGCGGCATTCTGGACTACGTCCTTTCCGGAATTGTTGATGAACCGCAGCATCTAGGCTACCATTCTGATGATTCGTTAATACTGGGAGAAGTACCTTAAATGCCACTGCTTTTCCTGGGAGACAAGCATAGTAGTGGTAACAAGGCGTTTTCTTCTTTCTTCTTCGACCTCATCTTCAATAACTTCCGCAATGCACGATGACTAACTGTTTTCTTCCAACTTCAACCAAGCGTGTCCCTCTCATCATTGAGAAAAGACCAGCTGCGGCGTAGAGAGACCTCTCGAAGTTAGATCAGCCGGGTTGTCTGTGCCTGGTTGATGAAACCAGCGCTTAGGGTTAGTTAGTGTTCTGATTTCTTTCACTCTCTTAGTGACGAACACCCCCAAGCTTCCTCTCTTGGTATTCAACATAGAACAGGAGAAGAGTCACTCCAGTAGTACTCCGGAATGTCCGTCGGATTCAAGCTTTACTTATCTGAAAAGTGAGACGTGTGCCTATATGCAAGCTAATTACTCCAGTCTCGGTATCGTTACTTTCTTGAGTGAGGATACCCTTGATTTTGCTGCCTTCAATTGCACTTCAAACTCTTTTCCACTGAAAGTTCTCGGGAAAATAACGGCTGCATAAGCCACTTGAGAGGCATCACAAAATACATGCATACTCCAAGACGATTTGTCCTCACAATTAGAAAATCTTCTAGACAATTTAATTTCAGCAATAGAGGTCAATTCATGTCTTACTGAATTTGGTTTGGGCATCTTCACTTAGCGGACTGCCCCAACTTTTCTTTCTTTCTCCAACTTTCTTGTAGTAAAACCTTAGGGACAATAGAAACCGGACAAGTAAAACCAATTGGATCAAATATACTTTGAATATCTGACAAAATTTTCCTCTTTGTGAGAACATCAGAGTTGAAGTCGATACCTACTTTCAACCTATTAGATCGTGTTACGTACAGAAGCCACCTTGACAGGTCCTAACCACGTGCATTAGTTTGGCGCGGAAATTTTGAACGTGGCTAACCTCACTGCTACCATCTTAACAGGTCCTAACCTCACTGATGCCATCATAACCACGTGGCTGCGGAATTTGAACGGCTGTTAAGATGACAGCTGCAATCTTGACAGGTCCTAACCACGTGCACTTGTAGAACAAATGAACGTGGCTAACCTTACTGCTGCCATATTGACAGAGCCTAACCTCACTGCTGTCATCTCAACCATGTGGGCCGCGGAATTTGTATAACTACCAGCTGACAAGATGACAGCTGCCATCTTGACAGGTCCTAACCACGTGAACTTGTAAGTAAGTACGTAGGTAGCTAAGTAAGTAAGTAAGTAAATAAGTAAGTAAGTAAGTAAGTAAGTAAGTAAGTAAGTAAGTAAGTAAGTAAGTAAGTAAGTAAGTAAGTAAGTAAGTAAGTAAGTAAGTAAGTAAGTAAGTAAGTAATTCGTCTTTATTCGTGGCGAAGTTAGGGCTCGAGGCCCTCTCTTACATTTAACCACAACATTGAAAATAATTAACATACATATATTTTTAAATAAAACAAATCATTTAAAAATATGTAAAGTACTAATAGCCAATATGGAGAGAGTAATAGAAGAAATAATTATACAATGTACAACATGACAATATAAATGAAACATGATAATAATTTTAAAACTAACACTAGTAACAATAAAAGAAGGAAAACACAGTAAAAACCTACAACTAGCAAATACATTTCTAATTTTTATGAAAATAAGCTCATTCACGCACTTATTCACACTACGCACATCGAACAAGTCAGCTAGAGGTATTCAGCAAGTGATTTCGGCAATCGATCATAAATCTCCTATGAGAACGTAAATCCCTAATGGTAGCAGGGAGGGTATTCTACAGCCTAGCGGCAGTGACTACAAAGAGCGGTTGTAAGTCCTGGCATACTTCGTTTGCCGGCAATATATTCCAATAATATCTCGTTCCGTAATGTCATTGGTTCGTTACCTGCTACTAGCGTTTGAAATTTAAAGGTCCTACTCCAAGCTAAGCTCAACTAAATCACAACATAAAGTATATCAGAGAATATATATTACCTCACAGTACATTTTCATTTACTTGTCCAATATATTTTACTTATTGATGAAACAAACTCTAACTATCCACTGCAATGTCCATACTGGTCACTGGTTCATGTCCACTTCATGATATCAATGAACTCTCTCGAATAGGGTTATCCATGCAACATGCCACAAACTCTCACTAACATACCCCAATAACTACAAACACGCACTGAATGCCATCTATTTTAATGAATATACAGTATTTACACACACGAATATCATTTCAGAAGATCACACGTTCACATTTGATCAAAGATCATAAATCAACACACGTTTCTTATTATTATAGATCATAAATCAACACACGTTTCTTATTATGAAAATACTCACTCCCCAAAGGCATGTATTAAAATAACTACCTGAACCTAACTAACCCTTGCTACTTTGAAAAATAAAAATTGGACTTAACCATTTCATGCAAGAAAATTATTACAAATTTAACTATAGCTGTTACATGCATATGTGAAATAATATAAATCAGGAAGTACTTATCGAAATCCGTCGCCGCTCCATGTCAGCCATACAGCATTTGGGCTCTCAATGGGTTCACTCCATCATAACGGTAGCATTACCCTGTACATAAATGCCTTTCTTGACGTCCATTGTCTTGACCCGTATTCTGTACGACATCGGACACGCTATCCACGCGTGTTTTACACTAAAATACACAAATAAAATATACATAAATTATACACAAGTACACATTACAATCTTGTCACTCGCAACAGTTTAGTTAATACTATGTCTCTGGATATTCCGCGATTTCCCGACTCGGGCCACTCCAAAGCGTCCGACGACTTCACACCATTTCAGTTATTACTGCTCGACGAACAGATTTATACACGTGATATTTATATCTCAAAATTTTAGCAATTTACACTCCTAATTCTCTGTTGATAATAAATCCAGCGTATTCTGTTATACGTTAGCAATTTATAGTAGTATGTATTATGTTGGGAAATGCTCAAATCCACGTTCCGCGACGACGACCACACATCTACGTCCGAGCCGTTCCCAATAGCACAGCAGAGTGTCTCCTGGATCGCGTGGCTTCCTTCGTTCGCTTGCCTCGTGGCGTAGAGTTTAGGAAATCCCCTGGTCAGTTGCATAACATCCTGCCTTTAGTAGCTACACTTTTAAAACACAATAATTTACTAGGATATTTCGTCTTGATTTTTTGAACTACTTAGAGGTCTGAATCGTCTTCCAACATATTTACCTGCGGATTTACACCAATATAGTGGTGCTTTCATGTTGGTGTCCATATTTTTTCTTACTAAGCCTCGAGCGCGCTGGACTTTGATTCGCTCTTCTGAAGTCTTGCCAACTTAATTTTTGACTAGCTCTGCCGCACACTTTCTGTCTCTAGAGTGGAAGATTACATTGCTTCTCTCTTGTGCAATATAATGACCCTGGCACGTGTACAATCGGACTACTGACTTGAGCAAGCGGGATTACAACATATATACGGCTTCTCATGTAACTCTACATCATTATTCCCTTAACATTATACCATTTTTAATATTATATGTCAATGATAAGAACCATTTGGGTTCAATATCGTAAATAGAAACACATCTACGTAGTACAATGCGTGTGCTATGTAATGTGTGTGTGAGTGTAATATATCCGTGTTTATAATTCGTACAAGTTCGAGGTCTACTCAACTTACGTAATTACAATTCCTTTCTCTTAGTCGCAGGTCCCGGGGTTCGATTCGCCTGGAGTGAAAATAATAGTATTAGTCACGGTTACTAGACTAGACGGTAGGGGTCACGCGCAGGCTCGCTTTGGCTGGTGACGTCATATGGCCTCCACTGTCGAACTTGTAATGAACAAGACCCATTGTAATTGTGCGTTTCTGTTAATGATTTGCTTGTTTTTATTTAACAACTTGATTAATATTTTTCAATTTTGTCAAATATAATTGCCAGTTGTTATGTGTTGATAATTATGTTGTCATTTATTTCAGTATTTTTCAGAGCATTACAAGTAATTTTCTTTAATTAATAGATATTTACAGAAAATTGATATGTTTTACCTTGTTCATAGCGGCAGCCTGTAAATACAGGAGGTCTTTCCAAAATAAATGGAAATTAAAATAACACTGATTAACACGAACAATTCTCAAATGTAGAAGTATTGTAAAGAAAGGAATAGAAATAAGTAATTTAATAGATATATATTACCAGATATTGTAATAGGAGTTGAATCATGGCAGAGAAATGATATAATGGATGCAGAAATTTACTCACGGAACTGGAGGGTGTATCGTAGAGATAGGATAGGAAAGGTAGGAGGGGGTGTATTCATTCTCGTGGAAGAAGAATTTGTAAGGTACGAAAAAGTTAAAGATGACAAGCACGAAACTCTAGGGGTAAGGCTCATTTCTAAAGATAATAGGCAACTAGATGTCTTTGGAGTGTACAGACCAGGAAAGGGTAGCGCAGATGCTGATTCAGAATTATTTGATAAGATAATCAGCTATGTAGGAAACGATAAGGAAAGGAACGTGAGCGTAGCGGGTGATCTCAATTTACCAAATGCCAATTGGGAAGGTAATGCGAACGACAGGAAGCATGGCCAACAAATGGCAAATAAGTTAATAAGGGAAGGGCACCTGATTCAGAAAGTGATGGAACCAACTAGGGGGAAGAATATTCTGGATGTGGTGCTGGTAAAACCAGATGAGCTCTATAGAGAAACCGAAGTAATAGATGGTATTAACGATCACGAAGCTGTTTTTGTGGTAATTAAGAATAAATATGAAAGAAAGGAAGATATTAAAATTAGGACTGTTAGGCAGTACCATATGACTGATAAAACAGGCATGAGGGAGTTTTTAATAAACAACAATGATCGGTGGAAAACGGTAAGTAAAAATGTAAACAGGCTCTGGGGTGGTTTCAAAGCAATTGTTGAGGAATGTGAAAATAGGTTTGTACCCTTAAAGGTGGTAAGGAATGGTAAAGATCCACCATATTATAACAGGGAAGTAAAGAGTCTAAGAAGGAGGTGCAGCTTGGAAAGAAATAGAGTTAGAAATGGCTGTGGAAGTAAGGAGAAATTGAAGGAACTTACTAGGAAATTGAATCTAGCAAAGAAGTCAGCTAAGGATAACATGATGGCAAGCATAATTGGTGGTCACACTAATTTTAGTGAAAAATGGAAGAGTATGTATAGGTACTTTAAGGCAGAAACAGGTTCCAAGAAGGACATTCCAGGAATAATTAATGAACAAGGGGAGTGTGTATGCGAGAATCTTCAAAAGGCAGAAGTATTCAGCCAGCAGTATGTAAAGATTGTTGGTTACAAGGATAATATCCAGATAGAGGAGGGGGACTAATACTAAAGAAGTATTAAAATTTACCTATGACAGCAATGACATTTACAGTAAGATACAAAAGTTGAAAACTAGAAAAGCTGCTGGAATTGATAAGGTGTCGGGGGATATACTAAAGACAATGGGTTGGGATATAGTACCATATATGAAGTACTTGTTTGATTTTTGTTTGCATGAAGGAACTTTACCAAATGAATGGAGAGTTGTTATAGTAGCCCCTGTATATAAAGGAAAGGGTGATAGGCATAAAGCTGAAAATTAGAGACCAGTCAGTTTGACATGCATTGTATGTAAGCTTTGGGAAAACATTCTTTCTGATTATATAAGACATGTTTGCAAAATTAATCATTGGTTTGACAGAAGGCAGTTTGGGTTTAGGAAAGGTTATTCCACTGAAGCCCAACTTGTAGGATTCCAGCAAGATATAGCAGATATCCAGGATTCAGGAGGTCAGTTTGCCTTATCTAAGGCATTTGATAGGGTAGATCATGGGAAACTACTGGCAAAAATGAGTGCACTTGGACTAGACAAAAGAGTGACTGAATGGGTGGCTCTGTTTCTAGAAAATAGAACTCAGAGAATTAGAGTAGGTGAAGCTTTATCTGTCCCTATAAAAATTAATGGGGGAATTCCTCAAGGCAGTATTGTTGGACCTTTATATTTTTTATATATATCAATGATACAGTATATGTAAAGAAGTGGAATCAGAGATAAGGCTTTTGGAAGATGATGTTATTCTGTACAGAGTAATAAATAAGTTACAAGATTGTGAGCAACTGCAAAATGACCTCGATAATGTTGTGAGATGGACAGTAGGCAATGGTATGATGATAAATGGGGATAAAAGACAGGTTGTGAGTTTCACAAATAGGAAAAGTCCTCTCAGTTTTAATTACTGCGTTGATGGGTTGAAAGTTCCCTTTGGGGATCATTGTAAATACCTAGGTATTAATATAAGGAAAGATCTTCATTGGGGTAATCACATAAATATGATTGTAAATAAAGGGTACAGATCTCTGCACATGGTTATGAGAGTATTTATGGGTTGTAGTAAGGATGTAAAGGAGAGAGCATATTTGTCTCTGGTGAGACCTCAACTTGAGTATGGTTCCAGTGTATGGGACCCTTACCAGGATTACTCGATTCAGGAACTGGAAAAAAGCAGCTCGATTTGTTCTGGGCGATTTCCGACAAAAGAGTAGCGTTACAAAAATGTTGCAAAGTTTGGGCTGGGAAGACTTGGGAGAAAGGAGATGAGCTGCTCGACTAAGTGGTATGTTCCGAGCTGTCAGTGGAGAGATGGCGTGGGAGGACATCAGTAGGCGAATAAGTTTGGATGGTGTCTTTAAAAGTAGGAAAGATCACAATATGAAGATAACGTTGGAATTCAAGCGGACAAATTGGGGCAAATAATCGTTTATAGGAAGGGGAGTTAGGGATTGGAATAACTTACGAAGGGAGATGTTCAATGAATATCCAATTTCTTTGCAATCATTTAAGAAAAGGCTAGGAAAACAACAGATAGGGAATCTGCCACCTGGGCGACTGCCCTAAATGCAGATCATTAGTGACTGATTGATTCTAGTAGCTTTCTCATTACTAAATTATCTTTCGCCACGCAAATGAAGTATTTACGTTTCGGTTTTCGTATTTTCTATCCATCCAGTGATTTTAGAACGATTTTAAACGCAGTTTTTATTTCTAAAACTGCTGGCTTACTAAAAATAAAGAAACATGACCAATCGCATGGGATGCTTTTTACCGCTGTTTTGGCGGATTGTTAGTATTAAATAGTATTGTAAAAACCTAACGTTATATTATTGTATAAGTAATTATTCATAAATGTGTGCTGGCCGGTGGAATGTTGGTGAAAAGCCCCTGAAGAAACGTCAACGTCTTCCACCATGTCAGGGTCACTCGTTTTGAGGGGAAAGCGGCTTCCCATGGTGAAAATTAATTCGAATAATTTGTCAAGAGCATGATTTTGTTGTTATACACAATTCCCGTAGGCACTTTTTAAGCTGTTTGTACCACACGTGGACACGGGAGTTTAGGACGTCAAATCCATTATTAATAGTGATTACTGATTACAGTCTATCCTACATACCTGAACTCTGGAATGTTGTGGCATATTGCTTTACCCACAGTCAGTGATAACAGTTCAGCGGCTTTCCATATATTTTACCTCTCCGTTCCAGTCACAAGAATATGTTTCATTAAAAGAGTATGTTCATATTGCAGGTCTTCGCCCTCACTTTGCATTTCAATTAATTTTGTAAATGCTTCTTTTGTAACAGATTGCCCACTTTGCAGTTGATATCCTTCCGCAGTAATTCAAGTGCATGAGGAACATCGCAAAAAACCACACGTTTCGTTCTATACTTGATGGGTTTTTCCAGCGAGGGTTTGTTCAACGAAATATTCAGATCAGTCATACATTTCCTTTTTGAAGGTCCCATGCTACATACAACTGCTCTAATTTTAAATGCAGTGGTTTCTACTGCACCTGTCCAGGGTTTCAGTGCATAATAATTTATCTTAATTGGCTTATGAAGTGGCTGAAAGGACTTATTTGACGAGACTCTCGGACAGTCCCTGGAGTCGAAGTTCATCACCCCTACTTGAGTCTTTCCTCAGCTGACTCAAGAGCTTGGGTACGTGGTATGTCCGGGAAGAGGGGCTTAAACTATCTAATTCTAAGTAGGGGGAAAGAGTCTCGGACATCAGAGGAATACGAATATACTAAATAAGAGGGGAGAAAATGTATTTTTGCAAAAATATTTTTAATTATCTAAGGAAACACTTGTATAGTACGCTACACAAAGATATGCCGGGATATTTACACATGCCATAACATTAATTCCTAAATTAGGTTTGAGTTTTGAATGTCCGTTTCTGTCTCTCTCAGATTAGCATTTATCACCTCATAACCTTCAAAAATTATTGTAAATACATCGAAAGGGCGTCCCCTTCCAGTACCATTTAACACACGAAAACCTTATCAGCTAACACATTAAAACATTTTATACATATCTTTCACAAGACATATATCCCTTATGGCATGAATAATTTCATTCAATTTTATCCTTCAATTTATATATCACAATACCCTAGGATCATGTTAGCTGAGGTTCACTACGAAATTTCCTGAGCGCATTTTAACCACATGATAGCTATGTCACATTTTCTATGTTAATGACCTCGTCTAATTTATCATACGGAGTATTAACTCCTCATAACACCTGCTTCATAGGGATTACCTATACTGTAATATGACACACAACATTTCGAATTCAACGGTGTCCTTATAAACAATAGGCATACCAATCAACAACCAATATATTACATTATATGACACATAATACACTCACTGGAAGAAATAACACAACACCCTGCGTTGCATCTCCATGCTCAAAAAAGAGAGGATCTTGGCACGATCCATCTCATTTGCCACAGATGGGCAACAATCTTCGCCAGAACCTGGGGACTTGAACCTCGGACTTCCACATGTGGGGGTGTAATAACCTGGAAATCCTATAACGGTTTTTACTTTAATTAAACTCAAATAATAGAAAAATGGAAGGATTTCACTCATCTATAATATCTGGAACCTATCGACGATGTTATTTTCTTAATTTATGCATGTCTCCGTTATACGAGAAGAAGAGAAGAGCGAACCAAATTCTCAAAGTGGTGAACAAACCTCGTTTGGGATCTAGCTTCCCCATCCCCTCATAAAACTGTCAAGTGAGTCGGTCTCGGCCATTCGCTCGTTCTTATTTATTTTCTGGCAGAGCAAAGCTCTAGCCTTTACCTGCTGTTCGTAAATATTCATATCATCGCAAAGACATGCTTTCTCTTGAACACATTAACACCCTCAGCGTAACATCAGATACTAGCCTACCTTTGGCTTCAATTATCTTATTCACGAGGCGGCATTATACATCGCCATACATATATATTCAACAGGGGAATTTACATATTTAATCACCACTGTACATTCAAATTTACGAGCCTACAAATCAAATACCGTCTTCTCAATCCTCGTATCCCGATAACATGCATATTTAAAGAGAAGACTCTAACTTTCAGGATTAAAAAATTAAGTTAATCGCGATCTACATAATTTAATTACACCCCAGTGTTGACTCCTTGTTGTCTTGAAGTTTGCAATCCTAAATCTATACAGAAGGACTCCCTACCACTATGTGACGTGCAATCAAGAAATAAATAATCGGGAACTCTTATGATGAATCATACCATTTAGTTGTAACTTTAGGACAATCAGATCATACTACGAAAATTTCTCCCTTTATATAACATCACGTCACCTGCAAATTACACTAGGGTATTATAACTACCATGCACTATTCCCCCATAATGAATGAAATCAGTGGTTCAGATCACGAAGAAAATCTCACAGATAAAATCTTACAAAAACTATAATCCCTCTGAAACTTTGGTTATAATCAAATAATATTCAAAATATTTACATGCAAATTATTTACCTCCCTAAGTGTGATTTTAGCGATCACGATAATAAGTTAAAAACACACTCAACACTTAGATGTCTGCAATCAGCTTTCCTCAGGGAATACAGCCATGGGTCTAAGCTGTCATCAGGACGTCTTCACTTGCGTCCTATGTCGGTTCACCTGCATGCTGGTTGAATCCTCGTCTGGCGTCGGAAGGTCCAGAGTATCCCTGTTGCGTTGGAGTGACTGTACAGCGGAGCGCTCACCAGCCCTCTTCAAACTTGAAGCTCTCGGAGGTCAAATATGCAAATGAGGAAGAACTAATTTGTCAAAAATGCACTAATTGTGTCATGCATTATAACTTTGATATGACTAAAGATACTGATAAATTCAAGCACCTTAGCCACATATCGGTGTTCGACCTGCAGCCGATATCGATACCTTCATTTGCATACACCAGCTCTCCACAAGTAATTTACTCTCGGAGCATCACACACTCGCTGGTCACAATCACAGGATATGGATGTTAGGTATTAATATATTTTTACTGGTCATTAATCGACCCACTCCATTTCAATAATCATTGATACGATGTACAACTCACTGAGTTTGAGAGAATACGGAGGGTGGCGCCCGATCCACTAAAATGATAGCTGATAAACCGCTCACTGTTATCGTTGGTTTAGGCCTTACTGTAACACTGTTACTGAACTATCTTGTATTTAATTACTTCCTTCACTAAACCATATATATATATAATTCGTGTAATTTGGCATAATCCACCACACTAGCTCAGATAAATTTCATAGCTGCGCATGAAATAGTTTACTTTAATCGACCACCTCCTTTTTTACAATCCCGTGCCGCTTTGACACATAACTGAAGGAAAATATTTCTTATCCCATACGCGTCATAACAAACTGAATTAAAATCGTAACGAATATCTGGTACTCAGCGCACTGCCACTCACTATGTGCTGTCATTTACCACTACACAACACTGTTCACTAAGAACCTTCACAATGTGAAACACTGAATATTGATACTGAATGTTTAATAAAACTGAGTCTGCTGATCAGACCGAATGCACTGGATATACTGTGTATACTCCCTTCTTACCAGTCGCCTTTATAGTGGGAAACCATATGTTTTGGAGGGGGAGTCAGTCCACGCCACCTTGTCAAACATCGGTCCGGTGGAAGGTATATTTAAACGTTGAATTTAATATCAAATTAAAGCTTTTACATCTCTCTTTCCACTGATCTCACTCTCTCGCTCAGAGAGGGAGCGAACTCCACTTACAAGCGCTTGTACTCCCTCTTTTTCCAAATTACGCGCAACGAGAGGAGGGGCGCGCGACTCTACAGGGAGCAGCTCGAGTCCTGGAACCGTCAAGAATATCCTCGTTTGACGGCTATTTAACGTAGAACTGCGCGGAAAACGGCATATTCTCTATACAGGATGTCTCTATATACATATTACGATGTCATGAACGGTCACACTACGACTTGAATTACTTCTACTAACAGTTCTCTGGACATCGCTGTATCAAAGTTGTAGTAGATAGGTTGTATCCACTTTTGAGCTAAACTCATCATTACAATGACTAGGATATTATCATGGGGTCCTCTAATATTTCTTCATTTTACCGGGCGAGTTGTTTGTGTGGTTAGGAGCGCGTGGCTGTGCATCCTAGCCGTTTTATAATGTTTTTGAGGGTACTTTTCCTAAAACTTAACTGCAAGCTTTAGTAAACGGCAGAAGCTCAAGGTGGTCATCAGAGGACATTGCTAAGGCAGTCACCTTACGGTCTATATCAATATTTTTCTATTTGCTTTACGTCGCACCGACACAGATAGGTCTTGTGGTGACGATGGGATAGGAAACGGCTAGGAGTTGTAAGGAAGCGGTCGTGGCATTAATTAAAGTACAGCTCCAGCATTCGCCTGGTGTGAAAATGGGAAACCACGGAAGACCATCTTCAGGGCTGCCGACAGTGGGGTTCGAACCCACTATCTCCCGGATGCAAGCTCACAACTGGCATGGTGATTGTAACTACGGAACTTTACGCTGGATGCAAACCACAGAAACATGGCGTTTCACTTCAAAAACTCCACATGCATTGGCCGGGATTCGAAGTGAGACCTCCTTGATGAGAAGCCGATGCTATTGTCACGCGTCAATAACGCCCCTCATGCTTTTCTCTTCTTATTCCTTAAACAGTTTCCTTATCGTTTCTTATAAACCTGCCAACACCAAGGTTAAATTAGAACTTTAATGAGAACTTTAAAAACTAAATGTTGTCTTAGTCTGAAACAAGTAACATGTTCTATATTTCCTGTAAAGTTACAGTAACACACTGTACACCACGTTCATGAGAATCCAGTAGCGGCTTTTCAAGTGCATCAGGTACCGCCCTGCTGCACTAACATTTCTCAAAACAACAGCTTGTAAAAAGAGCTTAGAAGGTACCAGTAACTTGTACTATGTGACGTCCTCGTGAAAGTGTACGCCATAGAACACTTTCCACGGACTGAAGCACAGTAATAAATAAAAATAGTTGACACTAAGTGTGGTTGAGAATGAGATAGATCAAGGTGTCCCTAGCCAGATACAGTGGTGGTCAAAATAATAGAGCCACCTGGCAAAGGTTTAGAATAAAGTGCAAATGTATTACTAGACATGTTTGTACTATGACGGAAACAAAATTTTACGTTGTACAGGAACCATTACAACAGAGTCACATTGTACCACAGTCAGTTATATAGATAACACAACTGAAACTAATCAATAATATTCAAAATAATACCAGACCACAGGGTCAAAAAAATAGAGCCACTTGACACAAATATTTTGTACTTGATCTAAGTCTTATGAAATTTACAGGAACTGTCGTTTTTGCATAGGAGTGCATTAGTACTTCGTGGTGTAACCCTTATTTTTGAGGATTTCCCTGCACCTCTTACCCATAGAGTCGACTAAACGCCTGCATTCGTCGCTGCTGATCGCATACAAGGCTCTCTGGATTTCTTCCCAAAGTTTATCTAAAGACGTAGCTTTTGAGCGGTCAATTCTCTTGTCTACGATCTCCCATAAGCTCTCGATGGATGATGCGTCAGGAGATTGAGGTGGCCACTCTAATACTTCGATATGGTGATATTGAAAAACTGCCTTATGATCCTTGCAGTATGCTTTGAATCGTTATCGTGCTGAAATTTCCATTTCAGCGGCATTTCCTCTTCAGCATAAGGCAGCATCACATTTGCTAAGATGTCGTTGTACATTTCTGCGTTCATTATGCCGTTGATACGGTGTATTGGACCAAGGCCATACCATGAAAAACATCCCCATACCGTAACACTCCGCCACCGTATTTCACAGTTTTTAAAGTGTACTTGGGATTAAATTCCTGGTTTGGTGGGCGGCACACATAGACTTTTCCGTCTGAGGAAAACCTATTATACTTGGATTCATTGGACCAAAGGATGTTCCTCCATCAAATATTGGGTTTGTGTTCATTTCTCCGGGCGAAGGCCAACCTTTTCCGAACATTAGCTTTTGAAACATGTGGCTCCTGTCTCGCAATGCGCCCATTAAATTTTGCGGATCTCAGTCGTCTTTGAATCGTTGAAGTTGATGGTTGAACATCATTTTTGTCGCTAAACAAAATGGCTTTCAGTCGTGGTGGTGACAAAAATGGGTTTCTTTACTTCCCTAGTGATGAGTCTGTCTACGCGAAGAGTAGTTACCCGAGGTCGCCTCCTGTTCCCCACCTGCGGCTTTGTTTGTTTTGCCAGTCTAATGGCGTTCTGGACTCGTTTTCGCGAAACGTGTAAATCTTTGGCTATTTGATTCATGGATATCGCACTTTTGAACATCCGGAACATTACTATACGACCATCATCACTTGCATGCTCTGCTTTGCCCATCTAGAAGAATGTAAACAAAACCAAACGTCAATTTACATACAAAATAATATTGAGTGGAGGTTTGTTGACAAATAATATTACTAGCCCCCAAAACAACTGCAAAAAATCAATTTGAACGGGACTTCTGTAAAACGGCTCTATTATTTTGACCCATAAGATTCTTACCTTTATGCCTCTTTTCGAACGTCTAGTTCAAACGCTTCCTTTCGCACGACTACAGACAGCAGCGACGTCTTCCCTGATATTGTCTAAAAGGGACTTACAACACAGCACTCGTGGAGATTTTGCGAACTAATAGATATCCTAGTTCTTAATTCCGTCAATAGAGGTGGCTCTATTCTTTTGACCGCCACTGTATTTTGGTGAGCTTCTGATTCATTTCCTTTCCATCGAATCACTCATAATACTGTGAAGTCGCTGATATACCTGATAAAATTGACGGGAAATATTTGTTAATTTTGCGAACTTTTCATTCGAGAAACGTATGTTAGACTTCAGTACATCCCACATTCAGCGGACTGATAGATTGACTGAAAAATGTCAGACCCATAAAATGCTGCATTAACATGATCGGAGTGTGACAAATTTCCATCCAAGGCTTGCCAATGTATAAGGAACTCTCAGCATTCAGTATACAATGATGACCACAGTGTTACCGAGACCGTATCTGCAGATGGAACTCAGTTTCTGGATATCTTACATATTTTATGCATAAAGTGGCCTAGGTTCACTCATTAAAATTATCCTGGCAATGTGTTTAGTATGTCTGTAGATCATTACCAGCTTACGAGCTGTCTCTCGGAGTTTTGATCTAGGGTTGCAGTCATGCTGTGAACTAATGAAATACGCATATTGCTGAAGACAGAAGGTCACCGTAGTGTGAGTGTTCCCTGGTTCAAGTACCGGTTCCATCAGCAGACCTTGCGCACACTTTGGGCCCCACCCAAGTCCGGAGGCTAGCAAGCCCGAACTCTGTACGAAGCACAGGGTCGTTATTTGATGGATTCACAGTGAGTGTAAGTAAATGCTCATCAATCTCAAGAAAACGTTGCTTATGTCCTTCAAAAGTCAACTAACGAGCCTTACTCAGAAATCCCAGTACCGTTGTTCGATATATATATATATATATATATATATATATATTATCTTTTTTTTTTTTTTTTGCTTTTTAATGTAGCGCCTACTCTTACCTTGACCTAACTCAAGTCCTTTTTCATTTAAATAGTTAAAATATTCTTTTGTATAATGCGATGCACGAACAATTCCATTTATAAGAGCATTACAGTTTTTCTCTTGCTGTTATTCCCATCCACCAATGACAACAATTCTCTAGTGATCTTCTATTGTTATCTCCGATTCGTTTAGCAAATGAACTATGTCTAATGAGATTCATCTTCATACACACATTTTGAAAACATCTTAGTGCTCGTAATGATTTATGACTGTAGCCTGAAAGACATACTGCGGTAAATCTTATTCATGGTTGATAATTGATGGTCTATCTGATCTATTGCATTAACTGTACCCTTGCATTGCTGTAATTTTGTACATTTGGGGTTAGGCATTCTGTCCCTGAATCAAGCCGTTCGACGTACTAATTGTCTCATGGAACACGAAGCCAGAGAATCTAGGGAGGGAGGTGTGATTATGACGACGATGATGATGATGAAAATCTAATGAAATGTAACCAACGGTATCTCAGAACAAAATAACTCAAAACTCTAAATTCTAAACTCAGGATATACACTGAATTTCATATACCAAAGCGTTCTGAATTTAATCTGAATGGGATTATTTTCTAGGTTATCCAGAATCACATCATTGCATGTTATTTCAAGTCATGGTTAGGTCCAAATAATTTCTGGTACACACCCTGCTATAGACCTTACATACTCTTTCGTTTGCAGACAGTGCAGTATTTACCGAGCTCGATAGCTGCAGTCGCTTAAGTGCGGCCAGTGTCCAGTATTCGGGAGATAGTGGGTTCGAGCCCCACTGTCGTCAGCCCTGAAGATGGTTTTCCGTGGTTTCCTATTTTCACACTAGGCAAATGCTGGAGCTGTACCTTAATTAAGGCCACGGCTGCTTCCTTCCCAGTCCTAGCCCTTTCCTGTCCCATCGTCGCCATAAGACCTATCTGTGTCGGTGCGACGTAAAGCGAATAGCAAAAAAAAGTACAGTATTTGTACTGTAAGTACACTGAAATACAGACTGAAGATATTCTAAACACCCTTAAAATTAGCCAATAAAATTGAGTTGGCTACGCTGTATTGATCATGTGGGTGTAAGCTTGCATTCGGGAGATGGTAGGTTCGAACCCCACTGCCAAAAGCCCTGAAGATGTTCCTCCGTTGTTTTCCAGTTTTAACACCTGACAAATACCGGGGCTACACTTTAATTAAGCCCATTGCTATTACCATCTCAGTCCTAGTCCTCACCCATCCCAACGTCGTACGTGCTAGTGTGATGTTAAACAACCATCAACAATGTCTGTCAGGCAGACCTGACCGGATGGATCTGATGTCTTAGTAAACCAATCGTGAAATGAATTGCAAGTGAGGAGTGTTTTGTGTAAGTTAGTTGGTCGAGCGCTTGTCTCTTAAACCCAAGACCGCAGACCCAAATCTCAGCGCATTCGGTTCAGAGTTGCCTGACAGATCATCAGCCCAGAATAACAGAAAAAGAAACCGGTAGCAGCGGCAAAATCAGGCATTCTAGGTAAGTGGGGAGGGAGGTAATTTGCCATTGCTTTCTTCACTGGACCATAAAGTCATATTGCATAAAGTCATTATTTCATAATACTCAGACACACAGGTTGTACTCTGAATGTCAGGCATTACTAAATACTACTATCCATACTTCAGAGTTTCTGTATTGTCACAGCCATGGGCGAGATTGAGACTTCGGTGGGAGCTACATTTTGCCCTGACCTGTGCCAAGAGACAGGCGAATAAATAGTGCATCCATTAAAAAAAAGACAACATGTCGAGTTGGCATTTAAGAATGCTTAAATGTGAGTCACATGTGTGTCTGTAGATTTACTGGTAGGTCAAATAACCCCTTTTCAGAGGAAACATTCAGCACGCTCGCGTCCCTTAAAATAGAAAACTGTTGAAGGGACGTTAAACGCACAGTATTAATTAAAGGATGAACTACAATTTTTACACTTGAAATGTGATAGATGCTGTAACTAAACATTATTGCAGCTGCATATTGTTAGATCTAGGAATAAAAAAGGTTCGTCGGCCACTGCATGTGGAACTATCTTGTAATATGTCTCGAGTGAGTGAAAGAAAACTTGCCTTAATACATCACTGAGAATGGGCACCCAGCTTGGAGAAAGCCGAGACCCCACGCTCAAATCGAGCATAGATTTTCTGGAACTGTTACCTAACGTGTTATACCAAGACAATTAATCACGAATGAAACAGTTCCTAAAAGTGTTCTCAAGGACGAAGTCGGAAGGCTGAGGTGCTAATTTCCCTGACTGAAACTAATTTAAAAAAATGAACTAAGTATTAATAAACAGTCCTATCACACATATGCAATGTCAGCTTGTACAAACGTAATGGTAGAGATAGCGTAGAAAGCAGGGAGTGGCGCGACAGGGATTTGAACCATTGACCTTCGCAATATCGTACTGTGGCCTCGACCAACTTCACCTACCTTTCCTCCTCATATCTCCCCTGCTGGCACAGACATTGCCTATCTACATTACAAGTAATAATAATAATAATAATAATAATAATAATAATAATAATAATAATAATAATAATAATAATAATAATACTAATATGTCCATAATGTACCATCAATTGCTGGGCTTATGATTTTAAGAGACGCCGAGGTGCCAAAAGTTTGTCCTGAAATGGGTTCCTTGACGACATGGGTGTCTCGCATTTAAGTAGGTTTAATTTCCAACCAGCTATATCGAGTTCGATCCAGCAAATTTGGATATACAGGAGGCCCACCTAAATTTTCACCTCAAATATCTTCTGATTAGTTGAAGGTAACGACGGGTGGTTTTCACCTAAGTATATAACAATAAGGGACGCACGAAAGAACTGAACTGAAGAGGTGGATTTTAAAACTTACTGAGCCAGTTTTCGACGGTTCTTAGTTAAGCTGCACTTTGTCAGTGTGTTCCTCTATGTACGACACACAACTCAAACAAGAGAATGCACTTCATATCCAGCTTAGTAACGTTGATTTTAAATGTTAAATCTGATAGTTTTTCCATATCCAACTAAGTCAACTGTTGTCATATTGAAAGCCAAGCCAAGTTGATGCACAGGCGGAGTAGCTATCAACAACACTGACTTAACAGTGTTTGGCACATTTTATTTCAGTCCTACAGTCGCAGCTTGCAGTCTGAAGTTACGTACAATCGCTCAGAAAGAGGCATGAGGGCACGGTATTGCATAAGTTACTGGCAGGTACAAATTTCTCAGTAACACCTGACCAACGAGCTAGAATAACATAGAGAGGCGGAAGCGCTGCCTGGGTGAAGCTAATAGAACGAAAGTCCGCCATGTTTCCTGTTGTCACACAAGCAAGGGGGCATGGCCTTTAAATGACGAAAAGTGTAGAAAATACGCATTTTAGAATCACTGGGGGAAAATTAAAGACCGTTGCCGATAGCTTGAAGCATTAAAGCGAATACCGCCACTTCGTCATATTGCGGCACGAGGCCAACATCACGATCAGTTGATTGTAGGGTAGTTCGAAATCATCGCACAGTGACATACGAATAGGCCTCGAAATCGGAACAAGAGCGTTACCCTGTTTGGCTGCTGTGGTTAAGCGTAAATTAGAATAGAAACGATGGACATAAATATTTATGACAGGAAGCCTTAAAATCATAGGGACCTACAATAGGTTACAACCTCATTCTGTTCATATTTTTAAAATGAGTACTGTGTTCCTTTCTTAATCTGTTTACCCTCCCGGGTTGGTTTTTCCCACGGACTCAGCGACGGATCCCACCTCTACCACCTGAAGGACAGTGTTCTGGAGCGTGAGACACTGTGTCGGGGGATACAACTGTGAGGGAGGGCTGCACCTGCTATGCTGAACAGGGGCCTTGTGGGGGGGGGGAGAAGGAAGCGGCCGTGGCCTTAAGTTAGGTACCATCCCGGCATTTGCCTGGATGAGAAGTGGGAAACCACGGAAAATCACTTCGAGGATGGCTGAGGTGGGAGTCGAACCCACTTCTACTCAGTTGACCTCCCAAGGCTGATAGAATCCCGTTCCAGCCCTCGTGCCCCTTTTCAAATTTCGTGGCGGAGCCGGGAATCGAACCCGGGCTTCCATGGGTGGCAGCTGCTCACGGTAACCAGTACACCACAGAGGCGGCCCATGAATACTTTACCACAACAATCGTTTAGTGTAATTATTTATTATAATATAGTAGGGGGATATAATGTTTCTCCCATTACCATATCATACTGGGATTACTAGCTGAAAGGTAAGCTTGAAAGTTGTCCATTATGAAGTGTGGCATAGTTTTAAAAACCAAGGCAACAGACATCTACAATAAAGGCTGTATACATTTCAAAAATAGCAGTAAAATACTGTATTTACAATACTTAGTGTACGTTTGAACGAAATAAGTGTTTTTTTTTTTTTTGTTTTTTTTTTGTGGTTACGTTTTCTTGGTGGTGGGCGCTCCATTTCCTTTATTTGTAAATGTAAATGAAAATTAAATAGGGCTGGAAATGTACAGAGCATAAGCAACTGAATTGAGTGGGATACCATTTATCTCTTTTCGCCCTCACAACGCATTGTTCCGTTAATTCCTTGTTCTTTAAACGAAATCTGAAACAAAATTCGACAAATAATTACCGTGGCTATCCGTACTTTCGCTAAGTAAACAATAAAATGGATTTAATAAGAAACAGAAATTGCAAAAAGGAATCTCGGCTATAATTCAGTAATACTTACTTAAAGTACGATATATTCTTGGTTTTATTATTCCGATTAGAACAACATACGCTGAGCTTACGGCTGACATTCTTGAAAGTGAGAATCTATGTTTTCACTTCTTAAAACTTAGGAAATTAAATTGGCATGCACGATCTCCCTGTCACCTCAACATATGCTCTCGCGCCAATTCGCTTTGTTTTGACAACCGTTAACATGGCTGCCCCTTATCAACTTGCTTCAAGCAGGGAGCGCTGATGACAGGCATACAGCCCCTCTATGTTATTCTAGCTCGTTGCACCTGACGCTTGTGGGAATCCACAAGATTTGTATCTACATGAAAGATGAATTATATATTGATAACAACGAAAATATTAAAAGCGAAGAGCATACAACAATTTGTTTTACGTCGCACCGACACAGATAGGTCTTACGGCGACGATGGGAGAAGAAAGGTTAGACGTGGGAAGGAAGCGGCCGTGGCCTTAATGAATGTACAGCCCCAGCATTTGCCTGGTGTGAAAATGGGAAACCACAGAAAACCATCTTCTGAGCTGCCGACAGTGGGGCTCGAAGCCACTATCTCCCGAATGCAATCTAACAGTTGTGCGTTCCCAACCGCACGGTCAATACGTTTTGAGTTCATACGTAACCTCGACGGAGGTAACACGGCAAGCGGCGTGTAGGTTAATTTTTAAATTCGTGTGGCTATTTCTAGCCGAGTGCAGCCCTTGTAAGGCAGACCCTCCGACGAGGATGGACGGCATCTGCCATGTATAGGTAACTGCGTGTTATTGTGGTGGAGGATAGTGTTATGTGTGGTGTGTGAGTTGCAGGGATGTTGGGGACAGCACAAACACCCAGGGCCCCCGGGCCACTGGAATTAACCAATTAAGGTTAAAATCCCACCCGGCCGGGAATCGAACCCGGGACCCTCTATACCGAAGGCCAGTACGCTGACCATTCAGCCAATGAGTCGGACGGCGTTTAGGTACTGTGTGGTTGTCGCGTAGTGCGAGTGTGTGTTTCTAATATATATTTTGTGTAGTCTTTGGAAAATTGTATGTAAAATCATGGCAAGTATAAGGAAAAACACCATAAAATGTATTTTCGAAGACAGGATTAATAGGCCTTCGCCTTCAGAAATCCGTCATTGGATTAGTCACGAACTAACACTTAACAGAGACCAAGTGATTGCCATACAGTTAAATAACGGGGTAAATGCTGTGTACATAAAACTAGTATCTGTGACACTTTATGAAACCACGACACGATGGAGTGAAAACTTTTCGTTTAACTAATGGCGTTACCATTAAAGTAACGATTTCGGCAGTGGACACTTTAACTAAACGAGTACGTATGTTCAACCTCTCTCTGGAAATAAGCAACGATCGCCTTTCACGAGTTCTCTCTACATATGGAGTAATCAAAGACATCCAGGAAGAACGGCGGATTGAAGCCTACGAATTCACCGATGTATGTAATGGCATACTAATTGTAGAAATTAAGTACCCTATCCCGTCTCAGCTTATGCTGAATCATTGAAGAATTATACTATCGTACAAAGGACAAACAAAATCATGTTTCTATTGCAAAGAAACAACACATCTCCAAATAGATTGTCCCAATAGGAAATCCCGTCCCGCGTTGAGTAGAAAACAAACATAACAGCTCCGCAGTGGCTGAGCCTGATGAGAGCAGTACACTAAGCAACACAACAGACGCAGAAATCGGAGCTCTCTCACCTGAATACCCAACCGTATTAGAGAGTATTACTCACACTCCGCATAAACAACACAACTTTCAAGAAACCTCCCAACCAGCTTGCAGCATACAGGACACATCTTTACCTCGTAGTACGGAAGAAGAAATCATGACATTTCGTACTGACAACTTTGAGAAGTGGGGAAACATTCAGACACCACAGGAGACTGTAGATCAGGCGGCAGCCGAAGAGAACCCAGTTAGAATGAAACATATAGTAAATAAACCAATGACACGAAAAATATGGTCTGAGGGTATGGAAATTCAGGAAGACACCCATATAACAACAGGTGACACTCAATTAACACATCGTAGGAGAGTCATCTGCAGAAACAAGGGGAAAATCAAAGTAATTGTAGTAAAACTCATTCTGGTAGGAGAATTTGATTAAGCTGATCTGGTCAATACATTTTCACTCATACACTAGTCTCCACTTTCTGCTATTTAAGCCGACTGTGTGGGGCACTACGCTTTTGGGAGCTGTACGGTTTTGATTCGTCACGTGCAACGTATTTGTTGACAACTTTCAACTATACGTTGTGAGAGTCCTTGTTATTGCCTGTCGTATTCAGGGTAGTATTGTCACCTGTTAGCGAGCTCACTGAACTTTCACTAACACTCGGTCCTGTTGTGTTAGGATCAATTACAGGGTCAGGAATGGAGGAATATTCTGAACCTGATACTCAGTGCACAAAAAGTGACCGTACGAGCGTATGCTGACGACGTTTGTATATTCCTAACGGAATCATCCAACGAAGAGCGAACTTTAAACATAATCCACGAATTTGAGGATGATTCAGGATCGAAGGTAAGTAAAAAAAAGTCCGGAATGCTGCCTCTTGGCCGACATCAATTACCTGCGCCTAGTAGATCACTGTCCATCGCAACTAAGTTGAAGATCTTAGGAATTGTTTTCCAACAAAATTTTAAAGATATGCTAACGGAGGTTTGGACGTCGATAACTAATCAAGTTAGAAACACCTCAATGCAGCAGCATAGTAGGTCTATGAATTTCACCCAAAAAGTATGGCATATTAATGTGTTTGCTTTGTCCAAAATATGGCACTTTGCTCAAGTCCTACCTGCAACAAAACAAATAACACAGCGTATAGACATTTGTATAGGTCACTGTCTTTGGAGAGGTCCTCTGTATTGGGTGAGACATGATCAGCTGTACTTGCCGACCACATATAGAGGACTGAACCTAATATGTGTAGACCTGAAATGTAAGGCTCTGTTGGGAAGGACGATACTTTAAACACTATCAAGGTTTTAAATTCGAACAGAACTGACATTTCTTCAACCTCCTGAGCCTGATGTAAGAGGTGGTAGACATAGACACGTACATCCTGCTTTCTGAACCATAATTGGTGTACTTGACAGTCTCCCGCAGGACCGAAAAGAAAGAATTTCACTCGACGAAGAATTTCTTTTTGGTGGCTATTGCTTCGGCGCCCGTCAAACCTATGATTTGGTGGAGGTATAATGATGATACATTTGTGGTCTGGACAGAAGGTCCCGAGAAATTTCATCTATTTCTTTTTTCTTTTTGCTATTTGTTTTACGTCGCACCGACACAGATATGTCTTATGGCGACGATGGGACAGGAAAGGTCTAGGAATGGGAAGGAAGCATCCGTGAACTTAGTTAAGGTACAGCACCAGCATTTGCCTGGTGTGAAAATGGGAAACCACGGAAAACCATCTTCAGGGCTGCCGACAGTGGGGTTCGAGCCCACTATCTCCCGAATAATGCATACTGGCCGCACTTAAGCGACTGCAGCTATCGAGCTCCGTCATCTATTTCTAAACCACCTAAATCAGCAACATCCTTCAATTAAATTCACTATGGAGATGGAGTCGGACGGATGCCTTCCTTTCTTGGATGTTCTAGTAAGAAAGAAACCGGACGGCTCCTTAGGACTTACCGTCTATCGTAAGCCTACCCACACAAATCGCTATCTTCATGCAGATACTCACCACCATCCAGCATAAAAACAAGGCATGCTCACGACACTCACCAAGAGGGCGAGACGAATTTGTGAGCCATCATATATCCAGGTGGAGATGGTCACACTCAAAGTCACGTTCAAAGGTAATGGTTACAGCGATTTGCAGATTTATAGAGCCCTGCATCCCAGATAAACGACCAAGCAAAGCTCACAGAAGGAAGAAGTGAAGGGAATTGCCTACCTGCCTTACATTCACAACATCACAGATCGAATTGCCAAGGTACTCCGCAAACACAATATAAAAACCGCGTTTGGCACCGTCACTAAAATTGCTCACACTCTGGGTAAAACCCAGGACAAATTGTCCCCACTTTTACATCCTGGGCCAAACATGCCGGTCCATTCGTACTCGTATCAAGGAACATGAACGTAATATTCGTCTCAACCAGCCAGACAAATCAGCAATAGCTGAGCACGCCCGATCGTCGGGTCATGATGTCATGTTCCAATATGCTCGAGCTCTTACCCATAGTAGACACTAGAGGTCCAGGATTATACGAGAAGGAAATACGTAGAAATCCTAATAATTTCAACAGGGACACAGGCTATCTTCTTCTTCTTCTCCTTCTTAATCTGTTTACCCTCCAGGGTTGGTTTTTCCCTCGGAGTCAGCGAGGGATCCCACCTGTACCGCCTCAAGGGCAGTGTCCTGGAGCGTGAGACATTGGGTCTGGGATACAAATGGGGAGAATGACCAGTGCCTCGCCCAGGCTGCCTCACCTGCTATGCTGAACAAGGGCTTTGTTGGGGGATGGGAAGATTGGAAGGGATAGACAAGGAAGAGGGAAGGAAGCGGCCGTGTCCTTAAGTTAAGTGCCATCGCGGCATTTACCTGGAGGAGAAGTGGGAATCCACGGGATACCACTTCCAGGATGGCTGAGGTGGGAATCGAACCCACCTCTACTCATTTGACCTCCCGAGCCTGAGTGGACCCCGTTCCAGCCCTCGTACCGGGCCTCCGGGGGTAGCAGCTAATCACACTAACCACTACACCACAGAGGCGGATTGACACTAGCTATCAATTAAGTAATACCTGGTTGCCAGCCATTAAGGATTTACTTAGGTAGTTCCCTTCCCTGTCCCTTCACTATTGTTATTTCATTTCGGTGTTTTCCAAATTCGAACGTCCCTCATCGCCAGATGTTTCAGTCCAGGCTTGCGTCAATGTCATTCCTTTTTAAATGGGTACACCTGTTATATTATGTGACCCTCTCAGACTGATGCTGATGGTTCCGTCAGCTTCGGCTTCGGACGCTAGCGCTGTACCGTGTCCGGGGAGCCATATGGTGACGAATGAACGTACCATTTCAACTTCTATTATAACGTCTAAATTCAAACCTCATTGTTTGAGGAACCTTTCTCGTGGACAGTCGATTCCCTCAAAGAAACTGGAAAATGGTGTAGTCAAATGCTAACAGCAAACAAGTACTAACACGGTGGAGATCGTTAGCTTGATCGGTAATTAACGATATCGTTCCAGCAGCAGCTTAACCAAGTGCTTTCGTCACAACTTTTCTGAAGGCAATAAGTGTGGACATTGCGGTGAGCTCGATACCACAGTGCACCGAGTAACATCTTGTCGGGAAGCATGGCCTGTCTGGACAGGAATTGGCAATAGAGTGTGGAAAATACAAGGAGGTCTGTCTTTGTTATCGAATGAGCAGTTAATGATTGGAAAATTTCAACTGGCGGAAGAATCAAATGTGAATGCTGTAACTTGGTTGATAGCGGCGGCAGTGCATTGGAATTTCACATTATACGATAGGAGTGGATGGACGCTAGTAGATTTTATCAGCTCAATCAAGACTGCTCGTTGGGAATTTGTAAAAAAGAACCAATATAGAGAAATTTGCGAAATATTTATTTCATTTTTAAATGTTTTCATATTATGTATTTTACACGGTTATATAATGAGAATTGACAACAATGAGATGCTTTGTATTTTTTAAAAGAGTATTATTCTAATTTTTGCAATTCGTTCTTTAAATTATAAAGTTCAGTTTGTGTTTTATATTAGACTCAACACTTTTATACATTTGTACAGGTGTACTTATGGTTTTCAGCCCACTGAATTTCTTTAAACTGTTATGTTGATTTTCCTTTTAATTGCTTGATTTGAAATATGACTTGTAATTTGTAATTTTGTCATTTTGGAAAGGTGAATAAATAAAAAATGTAAAAAAACTCGCTCGGTGAGGAATATACAGAACCATACACTCACTCTATTTGTTTGAGCGACTATACATATAGTCTACATTCTAATAATTGGAGTGACTTTATTTCAGTGAGAACAGGACATTTCAATATTTCTAATTTTTGTAAATGAAAATAGTAAAAAAACACAAACTTGTGAAACTTTAACGTGTATTTTTCCAGCTTCTACAATATTTGTGATTCGGTGTTTTAATTTTGTACATGCAAAGAGCAGTTATTCGAGGAAAAAATGTATTTGACTAAGTCACGAGTACCGTAATGAACGAGAACGTATCTGACAGTTACGATAGTGACAGAGGCAAAGATTTCAGTAACAGTGATTATGTTATGTTTAGAGGTGACGACTCAGTAGGTTGTATAACTTCAAGTGAATCTACGAAAAGTAGTGGGCCGGGCTAAGTGGCTTAGATGGTTGATGCGCTGGCCTTCCGACCCCAACTTGGCAGGTTCGAATCTGGCTCAGTCCGATGGTATTCGAAGGTTTACTTGATTCAAGAACTGGACAAAAGCCAAAGAAAAGCAGCTCGATTTGTACTGGGTGATTTCCGACAGAAGATTAGCGTTACAAAATTGTTGCAAAGTTTGGGCTGGGAAGACTTGGGAGAAAGAAGACGAGCTGCTCGACTAAGTGATATGTTCCGAGCTGTCAGCGGAGAGATGACTTAGAATGACATTGGTGGACGAATGAGTTTGGGCGGTGTATTTAAAGGTAGAAAAGATCACAATATGAAGATAACGTTGGAATTCAAGAGGACAAATTGGAGCAAATATTCGTTTATAGCAAGGGAAGTTAGGGATTGGAATAACTTACCAAGGGAGATGTTCAATAATTTCCAATTTCTTTAAAATCATTTACGAAAAGGCTAGGAAAACAACAGATAGGGAATCTGCCACCTGGGCGACTGCCCTAAATGCAGATCAGTATTGATTGATTGATTGATTGATTGATTAATTGACGGAAGGTGCTCAAATACGACAACTTCGTGTCGGTAAACTTACTGGAACATAAAAGAACTCCTGCGGGACTAAATTCAGGCTTCCGAAAACCGTAAAAGTAGTTAGTGGGACGTAAAGCCGATATTATTATTATTGTTATTATTATTATTACGGAAATTAGTGGTTCGATGTGCATTACATCCCTGCCAGAAATACTTACGTCGACTTTCTGGAAGAACTGTTTGGCTGATGTACGTAAGTTAGCATATTGTCAAATCTGGAGGGATGCAGTATTTTTGCATCTGTCTCTAGGCACAGGCCAGAGCAAAATGTAGCTTCCACCGAAGTCCCATTCTCATCCATGTCTGTGATAATGTGGAAGCTGCTGGGGTATGGATGGTCTCTGCCAGCGACAGTGATATTAGAAAGTTATGAAGAATAAATGCTTGGTCAAAAGAGGGTAGGTCTTCTATAAATATGAAACGACACTTAAAGTCTCGTAAAAAAGGAACTGAAAAGATAATATAGCAAAGAATAAATCGTAGCGTCTTCTTGCAGTTTCAAGGCACCATGAAGCGGAATGGGGTATTTCATGATCGTAGCCTATCATTTGAATTTGAATTTGGGAGTAGCTTTTAAGAAGGCCCACACTGACACTCTGAGTATAATAAAATTTCAGGCAGCATCATCATAGAGAAAAAATTCAAAACTCGATACGTGATCTCGAAAAATAACGCACAGTGGATCGAAGAATGCAACCCAAGAAGAGCCGGCTACAAACGGATACAATTGTTCAGGGAATGTGAACATTAATTCACGACCGTTACTTAAGCATTGTGGAAAAAATTGAAGCTGATAAGTCAATGGGCTACCAGCTGCCCTTGCTTGTGAAACATTGTTTTATATGGAGTTCTTTACACTGGGCTACTTTGTAGCCGAGCTACAGAAAGAAGTTCGGCGTCCGACCTTGAAGCAGCTACCGGTAGCAGACTCAGATTTCGCAACTCCTATTGGCGACAACTGGTGAACCATTGCTATGCATTCGGGTATTTATATTAGGCTACTCTGTAGCCCAGCCACTCGCCTTCAGTTGCTTTCCCCTTCAACTTAGCTCGAGGTGACTACGATTTTGTAACTGTTTCTCTTTTCTGTAAAGCGTAATTAACCTTCATTCTAGCCACTTCAGTAGCTCTGCTTCATCTGGCCGAGAGCCCCATTTAAGGTTTTATATTTAATTTTCTAGGAGCGCAAGTGTACGCCTCCATTCATTTTGTGTTCGGACCAGTAATCTAACCTGTTTTTTTCACGAAGGCCCAGTAGTTTGGGTACTATTTACCCCTGTGCACAAAATTGTAATATTGTAGGTTGGGCCTAGAGAGGCCAGATATTTGTAAGATTTTTTTACGTAATGTTGCCTTGAGTAGGCTGTAAGAAATTAGGAGCGCAGTCTCCTTCGTTCAGTTTGGAGAGCATGTAAGCTCTTTTCTGAGGTTGCCGTAATATTGAGGGGTGCCTTTGGAAGGCCGTATTTGTAACCTTTGGAGCAAGGTGCTCTTGTTTTGGGAGAGTTCTCCTTGTCTATGTAAACACTAATTTGCGATATTCCAAAGTTGGAAATTAGGGGCTTGAGCTCAAATCTGTTAAATTCTCTAATCTTGGGTTTTCCAATTCCTGTTTCACGATTGCTATTTGTACCTGTGTCCGTGTTATTTCACTCAGTGAAAAATTTGTTAAGTTTGTGATTTGAAAAGAAATATAACTTTCATTTTTTAAATTTTAAATTAATTTTTGATATTATAGATAGACCCATTCAGGCCAACACCTTCTTTCACCTCTCTCTGAAGCACGGAAACTTCGTAATAATAATAATAATAATAATAATAATAATAATAATAATAATAATAATAATACTAATACTAATACTAATGATAATATTATTTGCTTTACATCCCATTAACTACTTTTACGGTTTCGGAGACGCTGAGATGCCGGAATTTAGTTCCGCAGGAGTTCTTTTTACGTGCCAGTAAATCTACAGACACGAGGTTGACGTATATGAGCACCTTCAAATACCACCGGACTAGGCCAGGTTCGAACCTGCGAAGTTGGAGTCAAAAGGTCAGCACCTCAACCGTCTGATCCACTCAGCCCTGCAGGATGCACGAAATGTAGGTACGTTTAATTTATTTACTTGTATAACATGTCCATTATTCGTTTGAAGCAAAACGTTCGATGTTGCTTGAAAACTCAATTCCGATACTACTTATTTGGACATCCAATCCCATGCATGCTTTCGTTGACGTAAAGAACTTTGTTTACATACACGTCAACACGATTTGCTTCTTCTACCTTTTCGCAATGCACAACGGGGACCGTAGCGTATTTCACGTGCCGGCGCGTCCATCCCAACTTTACGCTCCAATAATTACAACACCTGCTCGTACAGATCCCGCAACCACACAGGTTTTCAGGTCATTCCCATACTCAATATACCATGGGGCTGATGACCACATATATCCCAATCCCTAAAGGGCGCAACAGCAAAAGAACCATTATTGACGCTGACAATTCGATACATTTCCAGGGTCCGAAACCGATGACCAGGGTTGTCTGAGGCCCCTAAGACGGAAACCAAATACTAACAACCCCCAAAACCTGTCTGGCGAGAATATTATGTGACTTGGCATGCTCTAGTAGTAGCCTTCAGCTGTTATCGTAGGTCAGTTGCTCTTAAACACAAAACCAGTTTGGCAAGCATGTTACGTAACACCTCGTGGCAATGCATCGGTAGCGTTCAGCTGTTACAGTAGTACATGTGCTCTTAAACCTAAACAGAAACCTGTTTGGCACCGATGGTGCGTAACTTGCCTGTTATCGAAGGAAAGCTATTCATTCTCAAGAACAAGGAATATTACCTATTCTAAAAACATTGTATCCTTTTGCTCTCGAAAATAACTTCCGAGAAAAGTTTGATGTATAGTGGTTCGTCTCATTGTTCTCTATTGCTACAAGAAATATCTGCACGTATACCCCTAACATTCAGTATATATATTACAATTTGCTTTACGTCGCACAGACACAGATAGGTCTTATGGCGACGATGGGAGAGGAAAGGCCTATGAACGGGAAGGAAGTGACCGTGGCCTTAATTAAGGTACAGCCCCAGCATTTTCCTCGTGTGAAAATCGTAAACCATGGAAAACCATTTTCAGGGCTGCCAGACAGTGGGGTTTGAACCTACTATCTCCCGGATGCAAGTTCACAGCTGCGTGCCTCTAACCGCACAGCCAACTTGCCCTGTGATATTTATAATTGCAATTCCTAATTCCTTTTGCTATAAGCGAAGGTGTGTCCCATATGTACTCAATGAATTCCAAAATCATCTTCATATCATGATCTCCATTCAAGCTTTCTTGTCTACTATTGTCATTCCACGGCATCTTTCCACTGACAGATCGCAACATACCACTTAGGCCGCGTGCACACCGAGTGCGCTTCGCATAGTGTGTCGCGTGTTACTCGACGCTAAGGCCGCGTGCACACCGAGCACGCTTCGCATAGCGTGTCGCGTGTTACTCGACGCTAAGGCCGCGTGCACGCCGAGCGCGCTTCGCATCGTGTGTCGCGTCTTACTCAACGCTAAGGCCGCGTGCACACCGAGCGCGCTTCGCATAGTGTGTCGCGTGTCGCTTAACGTTAAGACCGCGTGCACACCGAGCGCGCTTCGCATGGTGTGTCGCGTGTCGCTCAACGCTAAGCATAACCAGCGCTTTGTTCCTAAACCAGGTGTTCACACCATCCGCGCTTTGCTTCGCAGTACGCCTACCTTAAAGCTAAGCGAAGTGCCGGATAACGAGCAGTGTTGGTTAATTGCTTAGCGTTACTTAGCTGTTTCTGAAGTTATAGAAGAAGAAATTATTCATACAGTGTTTCGAAGGGAAGAAATATGGAACCCAAGTCACAAAAACGATGAAAATGTAACTGTTTTGCGAAATAAATGGACTGAAGTATCTACAACAGTTTTATCGCATTCCTACTGTAAACATATACAGCAATATTACTTCTATTGTCACTTTACTGGGCTTAACATTGTGTCAGGATGAAATTACATATGGCTTTTAGTGTCGAGAGTGTCCGAGGAGAATTTCGGCTTGCCAGGTGCAGGTCTTTTGAATTAACTCCCTTAGGTGATCTGCGTCGTGATGAGGATGAAATGATCATGAAAACAACACATACATCTAGCCCCCGTGCCAACAGAATATACTAATTATGGTTAAAATTCCCGACTCTGCCGGGAATCGAACCCGGGACTCCTGTGACCAAAGGCCACTTCACTAACCATTTAGCCTTGGAGCCGGGCACTTCGTGACAAAGTGCATAGAATCTCCCAGACTCTGTCACATCATTATTATAATTTTGCCAACGGAGGATGGTAACATGAAGAATAGGCCTAATAACACTCTGCAGGCTAGTAGTGGGCTTCGAAGTAAATATTTCTCTTTATGAATTATTGTATTTGTCACACATTTACTCCTCTTTTGTTACGGTTATACATTGCATGTGCTATGTGTAATTATTGTGCCAAGCTACACACCCAGTGCCATTACAGAAATCGCAGATGACAAAAGAAGCGATATCCTGAATCTGTGGGAGTTATCGTGCTGGTGGAACATTTAGTGTGCTATTTTCCAATAATTTTTGTAACGAGGTAAATCTAAAATTTCCTCCACCACTTTGACATCCATCTTCCCCAATATTATCAGCCAGCAGCTTGCAATCTACATCAACAAGAGCTTGTTACAATACTGAAAAATAATATTTATACTTATTAAAGAGCGTGATTTAGCCGGACACTTAATTTCCACGTGTTTGCTACCCGGTGCTCCTAGACAAATGGGAAAATTAAATTTCTCCCAATACTTCTCTGCTACTTGTCGTCACATTTCAGTTGCAGGGTTTGGAAGGTCAAATGTATTTTTTTTTGTCATTTTTAAGTAATCATAAAATTTATCGAAATAAAATCTTGTACCTCTGTACAAACGATAGAATTCTTCGAAAGTAATTCGTTCTTCATTAAATTCATGAGCCCACTTTCGAATCTTCTTTCTAATTTTGAATTTTAAGTAACTGTTATCCATCAATTAACTGTTTCTAGTGTACTTGGATAACGGCATTAGTTTGTGACCACCCTAAAACGCCTCGCGCCAAAGCTGAGTGCACGACGTAGAGATTTCGGTGTGAACAGGAAGCACGCCCTGCCCTATGCATAGCACTTCACGCAACAAGCAACACACTATGCGAAGCGCGCTCGGTGTGCACGTGGCCTTAGTCGAACAGCTAATCTCCTTACTTCCAAGTCTTCGCATCTCAAAGTTTGCAATATTTTTGTAACACTACTCTTCTCTCGGAAATCGCACAGAACAAATCGTGCTACTCTCCTTTGGATCTTTTCTAGTTCTCGAATCAGGTAACAGTAGTGAGGGTCACACACACTGAAATAACAAACAAACAAACAAACCCTATGGCGCAACAACCCCTAGGAGCCTTGGTCTACAAAGTGACCGCTACTTAGCCCGAGCCTGCAGTTTACGAGGTGACACATGGTCAGTGTGACGAAAGCTCTCGCCGGGCTGAGTAGCTCAGAATGTTGAGGCGCTGTTCTTCTGACCCCAGCTTGGCAGTTTCGATCCTGGTTCAGTCCGGTAGTATTTGGAAGTGCTGAAATACGTCAGCCTCGCTTTGCTAAATTTACTGGCAAGTAAACGTACTCCTGCGGGACTAAATTCTGGCACCTCAGCGTCTCCAAAAACCGTAAAATAGTTAGTGGGACGGAAAAACCAATAACATTATTACTAATCCCTTCGACCTTTATTCTTGGTTTTCCAGACCGGTGTCACCAGGTTATCGTCAACTAGCTCCTCAATTGTAATCATGTAGGCTGAGTGGACCTCAAACCAAACCTCGGAGGGCCCTTTCATACGATCCACTGCTTTGCACGCCGCTCCACGCCACTCCACTCCACCAGAGATGTAGAAAAAGGCCGGTAGCATTCACACGAGACACTTCGCGTTGCGCAACCTCCGTCCACTCTCGTCAACTGTTGTCAACCGGCCTGAAGTGTCTTCCACTCTGGGCGACCGGAAGCTCTCACTAAATCAGATTAGCTCGTTCAGACGGTCAACATATGAGCCACAAGTTCGAAAATTTCGTTTCAAATGTCGGTTCCATTCATAGATACTGAAAAGTTACTAATAGAAATACAAAATCGCCCTTGTCTGTGGGATTAACTAACGACAGACTATTCAAATAAAATTAAAGGCTTCAAATGTGGAATTAAGTTTCTCTTGAAGTGATTCCAAATTTTGGCGAACTGGACAACTCCAAAGAGAGATAAGTTGATAACTACAGTAGCAGGCTATATGTATAGGCTCTGTGTGTTATACGCTAACTATTCATTCGATATTACAATAACATGGGTCATTGAAAAATAATTAATCAAGGTTTATTAACAGTCTTTAGTTCAAAAGAACTGCTTCCAATTAAAATACATAATAACATTTTCTTATTCGGACCGAGCACGATAGCTGCAGTCGCTTAAGTGCGGCCATTGTCCAGTATTAGGAAGATAATGGGTTCGAACCCAACTGTCGGCAGCCCTGAAGACAGTTTTCCGTGGTTTCCCATTTTCACACCAGGCAAATGCTGGGGCTGTACCTTAATTAAGGCCACGGCCGCTTCCTTCCCACTCCTAGCCCTTTCCTGTCCCATCGTCGCCATAAGACCTATCTGTGTCGGTGCGACGTACAGCAACTTGTAAAAAACCAGTGTTTTACACTGACTGACAGAGCAAATGCAACACCAAGAAGGAGTGGTTCGAAAGGGATGAAAGTTGGGGAAAGAACAGAGACGGCACGGACGAATAATTGATGTTTATTTCAAACCGATATGCAGGTTACACAATGCGCACGGCATCGACTCAGTAGGATGTAGGACCACCGCGAGCGGCGATGCACGCAGAAACACGTCAAGGTACAGAGTTAATAAGAGTGCGGATGGTGTCCTGAGGGATGGTTCCCCATTCTCTGTCAATCATTTGCCACAGTTGGTCGTCCGTACGAGGCTGGGGCAGAGTTTGCAAACGGCGTCCAATGAGATCCCACACGTGTTCGATTGGTGAGAGATCCGGAGAGTACGCTGGCCACGGAAGCATCTGTACACCTCGTAGAGCCTGTTGGGAGATGCGAGCAGTGTGTGGGCGGGCATTATCCTGCTGAAACAGAGCATTGGGCAGCCCCTGAAGGTACGGGAGTGCCACCGGCCGCAGCACATGCTGCACGTAGCGGTGGGCATTTAACGTGCCTTGAATACGCACTAGAGGTGACGTGGAATCATACGCAATAGCGCCCCGAACCATGATGCCGCGTTGTCTAGCGGTAGGGCGCTCCACAGTTACGGCCGGATTTGACCTTTCTCCACGCCGACGCCACACTCGTCTGCGGTGACTATCACTGACAGAACAGAAGCGTGACTCATCGGAGAACACGACGTTCCGCCATTCCTTCATCCAAGTCGCTCTAGCCCGGCACCATGCCAGGCGTGCTCGTCTATGCTGTGGAGTCAATGGTAGTCTTCTGAGCGGACGCCGGGAGTGCAGGCTTCCTTCAACCAATCGACGGGAAATTGTTCTGGTCGATATTGGAACAGCCAGGGTGTCTTGCACATGCTGAAGAACGGCGGTTGACGTGGCGTGCGGGGCTGCCACCGCTTGGCGGCGGATGCGCCGATCCTCGCGTGCTGACGTCACTCGGGCTGCGCCTGGACCCCTCGCACGTGCCACATGTCCCTGCGCCAACCATCTTCGCCACAGGCGCTGCACCGTGGACACATCCCTATGGGTATCGGCTGCGATTTGACGAAGCGACCAACCTGCCCTTCTCAGCCCGATCACCATACCCCTCGTAAAGTCGTCTGTCTGCTGGAAATGCCTCCGTTGACGGCGGCCTGGCATTCTTAGCTATACACGTGTCCTGTGGCACACGACAACACGTTCTACAATGACTGTCGGCTGAGAAATCACGGTACGAAGTGGGCCATTCGCCAACGCCGTGTCCCATTTATCGTTCGCTACGTGCGCAGCACAGCGGCGCATTTCACATCATGAGCATACCTCAGTGACGTCAGTCTACCCTGCAATTGGCATAAAGTTCTGACCACTCCTTCTTGGTGTTGCATTTGCTCTGTCAGTCAGTGTATTTACAGAAGTTACGTGTAGGTAGCAAGGCCATACTGGTAGCTCACTAAATCAGTTGTTCAAACGGTCAACATTGTGTGCGTCACAAGTTCGAAGATTTTGTTTCAAAATATCGGCTGAATACATTTTCATATGTTGGTGTCCAGACGCGGAAAACTTGCTTCAAGAATTGACAACAATTCAAACAAATTCCTACTCATACGAAAATTATTAAGGAACATTTTTGGATCACTGGTATGTCATCTAGAAGAACGATGTGCTCCTCGTTCTAGGTGATATGAATTCAATGGATGGACCCAATGAACCTTAGTACTCTTCTTTCACCTCAACCTTCTTATCGTAAGAATATAAATCCCAAGGATAACGTTCGCATCTATGGACCATATTCAAGCCGAGACGCAAAATATGTGGTGGGGACTAGAAGTTGCCGGCAAGTTGACGGAAGTGGACAGCAAGGATAAACAGAGTGTCCGAGAAGTGGAGTGGAATGACGTGGCGTGGCGTGTAAAGCAAGTGGACCGTGTGAAAGGAGCCTCAGGTCTAAGGAAGAATCCCTTACCTTGAAGGGAATCGAATCCGGGACTTCCGGGTGAGACGCTGGAACTATACTCTATCTGGTGTCTTACTTGTAAAGTATACGCCATCCCCTTTACATCCTTACTGAAAAAGGGAACCTAAACCTATTTTACAGTCAATGACCGGTTCAGGGATGGAATGAATGAAGCCCCCATCTTGCGGCGAGGGTAGGAATTGTGCCGGCTGCCGAGGCCTGTCGCACTCCTCTGGGACAATGATTAATGAATGACAGATGAAATGAAATTATATTGTAAAGTGTTGCTGGAATGAAATACGACAGGGAAAACCGGAGTACCCGGAGAAAAACCTGTCCCACCTCCGCTTTGTCAAGTACAAATCTCACATGGAGTGACCGGGATTTGAACTACGGAACCCAGCGATGAGAGGCCAACGCGCTGCCACCTGAGCCACGGAGGCTCCCTTTACATCCTTACTACAACCCCTAAATACAGGCATAAGATATGAAGAAGTCAGTCACCTATATTTACAACTCCGTCAGTAAGATTATCCAAATGAAGATATTTCTTTATATTGTATTAACACCTAGGTACTTGCAGTGACCACCATGAGCTACTTTCATTTCATCGACACAGTAATTGAAACTCAGAGGACTTCTCCTCTTGGTAAAACTTACAACTTGACTTCCCACCCTGTTTACCATTATACCACTTTCTGCTTTCCATCTGACTACATTGTCGAGTTTTCTTTGCAGTCTTGTAATTAATTATTCTGTACAGTATAACTACATACACTAAAATTCTGCTCTATAGTTCCAATTATTTTTTTGCTTTTTGCTAGTTGGTTTACGTCGCAGCGACACGGATAGGTCTTATGGCGACGATGGGACAGGAAAGGCCTAGGAATGGGAAGGAAGCGGCCGTGGCCTTGTGTAAAAATGGGAAACCACGGAAAACCATCTTCAGGGCTGCCGACAGTGGGGTTCGAACCTACTATCTCCCAGATGCAAGCTCACAGCTGCGCGCCCCTAAACCCACGGCCAGCTCGCCCGGTGATGGTATTTACCACCTCACCATGATGTTGTATTAATATACTCGTATTAAACAATGGAAGGCATGCATGTGCCTTCTAGATCATATGAACCGGACACCGGCGAAGGACTAAATTGATATTGTGACCGCAGTGAACCTAATCCTTGCTACGAGCCGCAGAAGGCGACGTAAAGAACTGTAGCGTATTTGATAAAGGCGCGGCGGAGAGGGCTTACGTGCGAGGTGGGAGGTGAGAGTTATCGTTCTGCAATGCGATTTTATTTTAGGTAAATAAATATCATATGAGAACACGTTCACTTCCTTGTATAAATTACTTTATTTACACGGTAAGTCACAGCACACAATTATACACGGTAGCAAATGACACTACAACACTCAATAGCGGAGTACCCTGAAGTCGATTCTGACAAGTACAGATATCAACAACACTGACTCGCGCACTATAACGCGCACTCTCTTGAATTCACCGAGTCCGCCTCGGAGCCGAACAGTTACTCGCAGTCTATCACTTGCCTGAGTCCTAAGAACTAAGAATTGACTTAACTGGCTGACAGCTCGATTCGATCAACCATCTAGAATTATCGACTTCTGGAAGAGTTCTTACAACACTCTAATGGAACACACTCGAAACATCGATCGACCAGCTAGTCGAATGGGTACTCGAACTTTTGTTCACTGTTTACTAATACACATGGAAATATCTACAACATTCGCAATGTCTCTACATGTTTCTGGATAATAAAACCTTACAGTAAATTTCCAGAACCCTTCATATATACCAAATTATAGTACAATAAGTCTAACATACGAATATTATGGAATTTTCTACCGCTTCGAGGATATAGATTTTGAGGTTGAACTTATACACAATAAGTATTTGAGGTTATACAAATTTATACTACATATATACAGGGAAACCATGGACTATTGTCGCGGCCACCAAATTAGGCGGGTGAGGAAAACTGCGCTGTCGTCAGATATGGGAACGGCGAAGCGACAGATGGTCGAGAGTCGCTTACCCCCGGGCACGGATTGGCGACGTTGATCGTGCAGTGCTGTCAAACTGAAGCTCATCCGCTCCACGCCACATTACCCGAGTCATTCCCTGTCATGCAGCTCTTGAGCTCGCATCGTAAGTGCAGTTAAAGATGGATGGTGAATGTGAATTGATTTGGGTTCAAGTCAAGAAAGAAGTGGCAGAGAGGAACAAGACATTCAAAAAAATAAAAGGGCGTAGAAAAACTCGCGTCAGAAGCCATCGACCGTGTGACTGCTGCAGATTGGGAAAAGTGCTTCAATCGCGCAGAAAATGTTCAAACAGACGATTGGGCCAAGGAAATAGTAAGGGACGAAAGAATGGAGCCATTCATCATCAGTGTAAAAGACGACTCGACAGTTAGTGAGATGAGTGATGACAGTGACTAAGACTGCCTTGAAGCCAGAACCCGATTCTTACTTCATTGTAAATTAATGTAAATCTCTTCTTTAAAGTAGTTCTTTTTGTATATTACTTGGTACAATATACAGTATTCAAATATTTAAAGTTATAATGTAATAAAACTGATAGGGATTAATATGTATTCCGAAAGTATTTACGGGGTCCTGCAGCCTGTGCTGGTGCGCGCGCCCCGAACTGCTTCAGCTTGCGACATTTACATGATCGCTCTCCGGGCCATTTTCCGGGAAAATTACAAGACTCACAGAAATATGTTTAAGATAAAAAATATAAGTCAGGCGATTTTTTACATTTTTCCCGCAGACAAAATTTTATTGGCTGAAGAAATAAAAACTTGGCCACTTACTGAAATTTTCAATACATGATTCTACGGATTTAAACTTACTCGTTCAAGATTTTATTTTTCATAATTATTTAAAGTGATTTGTATGGAAAATAGTTATACCACTGGAATCAGCAGTCTTTTCTGAAGCTTGTAGTATAATTTGTATCGAAACATTGTATGAAGTAACATCAGGAGCTTGAGAGAGAACAACTTGCTTCACGCCCCGAAATGATGTGTTCAGTTAGACATCTCTTCGCCGGTTGCTACATATCCTTGGCAACAGTGTAATTTCTCTGCCCGCCTAATTTCGTGGCCGCGACAATAGTCATGTTTAACGTTTAATAAAAGATAATTTAACATTACATAAACTATAATTAAAATATATTGTATCCGGATGAGATAGGCCCTAGTTATCATGATTCTTGATTATAATATAAATACAGATATATGGGAATGATAATTTACGTACAGTGTCAGTTTGTGTAGACGGAAGAATTTCAACATAGTCAGACATATCGCGACAATCCGTCGCCACAGTTAAGCTTGTCATTATGGGGAGAATATTTCTTGGTCAGAAGCTAAGAGGATTAAATCTAGAGCTCACAACAACAGAAGTAATGACGACAAGGAAGTGAAAGAATATTTATTTCTGAACAAGGGCGAGCCAGGTGCATCACCGATACGAAGAATATGACGTATGAGGATTTCCAACGCCTCGAGGCATTTTGTGTTGTCAGGTTGCAACGAAGAGATTTTAAACTAACCGATGCGGTGTTGACCAATGGAAAAATTTATCAGAGGCTCGCAGATAAACCAACATAAGAGAAACTCAGAGTGAACTCCAGTTAGCTTCTCCGATAAATATAATTAAATTATTCCAACCACATCATTGAATATAGGGGATTTTTGTGATATCATTCCCATGTTGATTAATTGTAATTGTAATAAATTAAAGTAATGAATTCTTGGAAATGACCCACGCTATCTCGCCATTGGTCAAGATGAGCACGCCATCAGGGACGCCGACTTAGCGCGCGAAAATTAGGAGGACAGGAATCTAGTGATATTTCCATGATCACCGAAAGATATGAGTTCAGAATACGACACATGAATGTGTATCGCCAGTTTATTAAGTGGGATTAAGTAAGAGATCCAAATCTACCTGCATATGCCGATTTAGGATAACCAACCCCCCCCCCTATGAGATGACCACGGATGACCCCGGCGGGAAACCATATCGTCCATAAATAACCAGCAGTGGGACCTCACATCACCCAGTTGTTACCAGTCACCAGTTGTGACCAGTCGAGCTTCACATCAACCAGTCATTTGAAATAATTTGAGACGCTGACACGGTGACTGCAATTCAGTACCAGAAAACTCATTATAGATTCTGTTAGAGTGAAAGTGCGTTAGTAGTCATGAAGGTGAAGACGAACAGTGATAATTATTCAGTATATAGAGTGTAAATTATCAGTATCACTGTATGTGAAATTAATACATTTCTCAACATTTCATGTGTTGGAATTTAAAGGATCGACAGGAACGCCGATAATACTTTTTGAAGGCAGTGTTCCGAGCTGGAAATAAATATTTCATGATAGACGGTATAACAATTATTGTAGCAGGGAAGTGTAGGAGCGAGGCGATCACGAGACGGTTTCGTATACTTCAGGAAGTGCGGATTGAAGAACGCGATACGCGCCAGTTCGAATAAAACGACACTTCGTCGTAATGTGTCACGACGTGTGATTCGGGCTCAAGGAAGAACAATTGTGCAAATGTAATGTATCTAGGGGCACCTATAAGTGTTTTTTTGGTATAAATTAATGTAAATTCTGTAAGTAAGGTATTAATCATGGGTAGTCACCCAGAAGTGTTTTATTGTGTTAAATGTATAAAGTGCGATATGATGGACGAGTAAATTACCATGGGGCCAGGAGGCTTCTCATCCGCTACGAGACAATGGAATTCTACATAGGAATGAGTACACAAATTTAAAATTTGTGGATGTTATCGCGACTAAACGGGGTCCAGTATAGATTAATTATGGTTACTTAACATGGTCCGCCTCCCGAATCCATGATATTAAATTTTTTTTAGACGGACGAACTAATTTATATTAACGTAATAATGGGTTAGATTAAATAATTTGAGTATTTGTTTGTTGTATATAATGTAAATATGGGGTATATTTCTTTCAATTAATGCATGCTGTTTGTAATACTTTGATTTAAGTTAATTTCAAGTGTTAAATTCCTTTTTGTGCTAACCCATTTATTTGATTTCAATCACTGCGGTGATTATTTGTATTTTAGTTAGGAATATTTTCTACCAGACAGCCAGATCATGAAAGTGCCAGGGTATGTAAAATTTGTGTTGCGTACGGAAGGTCATAAAAATAATAATAATGTTCTATCTGCTTTAGGCGTTCGTAAGTTCTATATAATAATAATGCTCGGTGTGTTTGCGAGTGAGAAATAATAATAATGTTTGCGAGTTGGCAAAGGAAAGCAAATTAATAATAATAATATTTTGTGCGTGTGCAAGTTAAAGTATAATAATAATAATAATAATAATAATAATAATAATAATAATAATAATAATAATAACAGTGCTTCGTGAGTTAGCTAGTGCAAATAATAATCAATGTGGAGATGACATGTAGCGTTAAAGAATTTAATTCGCGTAGTCAGTTTGATTTTACGTAAAGTGTTGATTTCACGTTTTTGGACTTTATATTAACCATGAAAATTTGTTTAAAAGCGATAGAGGCACGTGAATTAGAATGGTCACGATATGTGGAAATCCCAGGGTGGTTTTAGCCCATTTTTAGAGTTGGAAGTCATGAGGGACGAATATCCGGCTTGAAATAAATTGAGCCGTACTGTTTGTAATGATGAAATAGATGAATCTCAAGGCCTAAGATGATATGAAATGCATATTCCGGTGTTATAAGTGGCAGAATCCACGCACCGAGGATTAATTTACGAATTAAATGTTTGAAGAGTTCCAATAAAAAGAAATGGACTTCAACTTGTAAGGAATAGTTTAGCAATCGCCGGCATTGGAGGTATTTGCCCAGTCGCGATGTGCCATAGGTTGTGAGATGTGTCTTGGGAGGACGTGTGTCGCCATATAAATTAACGGCAGTACGAAACTGAAGGTTGCGATACCGAATACCGTGTTGTTCCAACCGATATAAAGCAGATCTTGGTGGTTCATAACGGGATTTAACATATGTGATTAAATTCTAAAGAGTGGAAAATAAAATATCGTCTTTCCATTTTTAATAATAATAATAATAATAATAATAATAATAATAATAATAATAATAATAATAATAATAATAATAATAATAATAATAATAATAATAATCCAAGTGAATCTTGTCTTAAATTAATTGCTTAGTGCCAAAGTAGACTGAAATTGTAAAAGCTTATGCATTTAACCATAAATATCGCTAACGGTAGTGTAACACATGAAATTAAGATACTATAATAATAATAATAATAATAATAATAATAATAATAATAATAATGAAAAGTTGAAGAAGCAGAAGATGAAGAACTTGCAATAGTAATTTGAAAATAATAATTACGATGACAGAAAATTAAGATATTTTTGGACGATGATTCATTATAATAATAATAATAATAATATTTATTAGGAAACTGATCATTAAATTGTGCGGATAAATTACGAGGAAGAACGACCCTTCGTTTGAAACGTCGGCAAGGGTTGGCATATAATCATCCCCGATGACAAATGATAATAATCAAATATAGGATTATAATTGAAATTAATGATAATAATAAATTAATTAATGGTAATCAAAGAATATAATAATGATCAGATAAAGAATGATAATGATATTATTTAATAATCATAGGAGGATATGATAGGGACAGTCGTCATGTGTCGAACTGCTCAGAACCAGATGTTGGGTTTTCACGGGGGAGATTGTTAGCGGTAGATACGAAGATAACCCACGGACGACACAGGTCTTCATTGTCCGTACGTCTTGTCGTATTGACAAGTGTAAATATTGAAATAGGCTTTGAGTTAATGAACTCTACCTGGCGTGTTTGTGAATCTGGAAATAATAGGCTAGAGTTTGTCCGTACTATAAATTCCCGTTTTTCGAGGCGATAACATTTCCACGATGGGTGTCCGGCTCACCAGAATGTACATACCGGAAGTGTCTCATGTCCAAACGGAACGAGGAGATGACAGTAAATAGTTACTGTCATGCCTTCGTCTCCGAAAGAAGATCTCCAGCGATGAAACGTCCACTCATACGGATGTGAATTCGACCCCCGGTAACCAATTGGGGTGAATTCACCAAATGTTTTACACTACCAGAGTAGTGAGGTAAATCCAAGTAGTATGTCATTTATTTTTCAGGATGGAAGTGTCCCAATGTAATAATTGTCATCATGTGTAGTTTGCTAAATAAGTGAATAAATTGCTCCTCATTGCAATTTCAATAGGAAACAGTTTCCATATCTTTTTATTGTAGTTAGTCCAGTATGCCCATGGAATTTAAGTTGTCACTTCCCAGTCCTATTGCGGAGTCAAAAATTTGTATCTATGAATAAGTCGTCCCCCGTTACCTTAATTTGCATGCCCCGTTAATCCCTGTATTCATTTGATACGCCGATAAATAATTAGATTTTCTTTATTAAATTTATTTTTTATCTTTTTCGAACTGATCACCCCTGAGATTAATGCTAGTCTGGGACTCAGGAAGTGAGCGGGTCTAATATTAAACATAAGAATTGAAGGTTTTACACCAGTTACAATGTCGTACGTACGACAGATTGCGGGGCGAAGATTCCGTAATTTTAAATACCCGTTTGATATGTAACGCACGTAATAAAAGTTCAGTACCCTCTTTCATGAAAATTGTGTGTGAGTGAATGTCCTTGTAGCCCTAATAAGAGCCAATTAGTTAAGAGAGCGGACGCATACGGACAAGAAATAATAGGACTACTGCTCTGACAATGTTTTGTCGCAGCAAATGCTCGATGTGACGACCGTTTAGTTTATGCACATTCAGGCCCGGTGTCCAATAGATTGTCTTGCGCGCTGAAGCATTCCAGGTGTAATTGCTAGGCTGGCGTCCGTGATGAGTTGCCGGAGCTGGTCGGGGTTTTCCGGCGCTTGAGTGTAAACGACGTCTAAGAAGTCTAACGGGATTAAATCCGGTAATCTGGCGGGCCGAGAAACAGGGCCTCCTCGTCCTATCCATTTCCCTGGCAGTTCCTCGTCAGATGGTTACGTACGGGTAAAGTCGAATGTGGCGGAGCTCCATCCTGTTGCAACATCGTCAAACGACCGTGCAAAGGTACATCCTCCAGCCGGACTCCAATAGTGCACGTTGTGGCTAATGACGTTCCCACTATTATGGAAGCGCGATTCGTCCGAGAAAAAGATGTGCGATACGAATGCTGCATCATTGCCAGCCTGTCTAATAGCAACCGACAGAACTCCAATCGAACTTCGAAACCCCGCCAGTGGAGCACTTGGTGTAGCTCAAGATGTTGTGGTTAAATTTATGTTCATTCGGTATTCGGCAGACAGACGGCTGGCTGGTGTTCACCTGTTGTGCAATCGCCCTTGTACAGATGTGTGAAATGTTACGAGCTGCGTCCAGAACGACCTCTTCTGTTTCCTCCGATGTAACGGGTCTATCGCGGACTGGTGGCTGCTTGGAAATCACGCCTGTTGTCTTTAGGGGTCTTTCAACACGGCGGAATGTCGCAGCAGCCGGCTGTCACCTGTCGGGTTACCTTTCCTGGTACAACGTAGTGCCTCGCATGCGTTTGATCTTGCTTCCCCATAAATTAGGAGCATGTCAACGTATTCCTCTGTGGAAAACATACGGAATGGCAGCAGAGATTACATTCATGCCCTAGCCAGCGGAGTATGCGCAGGGCACAAGGTGAATAACAGCGTCGTTCTACTGTTTGCATGTAGCATACGGGGGCATGTGTTTACGTATTCAAACATCATACCATCGTGCGAGTTGGCCGTGCGGTTAGGGGCGTGCAGCTGTAAGTTTGTATCCGGGAGATAGTTGGTTCGAATCCCCACTGTCGGCAGCCCTGAAGGTGGTTTCCGTCGTTTCCCACTTTCACACCAGGCAAATGCAGGGGCTGTACCTTAATTAAGGCCACGGCCGCTTCCTTCCAACTCCTAGGCCTTTCCCATCCCATCGTTGCCATAAGACCTATCTGTGTCGGTGCGACGTAAAGCCCCTAGCAAAAAAAGTGACCATGGTGATTGAAATACTAAATACCGATCTCGATAGCTGCAGTCGCTTAAGTGCGGCCAGTATTCAGTATTCGGGAGATAGTAGGTTCGAACCCCCCACTGTCGGCAGCCCTGAAGGTGGTTTCCGTGGTTTCCCATTTTCACACCAGGCAAATGCAGGGGCTGTACCTTAATTAAGGCCATGGCCGCTTCCTTCCCACTCTAAGGCCTTTCCTATCCCATCGTCACCATATGACCTACCTGTGTCGGTGTGGCGTAAAGCAAATTCCCCCTCCCCCAAAAAAATCTAGCGATACAGAAATATTTGAATGATGCAGGATTCGATCCGCCGTCGGCACATTCCCTCGATTGCTAGCCTAACGCCTAACCACACCCGCTGCGGTACACTACTGGGAACATGCTGGTAGTACGGCGAGAGTAGGGTACATAGCCTACGCCACCCTCCTCGGTGTTTAAGACATTAATTACTGCACTGTTACCTAGTTTTATGCATTGATTCCCCTCTTCGTTACACCCGGTCACGAGTAATGTCATATCAACATAGTTACATGGTCAAAGGACGTCGCTACATGATTTCGAGGCGTCATGTTTTGCGAGCCGACGATATAAGCTGTCGGGTAATCACATGGATGGGATTGTAAATAAAGGGTACCGATCTCTGCACATGGTTATGAGGGTGTTTAGGGGTTGTAGTAAGGATGTAAAGGAGAGTGCATATAAGTCTCTGGTAAGACCCCAACTAGAGTATGGTTCCAGTGTATGGGACCCTCACCAGGATTACCTGATTCAAGAACTGGAAAAAATCCAAAGAAAAGCAGCTCGATTTGTTCTTAGTGATTTCCGACAAAAGAGTAGCGTTACAAAAATGTTGCAATGTTTGGGTTGGGAAGAATTGAGAGAAAGAAGGAGAGCTGCTCGACTAAGTAGTATGTTCCGAGCTGTAAGCGGAGATATGGCGTGGAATGACATTAGTAGACGAATAAGTTTGAGTGGCGTTTATAAAAGTAGGAAAGATCACAATATGAAGATAATGTTGGAATTCAAGAGGACAAACTGGGGCAAATATTCATTTATAGGAAGGGGAGTTAGGGATTGGAATAACTTACCAAGGGAGATGTTCAATAAATTTCTAATTTCTTTGAAATCATTTAGGAAAAGGCTAGGAAAGCAACAGATAGGGAATCTGCCACCTGAGCGACTGCCCTAAATGCAGATCAGTATTGATTGATTGATTGATTGATTGATTGATTGATTGATTGATTGATTGATTGATTGATTGATTGATTGGTAGAGTTCAGAATCGTGTGCAGACTGTGCTCACTGGATATTAGTACCACACAGTACCCCTACAGGGGAATAGCCACCTTATAACCATGTCGCACGCTAGTTGGGATGCATAAAACTACATTGGAAGGCACGGCTGAATCACACGGTGTTGCTAAGAAACTGTGCGATGTTACCAGACTGCAGATAATATCCGTACACAAACATCTCACAAAAGCGACTGTCTTTACAGGCCTTAGTTAAGGAGTAATGTTCTTATGCCATGCATTCCTCTCGTGCAATCAGATTTTCAGTTTTAGAGACTCCAGTTCCCTGTCAAAGTGTGTTTTGCAGTGGTTAAAGGTAAGGCGCAGGGGTGGTCTTCGGGGGTGTCTGAAGTAGATGTGAGGATTGGCTGCTTCTTCCACCACGAACAGTTGTACAGTACGTAGCCCGTTAATGAGTGACCACCCCTCACAGCTTATAATCCCACAGCCAGAAGGTAGAACAGAAAATACTGTAGGCCTATACAAAGAAGTTCTGTAAAATTTAGTGGTGGTGTGGTGGATGATTTTGTAAGGGGAAAGTATGTACAATGTAGATTTTTAATTAACTTGGCATCTACGTTCCTACGCCTGTCATTATCATCATCATCATCATCATCATCTGTTTACCCTCCAGGTTCGGCTTTTTCCCTCGGACTCAGCGAGGGATCCCACCTCTACCGCCTCAAGGGCAGTGTCCTGGAGCTTCAGACTCTTGGTCGGGGGATACAACTGGGGAGTATGACCAGTACCTCGCCCAGGCGGCCTCACCTGCTATGGTGAACAGGGGCCTTGTAGGGGGATGGCAATATTGGAAGGGATAGACAAGGAAGAGGGAAGGAAGCGGCCGTGGCCTTAAGTTAGGTACCATCCCGGCATTCGCCTGGAGGTGAAGTGGGAAACCACGGAAAACCACTTCGAGGATGGCTGAGGTGGGAATCGAACCCACCTCTACTCAGTTGACCTCCCGAGGCTGAGTGGACCCCGTTCCAGCCCTCGTACCACTTTTCAAATTTCGTGGCAGAGCCGGGAATCGAACCCGGACCTCCGGGGGTGGCAGCTAATCACGCTAACCACTACACCACAGAGGCGGACCGCCTGTCATTAGCCGAGGACAATTTGTTTGTGGCATGCAGCCGATTCAAGAATACAGAATATTTATATGTGATCACTCGCTGAGTCCGATGGAAAACCAACCCTGGAGGTTAAACAGATTAAGAAAGAGAGAAAGAAGAATTGTAGTGATAATTACATGTTTTTTGAAGCCTCCGCGGCTCAGACGGCAGCGCGCCGGCCACTCACCACTGGATACGGTGGTTCAAATCCCGGTCGCTCCATGTGAGATTTGTGCTGGACAAAGCGGGGGCAGGACAGGTTTTCATCCGGGTACTCCGTTTTCCCTGTCATCTTGCAATCCAGCAACACTCTCCATTAACATTTCATTTCATCTGTCAGTCATTTATCATTGCCACAGAGGAGTGCGACAGGCTTCGGCAGCCGGCACATTTCCTATCCTCGCCGCTAGATGGGCCTTAATTCATTCCATTCCTGACCCGGTCAGATGACTGGTAACAGGTTGTGGATTTTCATTCATTATATGTTTTTCTTTTTACTTCAGAGGGTATTCGGAAATAGTATTGTAACATTATTTCCCTCTGGAGGTTGAGCATGTGTTGCATGCAATAGACAGAAAGAGTATGGGTGTGAAGCGTGCTTCTTATAATGAGAACTGTATTATGTGGCGAATTGTGTTAGGGCTGATTGTAATTGTGTTATGGTATATCTTTCAAGCAGTTTTATATTCGGATCAATTACTAGCATGTGCAATATGCAAAGAGTGTTCTAATACAAAGACAAAGCATTGTGTTTGGATTTAATGGCTGCCTTCAGTGACATAGTAGAAAAGTACTGTGTTCTTTAACTTTCGTCAGCTTATCCTTGTTATTTCTGAGGTCGCTGGAGCCACGAATCCTCATTTTGCTTTTGGCCCTTCCTGACGCCACGTGATATTTAAAATGAAAATCTCAACCCAGAATTGCTCGGGATTCGAACCTCAGCCTTCCGAGTGGAATTTATTAACAAGTTGTTTTACGTCACGCCGACACAGGTGTTATGTTGACGATGGGATAGGAAAGGGCTAGGAGTGGGAAGGAATTGGCCTTAATTAAAGTACCACCCCAGCAGTTATCTGGTGTGAAAATGGGAAACCACAGAAAACCATCTTCAGGGCCCCTGATAGTGGGGTTCGAACCCACTATCTCCCGAATACTGGATACTGGCCACACTTAAGTGACTGCAGCTATCGAGTTCTGTTCTTGAGTGGGAAGTCAGCTGCTAAGCCACTGTGAAATTTTCGTAGCTGAGCAACTGTAAGAATAATCAGCGTCAAGAGCACGTGCAAATAGTTCATTCACATTGGGGTGAAAGAAATTGCTCTCCCTGCCGTAAATAAGTTAAGTTTCATCTCAGGAAACCCTTTTCGAAGGTATTCTACTACTATTGGTTTTGTCATTTATTGGTCATGGTCCTGTCCAGCTCATTGGCTAAATGGTCAGCGTGCTGACCTTCGATTCAGAGAACCCCGGGTTCGATCCCGGTCCGGTTCGGGGATTTTTAACCTCATATAGTTGATTCCTCTGATTCGAGGACTGGGTGTTTGTTTTGCCTCTACACACACCTTGATGTACACACTACAAACCACCACAGAAACACGCAACAGTGAATACATCCTACTACACAGGCTTGGCGTCAAAAAAGGCATCCGGTCGTAAAACTAGGCTGAACCTACGTAAAGTGCCGACCCCAGGTAACTGAGAAAAAGAAGAAGAGTTATGGTTCTATGCCGAATATCTTCCTTCTAATTACATATATTCTCTCTTTCCAAAGTGAGACGACAAGGTCGAATGACAACAGTGCAGTGTGAAGGTGACCAGACGAGGAACCTTTACAGCTGATCAGAGTAATGTGAATTATATTCATTCAAACTTTCAAAACCAGTCAATGAATGAACGAAGGCTGAAATTAAAATGTCTTGTTTGAAGCCCTTGGCAGCGTTACGCAGTTATCATTTAACGTGTAATTACTATGAGGGGGAAGGCGGGCCAATGCCGAGCATCAAGGTCGTGCGTAGTCTGCGGGCCTTGGAATTGGAGTATATGTGAATAGGCGGGCCCCGATGAGCTTCTTTTGCTTTCGACCGTAGAGAATATGTGAAGGTTGATATGTCGATATGTCGATAGGTATCACTAAATGAATGAATTCAGAAGAGAAGCTTCCCAGCTTTCCTGAGCGAGGCTCTTTTCCGGGCATTTCCTCACGCAGTCTAGAAAAGTTCCTACTGGGATAGTCTGACAGTTCAAGACCCACCGAAGGTACAGTCACTGTTTCTCTTCTAAGTTCGGCAACTGTGTGAAACCCCAGTGCATGAATTAGCGCTGAACAATGGAATGATCTGAAATGAATAGAGTTTGTGAACGAGACCAGTCACATCTGATATAAAATGTTGAAAAATGTGCCTCAAAGCAAAATTGTAGCTTCTGAGCACAGCAATTTATTTATCGTCTGCCTCTTATTGTCTGGGGTGTCCGAGGGTAAGTTCGGCTCGCCTGGTGCAGGTCTCTCTATGGATGACCTGCGCGTCTGGATGTAGGATTAGAACGATGATGATGATGATGAGGTATGGAATGGGTGAATTCTGGTGTCGACACGTAGCCTATGCCTGTCGAATAACACCAGGGTGTCTGCTCAAAACTTAACGTCTCCATTCGACGGACGAATCACCATTAACAGCGTCATATGCTCTCACTCCATATTGCGCCGTTCCCGCGTCCAGGTCGAGTCGCATGAGATCCAGGCTAGCTCGAATATATCTTAATTTCTCGTTTCTCAAAATGTATGGGCTATGGGTTCCGCAATCGAGAAAAGATCGCCGGCTTATTCTTGCAGGAAAGACCTAATCTACGTAGTGGACGTCTCCTACCCGTAATTTGATTAGTTTCCGCATTTGGCTCATGAAAATATAAAATAATCATCACTTGCATCTAATACTTATTCTAAGAAGTCATTGAAAGAGTGCTTAAGTTTTACAATACAATATTTATTTGAAAATGAAAATAAAACTTGAGGAGAATAATTAAATTTTGAATTCTTCTTCGAGAAAGTAGGTAAGAAATAACTATATAATATCTCGGAAATGTCTTGGAAATATTAGATTGAAAATATTAGATTGAAAATTTTAGATGCATCTAATTGAATGAAGGGAAGTATTGCACCAGTCCACCTCCCGAGTCCCAGACTAGCATTTATCTCAGGGGTGTCGGTTCATTATTTAAGTCATCAAATATAAATATAACGGCATCAAATAGAACACGGGAATGAACGGAGCAATTAAAATTAAAATGGGGAAGGCTCGATTGTAAACTTGAATTTAAGGACTCCATGATAGGACTAGGAAGTGACTGTAAACTTTAAAAAAAGGCATCATCTAACTACAATAAAAAGATTATGAGAATGGTTTCCTTTGAAATAATTGCCAGAAAGAGCAGTTTATTACGCCATCCGACGTACGAAACTTTGATACATTTGGCAACGATATTTAAATTTTCCACACATGTTACATAAACAAATCACTTGCTATACCGCAAGTGGTATCAATATCGTGCTGGGTTGCTTCTGAAATAAAATGACATTTTGAGGTATAATTTACGGATCGATTCCATTTGAATCGAACCGTTGTTCAAGGATATAGCTTCCTTCTATCGGGAGCCCGAGCATAACCCATGTTACGGTCGGCTTCTCGATTTAACTAAGATGATGTACTCCGGCTATATACATTTTTCCGAGACCGGTACTCGGACTGGGTAATGTTTCTCGTGAATTACGAAAAATGGATTACACGGACAGTTCCTATCTTACGATGTCCAGCTGATGCCATACCACTGAATTAGCATTTATATTTTATTTACACATGATCTGAAATGTTACAAAGTAGCCTCAGTAGACTACTGCCACAGATGAGATAACGAGAAGCGATGGGAAATACCGTGCGGAAACCGTACGATAACGAGGTCACAAATGATTAATATTATTATCACTCTTATTATTTAAATATAAGAATCGAGGGATGTTGTCACCAATTAACTAATTAATCCACTATCGTCAGAAATATTCATTTATCCATGAAATTATCATCCTCGAAATTATTATTATTATTATTATTATTATTATTATTATTATTATTATTATTATTATTATTATTATTATTATTATACTCAACGGTTCCTGGCACTGTTACGTTTGATTAATATCGTCATTATTATGCGGGATGCAAACACAAATGGTTATTAATGTTATTATTATTATATCCCTCTTGTGGTTATTATTATTATTATTATTATTATTATTATTATTATTATTATTATTATTATTATTATTATTATTATTATTATTAAATAGGTGACTCCAGATTTTATTATTATTATTCACGTCACTCAAGAGGTTATTATATTATTAATGAACCGGTCACTTCCGCCAAATATATTAAGATATCGGTCGCAATTATAATTATATCACTGATCAACCAACGTCATCATTATTATTATTATGACAATTATTATTAAGCTGACCGCGATGATTTAACATCGTCCTTACATGATTATTATTATTATCGGTTGCATATTATCATTTAGATTCTCGTTTAACATCTTTATCAACGCTCATTTAATTAAGGCGGTCCAATCCTTTATCTGCAATATTATTATTATTATCACGACATCATGATTGTCATCGCTCGTCATTACAATGATTACAATATACGATCATTTATGTGGACTCTGAACTCTCATTATCCTTAGAACCGTAGTATCTCGACGAATAGCTGTGCAGTCTATTTATTTCGTACATGCTGTCACGGGTTCGAATTCTACCCGCTACGTAACTCAGTATTTCTCTGTGACACTGCCCGTACATTTTACACTCATTTCAATATCCTAAGTGTCTCTCGTACGGAATTTATTTCCTTTTCTATCTCAATATTCCTTGATTCATTTATTTCTCACAGAATTATCAACTGACTTATTTATTCACTTCTGACATCGTACGACCTTTTATTATCTGACTGCAGATTCTTTAACCTTTCTCTATCTCATTTTGATCTACGCCTTAGTTCATTCTCCACAAATAATCGTAACATCTTGAAATTATATTTACCAAATTTGACAATCATGGTTTCGTAATATTAGTCCTACGTGTTCCGGCTACTGAATTGCAAATTTAAGACACGACATTTATTCGTAAAGAAAAATATTGGACCGTAATTTAAACCACACGTTCATTAACATGTACGGATTATTAGCACCGATCTACATTTCAATATTATTAATTTATCAAGTTAAATTACCACACACTTTAATTCCGAATTAAAAACGACATCCCGTCGTTAAATGATTCCCGACAAACACAACACCTGATCACTTGACTTTTATTATTACGCATTGATCACTAAAAATTTCCAATATCACATTAATTATTATTATATCCAATTTAAAAAAATAATTTCTTCTTAAAAAGTAGTTTTATTTTTATTTATTATTATTATTATTATTAAAAAAATTAATTTTCGCCTGTTACACGGTAGTCCACTCTCAATATGTTTAACGCATAACCCCTTTTACAGTTTCGATTCATTCTGGCACTAATCAACTCCAGATATGATTTACTTGGAATATTATTATTATAATCGCTTCTCACAAATTTAACAACTTCACTTTGAAAATATGAACATACTAATCACAACAAAACACAACTGGTATGGCGAAGCTGGATTTTCCTTCAATGTCATTACATAGCTCGTTAAAATGACAAAACAGAAAAACACATATCGGGTCTATTTAACTATCATAACCAAAATCAAATATAAAGAAAATTATTTTACAAAGAAATATGAATGCATGCATGACTTAACGTACTACACTATATATACAAATTTACATCTCCAACAAACTGAATACATAAAAGACCCGATTATTTACATTGTTATTATTTACTACTGTCCGTGCTACAAATTTAGGATGGGGTCGTTAAGCGACTCATCTTGTTACAGAAGGTAACCAAGTCTAATCAAATAATTCCCATTTTTCCCATCACGATAACATTTCCCAAATATTATTTACAGTTTAGTACTCATCTTAGTTATCGGTATTCCATTACAGCTTTGCAGATGAAAGGCTCCTTTCGGCCCCTCTCTGCATTTTACTCCTCCATTCTTGATGGCGTAGTTCCACAAAAGATTTCCTGGCACATTACCATTTTACACTAATACCTTGATTATCACAAAACTTCACCATTGACAACGTTAACACTGAACACTTTAACTTTTATACAACAAATTAATATCCTAGACCCAAACATTTAATATTTACACTATTTTAATCTTCGTCCAATTACCGCACAATGAACCTGGACACGTACGACGAGGTGTCAAATTTTACGCCCGTCGCGATTTATGTCGTCCGACGCGATACGCCCGTTTCATACGGCACTCTTGAAGTGTTCATGATAGCGGTTCGATATTGCAAAGTACAGGCTACTATTCCCTTAAAGTACTGTTCGTCACACAGTCTGTTATGTACGTACTTATTGTGGTACAATTTATATTACTCTCCTACAGTGCAATTAATTTACTTCACTGATATTTATAACTGACAAACACTGTCCTACGTTAACTATTTCCAGTTCATGTTGCTTGAGCGCGATCACATTTTACAAACACTGGCGGATGCTCGCGCCATTAAATGTTGAGTTACTGTATGCCCGTAAAATTCGAAGTTAGCTGCGACCGACGGTTCACCTCCAGAGATTCATTTCAAGTGTGTTGGCGATGATCCCTTGTCCCGTATATATGGATGAAGCTTTCTCCCGCGGATTCATTGACGTCATACCCCTGAGGGAGGGGGTGGATTTTTAATATCGGTACTTGCACTCCGAATTGGACGTTAAAATTTACATCAAATTAATCCACTCCGCTAGCATATCTGCTGGATTAAATATGAACTCCTGGTGATCACAGATTTAGGAGATACGGGTGGATTTAGCTCCTCACATTTCGCGCCTTCGGAAGCGTCCCTTACAACGTGGTCTTCGTCCAGCCAATGACATTCAAGCTGTCTGGTTTCCAAGAAATCCAGCCTTCAATTTATTTAATTTGCCAATAATTATTGATTATTTTTCCATGCGTGACATCTAATAAATTCATTACATTGCTCCGTGTACTCACAATAATTTATTACTGATTAATTTTGAAGTTACGAGAATATCTCATCCATCATTCCTTAAGATGGTATCCCTGAGTCTTCCATCAAATTTTTACGATTGGCCGGCAAGCGGTCACGTGATTTAAATCTCCACCTGCCCGAACCTAGGCTAGCGAATGTACTGGCAGCCGCTGTAGCTTTCCATGACGGCACGGAATTTCCGTCCTGCCAAAAATATCCCAGTGCATTACTCATGTAGCGAGCTTCCTTTGTATCACCTACCCCCTTTCTCTTTCTGACCAAGACTTATTTGTGGACTCTGTATTTTCTTGTTCGCCAACTAATGAGATCCCCTGCTGTGAAGTAGCTAAATTTTGTTGTGTCGAGCTAATCCGTCAGGCTCCAGTCTGTCGTCCTTCCTTCGCTCATTATTTCGACATTACATATATGAAATGTTTTCAACTACACTTCTGTATTTCAATAAATGTACCATATATTATTTTATCAATCAAATCATGACTGACTATGGGCCTAAGTCACTCGGGTTCAGTATATATCAGATTACATTATTTACAACATCGTCGATTGAGAGTTTATCAAATGCATTGGACGCAGATTCTTTTTACGACTGAATTACATACAAAAATTAGAATCACATCTTTCATCTTATTAACTCCTGTGCAAAATGTTCCTACAATCTATCTCGCCTTCATCAAGCACTTGCTAATTCCATCACAGTACAACGATTTCGCTTGATTGTTACTGTTCATGTTCAATTACGGACAACAGGTTATTCATGAGAAAATGTTTTCAGAAACCATAAAAGTATTCAACATGTGTTACACTTTTCTAACATTCTTTCAAGATTCTTAGCGCTTTCTTCTTGTAGAGAAAGATAATCCATTTAGTTATTATATCCTTCAGAAAAATATGATCAAATATAATGCCTAAAAATTACTCAAATTGTTCTCTTAGTTGTAAGTCTTAATTAATTTAAGTGCTTATCTATGTCATAATATGGTACTATTATCTATATCTGACAGTCATTCAACCAGATCATGTTGTTTTCAGGTGATCTAGCTTGTACGAGGACTCTATCGATTATTAACAATCTTCAATTGTGAAGAAAAATTACCAGTGATATTGGGTAATGCAGTAAAATAAGCTTCCTAGCTTTGCTAACCTGAGTAAGAATTCTTGTGGTTAGAAGAAACACATGAAAATAGGCTATTTCTATCTCTCTTATTAGGAATTATTCGATGATCTACCAACTGAATATCAACATAAGAACATTACTGAGATCGTATTCTACGCCATAAGTGGCTTATTCAAGTATCAACGGTCGATTGAAAACTAATTGTAATCATCCATCATCTCAAAAATACGCAAATTAAAACAATATCATCGCTAACATAAACTAAAACTTCACTTGCGATGAAACAATAAATATCACCAACATTATTCATCATACTCTCTTACCATTACTCGCATATAAAACCATCACTTCACATTATTCATCTCATATAACATTCTACATTACCTTAAACACATCAATTCATTTCAACCTGACGTATATTATTATGCCATCATTGACCATTCACATGATTATTCCGTTGTATTCTCAATCTTGAATAAATTCATAAATATCACCACATTGTACTATTAAGCCCTCAAAATCTTATATATACGATCTCATTTCCGCTCAATTTCATGTCAAATGTTCTTCTACAAACCTAGTGACTACCACAACGTCACATATCATTCACCTAAAGGAGAAACTTAACCTCTTTTCACTTAATATTGACAGCATTACGAACGGAATACCTAATTATCACTGGTTAACTGCCTCCTATATACGGATTTGACGGCTATGTCAGATGATTACCTACCAACCTCTAACCTATTTATAGAAGTTGTCTTCTCATATGTTATTACACCTACGATATTAATTAAGATAGCACTTTCCAAAAGAAATGAATTTCATTGACAATAATAACTCCAATGACTTATCTCTCTATTCCCTCGCTGTCAGCACATGTCTCGGTGGCTAGAGATGCAGGCTTGGTTCACAGCATTTCCCTCATCTGTTTGGGAACTCCTGGGACAGTCGCGGTCGGTTACCGGTCATCATGGGTTGGATCCGTCATCTCGTGTCACCATAATCTCTTGCGAAATCAAAACAGAACAATACGTCAGCATGGTTAATTTCGTCATCTTACACATATAACCTCCTATTATCTATATATCTACAGGAATACCGCTTCTTAAAAATGATCTTTGGGTTATTCTAAGACTTGTAATGCATCTACGAATATTGCAATTGAGCTCTGGTAGTAAATGTTTTTCTTTTCTCTTTCGCTATGCTGATATCACTGCTATGTGGCCTCTCAAAGTCAATTATACCGGCTAACACGTCGTTTTATAAATATATCGTGACGTAGTAGTACGGAAGTCTTTTTACTCTGTAAGGACAATTTCAATTTTCGAAGTGAAATATCATTCAGCGCCGATATCTCGCAAAATACTTCGTGGACAGCAACCCTTATCTATCTAATGTCTTAAACTTCGTCTAGACGATATTGTTCTTCCTCTCGAGTAGTTCTGGATGAGGTTCTCCTTCTGTACCTTCAGTGCGAATCGAATGTTATATACCAATAATAAATTTTAACAATCTTCTTGCGTCTTTCTTTACCACCGCCTTCTATGCTCCTTTCTCATCAAGTACCTGACGAAAACAGTAGGCCTACTCCTTTGACATGTAGGAATACTCTGACGCTTTACCAAAGACGTTCTCATGGCTCAAACTCCATTTTTGTTCCAATTAGACCTGCTTGGGAACAGTGAAATGGCACAATATGTACACTGCAGAGAGGTTTGGAATTGAACTCAGGCTTTTGGCACGCAATCTAGTGATTAGAAATTGTATACCACCGCCTCTCCTACCTTTCTGATGTTCTGATGGTGAACGAGACTCGAATCTGTTAACCACGGTGTCAAGACCATAGACTGCACGCCTTAACGATCGTTACCACCTGACAGATAAGCAAGAAGAAGATGAGACACACGAGGGCTGAAAGGAATGTCTAATATGAAACATGCTCTTTTCATCTATATACACTGACTGACAGAGCAAATGCAACACCAAGAAGGAGTGGTCAGAACTTTATGCCAATTGCAGGGTAGACTGACGTCACTGAGGTATGCTCATGATGTGAAATGCGCCGCTGTGCTGCGCACGTAGCGAACGATAAATGGGTCACGGCGTTGGCGAATGGCCCACTTCGTACCGTGATTTCTCAGCCGACAGTCATTGTAGAACGTGTTGTCGTGTACCACAGGACACGTGTATAGCTAAGAATGCCAGGCCGCCGTCAACGGAGGCATTTCCAGCAGACAGACGACTTTAAGAAGGGTATGGTGATCGGGCTGAGAAGGGCAGGTTGGTCGCTTCGTCAAATCGCAGCCGATACCCAGAGGGATGTGTCCACGGTGCAGCGCCTGTGGCGAAGATGGTTGGCGCAGGTACATGTGGCACGTGCGAGGGGTCCAGGCGCAGCCCGAGTGACGTCAGCAAGCGAGGATCGGCGCATCCGCCGCCAAGCGGTGGCAGCCCCGCACGCCATGTCAACCGCCATTCTTCAGCATGTGCAAGACACCCTGGCTGTTCCAATATCGACCGGAGCAATTTCCCGTCGATTGGTTGAAGGAGGCCTGCACTCCCGGCGTCCGCTCAGAAGACTACCATTGACTCCACAGCTTAGACGTGCACGCCTGGCATGGTGCCGGGCTAGAGCGACTTGGATGAGGGAATGGCGGAACGTCGTGTTCTCCGATGAGTCACGCTTCTGTTCTGTCAGTGATAGTCACCGCAGACGAGTGTGGCGTCGGCGTGGAGAAAGGTCAAATCCGGCAGTAACTGTGGAGCGCCCTACCGCTAGACAACGCGGCATCATGGTTTGGGGCGCTATTGCGTATGATTCCACGTCACCTCTAGTGCGTATTCAAGGCACGTTAAATGCCCACCACTACGTGCAGCATGTGCTGCGGCCGGTGGCGCTCCCGTACCTTCAGGGGCTGCCCAATGCTCTGTTTCAGCAGGATAATTCCCGCCCACACACTGCTCGCATCTCCCAACAGGCTCTACGAGGTGTACAGATGCTTCCGTGGCCAGCGTACTCTCCGGATCTCTCACCAATCGAACACGTGTGGGATCTCATTGGACGCCGTTTGCAAACTCTGCCCCAGCCTCGTACGGACGACCAACTGTGGCAAATGGTTGACAGAAAATGGAGAACCATCCCTCAGGACACCATCCGCACTCTTATTGACTCTGTACCTCGACGTGTTTCTGCGTGCATCGCCGCTCGCGGTGGTCCTACATCCTACTGAGTCGATGCCGTGCGCATTGTGTAACCTGCATATCGGTTTGAAATAAACATCAATTATTCGTCCGTGTCGTCTCTGTTTTTTTTCCCAACTTTCATTCCTTTCGAACTACTCCTTCTTGGTGTTGCATTTGCTCTGTCAGTCAGTGTGTATATATATATATATATATATATATAAAATAACTTGTCCTGACTGACCGACTGACTGACTGATTCATCATAGCCAAAACTAATGGACATAAAAAATGAAATTTTGAGGATACATTTATATTACAATGTAGGTGCTCGCTAAGGGAGAATGTTTGGATATTCCATCGCTAAAGGGGTGAAAGGTGGGTGTATTTTTAAGATGAGTGTATCTGTATCTCAAAACTTTAAAAGTTTACAGATGTAAAAATTGGTATTTAGAATGTCCTTTAAAAATAAAGAAACACGCATTTTTTGTTTTCGAAAAATCCCACTAGGAGGGGTGTAAGAGGGTGAACAAGGGGTTGAACGACTTTAATGAGGATATTTATATCTCAGGAACAGAAGATATTACAGATCAGAAAATTGGTATTTTCACTTCTGTAATATGTTATGTTTTTGAGATATACTTTCTTGTTCCCCTTAAGTGGATTTTCAGAAAATATCTTCTCTCTTTAATTTTACAGGAGATTCCAAGTACCAGTTTTCAAGTCGTTAACGTGTTAAGTGCCTGAGATATATTGTAGTCCTAGATATTTTTTAAAATTCCACTCCTTTAAAAATGAAGAAACACGTATTTTTTGTTTAAGGAAAATCTTATTAATGGGGGTTAAACAGGAGTGACAAATGGGGGTGAAGTTTTAGAAATTTTAAAAATTGGTGTATCTAAATCTCAAAACTTTAAGAGTTTAGAAATGTAAAATTATGTATTTAGAATCTCCTTTAAAAATAAAAAACACGTATTTTTGTTACTAAGGGTGTGAAAAAGGGGGGTGAAATTTTTAAATGAGGATATCTATATCTCAAAAACTTAAAAGTTTACAGACGTAAAACTTGGTACTTGGAATCTCCTTTAAAAATATGAAAACACGTGTTGTTTTGTTTTCGCAAAATCCCATTAAGGGGGGTGAAAAAAGGGGTAAAATTTGTTGAATACCTTTTATGAAAAGACTTATATCTCAAAAACTGAAGATGTTACAGACATGAAAATTGATATTTGGAGTTTCCTTTAAAAATAAAGAAACACGTATTTTTTGTTTTTGAAAAATCCAATGAATAGGGGTGAACGGGAGTGACAAATGGAGTGGAATTTTAAAAAAATATCTAGGACTACAATATATCTCAGACACTTAACACGTTAACGACTTGAAAACTGGTACTTGGAATCTCCTGTAAAAGTAAAGAGACATAGAAGATATTTTCGGAAAATCCACTTAAGGGGAACAAGAAAGTATATCTCAAAAACTTAACATATTACAGAAGTGAAAATTGGTATTATTAATCCCTTTCAAAAGTAAGAAACACGTATTTTTCGTTTTCGAAAAAAAAAAAAAAAAAACACTTGGGGGAAGGGAAGAGGGGCGGGTAGAAAGGACTGAAAAGTGGCTTAAATTCTTTGTATTAGGATACTGATATCTCAAAAACTGAAGACGTTACAGACGTAAAAATTGGTGATTGGAATCTCATAAAGAAATGCATTTTTTTGTTTTCGGAAGATCCACTTTGGCGGGGATGAAAAAATTGAAAGATTAGTTAAATTATTTGCATGAGTCTACTGTTATCTCAGAAACTATACATGTTGCAGACATGAAAATTGGTGTTTGGAATCCCCTTTAAAAGTAAAGTAACATATATTCCTTTGATTCCGGAAAATCCAATTAAAGGGTGTGAAAGAATTAAAAAATATATTGAATTATTTGTATGAGGATACTTATATCTTATGAAAACTAAAGTTGTACAGACGTGAAAATTGGTATTTGGAATCTCCTTTAAAATAAAGAAACGCGCATTTTAGGGAGAAAATTAACTTGGCGGAGGGGGTGAAAAGGAATTGAATTCCTTTTCTGAGGACACATATATCAAAAACTAAAGATGTTACAGTCGTAATAATTGATATTAGAAGCTCCTTTATAAATAAACACGTATTTTTGGTTTTCGGAAAATTCACTTAAGGAGGGAGGGTGAAAGGAAGTTAAACAATTGAATTCTTTTTATGTGGATACTTATATTTCAAAAACTGATGGTTACAGACGTGATAATTGGTGTTTGGAATCTCCTTTAAAAAAGAAACACGCATTTTGGTGGGAATCAACTGAACGGGGGTGGGGTGAAAAAGCTGTTGAATTATTTTTGTGAGGGTACTTATATCTCAAAATAAAAGATGTTACAGACGTGAAAAATTGTATTTGGAATCTCCTTTAAAAATAAAGAAACACGTCTTCTTTTATTTTCGGAAATCCACTTTCGGGGGGAAAGAATTGAAATTTTCGTTGAATTATTTGTATGAGGATATTTATGTCTCTAAAAGGTAAAGATGTTACAGACGTGAAACTTGGTATTTGGAATCTCCTTTAAAAATTAACACGTACTTTTTTGTTTTCTCGGAAAATCGACTTAGTGGGGGGGGGGGGGGGGGAGGGGTGAAAATAAGTAAAGAAGGAGTTGAATTCTGTTTAAGAGGATACTTACATCTCAGAAACCGAAGATGTTACAGACGTGAAACTTGGTATTTTGAATCTCCTTTAAAAATAAAGAAACATATTTTTTGTTTCCGGAAAGTCCACTTAAAGGGAGAGGGGGTGTAAAAAATGGAAAAAGAAGTTGAATTCCTTTTATTAGGATACTTATATCTCAAAAACCGAAGTATAACAGACGTGACATTTGGTACTGCATTTTGAATCTCCTTTAAAAGTAAACACACACGTACTTTTTTCGGAAAATCCACTTAAGGGGTTGAAAAGAATTGAAAAAGTGGGTGAATTTTGAAAATGAGTAGCGGTGTATCTACAGTATATGTCAAAAACTTAACATGTTACAGACATTGGAAAGTCCTTTAAAAATACAGGAACACGTACTTTTTGTTTTCGGAGAAGGCACTTAACGGGAGGTGAAAAGAAGTGAATAATGTTTAATGAGGATGCTTATATCTCACAAACTCATGATGTTACAGACGCGAAAATTAGTATTTGGAATCTCCTTTAAAAGTAAAGGAACATGTATTTCTCTTTGTTTTCGGAAAATGGGAAGGACTGATAAAGGGGTTAAATTCTTTTTATGGGGATTCTTATAGCCTATCTCAAAAACTGTAAATGTTACGACGTGGAGATAGATATATCGAATCTCCTTTAAAAATAAACAATTTTTTTCGATTTGAGGGAAGATTGTTTCTCATATGTACAGTTCTATGTTGCATGGTCATCTTAGCCCCAAAAGGCAATAACACAAACGTGGCTGACAAAGAGTTTCCGGGGTAAATGAAACTCAATTTGGCGGTGAATGTTTATACTTTAGTAGGGATTTTCCGATGTCTTAATACAGTACCGAAGAACGATTTCTTTTATTATTTTACAAAATCCACGCGAGCGAAGCAGTGGGTATCTGCTTGTATTTGTATAAAACTAGAAAAAGAGTATAATCTTAAACAATGCACTAGTTTTCCACAAAAATAATAATTTTATAGCCATTCAAATAATTAGAGGAAATTAATCAGGGGAAAACTGAAACTGAATGGTTCCTCATTACTTTGTTAATAGGAAAGGACTTTCATTTCTGGCTTCTAAAATAGCTGTCTTGCCCCCTAGTAGTGTTCTTAGGTTGCCCCGATTTTCTGCGAGTTTTAAGGCCCTCAGTGCCCTCTTCCTGGCATCTTTGTATCTAAAGCCAAACTGCATCTTCTAATAAGACGGTACAGTAAAAGCACTGAAAACTTACAACAGTCGCCGATTACTGAAGCATTTTAACGTCTGTATGCAACTCCATTGTTTTTAGCAGTTTGGTAACACTGAATTACCTGAGATATCCGTATTCATACGGGACTGATCATGATCAGTATTCGAATGTGTCGAGGTGCTGTGTGCTATTATATACTGCCACAAATACATTACAGATCCAGAACTTATTTACAGTGAAAAACATGCTAAGTTCTTTTCTTTTCCTTCTTTTCTTTTCTTTTCTTTTCTTTTCTTTTCTTTTCTTTTCTTTTCTTTTCTTTTCGTTTTTTCACGAACTTCCATGTGTCATAAAAATATTCCTCCTTATTATAACCATTTTTCCCACGTTTATAAAGCCGTTGAATTTTTAAGTAACAACTCAGTTTACTTCCCATATGGTTTATTATTATTATCCTTCATTTTAGCAGCACTCCCCAATATCATTTCATTTCATCTGTCAGTCATTAATCTTTGCCCTAGAGGCGTGCGACAGGCTTCGGCAGCCGGCACAATTCCTATAATCACCTCTGGATGGGTCCTTCATTCAGTCCATTCCTGACCCGGTTGAAATTGGAAACAGGCTGTGGATTTTAATCTCTAATATATAGCTTAAGATCACTGATGGACTTTGACTGCAATTTATTATCAGTTTCCGTAGCTTAACGGTTAGACTGTTAACTGCCATCCTCGGGGGCCTGGGTTTGATTCCTGGTACTGTCAGGTATTTAAGAATGGCAGGATGGCTGGTATTTGATTAAAATGGTGCATACAGTTAGTGGGTCTGACAAGAGCTACACAACCTCAGGACGAGGACACGAGTTAACTTTCCTTTTACTGCAATTACTAATACATCGTCGTGTGACAATGGATCACATTTAGACGACGGCATTAGTTGGTCATCGCATCGGAGAGACTCATCTTATTATGTGCCTTTTACATTGATTTCTTGTATCGTTGTACAGAGTGTGATACATGTACTGGGCAAGAACATTTTATTTTATAAATTTAGGTAATTTGCGTACCTTTCATAACGTAGTTCTGTAATTACATGGTTAGGTCCAGTCGTTTCAGGTATCGCAAGAATTTACATGGGGCTAGGCATTTGGAAAGGAACAATATGAGTTTAAGGAAATGACATTTGATCGATTAAATTTCAGGGTGGCCGCCTATCTGGTGTTTTGGTTAGTGTGATAGCTGCTACCCCCGGAGTTCTGGGTTCGATTCCCGGCTCTCCCACGAAAATTGAAAAGCGGTACGAGGACTGGAACGGAGTCAACTCAGTCTCGGGAGGTCAACTGAGTAGAGGGTGTTCGATTCCCACCTCAGCCATCCTCAAAGTAGATTTCCGTGCTTTCCCACTACTCCTCCAGGCAAATGCCGGTATGGTGCCAAACTTAATGCCACGGTCGCTTCATTTCCTGTTCCTTGTCTATCCCTTCCAATCTTCCTATCCCCCTACAAGGCCCCTGTTCAGCATAGCAGATGAGGCCGCCAGGGCGTGGTACTTGTCCTCCTCCCAAGTTGTATCCCCCGACCCAAAGACTCACGCTCCAGGACACTGCCATTGCGGCGGTAGAGATGGGATTCCTCATTGAGTCCGAGGGGAAAACCAACCGTGGAGGATAAACAGATTAAGAAAGAAAAGAAAGTTCAGGGTTTAATATTTAACATATATTTGAATTGTACATACAATGATGATTTAAATATTATTAAAAATTCGATGAGACTGCGTTGATGAACACTAACATGTTTTGAATTTTACTGACATTATACTTAAAATAGAGAGTAACCATGGTTAGGAGGTATGGATGTTTTTAATTTTTATGCAAATGCCCTGATATTTATTTTCTTTGATTATCACAAGGTAAAAATAGCAATCATTGGCATTATCACTACCATTTTAAGGTTAGAGCGTGACTCTTTGAATGAATAGATTATTTTGTTTTTATTTGGACTATTTATGGTTCATGGTGTGGGTTACTGTAGTCACGTCCTAGTTCGTGAACCATGGGCAACGGCTGAGTGGCCTAGTAAGTGGTCCTGAGAGCCGGGATACCAGTTGCTACGGAATGGGAGTGGACATCTAAGATATATTCTGAGTCATGGCCTTCCTTGTGCTCAAGCGGCTAGAATTATATAATCCACCGGAGGTCCCTAACCCGTTAGAGGAGAGATCCTCACTTGGAATATGTGTAAGTAGGGTAGCATCCTGCTTCACGAATTTACCTAGCTGAGAACATTTTAAGCAAGCCTCGAACCTATGGGAGTAACGGAGTCCCACTCCCATTGGAGAGGTGAGGGACTTCTCGGAAAAAACTTGGCGAACTAAATGGAATTCGGTGGGGAGCTATCAATATTAATAGGGCTTATGGGAGAAAGAAAGTAGATCTGGCTGAGTCAGCAAAGAGGATATATCTGTATGTGCTAGGAGTAAGGGATATTCGGGTAAGGGGAGATAAGGAGGAAGAGATAGGAGATTATAAAGTGTACTTGACGGGTGTTAAAAAGGAAAGGGCAGAGAGTAGGGTAGGGCTGTTCATCAGAAATACTGTTGCACGCAACATAGTTTTTGTTAGGCACGTAAATGATATTGGTAGATTTGGCAGTTGGGAGAATTAGGACGAGAATTAACTCAGTGTATTCACCATGTGAGGCTGCAGGTGAGGATGAAATTGACAAGTTCTATGAATCATTGAGTGACATCGTAGTCAGGATCAACAGCAAGGACAGGGTAGTGTTAATGGGCGACTTAAATCCGAGAGTTGGAAATAGAATTGAAGGATACGAAAGGGTGATTGTTAAATATGGGGAAGATATAGAAGCTAATAAGAATGGGAAGCGTTTGCTGGACTTCTGTGCTAGTATGGGTTTAGCAGTTACGAATACATTCTTCAAACATAAGGCTATTCACCGCTTCACACGGGAGGTTAGGGGTACCAGATCCATAATAGACTATATCTTAACCGACTTCGAATTCAGGAAATCTGTTAGGAATGTACGGGTTTTTCGGGGTTTTTCGATGATACAGACCACTATCTGATCTGTACTGAACAAAGTATCTATAGACTTGGGACAGAAAAATTGAAATCTTTCCGAAAACGAATAAGGGAAGAAAATCTCCAGGACGAAGAAACTAGACACAAGTACATGGATATGATTAGTGAGAATTTCCGAACAGTGGCCAGTAAACAGGTCCAGGATATAGAAAGAGAATGGGTGGCATACAAGGATGCTGTAGTAGGAACAGCAGGGAATGCCCAGGAACAACTGTGTGTAAACATGGGAAAAAAGCGAACATCTTGGTGGAATGATGAAGTGAGAGCAGCTTGTAAACGTAAAAGAAGGCTTATCAGAAATGGCTTCAAACAAGGGCTGTTGCAGACAGGGAATTGTACATAGATGAAAGAAACAGAGCGTAACAAATAGTTGTTGAAAAAAGGAAGTCGTGTGAAGATTTTGGTAATAACATGGAAAGGCTAGGTCAGGCAGCAGGGGAACCTTTTCGAACAGTAAAAAATAATCTTAGGAAGGGAGGGAAAAAGGAAATCAACAGTGTTTTGGGTAATTCAGGTGAACTCATAATAGATCCCAGAGAATCACTGGACAGGTGGAGAGAATAGTTCTCAACGTAAAAGGAAATCTTCATGGTTGGTGTCGCGAACAACCGAGCTCATGGGGAGGAAGACAATTATGTTGGTGAAATTACGCTTGATGAAGTGGAAATGAAGGCAAATAAATTCCATTTTCATAAAGCAGCAGGAATAGATGAAATTAGACCTCAAATCGTGAAATATAGAGCGAAGGCAGGGATGAAATAGCTTCATAGAGCAGTAAGATAAGCATGGAGTGCTGGCAAGGTACCTTCAGTTTGGACAACAGCAGTAATTGCACCCATCTATAATCAAGGGAACAGGAAGGATTGCAACAACTATCGAGGTATCTTATTGATTAGTATACCAGTCAATGTATTCACTGGCATCTTGGAGGGGAGTGTGCGATCAGTGGTTGAAGGAAGTTGGATGAAAACCAGTGTGGTTTTAGACCACAGAGGGGCTGTCAGGGTCAGATTTCTAGTATGTGCCAGGTAATTGAAAAATGCTACGAGAGGAATAGAGAGTTGTGTTTACATTTTGTAGATCTAGAGAAAACATATGGCAGGTTGCAGAGGGAAAAAGATGTTCACAATCAAAGGTACTTATGTTGACAATTGGGCTGCAGTGAGAACCGATGCTAGAATGAGATCATGGTTCAGGGTATTTACAGGGGTCAGACAAGGCTGATATTTCATCTTTGTTGTTCGTAGTTTACATGCTGAAAGGTATAAAGTGGCAGGGGGGGGGGGGGGAATTCAGTTAGGTGGAAATATAGTAAGCAGTCTGGCCTATGCTGACGACTGGTCTTAATGGCAGATTGTGCCGAAAGCCTGCAGTCTAGTATCTTGGAATTTGAAAATAGGTGCAGTGACTTTGGTATGAAAATTAGCCTTTCGAAGGCTAAATTGATGTCCGTAGGTAAGAAATTCAACAGAACTGAATGTCAGATTAGTGATACAAAGCTGGAACATGTATTTAGGATGTTTGTTCTCCCAGGATGGTAATTGAATCATGGTGCAGCAAAGGTAATACAGTGCGCTCGCAGTTGCGATCAACAGTATTCTGTTTTTTTTTTTTTTTGCTTTACGTCGCACCGACACAGATATGTCTTATGGCGACGATGGGATAGGAAAGGCTTAGGAATGGGAAGGAAGCAGCCGTGGCCTTAATTAAGGTACAGCCCCAGCATTTGCCTGGTGTGAAAATGGGAAACCACGGAAAACCATCTTCAGGGCTGCCGACAGTGGGGCTCGAACCCACTATCTCCCGATTACTGGATACTAGCCGCACTTAAGCGACTGCAGCTATCGAGCTCGGTACAGTATTCTGTAAGAAGGAAGTCAGCTACCGGACGAAACTATCTCTACATCGGTCTGTTTTCATACCAACTTTCCTTTACGGGATTGAAAGCTGGGTGGACTCAGGATATCTTATTCATAAGTTAGAAGTAACAGACGTGAAAGTAGTGAGAATGACTGCTGGTACAAACAGGTGGGAACAATGGCAGGAGGGTACTCGGAATGAGATAATAAAATCTATGTTAGGAATGAACTCTTTAGATGAGGCTGTACGCATAAACCAGCTTCAGTGGTGGGGTCATTTGAGGCGAATGGTGGAAGATAGGCTACCTAGGAGAATAATGGACTCTGTTATGGAAGGTAAGAGAAGTAGAAGGAGACCAAGACGACGATGGTTGGACTCAGTTTCTAACGATTTAAAGATAAGAGGTATAGAACTAAATGAGGTCACACCACTAGTTGCAAATAGAAGATTGTGGCGACGTTTAGTAAATTCACAGAGGCCTGCAGACTGAACGCTGAAAGGCATAACGTTCTATAATGATGTATGTATGTATGTATGTATGTATGTATGTATGTATGTATGTATGTACCTAACTCGATAGCTGCAGTCGTTTAAGTGCGGCCAGTATCCAGTATTCGGGAGATAGTGGGTTCGAACCCCACTGTTGGCAGCCCTGAAAATGGTTTTCTGTGGTTTCCGATTTTCACATCAAGCAAATGCTGGCGCTGTACCTTAATTAAGGCCACGGCCGCTTCCTTCACATTCCTAGCCTTTTCCTGTCCCATCGTCGCCATAAGACCTATCTGTGTCGGTGCGACGTAAAGCCAATAGCAATGTATGTATGTGTGTATGTATGTATGTATGTATGTATGTATGTATGTATGTCTTTGGAGTTTAAATTAAACCAACATCCTTGTCGACCCGAGTTCCCATATACACCCATTTCGGCCCTGATGAACAAGAGTCTTAGACGGTTTCAGTATACTGTGTCCTATAATGACTTAGTCAACGCCAAGCCAATGCTGAGATCGGACCAAGTGCATTATACTGAACAATACACTCACCACCAAGTGAATCATTATGGCACATAGCTTACCATGCATGACTATCCTCTTCATCAGCTCCGGCGTAACAGCATTCTTCAGGGGTATCGGGTAAGGAAAGGGTTAACGTAATAGAATAAAATAGATGAAGGGTAATAAAAATAGGGAAATGTGCAAGGTGTTAACTAACACTAGCCAAATAAACAACAGTTGAGCTGCATTTCCGATTTTGAGCTGCATTTCCGATTTTAACAAACTGGTTTATTACAATAATCTAAAAATTCTGATAATTAACAAATATCAAAGAAATTTATATAACTGATATGATAGTCATAAACAAATTTAATTTGGTTTCTTGACAAAAAAACGGGTATTTCGATTGACATATAAACGGTGAGGAGGAGATGTCTTGCATCACGTAAACGTCAGTCACTGCAACAACCACCATAATGGTTACGTCAAATAAAAATGAATTTAAACATAAATCTGCTCGTAGGCAACTCATATCTACAAAGAACCTAATTTATTTCTCACATGAATCTATGCCTCAGTGCTCCTAATTATCCTACAAGTTCTAAACAAGCATCCAATATACACTCTATAGTCTGGGAATCGATCGCGAAACTCTCCCAAGTACAACAACCATATGACAACATATAAATGAGAAGAACATGTATTTTACTTCATGCAGATGCATCTAACTAGTTATGTGCCCCTATGAATGACATCGACAATCGTGTATAACCATTTCGTCTTCCGAACCATAATATAAAAAGGTCACTGCTCTTCTGTATTTTTGACAGACAAACACACAGTTTCTACTTTCAGACTTTCGTGTCCTGACGTCAGAAACGACCCATATTAGCCTCTCAACACCCCGGCTTTTTGTACAAACTGAGCGGCCGTTCCTTTCTGCCATAAATATCTCCCTCAGCTGACAGCACGTAAACAGAGACAAGGGGGGCGACTCTCCCTTCTTCTCGGCCCATGAATCTGACATACCTATTGCCCTCATTATAATATAATTACCGCAGGCCACTGTATTTCTTACATTACAAATTCAACCCTCTATCGCAGATAAACTCAAATACAACAGGCCCGTTCATCATTTAGCATTGGTGCTCTCAGCGGCACATTCCTATACATACCCTGGCCTTCTTATTGGCGCTCACATTCACAAATTATTACTTAACTACTATTTCTTATTCTCTTTAGGGCCTCATCTCAATTCTCTGGGCACAATAATATTATTACTCAATTCTTATAGGCTTCTTACGATATGACTTGCTCAGCTCGATACGCCAACCCGAGTGTATTTAAGAGATATAGAAGATCTTAGGCTTTCTTAATTTGACAACTAACATTACAGTCTACACTGCACATGCACCTTATTAGTACCTAAACTGCTTGTCTTGGTTACACTCATATAAGACCGTATAGGTCCCGGTGAAATGAAATGCACGAGCTCAATTTCCCTACCTTGAATATAATATCTGCAATAATGACATTAACGATACAAATAAGCATAAGAACATGCAAATATTAACTATCTAATTAAGCTTGGGTCCTGGGCATAGCTTCTATTTACACGGACATTCATATCCTAACCTATTTACATATTGGCAGAAGGCTAAATCTATCTACAATTGACCTAACCATTATCGTACTGCTGCATGCTTAAACAATGGAATTATCTGTCCTGTGCCTGATGGTATAATTTAACAGTCCCCCTTATGGACATTGCGAATTTACGCCATCATGTTGAAGTAAGAAGCTGGTGACAGCACTCGTGGTTCGATGACTGGTGACATCCTGGCTGGCTGTGATATTCTCTGCAGCTCGTTCAGGTGACTTGATGATCGCCTCCTCGATGTCGTGATGATAGGACGTCGCCGATGGTCCTGGTTCGCACCTCGATGCCGTGAAGAATACTCGACAGCTTCGGTCCCAATTACCGCTTCACCATGATGGATGAGCAGTGTCCAGTTCACTCGTGATGTAGGAGAAACTGTAAGGAAAATCACATAACAATGTATCCTCCGTTCGATGCCTATATCACCCCTCTAACCTTTTCTTTTAATCTCGTAATATCAGGTCACATTCTGAGCGTTATCCTAGTAATACAGTTACTCAATTCTCAACTGCACTGCACTTTACTCTTGACTGCTCTCTCTACTGACCGAATTACATTAATATCAATCTTCTGAGCCTACACTAGTATGTGCCATTCGTTTAGGACAATATTAACTTCAGATTATGCGAAGTGACTATGCACGAACAGCATTACTAGCAGCAGAATATTCTCACATGAAGACAGGTCAACACTTGCTGTACAAAGTTCTGATCTCTATTACATATGGTTGTTACTTACACTTCCCAAGTATAAGGTGAACTCTGACTGCGTTGCTTGTAGATGAAGATGGTCTTCTCTTCGCTGAGCAGCGGCGTGACAGACACCTACGTGACGGCGATACACACAGTGAATGACTCTAGAGCGCTCGGCAGTCGTGTATATTAGCAGTCTCGCATCCACGCTACCAACCTCTAAGTGTGTGGGCTTCATGCGCGCGCCCGCGGCTTGGAAAATTTCTCCCGCGATATGCATATTAAGTACTCATACTTTCATTGTGATTACAACTATAGCCATGCCGCATATCAAAATTTTCAGAAAAATATCCTGACTGCAGTTCTTGTATCCAATCCTCTGCATTCATCTTGTAATCGAAGATATTGAATAAATTCTTTTTCCTCCAATGTAAAATTCCCGCGATATCTCACGGAGCTGTGTGCGTCCCAAGCTGCAAGTGAAGAGGTTCGCTGTGGTAATAAATTTTAATGAGCATCTAGAAACTTCAGCTCGCTTCTGACGCTAATTTCTCACGAAAAGCACGCAATCTCAGATACTCTTACACAATAAAATGCCACCCAAGCCGCTTTCTTTGTGGTTTCATACAATTCCTATAATTATTATAAAATCAACATTATTTGATCATGAACAGAATGGTTCAATACGTTTAGGAAATTATTCTAGCAGTGTACAGTGAGTTATTTTAAATTCTTTTACAACAACTGAAGCATAATAATAATGATCATAATAATGTCCACATCTGTGGTGTAGTGGTTAGTGTGATTAACTACCATCCCCGGAGACGCGGGTTCGATTCCCGACTCTGCCACGGAATTTGAAAAATGGTATGAGGGCTGGAACGGGGTTCACTTAACCTCGGAAGGTCAACTGAGTAGAAAGGGGTTCGATTCTCACCTTAGCCATCCTGGAATTGGTTTTCCCACTTCTCCAGGCAAATGCCGGGATGCTACCTAACTTAAGACTACGGCAGCTTCCTTCCCTCTTCCTTGTCTATCCCTTCCGATCTTCCCATGCCCCTACTAGGTCCCTGTTCAGCATAGCATGTGAGGCCGCCTGGACGAAGTACTGATCCGCCTCCCCAGTTGTATCCTCCGATCCAAAATCTCACGCTCCAGGACACTCCCCTTGAGGTGGTAGAGGTGGGAGTCTGAGGTAGAAACCAACCCTGGACGGTAAACGGATAAAGAAAGAAAGAAAGAAAGAAAGAAAGAAAGAAAGAAAGAAAGAAAGAAAGAAATAATAATAATAATACAAAGACTAGTCATACTCGTTTGGTTTCCATTCCAAATATAGTTGGGGTCCCGTGGCTATGATCATGTCGACAGTTGGGTAAAACTGCAAACTTGCTTGCACAATAATCCAATGCTCGTTCATTGACGATCTATACGTCCTACCAGTAAGTCTACGATGGCGCTACAAGAGTTTTGAAGACTTATGACCAGAATCCGAGAAATTAGGTAAAATATCAATTTATCGACAAATGATCCCGGACCCCTCCCGAAATAATATTCTGAACACGTGCATGGTCATGGGAAACCTATCAAGAAGAGAGAAAAATATTGCCCAGGGTGAACTACGGCCATGTTTAGTCCAGTTGACGGTGAGTCATAGGACTATGCCGAAAATTCTGCATCAAGACATGATACTTTATCAGTAACGTAGAAGCCGATTTGCATACGGACCATACGGATTTGCAGACATCGAAAATACCTCTCCGTATTACACACTTTCTTATCAGTTTGTACCAGATTTGATAGAGTATTATGCTACTAAGAACTAACATGGCGTTAATTCATTATTAATTGAGGAAATAGAGGAAGAGATATTTAATAACAGACTTATGAATTCAAACACATCTATATATATAAAAGAACATGTCCTGACTGACTGACTGACTGACTGATTCATCATCACCGAGCCAAAACTACTGGATATAAAGAAATGAAATTCGTACATTCGTATTAACATGTAGGTATATCTAAAAAACCTAAAAGTTTACAGACTTAAAAATTGGTAATGGGAATCTCCTTTAAAAATAATAAAAAATGTATTTTTTTGTTTTCGGAATATCCCATTAATGGGGGGGGGGTGAAAAAAAGGAGGAAAATGGGTTGAACACCTTTTATGAAAAGACTTATATCTCAAAAACTGAAGATGTTACAGACATGAAAATTGGTATTTGGAATCTCCTTTGAAAATGAAGAAACGAGTATTTTTGTGTTTTTGGATAATCCGATGAATAGGGGGAGAACAGTAGTAGCAAACGGAGTGAATTTTTAAACATGCTGTATATGCAAATTATCTCGGACACGTAACATATCTGATATTTGAAAACGGGTATTAGGAATTTCCTGTAAAAGTAAAGAAACATAAATATTCTTTTCGGAAAATCCACTTAAGGGGTACTGAAAACGGGGGTTCATTTTTAAAATTAGTATATCTACAGTATATCTCAAAAACTTAACATGTTGCAGACGTGAAAATTCGTATTTGGAATCTCCTTTTAGAATAATGAAACACGTATTATTTTGTTTTCAGTGGAATACTTAACGGGGGGGGGGGGCGTGAGGGGTTGGCGTCGGAGAAGGGATTGAAAAATTAGTTGAATTATTTGTATGAGAATATATACACCAAGAAGTTTAAAGATATTACAAACGTGAAAACTGGTGTTTGGAATCTCCTTTAAAAATAAAGAAAGACGCATTTGGGGGGCGGGGGAATCAACTTGGTAGGAGGGATGAAAACGGAGATGAATTCCCTTTACGCGGATATATATCTCAAAAACTGGCGATGTTACAGTCGTGATAATTGGTATTTGGAAGCTCTTTTAAAGAAACGGGCACATTTGTTTTTGGAAAATTCACTCAGTTGGGGAGTGTGATAGGAAGTGAAAAAAAATCGTATCCTTCTTCTGGAGAGCCAACGGCCGTAGCCGTGTTGAAACACCGGATCTCGTGAGATCACCGAAGTTAAGCAACATTGGGCGTGGTCAGGAGTTGGATGGGTTGCCACGCACTGTTGGTTGGGGGGTAGGGGAATGGAGGATCGGAAAGGAACTGGCCACCCTACCGCACATAAACTCCGGCTCAGGAACACCTCTGCGGAGGTTCGGACCTGCCTTCGGGCAGAATAACCCTTACCTACCTTCTGGAGAAACTTATATCTCAAAACTGAAGGTTACAGACATGGTAATTGGTAATTGGTATTGGTAAAATTAACGAAACACGCATTTTTTGGGTGGGGGGAAACCAACTTAACGGGCGGGGGATGGAGTGAAAAAGGAGTTGAATTCTTTTCATGAGGATACGTATATCTCAACAACTGAAGATGTTACAAACATGAAAATTTGGATTTGGAAATTCCTTTGAAAATAAAGAAACACGTATTTTTGTGTTTTTGGATAATCCGATGAATAGGGGGTGAACAGGAGTGACAAACGGGGTGAAATTTTAAAAAGCCTATATCTGCAAATTATAACAGACACGTAAAATATTACAGATTTGAAAACTGGTATTTGGAATTTCTTGCAAAATTAAAGAAACATAAATATATTTTTGCGGTAAATCCACTTAAGAGGAACTTCAAAAGGGGGTGAACTTTGAAAATTAGCCTATCGATAGTATATCTCAAAAACGTAACATGTTGCAGACGTAAAAACTGGTACTTGGAATCTCCTTTAAAAATAAGGACACACGCATTCTTTGGTTTTCGAAAAAAAAAAAAACCTTTACGGGGGGGTTGAAAGTGATAAAATTAATTGTATTATTTGTATGAGTAACGTAAGGGAGTTTTCTGCCCGCAGGCAGGTCCGAACCTCCGGTAGTGTGGCCTGTTCCTTTCCGCTCCTCCATTCCCTTACCCCCAACAACAGCGCGTGGCAACCCTTCCAAATCTTGACCGCACCCAATGTTGCTTAACTTCGGAGATGTCACGGAAACCGGTGTTTCTACACGGCTACGGCCGTTGGCTTACTTGTATCAGAATGTATGTACATATACCAAAAAGTCTAAGGATGTTACAAATGTGAAAACTGGTATTTGCAATTACCTTTAAAAATAAAGGAACACGAATTTTGGGGTGATTCAACTTGGTAGGGGGGATTGAAACGGAGATGAATTCCTTTTAGGAGGATACAAATATCTCAGAAACGGAACATGTTACAGTCGTGATAACTGGTTTTTGGAAGCTCTTTTAATGAAACGGGTACTGTTTGTTTATAGAAATTTCACTTGAGTGGAGATTGTGAAAGGAAGTAAAAAAATTGAATTCTTTTTCTGGAGAAACTTATATCTCAAAACTGAAGGTTATAGACGTGGAAATTGGTATTTGGAATCTTCTTTAAAGAAAGGAAACACGCATTTTTTGGTTGGGGGAAACCAGCTTAATGGGCGGAGGTAGAGTGAAAAAGGAGTTGAATTTCTTTCATGAGGATACTTATATCTCAAAAACTAAAGATGTTAAAGATGTGACAACTGGTATTTGAATTCTCCTTTAAAAATAAAGAAACACGCACTTTTGGAGGGGAATCAACTTAACGGGCAGGAAAGGGGAGGGGGAAAGGACTTATATTACTTTTATGAGGTTACGTATATATCGAAAGCTGAAGATGTTACAGAAGTGAAAAATAGTATTTGGAATCTCCTTTAAAAATAAAGAAACACGCATATTTTTTCGTAAAATCGACGTAAGGATTGTGAGGTTGAACATAAGTAAATAAGGAGTTGAAATATGTTTATGACAATACTTTATCTTAAAAACTGAAGCTGTTACAGACGTGAAAGTTGGTATTTTAAATTTCCTTTCAAAATAAAGAAACACGTACTTTTTCTTTTCGTAAAGTCCAATTAAGGGGCTGAAAAGAATTTGAAAAGCGGGTGAATTTTTTAAATGAATACCGGTATATCTACGTTATATGTCAAACACTTAGCATGTTAGAGACAAGAAATTTGGTATTTGGAAAGTCCTTTAAAAATACAGAAATATGCACCTTTTTGTTTTTGGAGAAGGCACTAAACGCGGGGTGAAAAGTAGTGAAAATTATTTGAATTATTTTATTGAGGATACTATATCTTAAAAACTGAAGATGTAACAGGCGTGAAAATTAGCATTTGGAATCTCTTTTAAAAATAAAGAAACATGTATTTTTGTTTTAGGAAAATACACTAAGATGGAGGTGGGGGTGGGGAAAGCACTGATCAAGGGGTTGAATTCCTTTTATGGGGATAGTTATGTATATCTCAAAAACTGAGGATGTGTAGATGTGAGAATAGGTATTCGGAATCTCCTTTAAAAATAAAGAGACATGTATTCATTTTTTCAACGTGAGAGAAGACTGTTTCTCACATGTACAGTTCTATATCGCATGGTCGTCTCAGCCCCAAAAGGTAATACCACAAACATGGTTTACAAAGAAATTCTGGGGTAAATGAAACTCAATTTTTGGGTGAGTTTTTATACTTAAAGAATTTTCAGATAATGTCTTAGTACAATGCCGAGGAACGATTACTTTAATCAAATTACGAAATCCACGCGAGCGAAGCCGCGGGTAATTGCTAGTTATGGAATATGATTACATTTAATTCGTACGTAATTTGTTCAGATCGTCTTTATGTCTGCCCATCGTTGACAGCTTGCATAATGCAGGGAAGTTTCATAATATCGGAATATTGCTGCACTAGATCAGTAAATGAAATATCGTACGGATTTTAGTGCCGGGAGTGTCCGAGGACATGGTCGGCTCGCCAGATTCAAGTCTTTTGATCTGACTCTCGTAGCGACCTGCGCGTCGTGATGCGGATGAAATGATGATGAAGACGACACGTACACCCAGCCCCTACGCTTGCGAAATTAACCAATGATGGTTAAAATTCCCGACCCTACCGTGACCCCTGTGACCAAGGGCCAGCTCGCTAACCATTTAGCCATGGAGCCAGATACTAGTTCAGTACTAAGACGTCTTAAAATAACCATTTTTTGCTACTAACATTCACACATTCAGTTTCTTTGCTATAATTCAGGAAATGTATTGCACCCATAAGCGAATTTACGTAATTAATTTACAAATTAAAAGTTGAATATTTCGCATATGGGATACCACAGTTAGGCTGTGAAACTAGCAGTCACAAAGGAACTTTCTGGCGCCAGTCAGGCGGCGAGTAGAATCCACAAAACTCTCCTTAGAGCACGTCCAACTTGTAAACCACCCTGAGTACTCCTTCCAATAAAATTTATGACACCGCCTAGGAGTGGCGACTTTCTTCTGGTTCTCACGAGAAAATCACGCGTTGAGGCCTGACCTACTTAGCTAGGACAAAAGGGACAACGACAATACCCGCCAATCCTTGGGAGGAAATGGAAGTATCCACTTTACGAAGAGCGCGAAAGTCTCAGCCAATCACAAAATTCTAAATTTGAATGAACTGTCATAGCGGGAAATCTACAGTCAGTATTTCACGATCTGAAGCCCGGTGTGGTGGTGAAAAACAGTGTCCTGACGTCTTTATAATATTTGGAAAATTATCAGTGCGAATCTGTGGTTAATTAGTGCCTAATTAATAAAATTTAACTTCACACGGAGGAGTAAGTGGGCCCAGCAGAATGAAGTGTCATGGCGGAATGGAGCCATTCACCGGAAGAAAATAACACCAGTGACGCGCGCCGTCGTGTGGATTATCCTGTGATCATTTCCCACGGCGCAATATTACATGTAAGTCAGACCGAAATTAGGGAGTTTTGTACATAAATTTTGAAAACCTTAACCTACGGATGTACGATAAAGTGCTCCCGAGGGCTAGATCATTACGCCACATCCCTTCCACGGAACTATTTTCTAGGTGGGGGGAGAACTCCTTACAAAACCCAGCGACCAGGGGGTTGATTTCTCAGTGTTTCTTGAGATTCTCAGTGTGTCTCCAGATTTCTCAGTGTTTTTTCCAGAATTCTCAGTGAAACTTCAGTTTGACAGTGTGAATCAGAGCGACAGTGTAACAGAGTGCGACAGCTAATTTAGTTAGTCAGCTTTATTTTTGGCTGGTAAGAAAGTGATTGGAGACACTTGTAGGCATTTTGAGAAAGCCTTGTATTATTTTACTTGGGAGAGTAACACTGCAGAAATGAACACTTTAACAAACTCTTACTATTTATGCAGAGATAAGGGGCAGGAGCTACACCTCCAACACTTGGCTTAAATGAGCTCACATTACGAGTCGAGAGGAACAAGTCCATGTTTGCAGCACAATTTCATAAAACCTCTCTAACCCACGGGTAGTTTCACATTTGTTATAAGCATAAATTTCTCCACAACATTGGAACTGTATTTAGCTTGTTTTTACCATTTAATAAACTGTTTGGCAAGCGAGATGTTTACGGGCAGAAACTAGTAAAGACAGACAGGGAGGAGAATGACTTTTCTTTAATGAAGGCCGCAATGGTAGACCTTGAACAAACAGTTATGTCCCGTTGGGGTTAATGTTCGATAAGCTGTGTGTGTAAACAAAAGCTGAGAGACCGGTGTGTAGACTAACAGGTGATTTCCAGGCAGGTAGCGAAGACGACCGTCTAACTTCACGACAGGAGTCTGCGGTGGAGTGCGAGAAATGCAAGTGTTTTCTGTCAACGTAAGCGTGTGTTACGCCATGGCAAATATGTGTCAAATTTGCGTGTGTAAAAATTTGGAATACCACATCAGCTTGAAGATGGAATTCTAAATTCACCATGACCGAGGCCGGAGGGTGAGTCAACATGCCTCCATCACACAGGTATGAGCATCAATAAATAATGTAAATAAATATGTAGGACCGTGACTAATCGATGATCAATGTAGCTTAAAGTATTGGGTAGGATTGTAAATAGTTCACATCTTTTAAATAATCATAATTGTAAATATAATAATAATAATAATAATAATAATAATAATAATAATAATAATAATAATAATAATAATCGAGTTATGTGTGCACTTCGTTTAGGTAGATGTTGTTTGCGTGTTGTTATGGATTGTTTCTGTAGTATGTCACTTTGACAGTTTAGGCAGCTATGATATTTGATCTATGAGTGTAATGCCGATTTATAAGTAATTTTTATATTTCATCATGTTATTATATCGACGGTTTTGAGTCATATTTTTGTTGGAGTTTTGATCTTGTAAACGCCGCCTAGATGATTTTACTGTTTATTTTTGCTTTTATGAGCATTCAGCTTGTTTTTACGTTGTCGGATCATCCTTCAGATGACCGCGTCTGATTGTACTTATCCCGTGTCTTTTGCGACGATTTTTGGTAGACGCGAGTATTTATTTCTGTGTAGTTGCGGTTACACATCTTTCAACATCTGTGTTTTGAGAGGCAATCTCGCCACTTTTTTTATATGGAAACAGTGAGTGCCAGGAAACCATTGATGAGTCAGCTCTAATTTTTTTTGTGAGATGCGAAGCAGAGAATGATCAAGAGATCGAGCTAGATGATTAATGTCCCTGATGATCTACGTTGATAATGGAAATATGATATTTGGACCATGTCATGAACTGTCGTAAGAAGTCGTAATGTGCACGACAGATATTTTGCCCGCCGGATACGAGCGAGGCCGTGTTGTGAGAATAATGAATAATAAAGACGTCGAGAATTAATGAGTAAAGAGAGTTGTGAAATGAATAAATTTAACCAAGAGTGTTAAATGTGTTACGACATGGGTTATGATTGTAGGCAGAAGCCTGTATTTGTTTAAATAATTCCAGGGAAAGTAGATGCTCGGCAATTATGCTAGCCATTGTACAATGTGAGCAGAGCGACGAGTCAATGTATTTTTTTTTCAATAGTCATGTAAAGTCATGGATGACATGAAATAACAGTTATTGTCCACAAAGGTTAAATAGTATCATGGCCAGACATTATTCGTCTGAGGTTAGAGATTGCCGTCAAATTCACAATATTTATATTTTGCTACTCGCAGCGGGGTAAATTTTTATGGAGACTCCGATTTTATTTTGCGCATTCCATCCTTATTAATTTCCAGTAGGCCGCGATGGTGGGATCTAGTTTTGCTTATTTTATTTCTTTCTGAGTGTACTTTATTACCGTTTATTTGTAGGACGTAAGCGTATGTGAATTATTTATATTTGATTTGATGTAAATAGATAGGTGTAGATAGGCTAGTTTTGTTTTTTTGTATTTTCTTTGTCGGAGCAGTGTTTCTCCATTTAACAGATTTAATGATGTAAATAAGATTTCAGATGTTAGGTTAATGGATCGTCGATTAAGTCACAGTCGAAACGATAGTAGTGGTATGCTCATACCAGGCATTTAAGTAATTACCAAACTTTTTTAAAATCCACTACATTTTATTTAGAAATGAAGCGATCTTTAATAAACCAATTGTATATAACTGCCGCAATGAATGAGGTAAACAAGATGGCATCTGCCTCCATCTAGTGGTGGTACCACAAATAATAAGTTGATAATGAAATGCAGTTAGCGGCAAATTCAATAGAAATTTCAATGTACAAGGATCGCTATCATTTAAAATGTTAACAGCAGGCACTTGGCCTAATCTTTTGGATTATTTTTAAGCAGTCCAGTCTATCACAGATATGCAAGTGAAGTTTAAAATTTAGATGAGTGGTTGTAACACTCAGATTGATGTTTCAATAATTTATTTGTTTAATCATGAGGTGTTTTAATAAGACAATGGTTATGTAGGAAATGAAGGGTGATGTTCATGGTTGTTTTCTTCGAATTATTCTTGATGTGATACACTTGGTTAGTGCAGTCCATGATTATTTTAAAGTTGGGTATTTTTACCAAATGAGCCACATGTGATAAATATTTGATAACTCCTATGAGTCAGTGGATTGATGACGTAACTAATTATTTTATTATGAGTCAACTATTTTAATTTATTTTGAGAGATATTTCTCTACGTAATACCATTCTGTATTTCAAGAAGGTGGTCTTTCTCACCGGAGTTTTAAATTGAGTCATGTTATTAACTTGAAGACAGTGTCAACATAGTCTGCAATATTTTAATTAATGTAGTTGACCCTCAGTCAGTTTGTTAGGCAGATAACTTAATGGTGTTTTGTAAGGCAGATCTTCAATCTTTAATTTTCCTTAGTCTCATTTATTTCATTTGTTTACATTTTTTCACCAGTCTAGTTCACTTACATTCCTTTTGGCATTTTGCATTTTATTCAATAAATTAGTCTTTTATTTAAATTTTAATTCAGTCTTTGGGTACCGTCATTTTTTAGTTAGTTTACCCCCATCTTTTCATTTCCTCACTCCTTGATCGTCGGGTGGCCTCTCTTCGGGGATAGCGGACGGTCACGACTGAGGAAGAAGAGTCTACATGCAGCGGTGAGTATGATTTACATGTCATTTATTACAGGAGAAGCCGGCGCACAGAAGAAGGAAGAGTTCACCGCAGTTGTTGCCTTGAAAAGGGCACAGGGGCCGGAGTGAGGAGTGAAAAGCGTGTCGCCCACCTTTGGGGCCAGATTTGCTTATCCCCGGGACTTTGCACTTTACATTTAATTTATTTTTGTACCCAGACTGACAGCCATGAACATAGGTTTACTGAGTGTTGAAATATGAATGCTGTGATAGTACTGTTTGACAAGTAGTGGTATTAACTATAAATGACATGTTTTGTACAATTTTATCCAAATTTAGGATAAAATTGTTTTGTATTGGTGATTACTGTGTCTTGCATGTGTTGGAAGTTTTGTTGGGGAGCCTGAAGGTCTCAGTCGTTTCTCTCAGTATTCAAAATGTCGATTAGTCAGGAGCAGTGGGACATGTTAATAAAAACAATCAACGATCTAAGCGTAACAACTAGTGAGTTAAAATCTAGTCAAGCCGAACTATCGAATAAGATAGAAAGTAGCCAGGCAGAATTAGCTATTGAACTCAAAATAAATCAAGGTGAATTAAAATCCAGCCAGGCAGAGTTAGCCGACGAATTAAAATCCAGTCAGGCTGAACTTGTAAACAAGGTAGAAAGTAGCCAGGCCGAATTAGCTAACGAATTTAAAACCACACAAGGCGAATTAAAATCCAGCCAGGTAGAATTAGCCAAGGAGTTAAAAAACACACAAAGCGAATTGAAATCTAGTCAGGCCGAACTTGCAAATAAAGTAGAGGCAGTCCAAGGACAGGTTTTAGAAGAATTCAAACAGTGCGAGCTAAAACTCGAGCAAAAATTTATAAAGAGCCAGGTTGAATTGAAGAAAGAGTTACAGGCAAACCAGGACAAACTCATGCAGGCGTGTAATGCGAACAGGCAGGAGACGATGGAAGAAATAAAGAAGTTAGCAGATGCACAAGCACAAATACAAGAACAGTTAGACAGCCATAGCGCGACTGTTGAGGAAAGTATGAGGGAAACCCGGGTGATGATACAAGATCAGGGCAAGGATTTAGCTCAAGGTATCATACTCTTCGAAGAACGAATAGATAAAATTGAGGACGAGACCAGGAGAGAAATGAGTAAAGTATGCATGCAGGTTGGAGAGACTCAGGAGAAAACGAGTCACGAAATCATGACCCTAAAGTCGGAAACCCAGGACATTACAAAGAAGTTAACAGAACTGTCGGAGAAGATAGCAGAGACTGAGGGTGAAATTACACTCAGTGAGCAGTCAATAAGACTGGAATTTAACGAGGTCATTGAGGGAAAAATCCAGGCAATTAAGACCCAGGGCGAAAACCTGTCGACCTTAGTCAAGCTGCTGGTAGACAAGCAGGCAGCCGAGTCGCAGATAGCAAAAGAAATTAGGATACAGTCGCAGTGTGAGCAGACAGAGAGCGAGCCGATAACACAAGTATTTAACGTGGAGAGGATAATGCCGGAAAGTACACAAAGAACTGAAGCTTCCACTCAGATAATAAACATTGTGCGTACAAGTGACGATCAATCAAAGAAATTTAGTGGAACGTCACAAATTACCCCAAAAGTATATCTTAGGGAATTGAAACAATATTTCCAAGATATAAAAGCCCCAGAAGACAAGAAACTACGTATTGTAGAAAAATACCTAGAGGGACAGGCTAAGACATGGTACTACGGTTTCGTGGATACCTTTAAGACATTCGAAGATTTCGAAAAAGCTTTCCTCGAAAGGTACTGGTCCTTGTCAACACAACAAGCACTCAGAATGGACTTGTACACTCGCAAGTACATGTCAACACAGCCCACACGGTATCTAGACTTCTTCTTAACACAATTGGTGAAACTTAGACAATTATACTCCCCTGTGTCTGACGCAGAAATCGTTCAGACAATAATCAAGCAATTTCCGTCGGACGTGCAGCGAATGCTAATTACGGCGAGGGTAGACGATCCAGCTCAAGTTGAGGCAATTTTAAGGGAGCTAGACGCCACATCAACCAGTAATGTACCGCAGAGAGTGACTAGGCAGATGCAGGAACATAGGGCTTACCTAGCTAATGCCACAAGTGAGAATGCACGAGGCAACGCGCAGGTAAACGGCCCGAATTCAGGTGCTGTACCGCGGCGAGATATGAACACGAGACGCCAGGAGGAAGAAACCCAACGTCCGTGGTATAGAAAACCTAATTATCCAGACAGGCGACCGAGATACCAGGACAGGCAGCCATACCAAAGGAGGTACCTCTCACGAGATAAAAGGCGATGGGAAGATAGAGGAAGAGATAGGCCTTATTATCGTGACCCTGAAAGAAGATGGAACGAGAGAAGAAATTACCAGCGAGATAGGAACTCGGACCCAAGGTACCAAGAGGGGCGCCGATACATTAACGACCTGAATAATAAACAGCAGCGCGATCCATGGAAACAGGCAATCGAATCCCAGGACATGAATCCGGATATCACGGGAGCCGAAAGCCACGAGTTTCAGCCAGCCAGGAGAGAAACCCAGAATAGCAGGCCACTAAACCCAGAAGCACCCGTACATAAAGAAACAGGTGCTAGGAAGAAAGAATATCTTCCGAATTGGAATTAAGGACTCCATCGAACAGCTTAGCCACAATGGAAAAATCCCGAAATCACGGAGAGGCAATCAGTTTATATTAGTCACCATGGATGTATTTTCGAAATTTACAAACCTTTCTCCAATGCAAAAGGCCAATACCAGGTCAGTTTTAAGATGCATCAATAGGGAAATAATTCCGGCTATGGGAAAACCGGAGAAATTATTAACAGATCACGGAACACAGTTCACCTCCGCAGAGTTCAAAACAGGTTTACGGCAACTAGGAATACAGCATGTTCTGTGTTCAACACGTCACCCAGAGTCGAACCCGGCAGAAAGAGTAATGAAAGTCATCGCAAAATTCAGTAGAATTTATATCCCAGAACAGCATTGGCGATGGGTCGATATTCTCCCATTGATCACTGACTGCATAAATAATACTGTCCATGAAGCAACAGCGAAAATCCCGGCCTCAGTGCATAATGGCTTACAACCGGCCAGACCGTGGAATCCAGTCGTCAATTGTCCGCCAGAACCCCTATTATCTCCGGAAGTGTGTACACAACAGGTACAGGAGCGTTTAAGAGAGCAAGCTGACCGCAGACTGAGAAGGGTTCGAGGAAAAAAATTTCACAAGCCATTAAGAGTAGGTGAAATGGTACTGATCCGTAGACCAGCCATCTCCGATCCTGAAAGGAAGTATTACGCAAAATTCGCACCATTGTACATCGGTCCTTACCGCATTGTTCAAGATATGCAAAACAATGCATATAAAATTAGAAGTTTAGATGGAGAAAATGAAATGGTTATGAATGCATCTAATCTTAAAATATATAAAGTAGCACCAGGCGCAGCTCAAGTGAATCTCGTGGAAAAACCAAGGAGCTCAAACGCAGGAGAAGACACAAGTTCCGGCACGGAAGAAGAAGATGATGATGATGACCCATGTACTGAAGCAGAAGAAGAAGATGACCAGGAAACCCTATCAACGAACCCAGGAGACGACAGTCATTTCGAGATTGAGACAGGTCAACAAACAGAAGAAAATTGTCCGGAATGAGAACAGAACTCAGCCGAGATACTGGCAGTCATGAAACAGATTGCAGATGACCTCGAGGAAGAGAACAAAAGTTTAGAGAGAGAAATCAGAAAAAAACTCAGATATAAGCGGAGGTATACTTCATAGTCAGGAGTATACATTCGCTTATGGCTGCAAGTGTGTGTGATATCACTGGTTGAATTGAGAAATCTTCCACTATCGCGTAAGATTTCTAACGTCGTAGGGGAGCATTGCACCCATAAGCGAATTTACGTAATTAATTTACAAATTAAAAGTTGAATATTTCGCATATGGGATACCACAGTTAGGCTGTGAAACTAGCAGTCACAAAGGAACTTTCTGGCGCCAGTCAGGCGGCGAGTAGAATCCACAAAACTCTCCTTAGAGCACGTCCAACTTGTAAACCACCCTGAGTACTCCTTCCAATAAAATTTATGACACCGCCTAGGAGTGGCGACTTTCTTCTGGTTCTCACGAGAAAATCACGCGTTGAGGCCTGACCTACTTAGCTAGGACAAAAGGGACAACGACAATACCCGCCAATCCTTGGGAGGAAATGGAAGTATCCACTTTACGAAGAGCGCGAAAGTCTCAGCCAATCACAAAATTCTAAATTTGAATGAACTGTCATAGCGGGAAATCTACAGTCAGTATTTCACGATCTGAAGCCCGGTGTGGTGGTGAAAAACAGTGTCCTGACGTCTTTATAATATTTGGAAAATTATCAGTGCGAATCTGTGGTTAATTAGCGCCTAATTAATAAAATTTAACTTCACACGGAGGAGTAAGTGGGCCCAGCAGAATGAAGTGTCATGGCGGGATGGAGCCATTCACCGGAAGAAAATAACACCAGTGACGCGCGCCGTCGTGTGGATTATCCTGTGATCATTTCCCACGGCGCAATATTACATGTAAGTCAGACCGAAATTAGGGAATTTTGTACATAAATTTTGAAAACCTTAACCTACGGATGTACGATAAAGTGCTCCCGAGGGCTAGATCATTACGCCACATCCCTTCCACGGAACTATTTTCTAGGTGGGGGAGAACTCCTTACAAAACCCAGCGACCAGGGGGTTGATTTCTCAGTGTTTCTTGAGATTCTCAGTGTGTCTCCAGATTTCTCAGTGTTTTTTCCAGAATTCTCAGTGAAACTTCAGTTTGACAGTGTGAATCAGAGCGACAGTGTAACAGAGTGCGACAGCTAATTTAGTTAGTCAGCTTTATTTTTGGCTGGTAAGAAAGTGATTGGAGACACTTGTAGGCATTTTGAGAAAGCCTTGTATTATTTTACTTGGGAGAGTAACACTGCAGAAATGAACACTTTAACAAACTCTTACTATTTATGCAGAGGTAACGGGCAGGAGCTACACCTCCAACACTTGGCTTAAATGAGCTCACATTACGAGTCGAGAGGAACAAGTCCATGTTTGCAGCACAATTTCATAAAACCTCTCTAACCCACGGGTAGTTTCACATTTGTTATAAGCATAAATTTCTCCACAACATTGGAACTGTATTTAGCTTGTTTTTACCATTTAATAAACTGTTTGGCAAGCGAGATGTTTACGGGCAGAAACTAGTAAAGACAGACAGGGAGGAGAATGACTTTTCTTTAATGAAGGCCGCAATGGTAGACCTTGAACAAACAGTTATGTCCCGTTGGGGTTAATGTTCGATAAGCTGTGTGTGTAAACAAAAGCTGAGAGACCGGTGTGTAGACTAACAGGTGATTTCCAGGCAGGTAGCGAAGACGACCGTCTAACTTCACGACAGGAGTCTGCGGTGGAGTGCGAGAAATGCAAGTGTTTTCTGTCAACGTAAGCGTGTGTTACGCCATGGCAAATATGTGTCAAATTTGCGTGTGTAAAAATTTGGAATACCACATCAGCTTGAAGATGGAATTCTAAATTCACCATGACCGAGGCCGGAGGGTGAGTCAACATGCCTCCATCACACAGGTATGAGCATCAATAAATAATGTAAATAAATATGTAGGACCGTGACTAATCGATGATCAATGTAGCTTAAAGTATTGGGTAGGATTGTAAATAGTTCACATCTTTTAAATAATCATAATTGTAAATATAATAATAATAATAATAATAATAATAATAATAATAATAATAATAATAATAATAATAATAATAATAATAATAATAATAATAATAATAATAATAATAATAATAATAATCGAGTTATGTGTGCACTTCGTTTAGGTAGATGTTGTTTGCGTGTTGTTATGGATTGTTTCTGTAGTATGTCACTTTGACAGTTTAGGCAGCTATGATATTTGATCTATGAGTGTAATGCCGATTTATAAGTAATTTTTATATTTCATCATGTTATTATATCGACGGTTTTGAGTCATATTTTTGTTGGAGTTTTGATCTTGTAAACGCCGCCTAGATGATTTTACTGTTTATTTTTGCTTTTATGCGCATTCAGCTTGTTTTTATGTTGTCGGATCATCCTTCAGATGACCGCGTCTGATTGTACTTATCCCGTGTCTTTTGCGACGATTTTTGGTAGACGCGAGTATTTATTTCTGTGTAGTTGCGGTTACACATCTTTCAACATCTGTGTTTTGAGAGGCAATCTCGCCACTTTTTTTTATATAGAAACAGTGAGTGCCAGGAAACCATTGATGAGTCAGCTCTAATTTTTTTTGTGAGATGCGAAGCAGAGAATGATCAAGAGATCGAGCTAGATGATTAATGTCCCTGATGATCTACGTTGATAATGGAAATATGATATTTGGACCATGTCATGAACTGTCGTAAGAAGTCGTAATGTGCACGACAGATATTTTGCCCGCCGGATACGAGCGAGGTCGTGTTGTGAGAATAATGAATAATAAAGACGTCGAGAATTAATGAGTAAAGAGAGTTGTGAAATGAATAAATTTAACCAAGAGTGTTAAATGTGTTACGACATGGGTTATGATTGTAGGCAGAAGCCTGTATTTGTTTAAATAATTCCAGGGAAAGTAGATGCTCGGCAATTATGCTAGCCATTGTACAATGTGAGCAGAGCGACGAGTCAATGTATTTTTTTTTCAATAGTCATGTAAAGTCATGGATGACATGAAATAACAGTTATTGTCCACAAAGGTTAAATAGTATCATGGCCAGACATTATTCGTCTGAGGTTAGAGATTGCCGTCAAATTCACAATATTTATATTTTGCTACTCGCAGCGGGGTAAATTTTTATGGAGACTCCGATTTTATTTTGCGCATTCCATCCTTATTAATTTCCAGTAGGCCGCGATGGTGGGATCTAGTTTTGCTTATTTTATTTCTTTCTGAGTGTACTTTATTACCGTTTATTTGTAGGACGTAAGCGTATGTGAATTATTTATATTTGATTTGATGTAAATAGATAGGTGTAGATAGGCTAGTTTTGTTTTTTTTGTATTTTCTTTGTCGGAGCAGTGTTTCTCCATTTAACAGATTTAATGATGTAAATAAGATTTCAGATGTTAGGTTAATGGATCGTCGATTAAGTCACAGTCGAAACGATAGTAGTGGTATGCTCATACCAGGCATTTAAGTAATTACCAAACTTTTTTAAAATCCACTACATTTTATTTAGAAATGAAGCGATCTTTAATAAACCAATTGTATATAACTGCCGCAATGAATGAGGTAAACAAGATGGCATCTGCCTCCATCTAGTGGTGGTACCACAAATAATAAGTTGATAATGAAATGCAGTTAGCGGCAAATTCAATAGAAATTTCAATGTACAAGGATCGCTATCATTTAAAATGTTAACAGCAGGCACTTGGCCTAATCTTTTGGATTATTTTTAAGCAGTCCAGTCTATCACAGATATGCAAGTGAAGTTTAAAATTTAGATGAGTGGTTGTAACACTCAGATTGATGTTTCAATAATTTATTTGTTTAATCATGAGGTGTTTTAATAAGACAATGGTTATGTAGGAAATGAAGGGTGATGTTCATGGTTGTTTTCTTCGAATTATTCTTGATGTGATACACTTGGTTAGTGCAGTCCATGATTATTTTAAAGTTGGGTATTTTTACCAAATGAGCCACATGTGATAAATATTTGATAACTCCTATGAGTCAGTGGATTGATGACGTAACTAATTATTTTATTATGAGTCAACTATTTTAATTTATTTTGAGAGATATTTCTCTACGTAATACCATTCTGTATTTCAAGAAGGTGGTCTTTCTGACCGGAGTTTTAAATTGAGTCATGTTATTAACTTGAAGACAGTGTCAACATAGTCTGCAATATTTTAATTAATGTAGTTGACCCTCAGTCAGTTTGTTAGGCAGATAACTTAATGGTGTTTTGTAAGGCAGATCTTCAATCTTTAATTTTCCTTAGTCTCATTTATTTCATTTGTTTACATTTTTTCACCAGTCTAGTTCACTTACATTCCTTTTGGCATTTTGCATTTTATTCAATAAATTAGTCTTTTATTTAAATTTTAATTCAGTCTTTGGGTACCGTCATTTTTTAGTTAGTTTACCCCCATCTTTTCATTTCCTCACTCCTTGATCGTCGGGTGGCCTCTCTTCGGGGATAGCGGACGGTCACGACTGAGGAAGAAGAGTCTACATGCAGCGGTGAGTATGATTTACATGTCATTTATTACAGGAGAAGCCGGCGCACAGAAGAAGGAAGAGTTCACCGCAGTTGTTGCCTTGAAAAGGGCACAGGGGCCGGAGTGAGGAGTGAAAAGCGTGTCGCCCACCTTTGGGGCCAGATTTGCTTATCCCCGGGACTTTGCACTTTACATTTAATTTATTTTTGTACCCAGACTGACAGCCATGAACATAGGTTTACTGAGTGTTGAAATATGAATGCTGTGATAGTACTGTTTGACAAGTAGTGGTATTAACTATAAATGACATGTTTTGTACAATTTTATCCAAATTTAGGATAAAATTGTTTTGTATTGGTGATTACTGTGTCTTGCATGTGTTGGAAGTTTTGTTGGGGAGCCTGAAGGTCTCAGTCGTTTCTCTCAGTATTCAAAATGTCGATTAGTCAGGAGCAGTGGGACATGTTAATAAAAACAATCAACGATCTAAGCGTAACAACTAGTGAGTTAAAATCTAGTCAAGCCGAACTATCGAATAAGATAGAAAGTAGCCAGGCAGAATTAGCTATTGAACTCAAAATAAATCAAGATGAATTAAAATCCAGCCAGGCAGAGTTAGCCGACGAATTAAAATCCAGTCAGGCTGAACTTGTAAACAAGGTAGAAAGTAGCCAGGCCGAATTAGCTAACGAATTTAAAACCACACAAGGCGAATTAAAATCCAGCCAGGTAGAATTAGCCAAGGAGTTAAAAAACACACAAAGCGAATTGAAATCTAGTCAGGCCGAACTTGCAAATAAAGTAGAAGCAGTCCAAGGACAGGTTTTAGAAGAATTCAAACAGTGCGAGCTAAAACTCGAGCAAAAATTTATAAAGAGCCAGGTTGAATTGAAGAAAGAGTTACAGGCAAACCAGGACAAACTCATGCAGGCGTGTAATGCGAACAGGCAGGAGACGATGGAAGAAATAAAGAAGTTAGCAGATGCACAAGCACAAATACAAGAACAGTTAGACAGCCATAGCGCGACTGTTGAGGAAAGTATGAGGGAAACCCGGGTGATGATACAAGATCAGGGCAAGGATTTAGCTCAAGGTATCATACTCTTGGAAGAACGAATAGATAAAATTGAGGACGAGACCAGGAGAGAAATGAGTAAAGTATGCATGCAGGTTGGAGAGACTCAGGAGAAAACGAGTCACGAAATCATGACCCTAAAGTCGGAAACCCAGGACATTACAAAGAAGTTAACAGAACTGTCGGAGAAGATAGCAGAGACTGAGGGTGAAATTACACTCAGTGAGCAGTCAATAAGACTGGAATTTAACGAGGTCATTGAGGGAAAAATCCAGGCAATTAAGACCCAGGGCGAAAACCTGTCGACCTTAGTCAAGCTGCTGGTAGACAAGCAGGCAGCCGAGTCGCAGATAGCAAAAGAAATTAGGATACAGTCGCAGTGTGAGCAGACAGAGAGCGAGCCGATAACACAAGTATTTAACGTGGAGAGGATAATGCCGGAAAGTACACAAAGAACTGAAGCTTCCACTCAGATAATAAACATTGTGCGTACAAGTGACGATCAATCAAAGAAATTTAGTGGAACGTCACAAATTACCCCAAAAGTATATCTTAGGGAATTGAAACAATATTTCCAAGATATAAAAGCCCCAGAAGACAAGAAACTACGTATTGTAGAAAAATACCTAGAGGGACAGGCTAAGACATGGTACTACGGTTTCGTGGATACCTTTAAGACATTCGAAGATTTCGAAAAAGCTTTCCTCGAAAGGTACTGGTCCTTGTCAACACAACAAGCACTCAGAATGGACTTGTACACTCGCAAGTACATGTCAACACAGCCCACACGGTATCTAGACTTCTTCTTAACACAATTGGTGAAACTTAGACAATTATACTCCCCTGTGTCTGACGCAGAAATCGTTCAGACAATAATCAAGCAATTTCCGTCGGACGTGCAGCGAATGCTAATTACGGCGAGGGTAGACGATCCAGCTCAAGTTGAGGCAATTTTAAGGGAGCTAGACGCCACATCAACCAGTAATGTACCGCAGAGAGTGACTAGGCAGATGCAGGAACATAGGGCTTACCTAGCTAATGCCACAAGTGAGAATGCACGAGGCAACGCGCAGGTAAACGGCCCGAATTCAGGTGCTGTACCGCGGCGAGATATGAACACGAGACGCCAGGAGGAAGAAACCCAACGTCCGTGGTATAGAAAACCTAATTATCCAGACAGGCGACCGAGATACCAGGACAGGCAGCCATACCAAAGGAGGTACCTCTCACGAGATAAAAGGCGATGGGAAGATAGAGGAAGAGATAGGCCTTATTATCGTGACCCTGAAAGAAGATGGAACGAGAGAAGAAATTACCAGCGAGATAGGAACTCGGACCCAAGGTACCAAGAGGGGCGCCGATACATTAACGACCTGAATAATAAACAGCAGCGCGATCCATGGAAACAGGCAATCGAATCCCAGGACATGAATCCGGATATCACGGGAGCCGAAAGCCACGAGTTTCAGCCAGCCAGGAGAGAAACCCAGAATAGCAGGCCACTAAACCCAGAAGCACCCGTACATAAAGAAACAGGTGCTAGGAAGAAAGAATATCTTCCGAATTGGAATTAAGGACTCCATCGAACAGCTTAGCCACAATGGAAAAATCCCGAAATCACGGAGAGGCAATCAGTTTATATTAGTCACCATGGATGTATTTTCGAAATTTACAAACCTTTCTCCAATGCAAAAGGCCAATACCAGGTCAGTTTTAAGATGCATCAATAGGGAAATAATTCCGGCTATGGGAAAACCGGAGAAATTATTAACAGATCACGGAACACAGTTCACCTCCGCAGAGTTCAAAACAGGTTTACGGCAACTAGGAATACAGCATGTTCTGTGTTCAACACGTCACCCAGAGTCGAACCCGGCAGAAAGAGTAATGAAAGTCATCGCAAAATTCAGTAGAATTTATATCCCAGAACAGCATTGGCGATGGGTCGATATTCTCCCATTGATCACTGACTGCATAAATAATACTGTCCATGAAGCAACAGCGAAAATCCCGGCCTCAGTGCATAATGGCTTACAACCGGCCAGACCGTGGAATCCAGTCGTCAATTGTCCGCCAGAACCCCTATTATCTCCGGAAGTGTGTACACAACAGGTACAGGAGCGTTTAAGAGAGCAAGCTGACCGCAGACTGAGAAGGGTTCGAGGAAAAAAATTTCACAAGCCATTAAGAGTAGGTGAAATGGTACTGATCCGTAGACCAGCCATCTCCGATCCTGAAAGGAAGTATTACGCAAAATTCGCACCATTGTACATCGGTCCTTACCGCATTGTTCAAGATATGCAAAACAATGCATATAAAATTAGAAGTTTAGATGGAGAAAATGAAATGGTTATGAATGCATCTAATCTTAAAATATATAAAGTAGCACCAGGCGCAGCTCAAGTGAATCTCGTGGAAAAACCAAGGAGCTCAAACGCAGGAGAAGACACAAGTTCCGGCACGGAAGAAGAAGATGATGATGATGACCCATGTACTGAAGCAGAAGAAGAAGATGACCAGGAAACCCTATCAACGAACCCAGGAGACGACAGTCATTTCGAGATTGAGACAGGTCAACAAACAGAAGAAAATTGTCCGGAATGAGAACAGAACTCAGCCGAGATACTGGCAGTCATGAAACAGATTGCAGATGACCTCGAGGAAGAGAACAAAAGTTTAGAGAGAGAAATCAGAAAAAAAACTCAGATATAAGCGGAGGTATACTTCATAGTCAGGAGTATACATTCGCTTATGGCTGCAAGTGTGTGTGATATCACTGGTTGAATTGAGAAATCTTCCACTATCGCGTAAGATTTCTAACGTCGTAGGGGAGCATTGCACCCATAAGCGAATTTACGTAATTAATTTACAAATTAAAAGTTGAATATTTCGCATATGGGATACCACAGTTAGGCTGTGAAACTAGCAGTCACAAAGGAACTTTCTGGCGCCAGTCAGGCGGCGAGTAGAATCCACAAAACTCTCCTTAGAGCACGTCCAACTTGTAAACCACCCTGAGTACTCCTTCCAATAAAATTTATGACACCGCCTAGGAGTGGCGACTTTCTTCTGGTTCTCACGAGAAAATCACGCGTTGAGGCCTGACCTACTTAGCTAGGACAAAAGGGACAACGACAATACCCGCCAATCCTTGGGAGGAAATGGAAGTATCCACTTTACGAAGAGCGCGAAAGTCTCAGCCAATCACAAAATTCTAAATTTGAATGAACTGTCATAGCGGGAAATCTACAGTCAGTATTTCACGATCTGAAGCCCGGTGTGGTGGTGAAAAACAGTGTCCTGACGTCTTTATAATATTTGGAAAATTATCAGTGCGAATCTGTGGTTAATTAGCGCCTAATTAATAAAATTTAACTTCACACGGAGGAGTAAGTGGGCCCAGCAGAATGAAGTGTCATGGCGGGATGGAGCCATTCACCGGAAGAAAATAACACCAGTGACGCGCGCCGTCGTGTGGATTATCCTGTGATCATTTCCCACGGCGCAATATTACATGTAAGTCAGACCGAAATTAGGGAATTTTGTACATAAATTTTGAAAACCTTAACCTACGGATGTACGATAAAGTGCTCCCGAGGGCTAGATCATTACGCCACATCCCTTCCAAGGAACTATTTTCTAGGTGGGGGGAGAACTCCTTACAAAACCCAGCGACCAGGGGGTTGATTTCTCAGTGTTTCTTGAGATTCTCAGTGTGTCTCCAGATTTCTCAGTGTTTTTTCCAGAATTCTCAGTGAAACTTCAGTTTGACAGTGTGAATCAGAGCGACAGTGTAACAGAGTGCGACAGCTAATTTAGTTAGTCAGCTTTATTTTTGGCTGGTAAGAAAGTGATTGGAGACACTTGTAGGCATTTTGAGAAAGCCTTGTATTATTTTACTTGGGAGAGTAACACTGCAGAAATGAACACTTTAACAAACTCTTACTATTTATGCAGAGATAACGGGCAGGAGCTACACCTCCAACACTTGGCTTAAATGAGCTCACATTACGAGTCGAGAGGAACAAGTCCATGTTTGCAGCACAATTTCATAAAACCTCTCTAACCCACGGGTAGTTTCACATTTGTTATAAGCATAAATTTCTCCACAACATTGGAACTGTATTTAGCTTGTTTTTACCATTTAATAAACTGTTTGGCAAGCGAGATGTTTACGGGCAGAAACTAGTAAAGACAGACAGGGAGGAGAATGACTTTTCTTTAATGAAGGCCGCAATGGTAGACCTTGAACAAACAGTTATGTCCCGTTGGGGTTAATGTTCGATAAGCTGTGTGTGTAAACAAAAGCTGAGAGACCGGTGTGTAGACTAACAGGTGATTTCCAGGCAGGTAGCGAAGACGACCGTCTAACTTCACGACAGGAGTCTGCGGTGGAGTGCGAGAAATGCAAGTGTTTTCTGTCAACGTAAGCGTGTGTTACGCCATGGCAAATATGTGTCAAATTTGCGTGTGTAAAAATTTGGAATACCACATCAGCTTGAAGATGGAATTCTAAATTCACCATGACCGAGGCCGGAGGGTGAGTCAACATGCCTCCATCACACAGGTATGAGCATCAATAAATAATGTAAATAAATATGTAGGACCGTGACTAATCGATGATCAATGTAGCTTAAAGTATTGGGTAGGATTGTAAATAGTTCACATCTTTTAAATAATCATAATTGTAAATATAATAATAATAATAATAATAATAATAATAATAATAATAATAATAATAATAATAATAATAATAATAATCGAGTTATGTGTGCACTTCGTTTAGGTAGATGTTGTTTGCGTGTTGTTATGGATTGTTTCTGTAGTATGTCACTTTGACAGTTTAGGCAGCTATGATATTTGATCTATGAGTGTAATGCCGATTTATAAGTAATTTTTATATTTCATCATGTTATTATATCGACGGTTTTGAGTCATATTTTTGTTGGAGTTTTGATCTTGTAAACGCCGCCTAGATGATTTTACTGTTTATTTTTGCTTTTATGCGCATTCAGCTTGTTTTTATGTTGTCGGATCATCCTTCAGATGACCGCGTCTGATTGTACTTATCCCGTGTCTTTTGCGACGATTTTTGGTAGACGCGAGTATTTATTTCTGTGTAGTTGCGGTTACACATCTTTCAACATCTGTGTTTTGAGAGGCAATCTCGCCACTTTTTTTTATATAGAAACAGTGAGTGCCAGGAAACCATTGATGAGTCAGCTCTAATTTTTTTTGTGAGATGCGAAGCAGAGAATGATCAAGAGATCGAGCTAGATGATTAATGTCCCTGATGATCTACGTTGATAATGGAAATATGATATTTGGACCATGTCATGAACTGTCGTAAGAAGTCGTAATGTGCACGACAGATATTTTGCCCGCCGGATACGAGCGAGGCCGTGTTGTGAGAATAATGAATAATAAAGACGTCGAGAATTAATGAGTAAAGAGAGTTGTGAAATGAATAAATTTAACCAAGAGTGTTAAATGTGTTACGACATGGGTTATGATTGTAGGCAGAAGCCTGTATTTGTTTAAATAATTCCAGGGAAAGTAGATGCTCGGCAATTATGCTAGCCATTGTACAATGTGAGCAGAGCGACGAGTCAATGTATTTTTTTTTCAATAGTCATGTAAAGTCATGGATGACATGAAATAACAGTTATTGTCCACAAAGGTTAAATAGTATCATGGCCAGACATTATTCGTCTGAGGTTAGAGATTGCCGTCAAATTCACAATATTTATATTTTGCTACTCGCAGCGGGGTAAATTTTTATGGAGACTCCGATTTTATTTTGCGCATTCCATCCTTATTAATTTCCAGTAGGCCGCGATGGTGGGATCTAGTTTTGCTTATTTTATTTCTTTCTGAGTGTACTTTATTACCGTTTATTTGTAGGACGTAAGCGTATGTGAATTATTTATATTTGATTTGATGTAAATAGATAGGTGTAGATAGGCTAGTTTTGTTTTTTTGTATTTTCTTTGTCGGAGCAGTGTTTCTCCATTTAACAGATTTAATGATGTAAATAAGATTTCAGATGTTAGGTTAATGGATCGTCGATTAAGTCACAGTCGAAACGATAGTAGTGGTATGCTCATACCAGGCATTTAAGTAATTACCAAACTTTTTTAAAATCCACTACATTTTATTTAGAAATGAAGCGATCTTTAATAAACCAATTGTATATAACTGCCGCAATGAATGAGGTAAACAAGATGGCATCTGCCTCCATCTAGTGGTGGTACCACAAATAATAAGTTGATAATGAAATGCAGTTAGCGGCAAATTCAATAGAAATTTCAATGTACAAGGATCGCTATCATTTAAAATGTTAACAGCAGGCACTTGGCCTAATCTTTTGGATTATTTTTAAGCAGTCCAGTCTATCACAGATATGCAAGTGAAGTTTAAAATTTAGATGAGTGGTTGTAACACTCAGATTGATGTTTCAATAATTTATTTGTTTAATCATGAGGTGTTTTAATAAGACAATGGTTATGTAGGAAATGAAGGGTGATGTTCATGGTTGTTTTCTTCGAATTATTCTTGATGTGATACACTTGGTTAGTGCAGTCCATGATTATTTTAAAGTTGGGTATTTTTACCAAATGAGCCACATGTGATAAATATTTGATAACTCCTATGAGTCAGTGGATTGATGACGTAACTAATTATTTTATTATGAGTCAACTATTTTAATTTATTTTGAGAGATATTTCTCTACGTAATACCATTCTGTATTTCAAGAAGGTGGTCTTTCTGACCAGAGTTTTAAATTGAGTCATGTTATTAACTTGAAGACAGTGTCAACATAGTCTGCAATATTTTAATTAATGTAGTTGACCCTCAGTCAGTTTGTTAGGCAGATAACTTAATGGTGTTTTGTAAGGCAGATCTTCAATCTTTAATTTTCCTTAGTCTCATTTATTTCATTTGTTTACATTTTTTCACCAGTCTAGTTCACTTACATTCCTTTTGGCATTTTGCATTTTATTCAATAAATTAGTCTTTTATTTAAATTTTAATTCAGTCTTTGGGTACCGTCATTTTTTAGTTAGTTTACCCCCATCTTTTCATTTCCTCACTCCTTGATCGTCGGGTGGCCTCTCTTCGGGGATAGCGGACGGTCACGACTGAGGAAGAAGAGTCTACATGCAGCGGTGAGTATGATTTACATGTCATTTATTACAGGAGCAGCCGGCGCACAGAAGAAGGAAGAGTTCACCGCAGTTGTTGCCTTGAAAAGGGCTCAGTATTGAGGAAATTGAATTTAGTATATGATAGACATGTGCCACCCTGTTATCTTTCTCCGGTTAATTAGAATTTAGGTATCATATAAAATACAGCGTAATTTTTAAGGATGTCCTGGTATTGCGCCAGTTATTTTTGTCTTGGTAGTAAATATTATTTGGGATAAGAATCTTGGCAAGTTTCTTAAAAAGCAGGCCTGCTGTAAGTTTCAGGAAACGTAACTATTTATTTGAACATAATTTTTCATCTGGAGAATTACTAAAAAGTATTTATTTATTAAAAAAACACACAAAATTTCAGTATCGGGAAACACCATATCAAAACATGCATTTTATCTGACAAAAATGTTATTTCAAAAGTTTTTGAATGTATTCAAACTCAAATTTAAGAAGAACCTAGGGCCGATGACCTAGATGTTAGGCCCCTTTAAACAACAAGCAAAAAGAACCTAAAAGAGTATTAATTTTTCAGAATTTGTCATCACCAGAGTTATTCAAATTTATTTCTAAATGAAAATGGAAACTATTGACCATAACGTTTAATATTATACCGGTACCAAAACATACAGTTTATTTGACGAAAAGGCTGTTTCAGAACTTTTCGGACATAATCAATCTGAAATTTAAGGAGAACGTTTTTAAATAATTTTTCATTATCAGAAATTGTGAAAATTAGTTCTTCGTAAATAAAAAGACTATTGACAGTAACAGAAAATACCAAATCGATGCCCAAATATTCATTTATGACAAACATACTATTTCGACACCTTTTAAACATTTATATTCAAATTTGAGAAGAAAATTAAAACAACATTAATTCATCTTGAACAGCCTTAGAAGCTTAATGATTCGAAAAAGTAATGGAAAGTTTTGGGGATTAAACTGCTTTTACAAAGTGAACGCAGAGCAGATTTTTTCTTTCGTAATATGCATGGATGACTTTTGCAAGGAGTTCAAAAGTTCTAGGTTTCCTTCGTTGATCATGTCTTACATGCAGAATTTGAAACCCTGCGTCCATAAATCACATGTTATCAATAAAACAAGTTGCTTTACGTCGCACCGACACAGATAGGTCTTATGGCGACGATGGGAGAGGAAAGGGTTAGGAACGCGAAGGAAGCGGCCGTTGCCTTAATTGAGGTACAGCCCCAGCATTTCCTGGTGTGAAAATGGGAAACCACGGGAAACCATATTCAGGGCTGCCGACAGTGGTGTTCAAACCCACGATCTCCCGAATACTGGATACTGACCGCACTTAAGCGAATGCAGCTGTCGAACTCGGCAAGAAGTTATCAGATACAAGGTTGAGTGAATCTCTTCTTACATGAATTACTTTCATTTCAGTCCAACATATCCTTTCTCCTCCTTCATTCAAATTGTTATTGTTCCCAGTGGTTGCAGGTATATCCTTCCAGTTTTTAAAAGTTCTATTTCCATTTCATTTGCCGGCAGCAGATTTTCTTTCATATGTCAGAATTTTCACTAATTTGGCAGGGATATAGACGAAGTCTCCTTACAAAAATGTTCTCCTTTCTGTAACAGAGCGCACATCATTTGCTTCATCTTGAGTGCGGCCCGTAATAGAAAATTATGGGTGATAATTTTTAAGAACAAGATTTGAACTGCATATAGGTACAAGGCTACAACAAAGTTATCGCCAAACATATCACTTATCTGACCACAACAGTTGTAGAATAAAATATAATTTCATTCTTTTGCCATAGTTATCAAGAAAGGAATGTAGACATGCACCTAACTCATCCGACTCTCTTTTGCCTACATCCTCATGATTTCTTAACAGATGCGTATATACAATGACAAAGTAACTTCCAATTGGTATAGGCATAGTATACAAGCAAAGGCTGAGTAGCAGTGCCTGCTAAGAATGATGGGGTAGAATATCTTGGTGTAGCATCGATTTTGTACTTCTCTTTTCATTTCAATACAAGGAAAACATATCATGTCTTTGTACTACATTTATAATTCAGTAGATGTGCTACGGAGTAACACAAAGACATTGATATCAGAATGACATCTTAGAATAGGACAAGATAGAGCAAGAACTATGCTATATGCCCATGTCTGTTTCAAAATCTCATTTTTGGATGTTTTAGTACTACCTCATCGGGCGAGTTGGTCATGCGGTTAGGGACGCGCAGCTGTGAGCTTGCACCGGGAGATAGTTGGTTCGAGCCCCACTGTCGGCAGCCCCGAAGATGTTTTTCCGTGGTTTCCCATTTTCACATCAGGCAAAGGCTGGGACTGTACCTTAAATAAAGGGGCCCATAGACGCGCAATATTACTGCGCAATATCGGTGTTTTTAGCAATATAATTGATAGTGTGTATTTAATATTGAAGGACTGTGCAATATATTGTACGAAATCAAAAAAGGTTGAAATATATTGCGTAAAATGCAAAATACTGTGCCGTGTGTTGGCAATATTGTGCAATATCGCGTCCTCCCGCCAGTTGGTAACAGCAAGTGGGGGAGAACGTATCGTGATGGCAGACAAACAGGTGGTGAAAAAGTTTATTTTGGAGTTTATTGAAGCCTTTCGGCTCTATGGGACGTTAAGAGCAAAGAGTACAGAAATCGCGTAAAAAAAGGTGAACAGAACGAGGTACTTATTAAGAAATATCGCGAAAAATACCCGAACGCCGACAAGCAAGAAGTTATTAAAAAAAACAGTTCTCTGCGTACAAACTTCCGGAAGGAAGTGAAGCGGCTTTGTGATACAGAAAAGAGTGTTCACCAAACAAAATAGCGGCATGGACTGACTATATATTGCCACGCATATTGTACGTCTATGACCGCTTTCGTACAGTATATTGCACAACCAGCAATATTATCTCCACACGATTCTTTTTATTGCACAAACCCGATTGTTGTGCAATAATATTGTATGTCTGTGGGCAGCTAACAATATATTGTACAATTCATTTTGCGCAATAATATTGCACGTCTATGGGCCCCTTTAAGCCACAGTCGCTTCCTTTCCATTCCTAGCCCCTTCCTATCCAATCGTCGCCATAAGACCTATCTATGTCGGTACGACGTAAAGCCGATTCTAAAAAGAAGTACTATTTCAGTACAAGGATATGGCTCATTATCACATCGAACATTTATCTGTGATGAGAACCTGTTCCTGTTCACCGAAGTGACGTTCGTATCTAGTGGTTATCCATCGGTGAGCCAACGCTGCGCCCGAACAAGATTCTTTTAACTCTACCCTGAGCATCACAGAATATAGCATTTCGACGTGAGGAGTGCTTTCTGATTAAAGAATTTGCCTGCTTTGTGATATAAAAAGTATGTATTAGAATGGATTGTATCATTCGCTCATTCTCTACTCTTCCTTGCACGATGGTTATACCGCAATTTAGTTGTAAATTGCAGAAGAGGTAATAGACAAACAATTAAAGACTGGACTTCTCATTAATTTGTACGTGCTGCTTTAATTTCATACCTCGTCACTTTGATATTCAGGGTAACATTTAGAACAAGTGACAGTCCATACTATTTCTTGTTTTCGCAACAAAATGACAACTTGGCACTGTCGCCACTGAGCGTGTGAATAAGTTCAAAATTAATTCGAGCGGTGATCAAATTCAACCATTCGAAAACACTCGTTAGATCAAAATAAAACTTTACTTAAATAATTTTTACAATTTCAATGAATAACAAAAAAAAGCGTGAGATATGAAATAAAAGACTTACAGACTAAGCGTATGGAACAGAACAACAAGTATTATGAGGATATCAACCATAATCTTTCGTTAAGGACAGAAAGGGGATTCCGGCTGGCGGTCAGTAATGTTTGTTTAGAAGCCATAATTTTGTGTTACCTATTTAGAGTTCTTTTCCAATCTTAACATTACATCCTCTGATACGTATCTTCCTATTCCACATGCTTATCAATTTTGTGTCATTTTACTTTATCTCTCATTCCGATTTGTGTCCTTAAATTAGTTTCCTGTCAGTTATTATTTAAACGATCATCTTAATGTACTTCAGGTTTTACCTCTATCTATCGAGTGGTTTACATTATTTTATTTAATCACCCACACAGATTAACTTAGAACTTTATAACGTGTTAAGCCACCGAATATCCCAAGTTGAAATAGTGGCTGCTAAGTAACTCTTATTTTTCATTTTGAAGCTATAAGTTAGAAGAAATTTCCTGTCCACGTTGGAAGATAAAATCACATCTTAGAGCAAGACACACACAACATTCTAGTGAATATTCCCTATATATTTTACATTCAAGAATTACTAGGACCGTAGCGGAAGACGAAGATCATTTATTGAGTTATCTTACAGCAGATCCACTGGCCTCCACAATAAAGTGTCTACCAACTTCAATTTATGACACCAGTAATTTGCTGAGCGAAGTAGAGGTGTGTAAGGTCGGTAGGGCGGGCCGTTTGACCCACATCCCGACAACAGCCACGCCTAAGCTACCATCTCTTAGAAAGTTCATATATTCTTCTTTATTATTAATTCAGATGGGAACTCCAAATACTCCACGTATAAACATTTCACTATTTAAACAAAAGACCTGTTGAAATTCTTTCGCTGCAAAACTTGATATACTAAGCCACCAACTGCCCTTATTCAAATGATAAAATAACTAGACTGCAGTAAAATTGGAAGCTACTCCCTCCCTATCCCCAAATATTAACAGTTCTGCAGACACAGGATGAACATATATTAGGATTGTCGGATTTAACTGTGACCACTCACTTTTCTAATCCAAAGCCAATACCAATACAGAGCAATACCGTTACAGGACATGGAGAACCCTCGAGGGGAGTGGAAGATAAGGCCTTTGCAAAGGCATTTTGGCATAGTATTCATTTCTGTAGTAGTCCAATATTAACGTTTTTGGTTTTGCGTCCTATTAGCTGGCGTACTTATGATACTCAGAGACGTCAAAATGCTGGTATTTCGTCTTGCAGGAGTCTACCAATACGAGGATGGCATATTTGAGCACCTCCAAATACAACCGGACTGAGCCGGGATCGAACCCTCCAACTTGGGCACAGAAGGCAAGTGTTCTACCGTCTGAGCCATTAAGTCCGGCTCTGCAATAGTTTAAGTGAATCACTGGAAGACTAATTTCTAAATCTCTGTGTTTCCTTTCAGAAATCAAACAACGGCCTCCGATGTTTTTAATGTCTCGGCTAGACAGCCACCTACTTTCCTGCTCGTAAACCTCAAATCAATTACAAATGCATAGGCCTACACACACCACACACACCAGTGCCGACACCAAAACGATAAGGTTATCTTCTTCTTCTTCTTCTTCTTCTTACCCTCCAGGGTTGGTTTTTCCCTCGGACTCAGCGAGGGATCCCACCACTACCGTCTCAAGGGCAGTGTCCTCGAGCGTCAGACATTGGGTCGGGGATACAACTGAGGAGAATGACCAGTACCTTGTCCTAGCCGGCCTCACCTGGTATGCTGAACAGGGGCCTTGGTAGGGGATGGGAAGATTGGAGGGGATAGGCAAGGAAGAGGGAAGGAAGCGGCTGTGGCCTTAAGTTAGGTACCATACCGGCATTTGCCTGGAGGATAAGTGGGAAACCACGGAAAACCACTTCCAGGATGGCTGAGGTGGGAATCGAACCCACCTCTACTCAGTGGACCTCCCGAGGCTGAGCGGACCCCCTTCCAGCCCTAGTACCACTTTTCAAATTTCGTGGCAGAGCCGGGAATCGAACCCGGGCCTCCGAGGGTGGCAGCTAATCACACTGACCACTACACCACAGAGGCGGATGATAAGGTTATCACTCACCTTTTCTCTCTCCTTCCCCACTGATTTCAATCTCCTGTTGTGAACTTGTTTGTAAAACACGATTGACATCTTATTGCTTAAGAAATTCTGTGTTACAATAATGTAGTGATGCAGCAATAACAATTAAAGGATACCTGTGCCATTATCTTGCACAATGCGTTACTTGATGATAAAGTGACAAATATACCGTAACCGTAACGAAACAAACGAAAGACGGTAGCGAGAAATGTCATCCTCCATTTTTCATTAAGAAGAAAGAACATTCACATTTTAGGGTCTCAAAAGAACTCATTCCTATGATTCGGCATACAGTGAAACCTCGGAATGCGAGTAACTTGGTCTACGAGTGTTTTGCAAGACTAGCAAACATTTTAAATAAATTGTAACTCGATAAGCGAGTGACGTTCCGCAATACGAGCGTCACGTGTGCCTATGTTTTCCCCTTCCCTGTTCGTTTGTTGAATGGATGAACGAGATCTTTGGTTCTGTATTGAAGAATTACCTTTCAGAAAATAATCTGCCGCTCAAAGTCTTGCTGGTTATGGACAATGGTTCTGCTCATTCTCCAGGCCTTGAGGCCTTGAGGACGACTTACTGGAGGAATTCAAGTTCGTTAAGGTTAAGTTCCTACCTCCCAACATTACTCCACTACTCCAGCCTATGGATCAGCAAGTCGTTTCGAACTTCAAGAAGCTATACACCAAAGTACAATTTCAGCGATGCTTCGCAGTGAGCGAAGGAACAAACCTTACCCTCCGAGAATTTGAGAGAAATCAATCCTCCAACGTGAACTGCCTGAAGATCATCGATGAAGCCTGGGATGCAGTCACCAAGAGAACTCTCACTTCCGCTTGGGGAAAGCTGTGGCCTGAATGTGTTTCTGGCCGTGACTTTGAGGGTATTGTTGGTGACAACGAGCCGCCGATTGTCGATGAAATTGTGTCCTTAGGGAAGACTATGGGAGCGGAGGTCAATGACGTGGACATTCAAGAGCTGGTGGAAAAACATAGCCAGGAACTGACCACCAACGAACTGATGGATCTGCATCGCGACTAACAGGAAGAGGTTATGGAGATCTCGTCCTAGCAAGAGGAGGAGGAAAAGTCAATGAAATCTCTCACTTCAACTGAGATTCGGGAGGAGTGCAAAATGTAGGTAACGGTGCAAAATTTTGTAGAAAATCACCACCCGAATAAGGCTGTAGCAGTGCGAGCGATGAATCAGTTCATTGACAGTGCCATGTCACATTTTCGTGAAATCCTCAAAAAAAGGCAAAAGCAACAGTCATTGGACAGATTCCTCGTTAACGTTGTACGAAAATAAAACAATTCCAGTGAGCCAACAGGTAGCAGTGATTCCGCTAATGAAATTGGTGCTACACAGTAACTCTTCTCGTGTCTTCTCTCGTCTCCCTCACACCAACAATGATTCTATTGTAAGGAAAAGTGCACTTTAATTTGTTTTACGTTACATTTTGTTTCAGAAATTGTATGCGAATACATATTTTTGTGTTGTGTACGAATCATCCGCGTTTCAATTGTTTCTTATGGGAAAACTTGCTTTGATATACGAGCGCTTTGGATTACAAGCATGTTGCCGGAACGAATTATACTCGCAATCCAAGGTTCCACTGTACTTGTGACGTAGAAAAATAATACTGTAGAATAAAAGAAATGAATGGCATAAGGCAGATAAAATTCCAATTGGATTTCAGTTCACAACGAAATTAAAATAATCACATTTGAAGCTAATAGATTACATGTCGAGTCCCATGATTCAGAATCCATTTTCCATGGTAGGCTTTACCTCACACAGGATACGTGTACTGGTTGCTGAGCAAATAAAAACAAAAAAAATCTACTCCATAGTTTACACAAGATTAGGGTTACCAGATGACAACGGCTCGAAAGCAGGACTTTTGAGTTCAAAAAGCAGGGCAAAACCAGGACAGCATTAAAATTGCTTATTTTTTGTTAAAACCATTTATTTAGCGTACCTTATATTCATATTCCTTGGCCAAAAGTGAAGTCTCGAAAGCAGGAATGTCACTGACACCTTATTCATGTTGATTGTACTTATCAGAGCTACTTATTTTATTGAGCAACTCCTTATTGTCTCTTAAATAGTCATAAAACTAGTTACAAGTGAAGTATTTCATGTTAAATTTCACTGACACCAACCATTTCACAGAGTCAACACTTTACCTGTTTCTTTCTTTGGTCCACTGTGCATTTATTAAATAAAAAATCTTTCTATGTTGGCATTATGTGCAGGAATTGCAAAATACACTTCTACCAATTTCAGTAGCTCGTAAGAACATGTAATATTGACACTATTTAGAAAACCAGCCCATTTTTATGGACTGGTTCCTTCAAGAAATTTTCATTCTGCTTTTGCACTTCAACATACTTTTGAAGATTTACAAATTGGTCAAATAATCTAACATAATCAATGTGTACACCTTTTTATTTTTGTTTTTGCTATTTTGCTTTACGTCGCACAGATAGGTCTTATGGCGGCGATGGGTCGGGAAAGGCCTATGCATGGGAAGGAAGCGGCCGTGGCCTTAATTAAGGTACAGCCCCAGCATTTCCCTGGTGTGAAAATGGGAAATCACGGAAACCATCTTCAGGGCTGCCGACAGTGGGATTCGAACCCACTATCTCCCGCATGCGAGCTCACAGCTGCGTGCTCCTAACCGCACGGCCAACTCGCCCGGTGTGTACACCTTTAGCACTAAGATATTTAACATTGTCTTCAAGGTCAGTCTAGTTGAAATCTGAAGTTAAGGTCATCCATTTAAAAGTACTGAATTATTCAAGTGGTTGTAACCATTTTTCAAGGTACTCCAGGCATGCATTATTTATATTATGGACTTCTTTCATGACAGAATCACTGTCTTCCTGCAACCTTTCCTCCTTCAAAGTTTTCATCATTTCGTTCACTTTCATAAGAACAAAATTACTTGAAAAACGAGCTTGTAAAATGCCAACAGTTTGTTCAAGTGCCTGTTTCACTTCAATAATGGAATTATTCTCCTTTTCAACATGAAGAATGTTCTCTTGAAAGACTGACATTAAAGACTGGAAAAATATTAAATACTTTTCACTTAACTTATTGGTGAAAAACTTGTTCAAAATTGTTGGCGGGTTATCCACACATAGAAAATAAGACCGAAGTGTTGGATACAGTTCAAGCATCCTATCAACAGCTGGAAAAAGTGACAACCAACGAGTCGTTGTATGCTTCAATAGGGATTCGTAATTCACATCAATAAATTCAAAAAACGTTTTTAGCTCTTCATTCCTTATGGTGAATGTAGAAAAGTAGTTGAAGACTTTTAACGCAATATTTTCAACGTCAATCGACAATAAATCAACTCCATGTAGAACACAATTATGCAACACGTGTGCTGGGCAGCCTGCTCCAATCAAGGTTTCATTAAGCTGAGATTTGAGGTTAGAGAGTACATTATTATTTCCTCTTCTTTTTAGGCCGCCAAAATTCGTATTGCAGTTATCTCCTCCAAAAGCAATGCACTTCTCTGAAATTCCATTTTTGTTGTAGGACATAACACCACTGAAGAGATTGTTGCAGCTTTTTCATTACTAACACTGTGCAGGTCAATTAACTTTGCTTGCAGCCCTGCATTCCTGTAGTCGAAATAAAATGGCCTCAGACTTTGTACGAGCACAGTGAACACTTTTCCCTATTTCAGAATCAGGATATAATTTAGATGGAAGCTTAGACATACAATCCATAGTTTTGTAGCTCCCATGATGAACAGCATTGTGGTGCACAAGAACTCCCTCTGCAGCAATCGCATTTTCGTTCAGTGATGTGTTCTTTTTTAAAAATGTCAACACATTATTTGAAGTTGATGCACTTTGAACATTAGCTTTATGTTTGCTCGTTGTAATGTCACTTTCTAAATCCATAGCTTCACGATTAGCCACAGAAACGTATGCTCCTGGTTTACATACTAGACACATGGCTTCTTCGTCGGTGCGGCCCTTTTTGAAGCATTTATATCTTTTCTCCAATTCAGCAGTGAACTTACACTTTCTTTTCCCCATAATACATTTAACGTACCAACAGATCACAACAGATATTGTAGAATAGATCACAAGGATTGTGGAACAACTAAGCAGCAATATGGACGAAAATTATTTAGCTTTAGCTTCCGTTTCCGTATGCTATCGCCAACTTCGACTATCGATTTCGACCAGCGATAATAAATACTAAATGTAGAGCTGCAAGGACTGTTTGGCCAGCCAGATATTGTTACTAAAATTAAGCAGGGAAGAATTAGGTGGGCCGGTCATGTTCAGAGAATGGCAGAAACCTGCACCGTTAGAAAGGTGTTTATAGGGAAACTTGATGGAAGGAGGAGGATAGGAAGACCCAGGAAAAGATGGATTGATGATGTTGAGGATGACCTTGGAAAGTTAGGAGTTAAACTTTGGAGAAGAAAAGCTGAGGACCGAGATGAATGGAGGCAGGTGATAAAGGAGGCCAAGGACCTACAAGGACTGTAGCGCCGACCAGTAAGTAGTAAGTAAGTAAGTAAGATAATAAATACTAGTCAAAGACTACAGGAATTTAAAAGTTAAAGCTGCAGCTGATGTCAAAGGTTATGGAATAAGCGAGTCTAAGTTTACGAAAATGGGTTTCCAGTTGGAAAAAGTTCATTTTAATATTATTAGACGAAAATACGGACAATCAGCAAATAATTAAAAAATAAATACGGACGCCAGGACAGACGCTAAAAATAAGGGCATATCCTGGTAAATACGGACGTCTGATAACCCTACACAAAATGTAACAATTAATAGAAATACAGTACAGTATTCACTGGATGAGATAACTAATAAACCACTAGGGTAGTTGTGGCTTGAACAGACCGTTCAGAAAATACTGTGAAGAATTAAGTTTCTACTAAAATTGCCTGGTAGTCTCACACCCATAGGAAAGCTTCTTCTGAATTCTTGAAGATGATGGAAGAGTTCTAATAGAACTGTGGATTGGCCTTCAGCTTAATTATAGTTCTTCGCCAACTTAACGGTTTTGTTTCGTTGAAAATGATGAACGAAGAATTCCACACACATAATTATCAAACTCAAACTTGTAAATGGGCAAACGTGTGCCCTTCAATAACAGCACATCAGAAGATTCAATGAACTAGAAGAATGTAAATATTTCGGAGTATTCAAATCAGCACAGAACAGGTTATTCTCACCACAGAAAATCTGAGTGACCCATGTATCTAGGTTTTTCCAGAGAAGACTATAAATTAGGTTTCAGGATTGTGCTACAGTCAAGTAAGTATGATGCAATTCTCCAGTTTATTTTATAACTGTTAGGTTCTTCACTCTGCCGAAACCAATTTTGATTAAATACACGTATAAACTACCTGAAAAAGAAAACATATGGTAACAGGATTGTACCTGAAAACGAAACAACGCAAGGAAAATACTGTAGAAATTCCCCAGATCACTCTTCTCTTCAAGAAGTGCTACAAGCGATACCACTACATGGACATAATGTTGACGTGGTTGAGGGCTAATATAGGTACTCAAGACATCACTCTCAAAGTACACATGAATAAATACCCCACCACTTTCATCTATTTTGAAAAGACTCCCTACAAGGTAGAAAAATACAGTCCATTTGCTTAGAAGAAAGAATATTTGCAAATTTCAACTGCCATTCGTTATTTCTAACACTAACAGACTATTAATAAAAGGAATCACTCTTACTCGACATTTTCTGTCCCAGTTCTTCGCTAGAAACAGGAGTCCTCTGTTACTGAAACACTTTTAACCGAAATACCGCGTAACCGAAACGACCAAAAAATATATTTTTCTCGAGAAGAGGAATATTTACATACCCACAATTCCTTACTACAGAGAGGAATACCAGCTAGAGGAAATCGACATAGCAGGTCTGGAAACAGATGTATCTGCCAGTTACAGCGTTACGGGAGATTGCCATCATAGCCTTAAGGGATTCACTGATAATTCTAAAAAATCATTGTTACAATTAGGTTATCTTCAACATTTCTTAAGCATATCTAATTTCTCTTCTAAAAATAAATGTAAAAGTATACTTTGTCGCAAGGTAGCCTCTGCATGAGATTAAGTATTTCATAAAATAAAATATTTTATATTTTTTTTACAATTCTCTTTACGTCGCATGGCGATAATGAGATGGGAAAGGGCTAGGAGTGGGAATGAAGCGGCCGTGGCCTTAATTAAGGTAGAACCCCAGCATTTGCCTGGTGTGAAAATTGTAAACCACGGAAAGCCATCTTCAGGGCTGACGACAGTGGGGTTCCTACTCACTATCTCCCGAATACAAGCTCACAGCGGTTCGACGCTAAACCGCACGACCACCTGACTCGTTATACTATGTTATGGCAATGGGAATAAGTGACGGAATGCGCGGACTCTGACTGCTCCTTCCCTTCTCAATTGCCAACTTGGTTTGTTTTGTCTCTTTCATTAGTTCCATTGTTTGCTACGGTATGTTATTACTAGAGCCCGGACGTTCAGGCATTTATTTTTGCTAAAATAGGCGGGTAAATAAGCACTTAGCATTTACGAAATAGGCAGTAATATAATTAAAATAGGAATGTATAATGAAAAAATGGTCACTAAAATAGTAAAGATGGTTCAATGTAAGCCACGTAACACACATCTGCATCACATTTTAGTACTTAATCTTGCATCCCCCTGTGGATGGAGATGACAGAATGACGCCAACGGTATCCCCTGTCTCTCGTAAAAAGAGGCGATTATAAGGGGAACCAGGGCCTCTCAAACTGGGAGTATGTGTTGGCGACCACGGTTCCGCTAGGTGAGTCTGGCGTTGCTTCCACTTAATTGTGTCCGGTTCCATGCTCTTACCTATCGTGTCTGACCTCCCTTGGTCAACTCTTGTTCTTTTCCGACCCCGGCAGTATTAGATTTGCGAGGTCTAGGGAGTCTTCCACTTTCGCGCTGGTGGTCATTCTCTTTCTTTTGCCGATACCTTCATTTTTCGAAGTATCCGAACTCTTCCATTTTCCTTCTGATTAGTGTTAGTAGAGCATGGTTACCAAGTTGTTCTTCCTCTTAATACAATAATCACCAGCAGCACTTAATTTTACATAGCAAGGACGGGACCTTGCAACCCTCTCGACCATTTGGCTTGTGGAGTTTTCTGCAGAGGTTTGTGTAAAATGAAAATATAGTTTATATAAATGCTATTTTTTATCCATTAAGTTAAAATTAATATTTTCTTTATTATGAATACAGTACATTGGAATTATATTTTTTTCCATTGATTAATTTTAATACATAAATAACAGCAAAAAAATATCCACCACAATTTATAAAAAGCAAAGGGCATTAAACTATCAAATAGGCTACGGAAGCTAAAATAGGCAAAAAAAAGCTAAATAATAACTGGCCCTACCGTTCCCAAACGTACGGAAACATCTTTGTCTCTATGTGACACTTCGACATATCCACCCAGATAAAAAAGGCATTTTGCCTGACTTCCGGCTCTAGTTATGAGTCAGGGAATGCGTGGACTCTGACCTTGACTGCCCCTTTCCCTTCTGTATTGCCAACTCAGTTTCTTTTTGATCGTCCATTAGTGCGCTAGTAACTGTCCGTGTAGTGGTGACTAACTTTTTGGCGACGTATTTTTATTGTTCGTCATGTGTTCAAACAGGAAAAGGGTCGGGATAACGATATAAGAAAACTTAGCATCAGTTAAAGAATTAACAATGGTGAGATTTTGCGTACTGAGGCAGCCGATTTTGGTGTTGGTGTTTCTACTGTTTTTGATTGGGTCAAAATAAATAATAAGTTTGAAGAACATGCTTCAAAAAGTACGAACAAGAAAACAATGAAAGCCTATCAAAATGAGAAAGTAAATGAGGCTGTGCTTTTATGGTTCACACAACAGGGAAAGAAGGGAGTCCAGTAGTTTGGGTTTATTAACCCTAGAACCACAACGTGGGATCAAGGGCGACCCGCCTGACAACTAAACCGATTCTGCCCATGTGCCTCTATGAGCAAGGAAGCTGATGCTTCCAGTACCTTCAGTGCTTGACACGTTCTTGAAAGGAGCGGTTGCATTATTTTTTCCCGCTATTTATATTCAAAGTTATAGGCTCTTGGGTCGCATACGACCCCACGTTGTGAGTTGTGTAAAGTATTCGTCTGTGTTGAACTGTTTGTAGTGGAGTGTTTTATTGGTAAAGTTATCAGACAATGGCACTGTACAAAGACTTTTTTTGCTATTTGTTTTACGTCGCACCGACACATATAGGTCTTATGACAACGATGGGGCAGGAAAGGCCTAGGAATGGGAAGGAAGCGGCCGTGGCCTTAATTAAGGTTCAGCCCCAGCATTTGCCTGGTGTGAAAATGGGAAATCACGGAAAACCATCTGCAGAGCTGCCGACAGTGGGGTTCAAACTCACTATCTCCCGGAAAAAGCTCACAGCTGTGCGCTCCTAACCGCACGGCCAACTCGCCCGGTGGTATAAAGACTGGTAAAAGACGGAAAATGATCAAACGCTCAGATTTCCTGAAAAATCTTGCCCTAGGACTACGTGAAGAGCATATGAAGACTAGAATGGTAAACAAGAGGCTTCCAAGGCAACTCAGAAATGACATTCACAAAGTACTTGGTTATGAGGCGGAGCACAGTGACGTTAGTGCGCCAATTGGGTGACGACCTGGACGATGTGCTTTCTGTCCTGGAACCAGGGACAGAAAAGGTGAAGCAACTTTCTGTTTCTGCTCTAAAAGCCTGTGTGCAGAACTTAGTAATAATGTCTGTGAATAATGCAAGCCGTAAGATAGTGATTACTCACCGTGGAAAATGTCGAACATCAAAACCAAGAAAAGGAACACACTTTTGATAACAAAGATACGTACATCATATTGTGTGGTAGTAACGTTAATTACTTTCTTACCTAATATTAACTTGCAGAAATATAAGTGATTTGTTTATTTTCAGATAAATATTGCGAAGATAGAAACAATAATACACTAAATATTCACGTAGACAAGTGCTTAATATTCAAACCAACAAAAAACGCACTTTTAATCAAATTGTTCTGTAAACAATATTACTTGACATTTTGGTAAATTTCTTTATGTTTTGAACTTAATATACTCAAACGTAAGTAATTTCCTTATTTCAAGTAGAATAAATGTTATTCAATGCCTAAATAATCTGCCCAAATATAGGGTCGTGGATGACCCCACGTTGTGATTCTAGTTCCAAGAAATGAATGTTGTGGTACTAGGATTAAAACACTTTGTATGTTGTATATTGTATTGTCTTCATTTACTTCCGCCTAGAACTTCAAGAAACGTTTCTTAACCTCTAAAACGACTTTTAAAACTACATTTTTAATTATTATTCGAAATTTTGTTTATCCGAAACCACCTTCCCTGCCTTTATTTCGGTTAACAGAAGTTCTGCAGTACTAGGCTTCTGAATACCACTATCTGTTAAGTTACTGTGCTGCAATATGGCTAATGTCATGGAATTATGCCAAGCGATTTTTGAAAGTCTGTGTCGGAGAGTCGTCATTAATGTAAAGGTGCGTTTTCAAGAATTCGTGAGGCAAAACGGCGCACATATGGAGCATACATCGTGTCTATAAATAGTTCTTAATGCTGTATTTAATCTGGAATTGAACAGAAATTCATTCTAATCATGAAACACATGATATTACGATGCGAAGTTTTATCTTAAATGCATTCTGTGTTTCCTTACTGCGACATGGTGATGTCCAAGAGGTTTCCATTTTTTCGCCAAATCTTCTTTCATGACATTCCCAATGGCTACAATCTATTGGTAAGGCAGCCCTTTTCTCAAACAATGATGTAGGTACATGTTTCTCGGCAAGTAACAACGTCGCCTCTCTCGTCGTCAACTGTACACCCACATACCCAGACTATTCGGATGCCGACTTCTACACCTATCGAGTTTCCGCCCTTGCATGAATAGACTGAAATCCAAGATTTGTTTTGGAATTCAAAATTTGTTTGTCAAGTTTAGGAGGAGTAGAATGAGGAGGAGGAGGAGGAGGAGGAGGAGATCTGTAACATGAAGAAGAATCACCTCCTCCGGCCCTAGGGTTAGGTAACTCATTGACCATGTTGCCTTGCTGTCATCTAGTGGCGAGACGTCGGACTCTCTCGAGATACAGTACTTAAGCCTATCTATATGTATCGACTTTTTAACTGGGCTTACCACCTAGGAACCTGGGTTTGAACATTTTAGCGAGAATCGTGCATGCTAGGAGTTGGAACCCCTTACCATTTTGTCTCCAATGTTGCCAGTGCTCGTTTATTTTGTGCCCTATCAGTGACGAGCCTGCCGTATTAAAAAAAGTTTGCAGTTGCTTGCTAGGAATCTTCTTCTCATCGTTTGTTGGGGTACGGACCTCACTATGAGCGGCTGACCGCTTGGACAACCTTAAGGTACGCTACTACCTCTTAAACACCATGTAAATCTAAAACATCGAGTGGCCGACGGAGATACCTTGCTATCTTAGTATGTAAAATTTAGGACAGCATCCGTCACCTTGCCTATTTTAAAGTAGGGCTTTTGTTAAACTTATTTTATCATAGTATTATGTAGGTTTCTTTGGCTCCTTCCAGAACATAAGCAGTTGTCAAAGTGACTGTAAACTCCTAAAGGACGCACGAGAATGGACCCTCGTTTCCTTTTTTCAACTCTTCTTTTTTGTGACTAGAATTTTTCAAAATTTAACCTTCTATTTTCGGCTGTAGTTTTCCCTTGTTCCTAGTCACAACACAGTGTAAGATTACCCTCTGCTCAGTGGGTTTTGTGCCCCAGTAGGATTTGTTGTAACATAGTGTATGTTTTGGTATTGCTATTCTAGTTTTGTGTATCGGCCGTTTTCCTAAATACAATCTTGTCTCTATTTTGAAATTTAATAATGCCATGGCATTCAGTAGTATGAGCTCTGTTCCTGTTTTGCTTCGGGGTTCTCTCCCCTTTTGAAAGTCGAGTTTTTGTTATTTAGCTGTTTCTAATTCTAATTTCGTGAGGCTATTTCTAGCCGAGTGAAGCTCTTGTAAGGCAGACCCTCCGATAAGGGTGGGTGCCATCTGCCATATGTAGATAACCGCGTGTTAATGTGGTGGAGGACAGTGTTATATGTGGTGTGTGATTTGCAGGGATGTTGGTGACAGCACAAACACACAGCCCCCGAGCCATGGGATTTAACCAATGAAGGTTAAAATCCCCGACCCGGCCGGGAATCGAACCCGGTACCCTCTAAACCGAAGGCCAGTACCCTGACCATTCAGCCAACGAGTCGGACATTTAGCTGTTTGAAGTGGACACACTGTTCGATCCGAAGGCGTCATGGCCTGGTTTCTTTTTAAGGGGCGCAAACCCAAATTGTTATACAGTCCACGTAATACCCTCTTCTTAACTATTGTAAATCTTTAAATATTTATGTTAATGTTACAGATTATTTATTATATTTATTGTTATCCTTAAATTGTTAAAAGGGCCGATGACCTTCGATGTTAGGCCCCTTGAAACAACAAACAAATTGTTAAAAAAAGAAAAACACGAAATAAGGACATTAGGATAATGTACTCTATTTTTATTTTCTTGAGGCGTATTTTCCTTCGTCTAGTCCTATGACTCTGCCGCTTCTTCCACCACCTCCTGTGGAGCACCGCAACAATTTTTATTACTACGAATTAATACAAGCCTAAATATTGTACTGTATACATATGATACAGATTAATGACAGGTATTGGAATATTTTATCAATATACAGTCTATTGAAAATCTATAATGATAACTAACAGATAGACCGCGGATTTATAGGGACTAAAAGTGCTTCAAGTAGGCACGCAAAAAGGCACTGAAAACTCGATAAATAGTCACTTAAAAGGAATTCAAATTCAACAAATAGGCACCTTAAAGGCACTAAATTGTCAATAAATTACACAAAAACATGAAACGTATACTAAATGAGACAAAATAGATTATTATAACACTTCTGTTTTAATTCTCAGTATACTTGGAGTACTCCATCTAAGACGTCCTCCGCACAATTAATGTTGTGAGTGAAGTAACAGAAAAATCAGTAATATTCTATGTTCTTAAAAAACCAGTCTATTCGCATAAGCTACTGTATGCATTAATACTTACATTTTCGTAGGATAGCAGTAAATAATTTTCTGGTGCATGAACGTCTGTTTGTGTTGTTCCAAGTGATATCCTTTTTTATATTTGATCTAAAGCAATAGCGTCATGGTAACGATTCACTTAATTGAGTAATCTACCCTAACGACATGGTGATGTAAGAGTTGATTTCGACGCATTTATTACATGTAAAATATAGTAGAGTGACACAATAATACAATAATACGAAAACAAAGTGTTAAACTTACTTCTTTCACACAAGCCTGGTAGAAAATTATTCTTCTATTTGTGGTAAAGGATGAATCAGTGGCAATCCATTGCTTCAATAACATACTTACACAACTTTTCTCGTTCGCCATTTTCACCTACGGTTTCCTTCAGCGGACGTGCAGAGAAGTACAAATAAATATGGAATGACCTGAGTTGTGGTTAAACAGCCATTTTAAATATATCTAGACTAGTGATTCACTTCCATTCCCTTCTGTTCCCCTTCTGTGGGAATTCCATAATTGTCTACGTTCGGTACACAACAGCCTTATCCTACCAGTTTATCACGTCATTAGGCAAGTTCATACTTTCTCGCTGAAAGGTCTAAAATTCCATACCAGTTTGCAGGAAGTGCCAAGCTCTCGGAACATTTGCGTTAAAACTACAGTATGATTGCAAGTACTAACAGAGGTCATATGATCTAAAAAGTGCAGTTTTAGGCGTCAGCGACCAAAATGAGCACTAACGTATCAAATAGGCATTTATAGGCACTATAGAATTGCAATTGCAGACTCGTCGTAACATGAAACGGGTTTATAACTTAAAAGCCTTTTATATCAAAGGAATAAAACAGGCAAATAGGCAAAATCCGCGCCCTTCTAATATCTCACCATAAGAAAATAATAAAATCAGACCCATTCTCGACTCACTTATTTGAGCCTTCACAGTTCGCCATGAGTTTATTAAAAAAACGAGTACTACTACAGCTCTACTACTTACTTTTATTAACAGTATTAGTATTTATATAGATGTCTTTATTTTTTCCTCAGATCTACAGCATTGAAACCTTATTGATCTATTAAAGGAGAAAAATAATAATGCCCAACCTAGGCAGCTTAAGCTGACATACACATATAGTAATTCTCGTAAAATAAACATAACTAACACCAAAACAAGGGAAAAAACAATATTGATGTAAATAATAATATTATTATTAATAATAATAATAATAATAATCAAATGGCAATGAGGCAGAATGGTCTGTTGGCCCTAGTATAAGGCAGTATGGCAGTATGGCAATGATAAGCTAAACTGGTAGCATATTACTGTGTAGAGTACAATGGTGTGTCGGATTGCATCTGCACTTTAAACAAAGAGTATATCACTTCCGGCCTGGTTCGCACTCAGCACATTCTTTCTTGAACACTGACCTCTCTGTTTTTCTACTTAAGTTGCAAACCTGGCTTCGTATTACCTCCACTGTAGTGCCGGTGTGCAACTTTTCACCTTACGTTTCGTTACTGTTGACCACTATTTAAACTCTATTATCTCACTATATTTATTATCTTTAGAAACCAGACAACTCATCACATTAACTGAAACCATATTCACTCACAGTTAACTTGGACCCTCAGCTCATATACCATCCATCTCCACATATTAGCTTTATCCTTAACACCTATCCAATTTACAATCACTCTCTTCCTCATTCACTACACACTTTACCGCCTACTAATTTAACTATTTAATCACTCTTGTCATAGTTACGAATAACACACAAACTCCGCTATTCTCATGTGTACAGCAATTTACTTTCTACTGCAGATTGCCTTTTTTGCTTCTTGTCACTATGCCATCTTCCAATTTGTTCTTCTTACCCCATATCTCCCTTAGGCTCGAACTTCTCACTTTCGCCAGGGCACCTCTTGCTTCTTCTTCCTGCCTCCCAGCCGTATATTCACTTCGTTTGTGTGCTCTTGTCACATCTTGTGTTTTCGTCCCCACAATCACTCCCTGTATCTTCCTTTCTTCTCTCACACAGGCCTCCGTCCTCAGCTCCTTAATTAATGCCCTGGTCTCCCTGGTCTCCTTCCTTATCTCCCTCCTCATCTCATTTGCTACCTCCCTGGCTCCTTCGTCGATCGATTTGAAAATAGCATTCACGTCTTCTTCTGTCAAGTTAATTTCTACTTGCTGCGAGCTTGGATCCAGTGCCTTATCTTCTTTGGTTCTTTCTTTATCTCCAGGTCCGTCTTCACCCACATTACTGTCTCTGACTTGCCTTTCTTCCCCTCTCTTCCCCACTACCCCTTCGTCCTTCCTATTCTCTTCCATTTCCCGCAATTTCTTCGCTGTCCACACTCTGGTCCATAGTCCATTGGATACTACTAATTGTTGACCAAATGTTTTTTCAGAGTGTTTATATTCTTTATCCTTTCTCTTCCCACGTCTCTTTTAATCCAAATTTTTGTGTTATGTATATTGTCTGCGCCTCTTATCACTACTTCCGCCATTAGGGTGGAAAACAACTTCAGTTTTATCGGCCTATCACCCCGTTTTTTACCTATCCTTTCCACATCATCAACACTAAAGTCAATTTTCATCATTTTCTGAATGACTTCCACAACTTTGTAGGTTGTCAGCACTTTGTCTTCCCATTTGTCTTCCGGCACTCCATATATAAATAAGCATTTCTTCCTGCGTTCTCGGTTACTGTCTTCAATCTCTGCTTTCAGCTTCACCACCTCTTCCTCCATCTCCTTTATTTTTGCCTTGAGTGATATAATTTCTCTCTCGCTGATTTCCACTTTGTTCATTTTTCTCGTCTGTTTTTCCCTGTATCCAACGCCTCATATGTTCAAATTCCTTCATTTGTTCCTTCATCATATTTTTTATCTGCTCAAACGGACATACTTCTTCCACTACTTCTTTCACCACTCTTCTTATGACCTCCACGTCTTCCCAGTTCATGTTACCACTGGAAGTCGGGCCGGGGTTCACCTCCACACCTCCTATAGCTGACAGTATCATAATCACCGCTGCCACCAGTATTATCTCGCCCATCATTCTTGTTTCCACTTTACCTCCTTTATTTCTAGCTGTTTCCTTTTTCCATCTCCCCTGCCATCTTCCAATAGCTGCACGATATTGATCCACACCTATCATCTTCCTCTTCCCTCCCGTCTTACTTTTCCACTCACCGGTCACACTCCACACCGGATCTACCGGCACCTCAACTCAGCACGTCGGTCATCGATCGCTGACTAGATTAGACTTGTATTAGTATTTATTATTGACATAGCAGGCTTTCAGCCCAAATACATGTTCACAATGCATTAAAAATAATAATAATAATAATAAAAAATACAAATCTATGTACCAATAGGAAACCTTAAATAAAACTATTCTAGCCCTTCTCTGGCCTTACATTCTACACATATCAGTTACAACAGATCGTTGCTGCAAGGACCGCCGACTTCGTGTTTCAACATACTCAGCACGTGTCCTTGTTTACTCAGCTACTTGCTTCGCATTCCATGTTCACTGACCTACTACTCCCTGGATTCTAGTACACTGCTAGTCAACAATTACATACTATCCTGCCATATCACGCTCGCACCACATAATTCACATACTCCTCTAACTCACCAACTCAATACTCTTCGATATAACTTGGTCATACTTAACCTCCCGGCTAAAATTCTACCTTCTCAACTATGTACACAATTCCAGAACTCCATTTACCATATAATTTACCATACAAACTCCATCCACTGAATATCATCAAACTATTAAACAAGCCTCCCATAAACACACATTACCATTCCAAACACATACCCCCATATCCCCTCTAAGCTATACTTCATCATCTTTGAATTTACTGCACATACCTCCATAACACACATCACCAATCATTTCATCATACAAGTACACACCACAATGCATCTCCGAACTCATAACCACTTTCATTCTTACCAAAAAGGCTCTAACTCCACACTCCAATTCCGCCTCCTTATACACACCTCTCACTTTACATCCTTTACACATACACATATTCATCCTATGACTCCTCCTCTTTCATCTTTCTCACACAGGATATTTTATCGCGAATAGGTACCTGTTAAACTCTCTTCCGTCTTCCCATTGCTTGATAATACACCTTATAATAATTTGCGCATCCCCTTTTCCTAATAGTTTCCGATGGTTGGCACTCAATAAACTATTTCTTATCTTACTTGTTTCTTTACAATTACCCATTAACTGAAAATCGTCGTTCACTGCCCCACATAGTACACATACTGTCTTATCTCTATCTATTAACCAGCCCTTATTCTTGTGTAGTCCCATCAACTACCATACCAACCCACCCCTGTTTAACCTATCAACGCATCTACTTTCTTCCAATAATTTCTGCCTCTGCATATCTCTAATCCTCCTCGAAAGCACCTTCAGCCTTCTGGCTTCTGTCCTGGTTCACACCTCCCCCCACATGTACCCCAAGTCTAGCATCTCCAAGTACCTTTTCATTTTTTCTAGCCAGCATCCCTTATGTATGCTCTTCAGTTGTTGTTCGTACGCGGATTGTAACACCCTCGCGCCTTCTTGTCTTTTCAAAATCATCCAATATTTAACTATTCTTTTCACACACTCAAATTCCAAATCTTCCCCACATATTAATTCAACCCCCGCATTCGCAGTGCACTGCGGGAGCCGCATCACCGACTTACCGAAATTACTAATAATTCGTCTTAATTCCACTCTTTTCTCATCCAACCCCCATATTTCTGCCCCATATATTAATTACCCTACCAAAAATCACCGATCTTAAAACTAACCTCAAGGTTTTATAACTGATACCCGGAAATTTAGCCAGCAAGTTTTTGACTGAGGCTAGGGCGGCCATACACTTGCTTCTCGCTCTTCTAATTTGATCATCGCAAGTCCCTTTTCCGTTAATAATGACTCCTAAATATTACAACTTACTTACTTGTTCCAACCTTTCTCCCTACACGACTCATTTCCCATCCTGCTTCCTTCCTTTGTGTACCTGAGCGACTAGCACTTTAGATTTGTTCCCGTTAATTTTCAAGTCACATTTCATTGCGAAATCCGACACTGCATTTAAGCTCCTCTGCATCCCACCTGAAGTTAGAATAATCAATATCACATCATCAGCAAAAATCAATCCCGGTATCTCCGATCCATTAATCACCGCACGGCCCAGTTGTTTCCGTCGTGTCCCTCCAAAATATCGTTAATAAACAAAACAAACAATAACGGCGATAAATTGCTTTAAACCCACCTTAGACTCTAAGCGTCTGCTCAACCTATCATCTCCCATTTTTACACAGCACCTGACCATCTTATATATCGCCTTCACTGCCCTATAATCTTTTCCGAAACCCCCAACCTACCCGATTTCTCTAATAGAGCCCCTCTATTCACCTTATCAAACGCCTTTTCAAAGTCAATTACCGCTACATACACCTTACCTCTTGACATGCTCATATACTTCTCCAAAACCGTCTTCACTATCATTATATTTTCCACTGTTCTTTTCTTTTTTCTAAATCCCCCTTGGTAGTCTGACAATACTTCGTTTATTTCGGCCCAATCACTTAACCTGTTGGCTAACACCCGTGTATAAATTTTACTTAAGGAATCTAACATTCTACACATATCAGTTACAACAGATCGTTGCTGCAAGAACCGCCGACTTCGTGTTTCAACATACTCAGCACGTGTCCTTGTTTACACGTTGTTTTTGCTACCCTTTCCCTTATATATTGGATCTACACTTCTTGTTTCCCAGTCCTTAGGGTAATTCCCCTCATCAAAAACGTATTGAATAGTTTTCCTATGCCCTCTATCATTGTCCCATTTTTGCTAATTTCTTTCCAAAACTTATTATTGATACCATTGCAACCCCCAGCCGACCTGCCCCTGATTATTCTTATCACTCCCAAAGTTCCTTCTCTTGTAATTTCCTTGTCTAGTCGTTAATTGCCATTGCCTCCAAATGGCTTCTTCCCCCGTCTCACTCAACCATACCTCCCCCTTTCCCCCGAGTAATTCACTTAAGTAGCTCACCCTCTGTACCTCCTCAATACTCGTTTTATATAGATTCCTTCAACCCTTAATTATTCTGTTTATTCTTCCCCAAACTTTTCCAGTTCTGTTCAACTTACATTCTTTCTTTATGGCTTCAGTTTGTTCCTCTAACCACACCTTTTTTACCTCACAAATTTTCTTTTTGTAATCTTTCCTTAACTTACAGAAGACCTCTCTTTCTGCTCTTCCACATTTTTCCTATTCTCTCCTAAACGCTCCCAACACCCTATTTCGCATTCTTTCATTCTCTTTATTAAACCATTCTTCTCCCTCTTTCTTTTTCTCTTTCTACCTTTTTCCGTCTGAGCTATCATCTTTAGTGGATGTAGCAATAATTCCAAGGCTTTATCAATATTATTCTCCTCTAACGCTCTTTACCATCCATATTTCAGTAAGTATATCTCTTTTTTTACTACCATATCCCAGTCCCGTTCCACTTTCTCTGTCCATTTGTACTTATTATATCCACTCCCTAGTTCATCTTTCATCTTAACTTCTTTCCTTATATGCTTCTCCTCCCCCCTTTTTAACAGAACCCATACTGGGAAATGGTATGATTTAATCCAGTCTCCTACTTCCATCCTTACAATATCCTCTAACACTCTTTCCGAGCTTAAAACTATATCTATCACTCTAACTCCCTGCTCTGAATCATAGGTTAATTTCCCCGTACTATCACCCTCCTTCCATCCATTCAGAATATGAATTCACCGCTGCGCACAACTCTAAGAGCTTCTTCCCATAGCTGTTTATAATTTTATCCTTCTACTTTTCAACATACACCTCCCTTCTTCTCTACTATATACTGGGCTCAGTTCCTATATTCTCGCGTTCCAATCTCCCAATAGCAACATGTCCTCTTCTTCTGCAAACTTCTCTCTTATCATACTGATATCCACCAATATCTCTTCAAAAAGATGCTTATTTGTGTATACGGAACTACTAGGATGGCAATATAGGAACGCTATATTTATTTTCTTCATCCCTCCCTCTACCCACCCCATATTAAATCTCATCCAGATAGCCTCTTGCATATCTGTCTCGATATCCTCAACTAGTTCACTAATTTCTTCCTTAATTAGTACTACCGTTCCTCTCCTTTATTCTATATTTATATTTAAACACAAACTCCTTCCATGAAATCTCTTTCCCTGTTTCCAGCCACGTCTCTAAAAGTGCCACAACGTCAAAACTTTCTACTACTTCACTAAACTTTTTATTTCCTTGTTTGCTAATTAGCCCTTCAATATTCACACATCCTATTTTCCAATATAGTTATAACTTTTCCTCCCTCCCTTATTCTTACTTTTTGTAGCTCTCGCCCCCTCATTCCCTGTTTCCATTCCTCATTTTTTAAACATTCTTTGCCGTTCCATGCCCTCCGTATCCTCAGTCCCCTTGCACACTTTACACCACAAGTCTTTTAGGCTCCTGCTTCTTCCTCTGTTCATAACAGCTTTACCTTTCTGTCAATCACTTTTCGTATGTCCTTTCTTGCTCTCTAAACCACTGCACTCTGCTCCCACTGGTTCTTGCGGCTCATCCTCACTCACCCCTTCACTTCTCTGTTCTTCTGTACCCACACTGCATTGTCCACTTCCACCTGGGTTGATCTCCACTCCTTCCTCCACTCCACCACTCGTTGTTTCTGCTTACTTCCTTCCATCTTGCACTGCCATCACTCCCCCCCTCAGAACTGACATCTCTTTCAGCTTCGACACTGAGTGCTCTCTGACCAATCCTTCATTCGTCACCGCTAGTCTCTGGCCTCTTATGCGGGCTTTTAGCCCTTGCTGTCTCGCTCTCCAAAGATGAATGTTCAAAATCTTAATATTTTCAACACTTTCTTTTCCCGTGTCTCTTTTCACCCATACTTTCTGACCCTGTAAATTGGTGCCGTTTCTTAACACAATTTCTGCCATTAGGGTAGAGACAAACTGTACCCTAATTGGTCTCCGTCCTTTAGCTCTGCCCACTCTCTCCACATCGTCTGTCAGCTTCACTGAAATTTACCTTCATCCTATCCCGTATGAACTCTACCACCTTATAGATTACATCAGTCTTGCCTTCCTTCTAGCCTTCTTTCACACAATATATAAATATGGCTTTCTTCATTCTCTCCTGCCTGTACCCCTCTACTTCCTTCTTCTTCATCAGCATCACCTCTTCTTCCAGATATTTAACCTTCCCTCTTACCCTATCTCCTTTCTCTGCTCTTCCATCATGTCCTTTATTTCTTGCACCTTATCCCATTGACAATTTGCCTGTATCACTTCCCTCACTAACACATTTAAGCGCTGCCAAATCTTCCACGCTGAATTTGCCACTGGTATTTGGGCCTGGGTTTAATTCCACCCCCACCTCCCAATAACCAGAAGCACAGCTAACACTGCTGCTACCAGCACCGCTTCACCCATTCTTACCTCTCTTTTCTTATTACCAGTCCATTTTTAGTCTCCTTCCTCTGTATCAACTGCCACCTCCCAATCGCGGCTCGGTACTGCGCAATACCAACCATGTTCACGGCACGCACTGCACAACGTGACCTCGCTCCTCGCTTGCTCAAGCTAGACTGTGTTTATTAACAGTAATTATGATGACAATATGGCAATTAGAAGAAGAAAGAGGAGGAGAAGAAAAACTGCTGTCTTTCTACGAGCTCATCCCATAGAGATATTTTGAGCATATTGTTTGATTAAAGTTTCCGTGGTTTGATATCTCTATCATTTCTTGCGGAAGAAGGTTTCAATCACGGCTGGCAGCAACAGTACAGGAATATTGTTGTAGGTTGAGGATTTATGCTCAGGAATAGAGAGCAGTGCCGTGTTCAGCGCTTTGATATTTTTCTTGTGTTGCTCGGAAAGGCTGCGAAATCGTTCATACAGGTAGTTTGGGGATTGTAAGATAAGGATTCGGTGCAGTGAAGTCAAGGTATGCAGTGTGCGTCTGTCTTCAAAGCATAGCCATCTGAGGTCAACGAAAGACTGTGTAACATTATCAGAAAATTTCAAATTACATATAAATATTACTCAGGCATTCTGTGCTCTTTGTACTTTACCTCGGAGTTCTGTTTTCGCGTCTTTGTAAACTACGTTGCAATATTCTAATATTGGAAGAACGATGGTTCCGACTGTGCGCCATTACGAGAATATAATTTTGGATGGTATGACTATTCACACTTCATTGTTATCTAGCATTGGATTTGCGGGTGATCTGCTGCAATGTGGCCCATATATCCGCCGATGGCGACTTCTGTCATTAACACGTTGTACACCAAGGTAGTTGACTCTAGTGGCAGTGATTTTGCCCCAGTCCACGTACTCACAGTACACTCTAGAAACTGTGGTCCGTGAAAAGCCCAGTACAGCAAACACATTAGACCGACAGAATGGGCATGGAGCGTGAGGTAAAGCCAATTAGTGTGCAACAGGGCTACCAAGATGGCGGCACCCGTTGATGAGTCCTCTACTAGCGAGCGCTTCCTACTTTCCAGAGTGAAAGAACTCAAGCTGACGACAAACCCCATCATCAATTCGAGTTGAATATGTTGCAGGGTATTCAGTTATGTCATTACAAACAAAAATTGTTTGTGTTCAGAACTCTTAGTTATAGCAATGTAATACCAGAGTTTGCTTCTTGCAAATGCATTGAATCATTGAACTGAATCATTAAATAATTTCTTTGGCATTAAACAAAAAGTGCAATAGCCCTTGTCTTAATACATTAATATATACAGATACAAATATTCTCCGTATAAGCTAAACGAGCTTACTCCAATAATAAAATTATGTGGGCCCTACACCTCAAAATATCTTATATGCCATCGATATATCGATATAAATTTATGTTCTCTAAATAACTACACAATTACATTAGAGTAAGTTGACAAATATGCGAGTAACAACAAATTAATCACAATATTGTAAAAAACGTCCATCGGCGGTAAAGTGATGCCGTCCAGAAAGTCCCTCTCGGCTTTGAATCCTAGTAACATCAGCCAGAGCACTCTCATCCAGTTCAATGCGTAGTGGCCATTGAAATTATATCAGAACAAACAAAAAAATATTAAAGATATCATCGATGTCTACATAAGGAGCCTCCGTGGTTCAGGCGGCAGCGCGCCGGCCTCTCACCGCTGGATACCGTGGTTCAAATCCCGGTCACTCCATGTGGGATTTTTGGTGGACAAAGCGGAGGCGGGACAGGCTTTTCTCCGAGTACTCCGGTTTTAACTGTCAACTTTCATTCCAGCAACACTCTCCAATAACATTTCATCTGTCAGTAATTTATCATTGCTCCAGAGGAGTGCGACAGGCTTCGGCAGCCGGCATATTTTCTATCCTCGCCGCTAGATGGGGCTTCAATCATTTTATTCCTGACCCGGTCGAATGACTGGAAACAGGCTGTGGATTTTCATTTTCATCATCGATGTCTATATAGCGCATTTAAATAACTAGATATACAATATATTTAAGCATATATGGTGGAAGACATAAGGCCTATCCCTTCTAAAATGTAGAAATATAGGAATTAACACTCGAAGTTAGTGTATACCACTCCAGTCCTCTTCAATTCCCTCGGCAATGGAGTACCACGGATTTACTAACAACCATTTATAGAGAAGTAATCTGAAAATGTTCAGTGGGGGGCTGACGGAATTCTTGACCTAATTTATTATATAGGGTTATACTTAACACCACGACATACAGAGATGATAAGATGGCCTGGTACCATAGGTATGTATGGTGTTTCAACATCCTGGAAAATCATTATATCAGGAGATTATATACGTATAAACTGATTGCTGTTAAGATGGACGGCTCAGTCAATAGTGGTTTATTCTGAGAGTAAGGGCTTTCTGCTGCAACTTTTAAATATCACCTACGTGCGCCCTGTTTGCCAAAAACATATTAGACCATACCCAAAAAAACTCTGAAAAGTGCAAAATATGCAGAACGCACATACGCCTTAGTTACCATATGCTTCAGAAGGCGAAGTAGGTGTACTACTCAGGATAGCCCGACACATATATGGTTATTGTGGTATTCTCATGTTAGCTTTGTGTCAAGATGTAATCCAAGAAATTTAACATACTTTCATTCCTTCTCTTGATTTTTGAGGTTAAAAATTAGGTTTTCAATTTTCCCTTCATAAAGGAGAAAACCATTTATTTTAATGCATGAATTAGCTTCTTCAAATATGTGTTCTGACAACGAGATTTTTACATGAGCTCAGAGAAGTAGAGTCGTCTGCATATAGGACAGTATTTTTTGTACATTCTCATCTAAGTCATATATCATGATCAGAAAGAGAAAGGGTCGTAGGATGGACCCTTGAGGCACCCCATATTTCACCACAGATTCTTGTGAGAACACCCGATTTACCTCCACATACTGGGTTCGACAATATATGTATGATTTAAAAGTTGTAAGTTCATTTACAGAAATGCCATAATATGCCAATTTATCGAGTAGAATATCATGTGGTACATAACCAAAGGCCCCAGTAAGGTCACATAGGGAAAACTCAGCATAATTTCCTTCCTCAAAATTACACATTATAGAACCAATAACATCATTCAGTGCATTTATTGTTGATTTTATTGGTATAAAGCCATACTAAGATTTTCACAAAAGTGTATTAGGCACAAAGTATTCATAAATTTGTACTCGTACCATATATTCATTTTTTTGTATAGAATCGGAACTACAGAGAATCAACGATAGCTGCTACATTCTGACATATTAACTTTTTGTGCACTGGAACTACCCTAGACATTTTTAGTTGCTCTGGAATATAACCAGTTTGAAGACATTCATTTATGATCTTTATTAGAGGAATAGAGATAGAACTGATGAACGATTTTAAAATGTTGTTGATAAAGCCGCAGTGACCCTTGCTGTTTGAAGGTATCATATTATTTATTTAATAATACAATGGTGCATGGCATCTGTATAGGCTTGGTGATGACCTAATGAGAATAAAATGAATGGCGAAGGCATCATAAATACCCAGTCCCCAAGCCAGGGGAAATAAAAGTATGAAGGGGTTGATTCCGAAACTTTTAACCGGGGCCATCGGACCAAAGGCAAGCATTTCATCCATTTAGCCACAAAGCCGGACTTTAATTTGCTAAACCGTAGGCTATAATCTCCACTGATCAGGGGTTGAGGATTGGCTGCAGCAGAGGCCAGGGCAGTAGTTTGTGAAGCAGCCTTGACAACACAGCAGGCTTCTCCGTTGGCTATTGCTGCAGTTCAAAACGCTGAAGACTTGACATTCACTAAACCACCTATCGAAAAGGGGTAACCTAAGTCTAGTTGTAGCCCACATCTTGATCCCAGCATACGTCACTGTATACGATGATGACAACTCTATGACTTTTGACCAGGACTCTCATGCTCATAGTGTAAGGTGAAAGCTCGAATTTTGAGATATTCTTTGTTCGATGGTACAAGCAGTTCAATGCCACACTGGAGGAAGGTAGAGTCCATCATATTCGAGTGAGATATTTCCGAGAACGTAGTGTTCACATTATAAATGGAACATTAAATGGATAAAATAATAACTATAATTAGGATCAGTCACTTGCGAAACAGGTGTGCAGTCGGGCGTTGGCTGCTGCTGGCTACACCCACAGAACCTATCTCCCACATTTAATAGAAAACTTCATTCTTTCGCCCAACGTTATTCAGTTCTGGAAGCAAAAAATCAAAAGTTGTACTTTTGAGTAATTGATGAATTATGTATCCTGTATGTGTTCTGCACGTGATTCGGAGTGAGGTCGTTGATTTGGCCTGCCATAAAGAATATTGAGAGCAAGCTATTTCGGTAGTTTCCACCACACTATGGAGACACACATATCGTCATCTTGCCTGAAGCATAGATACTCCACTTGTGCTCCTTATACTACTACGAAAACTGCGTCATCTACCCCTCTGCTGCGACTTGAGACTCAACAAATTAAATTAACAAATTGCATGGAATGTGTATGTGAGTGTAGAGGAGAGGAGGGGATGGATCCAGAAAAGATGCACTAGATGAAATGAAATGATGTTCCTAACTAGATAAGCATCCCGATAGGGCTAGGAAACTGTTCTATTCGGAGATCCAAGTTTCGAATCCCAGAGTGGACAGTGTCTATAGTTTAATGTAGCTATTCACCATTCTCAATCCAGGAAGTTGCTGGGATAGTATCGTATTTAAGGGTTCAGGAATTTATGTCAAAAGACAAAAAAAAGGCAGCTTTCAGTTTTATGAGAAGGTATATTTTGTGATCATAAACCACGGGAATCGGATTTGTTGTTTGGGTTATCAATCCGTAGACTGGTTTGTTACTGTCACAATCACACAGGTCTCGTCCAATACAATGGCAAGATTTCCTCTCTACCATACCTGCTGAGTAAGCTATTAAGGATAAGATAAGCTCGTCCATTTTCCAATAAATACAATTTTGAAACATATTCTATACCGGTATTGTGATTACGAGAAGTATTAAACAGGAAAAGCACTACCTAACTAGATAAAATGAATAGTGTTCCGCTAGCCTTACGTGAAATTCATCCCACCTTGAGGTAGGGAAAACATTGTAAGTGTTACACATCGTTTGGTTTCCGAGCTCAGTTTTAGCTTCCAGTGCTGCATGTAGATACTGCATTAGACGTTGCCCCATAGAACCACACATGCAGTAAGTAGAAGTCTTATCCATATGAGAGTACTGCAATACTGGTTCTCAAAGTGTGTTCCATGGAACACCTGGAGTCCCACGAGCACACCATGGGGACTCTGCGAGTTTATAAATGGTTTTAGAAATGTGTTTTTGTACTTGTTAGCTGAAAGGTCAACATAGTGGCCTTCGGCTCAGATGGCTTTACGTTCGATTGTTGGTCAAGCTGGGGATTTTAATCGTGTCTGGTTAATTCCTTTACCTCAGAGCCTGGGTATTTGTCTTAATATACATCTTCAAATTCATACAACACATCACATGTCGAACCACCACAGGAACACACAATAGTGGATACATCCCTTCATATAGGGTTGGCTTCAGGAAATGTATCCAGCCGTAAAACAAGGCTAAATCCATTCGAAAATACCAACCTCAGGTAACTGGGGAAAAGCCAGGAAGTAGTAGTAGTAAGCATCTAAAACAGAAAGTTATAAATATAACAAAACACGCCAATGAATAATTAAAAACGGACTTTAACTCACTTTATTAATAACCGTTTAAACTTTAAAAAAGAACAGTGTCTTGTATGAATCATTTATTTCGATTTACAGTCGCAGTGAGAACAGTTTTCGTCCCGGGTGCTTTCTGATTTTGTTTTCACAAGTTATGTAGCAGGATTGGTCGTCGAGAGTATTATATTTTGCTACATTTGATTCTTACTTTGAGTTCAATCTAACATGGATCAGTGGCTTAAAACAGGAAATTTGAAACAAAAAGCATGCACATGATTCTCAACTGCCTCTCAACTAGCGCCTAGCCAGACACGATGAAGAAACAGCATGAGAAATGTGGGGTAACCGAGCCTCAATATAGGTAAGTAAGAAAAGAAGCTATGATGAAAGTTACTTAGCTGTCGGTTTTGTGTTGTGTGTTTGAGTCATCAGTCCATAGACTGATTGATGCAGCCCTCCACGCCACTCTATCGTGCACTAAACTTTTCATTTCTACATAACTACTACATCCTACATCTACTCTAATCTGCTTATCATATTCATACCTTGGTCTACCCCAACCGTTCCTACCACCTGCACTACCTTCAAGAACCAAAGGAACGAGTTCTGGGTGTCTTAAGATGTGTCCTATCATTCTATCCCTTCCTCTCGTCAAATGTCACTAAATCGTTCTCCTCTCACCGATTCAAGTCAGTATCTCCTCATTCGATCTACCCACCTCACCTTCGCGTACATTGGCCGGGAATCGTCCTGCGGACACATTGATGGCCTGTCTCTGAAAGAGGTACCCCTTCGTTTTCTGAAAAGTCATAAATAGTCTTTCAATGTCTACAGCTTTTTAAAGGCAAGTGAGGCAAGAGCTTTATGAGTCCATCTTGGAAGAATCGATACTAGCTCAGTCCGGAGGTATTCGGAAGTGCTTAAATATGTCAGCCTTGTGTCGTTAGATTTACTCAAGTAAATGAACTCCTGCGGGACAAAATTTCGGTACCTCAGCGTCTCCGAAAACCGTATAAGTAGTTAGTGGGACGTAAAACCAATAGCATTATTATCATTATCATCTAAATTAACAAGAACACGCAACTTGTGCTGTACTATTGAGAGTCGCCGTCAAATGTCACCTTAAACATTATTACGCCAATCATGCTTTCAAACAGTCCGACTGAAGGCTAGATGGTTGAACATACAACTCTCAGAAAAACTAGTCATTCCAATACAAATTTATACACGAGAATACAAGCGTTTGAGAACTTAGCATACAGTTCCTTACTCTGAATAATTCAAAATACCTACGTACAGCCATTTTCAGAAAAATTCCCTTGAGTGATTATATACCTTTGCCAGCGTTGGCAAAGCTTTTGGAATCACTGCTTAAGGCCATCCTTAACAGCCTACAGTACTGCTTCCTGCGATGCTGCTTTTACCTCATTACAGTCATTAGCTGATACAAGCTGACGCCACTTCAGATGTATTTTTCGTCCTTGGAAAGAGATAAAAATCGCAAGGAGCTAAGGCGAGTGAATAGGCGAGATGATGAAGTACAGAAGTCCCATGTTTGGTGAATAGCTCCGAGACCTGTAGGGACCGACGTGTAGGCGTGTTGTCGTGGAGAAGGTACCATTCTTCATTTCAAAACATCTCAGGCTACTTACAGCGAATGCTTTTCCGTAAACGACGTAAAATATCCAGATGCTGCACCTTGTTTACGGTTTTGCCTTCAGAAATGAATTCGAATCAAAAGAAACCTCCAGCCTCTTTCAAAAGCCTACGTGATCCGAACAATTTCGATCTCACCATCATAGTGTCAACTTAGACTGCCGTTTAGCATTGTGGAAGTTTCCGAAGGTGATTTTCCCAAATGCTGTTAAAATGAATTATCCTAAAATTCTAATTCATTTTGAAAACTCACGTCTCTTTCTTAGCAACTACTTCAGCTGATAATGGAATGCCGTGCGTCTGTGTTTGTTACTGATTCGCTGTTCACGGGTGAAACCATTGTGATAATGAAGGAGAGGATTGGCAGGTTGCATTTCGACGTATTCACAAATACGCACAGAAAATGCTGTCAATTGTGTACACTAATTCATTTACAACTTATTTACACATTATACTCACATAATCTAATAAGCTGCTATCATAAACAAAACAATACTACGAAGAATCAGAAGAGTAAGACTGCCATCTTGAAACATTTGTCTGCTACAGTAGCATGTCGGCAGAATCACAACACGAGCTCACAAAAACAACTCAGCTCTCATTCACAAGACTGTCTCTTTATATATATACGTTGCCTGGCAAGGCTTCTAGCGGAATATGCCATAACATATTTTCTCGTAAATTCGAGAGACTCCAATAACCTATTTGTAATGTAAGGAAGTTTCTACACAAATCTAGTCACATATTGCATTGTTCTGGACTTACGCAGTGTGTTGCACAATGTTGCATTATATATACAAGTAATAATAAATTATATACTCTTAATTACGTATTCTTACAGTAAATACTCATTTTAATACATACATACAGCAGATGTTTCATGACATAACCTCACAAATAATACGATCGTCCGTACATAACTACGAAAATAATAATACTAATACTAATAAATGGATGTAACTATTTCATAGCCATACTTCACAAGTAATAATAATAATAATAATAATAATAATAATAATAATAATAATAATAATAATAATAATAATAATAATAATAATAATAATAATAATAATAATAATAATAATCAATATTTGCATTATTTACCCATGGATTTAAATAATATTGTTTCCAAGTTATATTAGTCTATTACACTTGCGTCAATATCCCCCTGAAACTTGAAACAATTTCAAGAGTCTATCACTCGTAGGTTGTACCTTCTCTCTTCCTCGACGTCGCTGGATGTGCTATCCTCCTCTTGACCGGATCATGCCGTGTCGGGGGTCAGTGTTGCCTCGCTGCCAGCCTCTTCCTCGATGATAATCGATGCGTTCTCCTCATGAGCAGATTGTGCTGTGTCATTAGTAGCCTCTCCTCCAGGTGGACCCGTGGCAGTACAAAACTTACCCTGTATGTGCAGCGGTTGGGTGACTCGCCGCTATTCCGACGCGTGGACCTTGAGAGAAGGGTTGGTCTTTAGTAAGTAGACCCCATAGCCCAGCTGCTTATCCACCTCGACGGACCAACCCACTTAGGTGCAAGGCCTGCATAAACCCTCCAATCTTATTACTGACTGGGTGGTTATGTCGCAGTACTTGTTGGCCTGATAAGATGATCTGGGTCTCTTCGACACCTCGAGCCTTGGCCTGGGTAAGGGATCTCTTCTCGACCAAAGCTTGCTTTTCCTTGATGCCCTGCTGCTGCTGCTGCTTATGCTGCCACTCTGTTAGGGAAACAGCTGCATCACCTTGACCAGAAGTGGGTGGTGGACGAATCTCCCAATCCCCGGTGCCGTATAGCTTTCTACCAAGGAACAGCTCCTCTGGGGAATAGCCAGTGACACGGTTGATGTGTCGTCGCATGGCAAAGAGTGACTGCGGTATCTGACAGTCCCACAGTGGATGTTCTTTTTTCTATGAGGTGGACCCGTAACATCCTTTTTAGTTCCTGGTTCCGTCCTTCTGTTGGATTGGCCCTTGGGTTGTAGATAGGGGTGGTCCAGTGCTCCACACCACATTCAATCATCATTTGCTGCCACTTCCTTGACGTGAACTGACTCCCGTTGTCGGACAGAATGCACCGTGGACAACCGTAGCGGCTGAATGCTCATCTTGTAGAAGACTGGTGATGCGTCCCGCCGTGGCTTCTGGTATCGGAAAGGCCTCAATCCATCTTGTGAAGGGGTCAGTGATTACTAGGAGTCCTGTTTTACCCCGTGGTGTTCTAGGGTAAGAACTCATCAAGTCCAGGGCTATGACCTCCCAAGGGCGCTGCGGCCGTCTTACTCGCTGACTGGAATCTGCTTTCCTGTTGTTCGTCATGGCGCAGGATGTCTTTCCGCATGTTCACCCAGAAAAATCTTCGTCGTATAGACTGATATGTCTCTTCACCTCCAGGACGTACGGCTTCAGTGCTGTCGTGAAACTTCTCGAGGATGTCCGTCGTGTGCTATCTAGTGATCACCACTAGTGCAGGCGTGTCGGAGAGATGCGATCTGTACATTAAGAGTTCTCCGTCGACACGGAAGTTCTTGTAGCACATCTTGAATTCCCTCGGGACGAGTCGACTATCGGTGTTCTGTCTCGCGATCCACTGCGTCGTGGTCATACAAGGCTTGTCTTGTTCTTGCCATTCTTTAATTACTTCCAGATTAATTTCCTTCTTGATGATCATAAGGATAGTTTCATTGGGTACACTATGGTGATTTTGTGGAAACTCTCTCTCGATTATGGTGCTCCTAACTTCAGGTTACATCGCAAGGTGCCGAGATAAACTGTCTGCTCCTATGTTCGTCGATCCTGGGACGTGAGACACGACAAAGTCAAATTCTGCTATTAACAGAGCCCATCGCATCAATTTAGATTTTGAGTCAGGGACCGAGTTCAATAATTTGAGAGCTGCGTTATCGGTGTAGAGCTGGAACTTCCTCCCCTCCAAGTAGCCTCTGGATTTGCCCATGGCCCACACTACGGCTAAGGCTTTCTTCTCGGTAGTGCAGTAACGTCTTTCGGTGGGAGATATCTTTCTGCTGGCATACTCGATGATGTCCCTTCCGCCGTCACACCTTTCCTAGAATAATGCCTCGACGAGGTATAGTGGGATTCGAACCCCAATCTCCCAAATGCAAGGTCACTGCTACGTTACCCTAACCGCGACCAACTCGCTCGGTAGGAAAAATCACTGATCAATATAAGAGAAAGAAAAAGGAGAAGCAATAGTTCCTCAGTCAACTAGAAATATTCTAAACAGAATGACTGTGTAAAATGAAGTTACAGAAAAAATGAAGGACCAATTCAAAGAAGAGAACATGTTCGGAAAATACTATATGTTACGAAAATCAGAAATTTCACGTTACTAAGTATATTTCTGAGAAATTTGGCAACAGAGTGCAGGTTTTTCTTCTGTGAGAGTGTATTTTGTAAATAGTGGGTTCGAACCCTATCGTCGGGTGTCCTGCAAAGTGACCTCGATAATGTTGTGAGATGGACAGTAGGCAATGGTATGATGATAAAGAGGGTAAAAGTCAGGTAGTGAGTTTCACAAATAGCAAAAGTCCTCTAAGTTTTCATTACTGCGTTGATGGGGTGAAAGTTCCTTTTGGGGATCATTGTAAGTACTGAACCTATGACCTTTGTGCCCTAAGAACATTATGCATAAATTGACAATTTTATTTAGAAGTTCGATTCTTGATGGCATGGATTTGACACGTGACGAGGGGGTGATTACCTTCGGTCCCACGCTCTGGGATACGTGACGTCACTCGCACGTGTCAACGGCGGAAGAATCTTAAGTCAGCTCCCACAAATCGAACCCGCATAAATTTTAAATGTCCATGAACACTACCGCAGAAATGTAGCAAGTATGTAGTCACTTTCAAAACTCTTGTAATTACAGTTTAGTTAAGTCAGAAAATTTATAGAAATTTTCTTGGCGGCAAAGGGAGATGCCCGAAGAGAGGGGGCAACTGGTATAAATATGAAGGGACGCCATGACGAAGTCTTCTTCTCCGGCATTTATGGTACGAAGCGGACGAAAAAGTGTTGAGCTGCTCTGTGAAATCAAACAACAAAAGTAGACTAAGTTCAACCGCAGATTTTAGCCATTGTGGCTGGGGTCTTGACTCCATGTGGAGATAGTTTTCTTGAGTGGAAATAATTGTACCACATAGGACGGTCAAAGTTCTGAATAAATTCTCATATGATAAAGAAATTCGTGTGCGGAAGTAATTACAGTCCATCGTGTGCGATCAAAAAGAAGTGAAGGGCATTTCTTTTTTTTATGCTTTATTCCAGGAAACCTGAAGAAATATAATAATGATCTGTAAAGCCATGAATATAAAAATGGCTAAATAAAAATGCCAGGGTCGCAGGTGAGCCCTATGACGAACACTGGCATGACTACATAAGGTATGTGACTTTCCATCTTACTACCTGTTATATCTTGTTTCATGATCTCTAAATGTGTATTTGAATGGGGATATACGACGCAGAGGTCACCCCTATTAAGTTTTGTAAATGTTAGAATACGACTAAAAGAGTCATTTGTTTTATTTTCCACTTGGATAAAGTTTTGAAGTCTTGCGAGTGTCGTACGATGTTGTAAAAGTAATTGAATAGGATCTCGAAGTGATATCACGTCCAATGTAGATCGTCACTTCCGTGTGTTTCAGCCCATACATTTGTGATGTCAAATTAAGACGTTCATTCGACGTACATTTTTTTCTGACTGTAATTTTGACGTAGATAATATAGAAATCCATGGTTACTCATTTTCAATTGAGTGGAAGCGCGCTGTCGGGTGAGAGTCTAGTGTGATGAGTTTGGTCACAGAGAGAAACGTTTTCTAGGCCCATTTTAAACTGTGTCTGACTGACAAAAAAAGATCTAGTAGAAATTTTCAGTCATTTTTCGTAAAAATCAAGTTATTAAAAATACGATATCATGTTATGCGAAGTTATTCATTATTGATGCATTGTGAGTATTAGATGTCATGAATTCTAGTAAGGATCTTATTCCAGTTCTTTGTCGGTGATAGTTGTGGAGTTGGGAAACAGAGGTTAGTTGTCGTATGAGTCAAGATGAGATTTGTGAATCAGGCTGAGACCTGTCATTGAAGCCGGGACATGGAAGCCCGAGGAATATTTTATAATGTTGGGAATGGAAAGAAATATATAGAAATCCATAGCGGTATTAATTTGAGACGCGTATATTTATTGTGGGCATCTTGAAGCATAATCTGTGCATTTTGTTGGTTAGAATATCGTATTTGTTTAATTATGTCGGCGGAGTTTAAAAGGGAGCATTTTGAGAAGCCAGTCAAGTAGAACAGACCAGATGTCTCGTGTAACTGCCAAGCGAACTTGGCGACGAGAGGCCTCAGCTGAGAGGGTTCGCCGTAAGATAACGAGACACGCGTGGAATTGAGATTGTATTTCTCGGCCAGGGAGAACGTTAAAATGTTGGATTTAGTTGAAATTTTCATCCGGTAATAACCTGAGCATTATTGAATACTGTAAATTTTGTTTAATTGGGGACGTAATGAACATTTGAAACCACGAACTTCGAGTATAATGAACAAGAGTAACCAAATTCAGGGTTGTCCAAAATATAGAGCGATGGTAGTGATGATTGGTTTGTCTGTGAGGGGTGCGCAAACTTTATAAATGTTATGACGGGATATGACATCGTAATTATATGGCGAGTTGCTTTTGGTTTGTTCGTAGATTATTTGGATATCCCAGTGTTAATAATGGCTAGGATTAGATTAGATTTAAAGTGTGAGATCATGAGACAAGATATATAACTGGACATGAATTATGTAACAATTCTTTTCCAGCCAGATAAACATCACAGGATTGAATTTACATCACAGTTGCGTAGGAATTTGTGAAGAAACCAGCGTCCGCGGAGATAGAAATTGTTGTCCTTTAAGATTTCATTAAATCAATTAAATTTATTTAATTATTAAATTCAGTGAAACCGCATTTTGAAATAACTTTAATCAAGCGAATAACTTGGAGATGCATTCTGGAAATCTTAGTTTGTTTTCTGGGGAATATGTAAATGGTAATGTAACGATTAAGGGGACATATCCGAAGGAAATGGATTTTACCGCCACAAAGTTTGTGAGCATTGCTATTGTTGTAATTATTTAACTTTGATTGATTGAGCAGTGAATGTGCTGGGGATAGTAAAGTGGAAACTTTGGTCATCAACCGATGTAACTTAATTGTGTTTAGCCTTCAGCTTAGAAACTTGGATGGTCAAGGGGTCATCAACCTCAGTGACTTAGATTAGGGCCATATGCCACTGTAGCATCATTTTCCTTGCGGTCATCATCCACAATGACTTTAAAGTAACTTAGAAGTTTAGATGTCGGTCCATGGCATAGACGCAGGTCACATCGATTCTATTAAGGGTCCATGTTGTATAACCACTGTGTGACACACGCCGATTGGACGGCCTTAATTATACCCAGAGTCCAGAGTTCGTGTTACGAGGGCTGGACCATAACGAATCACTATGATGGTACATGTGGTCTCACATGGAAGCCGAATTTAAGGATTTCCAGACGTTCTTTTCTTTAATAAAAAGTGAGACAATTGTTTCTAGTAAGAATGCCCATCAGGCAGACACGTCAAAGGCTCACCAGTGTTCTAACCTTATATGTAATAAAATGATTGTGGTGTCCAGTGGACACGTGTAATTTCAGTAATACCGTTGAGATATCAGAATGCTTCAGAATTTCCTGAATAAATTGGAATCTTTTAAACAGACCTTTCATTCAAAGTAGATAGATTAGATTTACTGAACCCTACCTTTACCTCAGCAAGTGACGAAGAACCCGATACGACCCAAGAGACAGATCTCATGAACTTTGCTGATAGGTAAGAAAGGTAGGTATCCCTAAATATGGACCAAAAGGGTTCAGTACATAGGTCTTAATATAAGGAAAGGTCTTCATTGGGGTAATCACATGAATATGATTGTAAATAAAGGGTACAGATATCTGCACATGGGTATGAGGGTGTTTAGGAGTTATAGTAAGGATGTAAAGGTTTTTTTTTTTTTTTGCTAGTTGCTTTACGTCGCACCAACACAGATAGGTCTTATGGCGACGATGGTACAGGGAAGGGCTAGGAGTGGGAAGGAAGCGGCCGTGGTCTTAATTAAGGTACAGCCCCTGCATTTGCCTGGTGTGAAAATGGGAAACCACGGAAAACCATTTTCAGGGCTGCCGACAGTGGGGTTCGAACCTACTATCTCCCGAATACTGGATCGGGCCGCACTTAAGCGACTGCAGCTATCGAGCTCGGTAGGATGTAAAGGATAGGGCATATAAGTCTCTGGTATGAACAAACTAGAGTACGGTTTCAGTGTATGGGACCCTCACCAGGATTACTTGATTCAAGAACTGGAACAAATCCAACGAAAAGCAGCTCGATTTGTTCTGAGTGTTTTCCGACGAAAGGGTAGCGTTACAAAAATGTTACGAAGTTTGGACTGGGAAGACTTGGGAGAAAGGAGACGATCTGCTCAACTAGTGGTATGTTCCGAGCTGTCAGCGGGGAAATGTCGTGGAGTGACATTAGTCGACGAATAAGTTTGAGTGGTGTCTTTAAAAGTAAGAAAGATCAGAATATGAAGATGAAGTTGGAATTCAAGAGGACAAATTGGGGCAAATATTCGTTTATAGGAAGGGAAGTTAGGGATTGGAATATCTTACCAAGTGAGATGTTGAATAAATTTCCAATTTCTTTGAAATCATTTTTAAAAAGGCTTGGAAAACCAGAGGTAGGGAATCTGCCACCTGGGCGACTGCCCTAAATGCAGATCAGTATTGGATTGATTGATTGATTGATTGATTGATTGATTGATTGATTGATTGATTGATTGATTGATTGATTGATTGATTGATTGATTGATTGATTGATTGATTGATTGATTGATTGATTGATTGATTGATTGATTGATTGATTGATTGATTGATTGATTGATTGATTGATTGATCGACAATGAGTTTGTGTACTATGTGTCCTATTCCATTGTCATCGGAAACCTCCCTTAATAATGTGGCGTTAAACATTAAAAGAAAAAAACACAATTAAACCTTACTCCGATTAAATTCTGTCTTCAAGATATCCTACCCTATGCGAACGTTCAATATGTCAAATTACCTTTCTGAAATCTCATGTAGGCCTATAATATATGAACGTGGTACGATATCTCATGTACAAAAAATAGGACTTTTTTCGTATAGATCTGGCCAAGGCATTCGACTCAGTGGATCATGCACTTCTTCTTCATAAGCTCGCTACCAGATTAAATATCCACGGCCCCGTCTTGTCATTGATAACAAGTTTTCTCTCCGGCAGAAAACAAAGAGTGGTACTCCCTGAATCTGCCTCATCATGGTTATCTGTGTTATCAGGAGTATCTCAGGGCAGTATTCTGGGACCCCTACTCTTTGTTCTCTATATCGATGACATAATTTTTTGCACCCGAAATAGTCAGTGTTCCCTCCTCTTGTACGCCGACGACCTGAAAATCCTAAGGGAAGTGTCTACGCCTGATGACTGTGACGAATTACAGACTGTTCTCAATTCGTGTGGTGACTGGTTTAAGAAATGGAATCTTTCTCCCAATTTTAAGAAGTGCAATACAATCTCCTTTTCATTGCTAAAGCAAGGAATGAACACTGCATATACCATCCACGGAAATAAATTGCAATCGGCTTCTCAGGTAAGAGACCTAGGTGTTATAATAGACTGTAAACTAACCTTCTCTGCTCACATTCACTCCATAAAATCCCGTGCTATGCGTACTCTAGGCATTCTTTACAGGTTTACTGAAATTAATGATATTAACGCCTTAAAATTATACTTTGTCTCGTATGTTCTCCCCATTATTGACTTTTGTTCCCCTATTTGGTCCTCATCTGCTGTCACAAACATATCTCAACTAAATAGTATTTTTAACTTTTTCACTTTCATTGTTAAGACTCGCAATCCTGTTTTTAAGAACAAAACTAAATCTGACATTATGAACTACCTGGGTATACTTGACCTGAGAAGCCGTTTACAGTTCTCTGATCTATGTTACCTCCATAAAATAATCAATGGCTACACCAAATGTAATTCTCTTCCAGCGTACTTCCCTATACACGTTCCTCCCCGCCCTACACGCAACCGGCGCACCCATCATGTGTCCCATCCGCGCCTAACCTTACAACAACGCTCTATCTTCCACCGTCTCCCTACTCTTGGTAATTCACTACCCGATATCGACATATTCACACCTTTCGCATCCTTCAAACAAAAAATTAAAAGATTCCTTTGAAGTCCTCTCCAGGTTTTCACTTTCTTCCGTCCCTCCAACCCTTGACCTTTCTTCTTCCTAATTTCTGAAACCGACACTTCCCAGTTACCGTTTTCATTGTTGTTACATTGTTACTGTTAAAATTGTTAACTATTGTTGTTACTTAATATTGTTGTTTATACCTTTGTTATCTTTTATACTTATTATTATTATTATTATTATTATTATTATTATTAGTGTAAAATGGCCCTCCATAGGCTGTATCTAATAAATAAATAAATAAATAAATAAATAAATAAATAAATAAATAAATAAATAAATAAATAAATAAATAAATAAATAAATAAATAAAAAGTAAAATACTGTAGGCCTATTTTAGGCCCACTGAAGCATTATTGTCGGGGCGATTTACCTTCGTCTTCCTCCGGCCTTAGATTAATGGTCAGTGTTGTGGCCTCCGGTTCAGAGGGCACCGGGTTCGATTCCCGATTGGGACGATGATTTTAACTGCGTATGATTAATTCCTCTGGTTCGGGCACTGGGTGGTGGTGTTGTTGTTCGTCGTAATAAACTATTCTTTATCTCCATTACTCACCACCACAGAAACACGTAATTGTGGATACATGCGTTCACATAGAGTTGGACATAGGGACGGCATAAATATAAATACATCCACAGCCTGTTTCCGGTCATTCGACCGGGTCAGGAATGGAATGAATGAAGCCCAGATCTAGCCGCGGAGATAGGAATTGTGCCGGCTGCCGAAGCGTGTCGCACTCCTCTGGGGCTATACTTTGTCAAGTATTTATAAATTGTTCGCTTCTGTGGTGTAGTGGTTAGTGTGATTAGCTGCCATCCCCGGAGGCCCGGGTTCGTTATTTTCAATACCTTCAAATATTTTAATTGCTGAGGCAACAATTATTTATTAGTTATTACAATAGTTATGTTTCTGTGCAAACTTCTACAGTATGTATTTCTCGGTATACAACTTTCCAAGATAATAATGGCGTGCGGCCACTGGAGAGGCCTTTCGAGTTGACGCTGTATAGGCGACTTGCAAGTCTGTGAAGACTGGGCCCTACCTAAGCTTATTTCTAATGATGCAGACGGAAAAAATACCCAGCCCCCGAGCCACAGGAATTAACTGGTGAATGTTAAAATCCCTGACCCGGCCGGGAATCGAACACGGGATCTCTTGGACCAAAAGCCATTTATCCATGAAGCAGGACACTTCCCTAGATGATGCGCAGCAAAACTCATCTGTACTATGTTCGGTCTGTGGGTGGTAAAGAACGCGCTGTGCCATATTACACTCGGGGTGCAAGACCAGTATAGTTACCATAGGACCAGGACACACACGGCTTGCGTGATGTCATTCGTGTTCTCGAAAAAACGGGTGAGCAGGTTAAATTGTTACAAGGTTTTACAAACAGGGTCGCGATGAGACGCTGTGCAGCCCACCCAGTGCGACAAGCACATGCATAAAACATCGCCTCCTTCCCTGCCGTTCACAGCATTCATTAGACTAGAGCCTTGGAGGAGATGTTCAGTTGAGAGCCTTGATCAGACTAAGAGAGTGCAAGAGACTAAATGAAAGTTAAGGTTACAGGAGTGTCAGAGCTTAAATAGGGAACACTCGGTTCTGTCTTCTCCTCCAGAAATAGCCAGATGATTTGACGAGAGACTGAAGGAAGATCTTGCCTGACTAACAATGCAGAAGCTAACTCTGAAAAGAATAATATAGGAGAGCTAAGTGCTAACAAGAGACCTTTCCCAATCGACTTCTTTACCATCCTACAATTCATCAGCAACTTCTGATATATTTGTCGTGCGGGTATCTGCAAATGAGTGACTTGGCTAGTTACGATGTAGTGACACTGTGTCGATAAAATAAGGACACTTGTTTGACGTTTACTTGTATACAAGTCAAAACACCTATCCTGCTCTTCTTGTGAGGTACAGTAATGGCGATTAATAAAGTAAATCGTGCTGGCTTTCTATTATATGGGTTGAAACAATTCAGCTTCTGTGGTGTAGTGGCTAGTGTGATTAGCTGCCATCCCCGGAGGCCCGGGTTCGATTCCCGAATCTGCAACGAAATCTGAAAAGTGGTACGACGGGTACGAGGGCTGGAACTGGGTCCACTGAGCCTCGGGAGGTCAGTTGGTTAGAGGGGGTTCGAATCCCACCTCAGCCATCCTCAAAGTGGTTTTCCGTAGTTTCCCGCTTCTTATCCAGGCAAATGCCAGGATGGTACCTAATTTAAGGCCCTTGTCTTTGCCTATCCCTTCCGATCATTCCATCCTCCAATGCCCCTGTACAGCATAGCATGTGAGGCCCCCCTGGGCGAGGTACTGGTCCTCCTTTCTGATTGTATCCCAACCAAATGTCTCACGCTCCAGGACACTGACATTGAGGACGGTAGAGGTTGGATCTCTAGCTAAGTCCGAGGGAATAAACACCTCTGGAAGGTAGACGGATTTAATAATAGATAATTTACAAATTACATCAGCAAATACAGCATTTGTATTGAACCATTTGTAGTGAAGTACAAGGGCTAATTCCTCACTATCGTCCAAGTATGCCACGGAGATGAGAAACTGCCACCAGGGCTCACTCATTTCTTCACAATTGGAGTCATTAAATGAGGAGGATTAGTGGAGATGTGTCCGTAAGTCTATTGAATGATAACTCTCAACTACATTTAAAAATACATCTGTGTTTATTAAATAAAACGTGACACACAAAAGGAAACAACAAACCCTGCACAAGGGTCGAACCCGTGGCAACAAAATATAATATCTACCGTAGAACACCGAGGCCATGTGGGACCAACAACCACAATCAACAATGTCCTCCAGGTCTAATTGACTGTTTATTCCTGATGGACAATTAAATTATTTTAAAACATAAGAAATATCTTCAACTGAAATCATATGCCTCTCTCAATTACATATTACTAACGGATTCACAACTTTCCTTTCATTGCATTATCTCGAACTCGTGTCTATACATTCATCAGTAAGCAGTCATTACGCATGCTCGCGTCTTCAAATGTCTTTAATTAAAACGTTTTGCTTACTTATTCAAATGTTATTAATTTAAAATGTTTAGCTTGCTTGCGTATGATTTGGGAATGTCGGTAAGTACTAATTATCTCGCAAACTGCTCTGACAATGGTGTGAGTATGCGAACAGCCGGGTAGAAATCAGGCATAAATCCGATTTTCGGATTCTATTTTAAGTAAGGTCCGTTTGAAAATAAGTACACAACGAAAGGTTATTTCAAAAAGAAAATTTATTTTCAGAAAGTACATACTTCGCTCTATTTTTCGACATAGTTGCCAAGTTTGTTCAAACACTTATCATACCTCGTAACCAATTTTAAAATACCCTCTACATAGAAACTTGCCGCCTGCTCCGATAACCAAGAATTCACTGCCGTTTTCACGTCGTCATCATTGTAATGGTTGCCACTGAGGCGAAGTTTGATGTGGAGGAACAGATGGTAATCGCTCGGCGCAAGATCAGGACTGTAGGGTGGGTGGTCTAAAACTTCCCAGCCAAAACTGTCCAATAAATCGCGGGTCTGACCTGCAGTGTGAGGTCTTGCATTGTCATGGAGAAGGACAATTCCCTTTGTCAGCATACCGCGTCTTTTGTTTTGAATCGCTCCGCGTAGCTTTCTCAGGGTTTAGCAGTATGCTTCTGCATTGATAGTGGTTCCTTGTTGCATGAAGTCGACCAACAAAACACCATGCCTATCCCAAAACACCGACGCCATGATTTTGCGCTGGGACAGAGTATGTTTGGCCTTCACCTTTACAGGCGAGTGTGTGTGTCTCCATTCCATGCTCTGTTGCTTCGATCTGGGCGTGATATGCGAAATCCATGTTTCGTCTCCAGTTACGATCTGACTCAAGAAGCCGTCACCTTCTTCGCCATAACGAGTCGAGAACTTCATTGCACACTCAAATCTTTCGTTTTTGTGGTCCTCCATTAGGAGTTTCGGGACCCAACAGGGGCACAGTTTCCTAAACTTTAGGTGTTCAGAAACAATGTTGTAAAGCACTGATCTCGACATGTCAGGAAATTCGTTTGAGAGACCTGTTATTGTGAATTGTCGTACCCAATTACGCACTTTGCTTTCACTCATAACACTATCACCGTATAATTCGCAAATCTGTCGATGAATTTCTGCAGCAGACAGGTTCCTTGCTGACAAAAACCGTATCACTGACCGAACCTCACACGCGGGGGGGCGAGTTGATAGTCTTAAACATTTTGAAAGCACAGAACAGAACCGTACAGGTTAGCTACAGAGCTGAAACTGAGCACAGTTGTTCCCGAGGCATGCCGGAACACGACGCACGCGCTCGTTGCGATATGCGCGCGAACTACTAGTGTCTACAACAAAACAGACCTTACTTAAAAAAACACGCTTAATATAATAGAGCACTCAATATAATAAAATTAAAATAAGACTCAGTGCGATTCCGCTCCTTAACCGTAACACTGATGTTTAAAACGGACTGACCGCTGAAAATGATGTCGCTGAGATAAGAACTCAGGAACGAGCAATATACATGGGAATGAATCCACACCGAAATACAGACAAGTTAACAACGTGAGCGACACACAAAACATGATGAAAATCCCTTCACACTGCTCCAGTCGAGCATCGACAAGTGACTTCCTGCGTCATAAATGGGAATTAGGGAGACCAATGCATTCTAAAGAAAGGGAAATGCTAATTGGCAAGACCCTATCATCCGTCTAATTAAACGCCTATACCAAAGGGTTGTGACTGAGATGAACTGAATTACGAAGTAAACGTAACATGGATCAGGAACCCCAGACTAAAAACAAATTAATTACTATCGGCTTTCATTCTCTTTAAGGGGATATGGAATCACCTATCTTCACAAAGTTAATTTATAGGAACATTTTCTTGGAAACCATGTTAGGTACATAACCCAAATTTTTACTCTGTATGAGAGCAGCTATTCTATGTACACTGAAATGATAATATGTTTTAAACAGGAATATTGAGGGAAATATACTTTTTTACCTAAGAATTTTTTCATCGCCGTTCTTTAATGACCAATAAATTTTTGAAAAAACTACAGATCTACATAAAATTGTTTCCATGTATGTAAAACATTTAAGTAAACATATCCTGAAAGTTTCTTTGTTTTAGGTTGAGGAGAAGCTGAGAAGATGTTCCCTGAATGCAAAAAAAGTAAATTTTCGGGAAATTGAGTTTAAAGTTAAATCATTCCTGCTCCATAATTTGCATCATCTTCACCACATCCGAAGGCATCCTGCAGTCTTCTTTTGGCACCCCTAATGGTCTGTATTGCTTTTTAGTTACGTAGTTCTCAACATTATCACATGTGGATTTGGCCTTGTTTTATGACCGGATGCCCTTCCTGACGCCATCCCTATATGGAGTGAAGAAATCACTACTGCGTGTTTCTGTGGTGGTAATAATAATAATTTCGTGTGGCTATTTCTAGCCGAGTGCAGCCCTTGTAAGGCAGACCCTCCGATGAGGGTGGGCGGCATCTGCCATGTGTAGGTAACTGCGTGTTATTGTGGTGGAGGATAGTGTTATGTGTGGTGTGTTGGGAACAGCACAAACACCCAGCCCCCGGGCCAATGGAATTAACCAATGAAGGTTAAAATCCCCGACCCGGCCGGGAATCGAACCCGGGACCCTCTGAACCGAAGGCCAGTACGCTGACCATTCAGCCAACGAGTCGGACTCTGTGGTGGTAGGTAGTGTAGTATGTATGTTTTAAGACATTTCGCTTTCCAATGTGACATGTATGCAGTGTGAGACATAGTGGTAGTAGTGAAAGAGATTTTGTAAGTTTCCCTGTTGGCCAGCATGCATTCGATGTTCGCTTGTCTCCACTTATTATTCTTTGAACTTACTGTTTGTGTACCTGCATCACATGTAAGTTGTGTTTCGAAAATTGTCATTGCTCAGTTTATAGTTAAAATGTCAAGGACCGAGTTCGATAGCTGCAGTCGCTTAAGTGCGGCCAGTATCCAGTAATCGGGAGATAGTGGGTTCGAGCCCCACTGTCGGCAGCCCTGAAGATGGTTTTCTGTGGTTTCCCATTTCCACACCTGGCAAATGCCGGGGCTGTACCTTAATTAAGGCCACGGCCACTTCCTTCCAATTCCTAGGCCTTCCCTATCCCATCGTCGCCGTAAGACATATCTGTGTCGGTGCGACGTAAAGCAAACAGCATATACATATATTTATATAAAATGCCAAGGGCTAGTGGGAAATTATTAAAAAAGCTATACGCATTGTCAACATACATAAAATTTTGAAAGATAGCCATTCATGACAGATGGCGAACAAAATGATGCCACGCTACTTCTGAGAAATATCTAAATTTAACATAGTTAGAATTGTGATAGAGCACTGTTCAATATACCGTTTTAAAGGGGAGGCTTCAGGGAATAAACATTGTTAATAATTTTTTTAAAAATTTGAACAAAAATCCGATTCTATATCCCCTAACTCTGTGGGATAGCACACAAAGAAAACGGTATTCTTACTCCTGCTTTCAATTATGCTAAAGGTAATAAGGTTGTCCATTTAATTAATTAATTTCGTGTGGCTATTTCTAGCCGAGTGCAGCCCTTGTAAGACAGACCCTCCGATGAGGGTGGGCGGCATCTGCCATGTGTAGGTAACTGCGTGTTATTGTGGTGGAGGATAGTGTTGTGTGTGGTATGTGAGTTGCAGGGATGTTGGGGACAGCACAAACACCCAGCCCCCGGGCCATTGAAATTAACCAATGAAGGTTAAAATCCCCGACCTGACCGGGAATCGAACCCGGGACCCTCTGAACCGAAGACCAGTACGCTGATCATTCAGGCAACGAATCGGACAGGTTGTCCATTTAAAAATGCGTGCGTTTGTGTTGATAATTGTATTTCGGTACATATTTTAATTGTATCCACTAATTCATGAGCCCCACTTCTACTGCTTGTCTGTGAAAGCTGTTCTTCAAAATTCCTTGTTGTTTAAGAAATATTGCCGGTGGCAATGTGAGGTAACAAACCCTGCCTTTTGAGCAACTTATTTTATTGTTAGTATGGTATCCAATACAACTGATAGAAATTAAAACAAACTACTGTTACACACTGGCGCTTCATTTGTTTCGGCATTCAGTGTCTATTGCAAGTAAAAGGTCTAATGACAGCTATAAAATAACGTTTATTCAAATGTTAGACAGTTTTCCAAATCGTTTCTCTCCAGATGAGAAGTACTTTTGCGCGGTTAACTATATCGCGAGAACATACACAAAGTCATTCCAATCAGTAATATATCTTGCTATGCATAAATAAACATTTATTCAGACAGAAGGGTCGTTTTGTACGTTGCCTGAAGAGGGGAATTACAATGAAAGGCACACACAATCTATCAAGATAACCGACAGATCAAATGGGCCGAAAATCCAATGCAGTAGAGGGAAGATCGGAGGTTCTAATCTCTGTATACCATCTCCGGGTTTTCAGCTGCATCCATCATTAGGCAAAGCTACAAAGCAAACTTTTAGCTCAATGTACGTATATGTATTCAATTTTTGATACTTGAAAGAACATTAGAACGCGCGCGGCCTCTCCGTCCGCCATATTCAACCTCCGACGTTGGGCGAGGCCAGCGCGCATGAACCGCATCGGAACCTCGTGGGAGAGGACCGGCACGTATTGACACCACTGCAAGTGCCCTCACTGACCGCTGCGTCTTTGGAGGCCTCGAGGGGTACAAATACGACTTTGCCGCGGATCGAGAGCCTTCCATATCTGGAGATTTCTACGAGATTCTAGTGACCGACGTATCTCGAATGTAAGCCCAGGTGTACAGTACATAAAGCAGGGGTAACTTGTGGAGTTTAGTTCAGTGTGTGGGCTCAGGAAAAAGCGACCTGCAAGTTCAGTTCAGTTGGATCTCAGCCAGTGAGCGAAGAAGAATGAAGGGTGCGACCGTCACGAGTTCAATACAGGTGACTCAGCGTGAGCTCCGTCAGTCAGCGGTCGAGTGTGAGTACAGCCTGAGCTGAGTGTACTATAGTTGGGCCGGCACAAGGTTGCACTTGACATTTGTAAGTCATTTTGGCACCACTACAAAAATGAAATGAAGAACGTCACCCGTTAATCAGAATCACCAATCTACTACTTTTTATGTCAGATACAGTTACGCATTTTATTCATGTTAATTATTATTTAATGCCATGTAGTGCTTATAATCTTTTATTTGCTTACACAAACATGAGACTTTAAAAAAATGTTATAAAGTTTAAGCGAGCCACAAAATAAATACGAACTATTTACAGTCGATTGTTGTTGGCAATATGGGTAGTATAGTAGTGCCATCTATAACTAGCTTGACTACCGCATTGAAGTGTTGCCGTTTCGCCTGTCTCCGCTAGCACGTGGTCAGGTGTCATTCGCGCGTTTATTAAAGTTTTGTTTTCGTTGTGAGATAATTGTGAAATTTTATTTTAACGAATGCAGTGCGATGTCTCGGAAACGGCAACATAGTCATGAAGCGCGGAGTGTCCCTTAATAGTCAGGCATTAGAATTAGTGCGGAGAACTCGCGAGTTTTACGAGAGGGAGAGGAAATTCGTACGCTAGCCGCCTCTCTGTTCCTGCAGATCATGGTGTGGAACGCATATGTCAAACATTAGGGCTTTCAAATCGTACTGTTATTCAGAGAGGTGTTCGCCTCCAAGAACAGAAGTAAAAAGGGACTGTGGTACCGGTACATAGCAGTAGCGGAAACGGGGCTGATAGTAGGGACTTGCTTCACAGCACTCCGGGAAAGAAACGAATTAAGCTATCTCCTGTAACAGGAATTATTTCCAGGCTGGTGTAATACGAAGACACGAGTACGATTATTACAGCTCAAAGTCCCTTCTGTCATTGTTATGGACAATGCACCTTACTACTCCATAATAATGGACAAGACCGCTACTTCTAGCGCCCGTAAAGAACTGTTAGTAGAATGGCTGCGGTAAAGAAATACCCCAGCGCATATGTGTATGACTAAATTAGTCGACGAGGTAGCGAAGGAACAAGGGCATGAGGTTATTAGGTTGTTGCCGTACCACTGTCACTTCAACCTCATTGAGTTGGTACGGTATGGGGTGAAGTAAAACATTACGTACGCACTAATAAGTCCTTACTGAAGTGGAAGGACTGTTCGGGAGAGTAATGCTCGAATGGATATGGCTTTGTGGGTGAAGAAAGTTGGCCATGTCGCAAGGTTCATTAATTCGGCAATAGCAACACATGGCATCATCAGAGACTGTCAGGATTTGATGATCTGATGACAATGACAACGAAGGCGACGGTAGTGATGGCAGTGATCTGGAGTATATCGAGTCTCTACCTTTGTGAGTCAGGTAAAAAAGTAACGTTTCTGAATTTTCGTAAATTTTATAGATTTTACTTGAAACCTTTTGTGTTAGCACCGGTGTAAATTATTCTAACATTTATTGGTGTATTTAAAGTGAGATTGTTGTCGGCCGATTTCTTCCGTACCTTCTAACATCGCGATAATAAGAACTTCGTAGTATATTTATCTCGTATCATATTGTGTGATGAATAAACGGTGAGTATAAAGTTCGATTTTTGTCGGCGGATGTTATTTGTATTGTGTATCATCGCGATGACATTAAAAACATTTCTCCCATGTTTTTAAAAACTGACGTGTCGTGCAATAAGCTGTTGTTACTGCGGCAACATCGCTTCGTCCGCCATTGCAGTGTGACCAACATTGTGCGCAGCTGTCATGTGCAACCTTACGCCGGCCCACCTATAGCCTATTGGAGTGTCCGTCGGTTGGAGCTGAGAACTCGTTCTGTATGCCTGACATCGTGGGTGTGTCTTAGGCCAGCTTTTGGAAAAGCACGTCGCACAGTGTGCCGAATCCCCGATCTAGGTGGAAAAAATTAATAACGTCGTTAATAATCCTGGGATCCTATTAAAAGTTGGCACTATACCGTTTTCGAGGTCGCTGAATTCATGTCTGGCATCGTCTAAAGTGTACGATGTTCGGGGGTAAATATATAGGGGTGAGGGGCAAGGGGAGGTTTAAAAAATGACCGAAAGCAACAAAAGAATCGTCCATTTACGGGAGTAAAAACACGATTTGGATGTGTATATTATAGTTTATAACAGTGGTAAACATACTATTTAAAACTGGATAAAATATGAATAACAATGAGAATTTCAGTCCAGTATTCTTGTTACACCTTATTTGAGGGAATAGACGAAGGCATTGTATGTAAATTCTTCCAGATTGAAAACGTATTTTAAATACGTAGTTTTAGTAAAACACACCTTACACACGAAAACAATATTATATATATTATATTTCCATATAAAAAAAGGTTAAGATTACACTCAGAAACATTTCATAAAAAACGTGAAAGGATATCACAGTATTTGCAAGTAATTGTCTCATCATTCTCATCCTGTTCATAATAACAACATGTCCAATGTTCAATCGTCCCCTGATTCGTCTGTAGAGTCCAGAGAATCGTAGTCGTTGCTATACTGGTCTTCTTCATTTGATGTGAAAGGATCTTGGGAGTCAGTAAGTAACTCAATAGCTTCCATAGGTAGATTACCAGGAGTTTTACGTGGCATTGTTCGGTACTTGTTTATTAAGGGATTTGATGTAATCAACAACATCTTAAGCTGCTACATTTTCGAGTATGAGGTTCACGAAACCTCCGACAATCTTTATTTCTAGCTTCTTGAGCTTCTTCAGATAAAGTTCTTATTGGCACAAGAAAATGTTTAATTACTTGAGTAATGTGTACTAATATGGTATGCACAGTTACGGGCATATGATTCCATGGATATAGTTTGACATACAAAGCCGCAGTTTGCGCACGAAATTCTTTGAATTTATTCACATTTATTTCAGAGCCAGAAGAAAGAGCAGCTAGTAATACACGATATCGTTTTATTAAGCCTTCATCTTTTCCCGCTTGATCGAAAAGAATCTTCAGCAGCAAACGCGACTTCTTCCAAATTACGCGATTCGGTAATATCACAAACATTTTGCTTCTTCGTCTTTATGGAAGAGTCCTTAAATTCCTTAGGGTGACGGCCGGCTTTGTTAGGTACACAACTTGTTTTTGGATCATACGCTGGATCAATGTCGTCTTGTTCACTTAACACGATGAAATCCGTCACATTTCCCTAATCACCGAATTTTTCTCGGAATCGTTGTTCTCTTCTTCCTGAACTCTCCCATTTTTGTTGATATTACGGAATATCAACTTAATTTTGTTTCTTAGCTCAAGAAATTGAGTGTCAGTAAGATTTGTAGGCTCTAATTTATCCATAACATATTGAAATATGATTTCTAAATGCCCCTTTTTACGACAGGACCGCCACGCGTTGAAATATTCTTCTCGCGGTAACGCCCACATAGTCACTGAAAATAAGAAAATAAACCATCATGCACATTCGTGCGCAACAAAACCACTACAGATCCTGAATCTACATTAAATTTCCCATCGGATGACGTTTAAAGTAAAGTGGCACTATGAGGCACTCATAAAGTTTTTTTCGAGCAAATCGTAAAAACAATCTAATTTTCTACAACTGCTTCCTTTTACAACGCACTGTAAATAACTTGTTTACTGCAGAACGCTTGTATTATGCTTAAAATGAGAACACATACCTCTTTTCACTATTCCATGAACCACAGAATACAACACCTTGTTGAACTTACTAGAAACACAACGTTCGGTTCTCTCCGACACCTCCTATCAACTGAGTTGATAACTGCAAGGAAGATGTTTCAGCACCTGCCCCCTCCATCCTACGTACCAGAAAGCGAAAAGAAAGACTGAAGTTCAACATCTGGTTTGTTTACTATCGATTGAGCCAGGTTGCGCTTTGATTGGCGACAGTGAATTTTTTCCACCTAGATATGGGATTCGACACACTGTGCGTCGCGTGTTCTGGTACAGCGTGGAAGAGAACATCGGATTTTAGCATGGTGCTCTGAGCGGAGTTATATCGCAGTGTGTGAACAGCGGATGTCATCCTGAACTGCGAACCTCACGTGTGCGGGCTATGAACTGTGAACTGCGACGGTGGCAATGAATTAACTGTGTGACTGAGTGGGACTGTAGTGTTAGTGACCGGAGTCCGTTTGTATTAGTGTGAGTGAACAGTAAGTATAAGAGATATAAAACACGAACTGTGTAATTTTGTGTCCTGTAAAGTTGTGACCTCGGAATACCTGTATGTGTTAATGTGTAGATTGAGTAATTCGATAATATACACTGCTGTTTGGAGAAAGTGAAACACCAAGACAGAGAGCTGTGATCACAATGCAATTTATTCCACAGATTAGGGACATGACAAAACACCAATGATTACAATTACAGACCTGTACATGCACGGTGACTGTAGAAGTTTCAGTAAGGCGTAGCGCCACTACGCGCTGCAATTAGAGCCGTTAGACGTCATAGCATGGAATTAAAGAGAGCCTGAATATTCTGCTGGGGAATAGTTTGCCACGCGGTTTGTAGGCGCGTCCACAAGTTATCAAAAGTGGCTGCAGGAGGATCTGAACGAACAAGTTGCTGACCGACCATATCCCAGACATGTTTGATGGGCGACGTGTTAGGTGAACGGGCAGGCCAGGGAAGCAGTGGTGCCCGCTGTTCTTTGAAAAAGGATTGCACATTCCTCTCCACATGCGGCCGGGTATTGTTCTGCTGGAATTTGGCATGTGGAACAGCCTGCAGTAGGGGCAGTGCCTTGGGCTGTAAACCTCCCTGAAGTAGTGGTATGTGTTCAGATTGCCCTCAAGACCTAGGAGGTGAGATTGCATGTTATAGGCAATGGCACCCCAATCTATCACACCTGGCGTTTGTCCGCTATGCCGCTCAACAATACAGTTTCCCCGATTGCGTTAACCACGGCGGCGTCTAACGCGTACACGGCCATCACCGTAGGACAAGTTGAAGCGGGACTCGTCCAAAAACATTGCCCTTTGCCACTTAGCACGCCAGTGTCGGTGTTCACGTGCCCATTGCAGGCTGCGGCATTGGTGGTTGCTGGTCAATGGAAGCCGACGCAATGACATGAGTGCCACCAGTCCAGCCCCCAGAAGACGGCGTCGAACCGTCGATGAAGACTTGTCTACAACCTTTGCTGTGCTCTAACGTCGTGTCAACTCTGTGGATTGGGCTGTTCTTTCCGTTACGGCCAAGCGGACAAGATGATGGTCATCTCGCGCTGTGGGCACATTGTGTCGTCCAGTACCCTGTTGGCGCTGTGTACGGCCCTCTTCTCTCCACTGGTTCCACATACGCCTCACTGTTGAAGCAGCATGCCCTGTACGAGCCGCAATGTCACGGAACGACAGACCCACCTCCCGGAGCCCAAACATTCTGCCCCGTTCGAAAGCATTTACATGCTGGTATTCCAACCTGTGAAATCGGCGAGGCGTAGTGACACTTGGGTACACGTTTCCACTTCGTATGACGGCTCCGCACTGACTGAACGTTGCGTAACACTGACCTGGCCGGTCACAAACAGGAGGGCACTGTTGGGCTTACGTGCACGCCATCTCCCTGCAGCTCAAATCACTTATTATGGTTCCGTTGTTCTACACGTCCTCTGATTTGGCGTGTTTCGTACCATTGCTTTTGAGTGTTTGGCTTACTCCAAACAGCAGAGTATTTTAGAAGTAGAACGCTATCACCTTCTGTTGCCATTTATTTACCGCGCCAAACTGTTGCAATATGTAGGAGGTCAGCAAATAAATGTGAATTTTCACCAACTTTTTAACATGTAAATGGAATCATACATGTTTCACTGCATTCTGATCACATTAAAATTTCCCCTGTTACCAACTTATTTCCTGACAAGCCCGGTTGAGTGACTCTGACAGTAGAGCGTTGGCGTCCTTAGCCCAAGTTGGAGGGTTCAATCCCGGTTCATTCAGATGTTACTTGACGGTAAAGAATACCTCTGGAAAAAACTTCCGACTTCTTGGTCTATCTGTAAACCCATAAAAGATGTTTGTGTGACGAAAATACAATAACATTATGATTTCCCAACAAAACAAACGTCCTGCTCCTTTGCTGAATGATCAATGTACTTGCCTTCATTTCAGAGGGCCCAGTGTTCCATTCTCGGCCGGGACGGAGATTTTAACTGTGCATGGTTAATTCCTACAGCTTGGGGACTGGGTATATGTGTTTGTCCCAACATATTCCTGTTCATATTCACACAACATCACACTACAAAACACGCAGTCGTGAATACATCCCTCCGCGTAGGGTTGGCGTCAGGAAGGCCATCCGGCAGTAGACCTGGGCTGAATCCACACATTAGTGCCAAACCTAATTAATTGGGAATGTACCAGGAAAACGAAGAACGCTTATTTAGGTATTGTAATTCATTTTTAAATTAGGGTACGTTAAGAACAGACGTGACACTGCAGAATTATATTAAGTATAAGGTGGAATATAGGACTAGCGAAATTATTGACGACTATTCGTATAATAACAAGCCACTGAATATTTTTCGCCATTCACAGTCTTGAAAACAACATTTCTCAGAGATCACTCGATAAAGTTTCGTGGATTTAGAGCTTTAGTGTTTATGTAGGCGAGTAGTTTAGACAAAGTATGTTTTAGAACAATGGGTACTGAATCAGCATTTTCACCTGCAGTTGAGCTTAGAACGTCATTATGATGTCTTAACCCAACCTTGCCCACGAACGCTAGTCTAACCTAACACAGACTCCTTATGGAAGAACAATATCGGTCAGGTTAGCGATCGAGGTTTTTGGCGAGGGGGTTTTCTTTCCCCCTCTGGGAAGAGAGAGATTTCTCTATTTCCAGGGTCATCTCCCGACCAGACCGAAAAATTTTCCTGTTTCTCTGGAGAAGGTCAAAGAGACCAGCAGACTCCAGCTAGCGTGGCTGAAGTGGAGCTCGTAACAACTAATACTAAAACGTTCTTATTCCGTAGGAGAGTGGTTACTCCACTCCCCTCTAAACAATAAAACATAATAGGATACTGACCTGCCTGTGTAAGAGTTAATAGACAATATGGGACTCTTATATGACCAATTGTAGGAAAATGGTATAGTATTACTTTCGGGTCTCGGAGCCAAGGTAAGCTGAGGTTGCCTACGGGCCTTAGAGCAGGCTGTTCGTTCATAACTTTACGACTAGATTCCCTTCTCTATTTCATGTTTAGTAACTCGAGATGCATGAGTTTAACACCCCAGTTAACCTGATGGATTCGTGTTCAACTCTGGAATCATCTTTAAAACTGCTTCCTTCTCTACTTACTTTCATCAATTTCTGGAGTATTATAGTCACTTCCCTGACAATAAGCTACCTTTAATGTTCAGCATATGAGATTATTAAATTAATTACATGACTTATCCAACTTTAATTGTCTATCGATGTAAGTCTAATTAATGTTTATAAATTTCCACTTACAAATGTTTTGTGTTAGACACGTAGAACGGCACTTGTTTGCGTTACCTTCAACATGTTTTCACTTCTCTTCATACACAAATATACTTATTACTGCACCGCGACTGATACAAAGTGACGGACGAATCCCGCTGGTAGAAAGATCGTAACTGATCGCTAACTGACTGTTCCTCGGCGTCCTCGGATTGTTTTGTAGTTTTTCTGACCACGCCCCGGAACTAATTTTGAATACGGGGTGGCGGATTAATACAGTTAATACACGTTGATATTTCTGATGTCTGTGTCTTAATTAATGAACTAAATGTTGTCCATGACTCCAAAAATCGGTTCTCTTGCACTACAGCAAATAATTATAAGAATCGTTCGTGCACATTTAAATAAAATGATAATCGTCAGTGGTGGAATTTCTCCTAGCGGATTACTAACGACTTACTGTAGTTCGGCACTTTCTCTTCAACGAATCAATTTCACATACTTCAGCGACTTAGTTGCTTATAATTAATTATACAGGTTATAATTTTGCACTTAATTTATCACAAAAGTTATTTCTAATTACATGAAGACAAGACTTTAATTCTCTTCCGAGTCGCGAAAATAAACTCTTTTATTTACTTCAGTTGGGTGGTCAAATTTTTCAATGTTATGATTAGTTGAATATTACCTACGGCCCTACTGACGTACTGCAAGCTGCAGCGAAGCACTGTGACAAGGGGTGTATGGTATAGGGTATCTCTTTATCCTTGTTTTCAATCTTCTATCCTCGTTTTTACTCTAGGTGTGGCTCCTTTGTTCCGATGTATCCGGCTTATCTTGGGAATCTTCAGTTGAATTGTCTCCAGACGGCTCGTTAATTTTTATCGGAGGCCTGTATGACTCATGTGCAGAACCGAACGTGCCTATGACCAAGTACGAAATATAATCTTGGACTCTGGGGGGTCTCTTTGTCGCTTTGCAGTGAAATGCCTGTACCGAATTCGCTGTAAGCTATTATCAATATCCAACTTTATTAAATTTATTAAATTACCATGATCCTATTCGCCTTATGGGTGTAGTATAGTCAAACGAATTTTGTCGTGCGTACTCTAGTAACAAAACAACCCATGCCATGCCTCGGTGTGCGTGATAACCGGTTCCTCGATCGATTCGTCTTCGCTCTCCCCCTCTACCGAATACACTTTTTCACCATATCCGCGTCACGTAACTGCTCAAATTCCGATTCATAGAGACTGCTATTTGACCATTTACGGATGTTTTCGTCGTCTTTGTCTTCACAACCAGAAAAGATATAGACAGGAAATCAGCCGCAGACATGTTACGGAACTCACCTGAAGATAAAATGAAAAACAACATGAAATATTTCAAGGATGACTGACGGTAGGTATGATGTCCGTAGCGTCTTCCGGCAGTAAAACGTGAGTCACATTCATAATAGTGCATTCTAAAGGGGAAAAAATCCTCCTAATTATACCATAATACCGTAGTTCAGGCTACGTTTATTTAAATCGCCGAACCATGTACGGATAATCCGCAAACCGGATAATCTGCACCCGGATAATCGGAAGTATGTTTCATACCGAAGCTGTTGCAAGACGCACCTTTCGCCACAAGGCAGCAAATATGGTTCGAGCATGATTGGGCGCTAGCACACTTCGAAATTTCAGTACGCGGTAATTTAAATGAAACATTTCAAGAGCGCTGGGTTGGGAGAGAAAGTCCTGTTCCATGGCCTCTTCCATCACCGGATTTATCCTCTTTATAATTTGTTCTTCATGGTCGGATGCGGACTCTTGTGTATGAGATTCGTATTGATACTGAAACAAGTCTGGTTGCCAGGAGAGTTGCAGCAGCTGAGGAAATTCAGGAAAAACCTGGAACCTTTGTTCGTGTTCGACAATCCATTATTTGGCGATGTGAGCTTTGTGAGCAGGTCAATAAAGGTGTTTTTGAACCTCTTCTGTAAAGTGCATTTTTGACGCACTGCTCTTCAGAGGAAATTTAAATGTATGATATATGCTTCAGTAAAGTAGCCACTCTTATCCTCACTAAGCAGGTATCGCAGGACAATATAGCATTTAAAATGTTTGTTTTCGTGTCCTATGCACCCTATGTAAGTTTGTCTGTGTAGTTTGTATACACCTGTATTATAAGATAGTGTGTTGAATGTGTTTAATTAAAATGTAGCTGATGGTTACAGAACAATTTTAACCACAGTAAATGATCATTTGATTTCTCATTTGTCAGTCTGCAGCCATAAAATTTGGTACGAGAAATTTTGCCTTGAGGTTATCATATGGTGCCAACCTAACAACACAAATTCAAATTTGACTGAGTGGCCCTAATGCAATGTGGCCTTGAATCAAAACTGAATGTCTGTGGCGCTATAACATTGTCCTAAAGCGTCAAGTAGCGTAAATATGGTAGCCCGAGAAGGCACGCTACGCTACACAAGAACAATGCGCTCAAATTTTCTTTAGAAAAGGAAGTAATTTTGAGTTTCTGACTCGTTAGTCAGTTCAATGTCTGTCAGGGAATCTAATGTTCATTCACAACATCGTCACACATTCCACTGTATTACCTTGTTCCACTAGAAACAGGTATGTAGACTTTGCAAAGTACCTACGTAAATTATGCACATGGCCCTGAGATTCACACAGCCTACACCAAAAATAAGTACCAGGTTAATTCCTGGGGGCAAAGGCGGGCGGGCGTAGAGCTAACCACTCGACCCCATCAAGTGCCGAGGTTACGGATACTGGAAGCCTTTACCTTCCACCTCTCCAAGGGCCTTCATGGCCTGTACGGAGATGACTTTGCTTTTTTTGCTTACGTAAATTATGATATTTGATACTACTCTTCTTCACTGTGACTCACATTCGATGAAATAAATACATGAAATCTCTTGCGAACACTGGCATTGATTCTCTGAACAACAACACTAGCTATTTCCTAACCATCTACTGCTGTACATCAGTCACGGAGAACTCTGATTCACCGCTTAGTACACTGTAACCTTATACCGACTTCAGACCAGCTCGAAAATTTTCTATATAGACTTACAGGACCATGATTCAATGCAATCATGCTAAGTTACGTCATTACCACTCAGCTGTTTTCATTCCTTATTCACAGTCTTCGGAGATGGGGAGGGGGATGAATATCCGAAGGTACTCGTAGCCAATTCAATGGTGTGATTTTACTAAGAAGGAGAAGAGGAAGAAGAAGAATTTCGTGTGGCTATTGTTAGTCTGATACAGCCCTTCTGAGGCAGACCCTCTGACAAAGGTGACATCTGCCATGTAAGGGAAACTGCGTGTTTGTGTGGTGGGGGTTAGTACTGTTTGTGGTGTGTGAATTGCAAGAATGTTGGAAATGGCACCAAAAAAACCCGTTCAAGATAAAGTATTAAGATTTTAAACATCCCTTGACATCGCCGGGAATCGAACTTAAGACCAAGACGCTGATCACTCAGCCATGGATCCATATGTGGACTTAAGGGATCCTGATGTTGTTTTCATTGTATCATTGTATGGAATATCGACGTATTTTTCTGTGTATGCACTGTTGAGCCACAACGGACTTTCCGTATGCAACTGATTAATGTGGAATAAGAGTAGAACTGTTACATTTGCTCCCCGGTTGATGTTTTGAATTTCAACCTTCACTGCTACTGTGCCTATACAGAGATGATCTATGTATGTATCTCGTATGTCATAGAGCGGTCCAAAACCACTCCTAGATATTTTTGGTGAACCTTGTATTTTAGTTGTTGGCCACTGAATTCCACCTGTTGCGCGTAGTTTGCCCTTCTGTTAGCCAGCTTCAGTGTACGAAGTAGAGGAGAAAAGTATAAGAAGACATAGAGTAAACACCGAGCGAGTTGGCTACGCAGATTGAGTAACGTGGATATCAGCTTCCATTCGGGAGACAGTGGCTTCTGACCAGACTGTCGGCTGCCCTAAAGATGGTTTTCCATGGTTTCCCATCTTCATAACAAGAAAATGCTTGAACTGTATCGTAATTAAGACCCGGTTGCTTCCTTCCCAACCCTATCCCATCGTCGTAAGACCTGCCTGTGTCGATGCGACGTGAAAAAGAAAAAGGAAACATACACTAAAATTTCATATCATGAGGGTGTTGTATATGACATCTTTGAATTATAAAGAATTCATATTCAGACCTAGCGAAAATATTTTCTACCAGGAATTATAAATTATAGTGACTTGTTAAAGTATTATTTACAATCAATCAATCAATCAATCAATCAATCAATCAATCAATCAATCAATCAATCAATACTGATCTGCATTTAGGGCAGTCGTCCAGGTGGCAGATTCCCTATCTGTTGTTTACCTAGCCTTTTCCTAAATGATTTCAAAGAAATTGGAAATTTATTGAACATCTCCCTTGGTAAGTTATTCCAATCACTAACTCCCCTTCCTATAAATGAATATTTGCCCCAGTTTGTCCTCTTGAATTCCAACTTTATCTTCATATTGTGATCTTTCCTACTTTTATAAACGCCACTCAAACTTATTCGTCTACTAATGTCATTCCACACCATCTCTCCGCTGACAGCTCGGAACATACCACTTAGTCGAGCAGCTTTTCTTCTTTCTCTCAATTCTTCCCAGCCCAAACTTTGCAACATTTTTGTAACGCTACTCTTTGGTCGGAAATCACCCAGAACAAATCGAGCTGTTTTTCTTTGGATTTTTTCCAGTTCTTGAATCAGGTAATCCTGGTGAGGGTCCCATACACTGGAACCATGCTCTAGTTGGGGTCTTACCAGAGACTTATATGCCCTCTCCTTTCTACAACTGTTTAGAGTTCGTAAGTGTGAATGTTGTGCTCGTGTATATTTCAGTTATCGTTTTACGTTGGGCCGATGACCTAGACGTTAGTCCCCTTTAAACAACAGTCATCATCATTATCGTCGTCGTTTTACGTTGCTATTGATGTCGTTATCATAGCCACGCGACCTCCAATTTTATGTCGAGACCGAGTCACAGGGACTATGTCAAACGACTGTCGGCAGTTTTCCGCTTAGTTCCTTGTCAGTTACTTACGTAACTGTTGTACTCTGTCCAATGAGTTGCTTTTTACTCTTGTTTAATTTGATTATCCACTTAAAGTAGAGTATTTTTGGAAATGTATCACGAGATAGTCGGCTGAAAATGAGGGCGTAAGAATCGGGAAATGTTACCACTGGCTGCCTTATCACCAAAGTGATTGCTGTTTATATCCTGAGTCAGTAAAACTAGAGATTCCGTGGCCATGATGACAGTCAAGTAAAAGTTGCTCAAGTTGTTACTTTAACTCTAAAAAGACAACACTGAAGAATATGGATACTAAACAAAATTTTATGAAACAGGTTAACAAGTGTTTCTAGTTTAAGTTTCATATTTTCAGCTCTCATGTCTTAGAATACGTAACGACCATTTTAGGAAAATATATTCTTCAAAACTCGTTTCGAAAATTTTGTACATATGGTTTATGTATAAATTGTGTTGTATATTGCCTCAAGTCCTTTAATTTCCTTACCAAATAATGCAATGAAATTCAAGTAAGAATGAAACTACTTATGTACTGTTCCTTAATGACGAACAAGCTTGTACTTTTACGTGGCAATTAATGTTGTGAACATAGGCCATGTGACCTACAGTTTTATGTCCAGTCCACAGGAGGCATATCACTTCACTTCAAAAAGAACCCTATATGAATCGATCGAGGTTCGATTTGTGGTCCCAACTGAGGAGAAGCTAGTAATGATGAAAGTTGAATTCATCATCATCATCTGTTTACCCTCCAGGTTCGGTTTTTCCCTCGGACTTAGCAAGGGATCCCACCTCTACCGCCTCAAGGGCAGTGTCCTGGAGCTTCAGACTCTTGGTCGGGGGATACAACTGGGGAGTATGACTAGTACCGCGCCCAGGCGGCCTCACCTGCTATGCTGAACAGGGGCCTTGTGGAGGGATGGGAAGATTGGATGGGTTAGGCAAGGAAGAGGGAAGGAAGCGGCCGTGGCCTTAAGTTAGGTACCATCCCGGCATTCGCCTGGAGGAGAAGTGGGAAACCACGGAAAACCACTTCCAGGATGGCTGAGGTGGGAATCGAACCCACCTCTACTCAGTTGACCTCCCGAGGCTGAGTGGACCCCGTTCCAGCCCTCGTACCACTTTTCAAATTTCGTGGCAGAGCCGGGAATCGAACCCGGACCTCCGGGGGTGGCAGCTAATCACGCTAACCACTACACCACAGAGGCGGACCGAAACTTGAATTCAGTAATGAAATCTGAAGGATCACACAGCATTCCATGTCTACAATCTTCAATCCTAAATCTAATTATAGAAGTCACTTGTGATCTTCATGACTTCAGTTCATGCAGATTAATACATTCTTAAGTGATGAAGTCATAATAGCGTCACGAATGTCAGTAGGACACGAAATACGAGGGCGTCCAGCGAAGCTGTTTTTATCCGACAACAGAAAGAGTCGTCCCCATTAAACAGCGACCATGGTGATTGAAATGTTAAATAATAAGGCGACAGAGGCTACAAACACTGCTCCTGCCTTGGCTTCTGATGTTCACATTCCAATCGAGCACACTATAATCAGTTTCGTTTATTCATGACGAAGGCTGGTAATGAAAGTGTTAAAAACACTACAGACTGTTACCCCCGTATCACCATCCGTAGCAACTAAATTCGGGGGTTAATTGTACTACACCGAGAGAGTTGGTTGCTCAGTTCGAGGTGCGTGGCCGTGAGCTTGCCTTCGAGGGAAGGTGGGTTCGAATTCCACCGTCGACAGACTTAAGATGGTTCCCTGGATTCCCATTTGCACACCAAGCAAATGCTGGGGCTGTATCTTAATTAAGGCCACGACTGCTACCTTCTTAATTCTTACCCTCTCCAATGCTTGTGACGCCGTAAACCTCCGGTGTGTTCATGCGACGTTAGACTGGGACTGACTCTTGGGCCATGTCAGAAGTGAAGATGTGCGACGTCCACTTGTACTCTCTCTCTCTCTCTCTCTCTCTCTCTCTCTCTCTCTCCTCTAGCATTTTCCCCACGAGTTGGGGTCTGCTGTTCTGCAACATTTTCGCCATTTGGTCTTGTCTAGGACATCTTGAGGGTTGAGTTCACAGCACGCGTGTCTTCCACAGTATCGTCCATCCACCGCTTCGACGGTTTCTCCCGTGGCCGGCGTCCTCCTATATCAAGCCAGAGGGACGCTATATCACGAAATTATCGTTTTTTTCCGATACATGGCCATACCATCGCTTTCTCCACGATTGAGGCATATAGTGATCATGTTTTTTTAATGTCGTGTGGCTATTTCTAGCCGAGTGCAGCCCTTGTAAGGCAGACCCTCCGATGAGGGTGGGCGGCATCTGCCATTTGTAGGTAACTGCGTGTTATTGTGGTGGAGGATAGTGATATGTGTGGTGTGTGAGTTGCAGGGATGTTGGGGACAGCACAAATACTCAGCCCACGAGCCATTGGAATTAACCAATGAAGGTTAAAATCCCAGACCCGGCCGGGAATCGAACTCGGGACACTCTGAACCGAAGGCCAGTACGCTGACCATTCAGCCAACGAGTCGGACAGTGACCATGGTGATTGAAATACTAAACACCGATCTCGATAGCTGCAGTCGCTTAAGTGCGGCCAGTATCCAGCCACTAGCAAAGTATTAACGTGGCATGTACATTATGATTTGTGTTACTGTGTGATATGCCTCGCAGATGAGCCAATCAGAAAGCGGCACGTTAGTCATCTGAGCAAATTGTATCACTGTTCAACACTCTGGAAGTTGGAAAAGATGATAAAAACTGAGGGGCAGTAGTGTCGTGGAGTGATTCGTCGTTATTATTCTTTTTTAAAGATCATGGGTTCGATCTCGCCTAAGGTTGGTGGCATCTGAGAGAGTTTAAGTACGTTAACTCTGTATAACTGACTGGAAAAGTAGTGACCATGGCGTTAATTAAGGTACAATCTCAGTGTCAACCTACTGCGAAAGTGGGAAGTCACAAATACGGCTTAACAGCCATAAAATACTTTTTTCTTCAGGGTCGGATGCGGACTCTTGTGTATGAGATTCGTATTGACATTGAAACAAGTCTGGTTGCCAGGAGAGTTGCAGCATCTGGGGAAATTCAGGAAAACCCTGAAACCTTTGTACGCGATCGACAATCCATTATTTGGCGATGTGAGCATTGTGAGCAGGTCAATAAAGATGTTTTTGAACCTCTTCTGTAAAGTGCACTTTTGACGTACTGCTCTTCAGAGGAAATTTAAATTTATGATATGTATTTCGGTAAAGTTCCCACTCTTATCCTCACTAAGCAGGTATCGCAGGAAAAAATGGCATTTAAAATGTTGTTTGTTTTCGTGTCCTATGCAACCTATGTAAGTTTGTCTGTCTCTTGGACCATCAGAAGTGAAGATGTGCGACGTACCATAATTTGTAGCACTTTCACATTTCTGTAGAGGTTTTAACACTTTCATTTCCATCATTCGTCATTAATAAAGGAAACAAATTGTAATATGCTCCATTAGGATGTAAACATCAGAACCCAAGGCAGAAGCAGTGTTTGTAGCCTCTACCGCCTTTATTATTATTATTATTATTATTATTATTATTATTATTATTATTATTATTATTATTATTATTATTTTGCTAGTTGCTTTACGTCGCGCCGACACAGACAGGTCATATGGCGACGATGGGACAGGGAAGGGCTGGGTGTGGGAAGGAAGCGGCCGTGGCCTTAATTAAGGTACAGCCCCAGCATTTGCCTGGTGTGAAAGTGGGAAATCATGGAAAACCATTTTCAGGGCTGCCGACAGTGGGGTTCGAACTCACTATCTCCCGGATGCAAGCTAACAGCCGTGCGCCCCTAACCGCACGGGCAACTCGCCCGGTGCGTTAATACTGAGATTGTTAAAAATTATGGTACTTGTCAATTGAAAGTGTCAAGAGTTCATCTTAAACGACTTGGAATATCTTATCACCTTGTTGGAATATCCCTCAACGTTGTAAGGAACTATGAAGTCCATGCAAGTCAGCGATGTTTATACCAAAGAGAGCTTTGTAGTGGTCATCGTTCACTGACATAGTTTGATGGGCCGGTGGATCCAACACACGACCTGTCAACACACCGTAAATCAGCACCTAGAAACCATCGGTCTACATGTTATCCTGTCCACTACTGGAATCATGACCTCATTGGGTTTGTGTCAAACTTGAACCTTCAGTCATTCCGAGATTACTTGTGTCTTGAATTACTGCTCCATGCCACATGTTCCTATTCCTCCAGAGTTCAATTAGCGAGTCCGGGTGGGCTGAGCTCAGGATCATGCTGTTAACAAGAGAACTCTGCTTTCATATCCAATACAAACTAAAGCGTAGTGCACCGATCTGCTGGATACGCATCTGGTATTTGTTTCACTCTATGTGGAAATTCACAATATTTTCCCCGATTTTATCTTCAGCTTGTGTTTTCACAGCAAGATTTTTCTACTCAATTGCTCTAGCAAGAATATCCATATGATTAACAAGAGACGTTAAGGGGGATTCAGCTCGGTACACACAGTTTCCGCCAGATAAAGAGGATAAAGCAAGTTTAATTGGTACGTAAATGGACTGCAAAGCAAAGCAAAGTCACCTCCGTACGGAGTGGAAGGTAAAGGCTTCCACCATTGTTAAACTCGGGACGTGGTGGGGTAGAGTGGTTAGCTGTACGCCCGGCAGCCTTTGTACCCAGGAATTAACCTGGTACTCATCTTTGGTGTAGGCTGAGTGAACCTCAGGGCCATATGCACCTCCGGAAGTGGAAATCTCGTTTCTTAAATTTTACGACTTCCTGACGGGGATTCGAACCCACGTCCTTCCGGGCGAACCGAGCACGCCTTTACCGCCTCGGCCAGGCAGCTCCTGAATGGACCGCAACATATGTAAATATAGAAAGTCAATAGTGGACGGATGATCGTCATAACTTAGTGATCGCAGGAAACGAAAATGGCGTTCTAGGGGATCTTGATACAATTTTCCTGTCAAAACGTGTTGTTACCACAAAGATACACACGAAATGCTGTCCATTGTGTACACTGTTTTATTTACAAGTTATTTACACATATTCTACATACACGCACTAACAAATTGCCATCTTGAAACAAAACACTACTACGAAGAAGTAGAAAAGGAAGACTGCCACAACAGCATGTCAACGTACTACTAATCACAACATGAATTCACATACTCGATTAACGACTTGTACTCACAACTCTTGTTAAACAACAACTCAACTCTACCCTCAAGACTGCCACTTTAAATACGTTGCCTGGCCAGGCTTCTACAAGAATATGACACAACATGCTTTCTCGTAATTTCGAGAGTCTCCAATAACCCATTTACAATGAAAGAATTTTCTATACAATTCTAGTGACACGATGCGTGTTCTGGACTATTACTGTGTGTTACACAATATTGCAAGTGGATATATGCATCATATATACAGGTAATAATAAATTATATACTATTAATTACGTGTTCTTACATTACATAAACTCATATTAATATACAGCAGATGTTTCATGACATAACCTCACAAATAATACGACCACGATTTATACCAAATAAAGTTCGTACACAACTACGTGAATAATAATAATAATAATAATAATAATAATAATAATAATAATAATAATTCGACCTCGAGATTTGCATTATTTACCCATGGGTGAGAAAATATTGTTTCCAAGTTATACTAGTCTATTACACTTGCGTAAAACGCAACGGTAATTGTTTTCCCACAAATATTCAGACACTTCTGAAGTGATTTCTAAGATAACCCTACCGAGCGAGTTGGCCATGCGCTTAGGATCGAGCAGCTGTGAGGTTGGATTAAAGAGATTGTGGGTTCGAATCCCATTGTCGACAGCCGTGAAAATGGTTTTCCATGGTTTCTCATTTTCACACCAGGCAAATACTGGGGCTGTACCTTAATTAAGGCCACGGCCGTTTCCTTCCTACTCGCTGCCCTTTCCTATCCCATCGCACAAAGGATTCTTGATGGTAGCCTATTGCTCAAAGTTGTGATGACTAATGAAATATAATTTTACTAATTTTTATTGCACTGTTCATATATGAAGTCTAATAATAGAACTTCTTCTTCTAACGTTTTTCCCACACCTTTGGGGTTGCGGGTGCGAACTGCGCCGACCATGTGGTATTGACCATATTTTACGGCTTGATGCCTTTCCTGACGCCAATCCTAGTGGAAGGATATGTTCACTATTGGGTATTTACGTGGTGGTTGGTAGTATGGTGCGTTGTTCGAATATGAATAATAAAGTATTGGGACAAACATAAATTCCCAATCCCCAAGCCAGACGAATTAATCGATCGCGATTTAAATACCCGGCCCAGCCAGGAATCGAACGCGGGACCGTCTGAGCCGAGGGTCCGAACGCTGACCATTCGGCCAAGGAGTCAGGTCCATTAATAGAACTTGTTACGGAAATATCGTGAATCACAGAGGAGTAACAAGCTGCTGGGGAGAATGGGCAGACAAGGAATTAACTAGAGCATAATTAACACAACGAATTACGGAATTTTATTATTTTCCTTTTTTAGTTGGAAATTTGATAAATAGAAGGTCTGAATGAACAACAACCACTTATAATGAGCTCGTCAGCTCCAACAACAATGACTTAAGGTCCAAAACATCAGGTACAAAACATAATATACAAGGGCTGTGAGCTTGCATCCGGGAGATTGTGGGTTCGAATCCCACTCTCGGCAGCCCTGAAGATGGTTTGCCATTTTCACTCCAGGCAAATGCTGGGGCTGTACATTAATTAAGGCCACATCCGCTTCCTTCCAACTCCTAGGCCTTTCCTACCCCATCGTCGCCATAAGACTTATCTGTGTTGGTGCGACGTAAAGCAAATAGCAACAACAACAATATACAAGGGGATGAGTATTATAGCTCTGAACAGGTACGCTATTTTATAAGAGCAGTTTTGCTCCACTAATTTACATAGCCTAGGAGTCTGAGCTCAAAAATTAATATAGTCCAGCCTCTTAGAGGCACAAGATTCTTACAGCACACAAGGTAACACCTGACAATCCTTTTTCTTCTTCTTTATCTGTTTACCCTCCAGAGTCGGTTTTTCCCTCGAACTAAGCGAGGGATCCCACCTCTATCGCCTCAAGGGCAGTGTCCTGGAGCTTCAGACCCTGGGTCGGGAGACACAACTGGGAAGGATGACCAGTACCTAGCCCAGGCGGCCTCACCTGCTATGCTGAATAGGGGCCTTGCGGGGGGATGGGAAGTTTGGAAGGAATAGACAAGGGAGAGGGAAGGAAGCGGCCGTGGCCTTAAGTTAGGCACCATCCCAGCATTTGCCTGGAGGAAAAGTGAGGAAATCACGGAAAGGCACTTCCAGGATGGCTGAGGTCTGAATCGAACCCACCTCTACTGTACTCAGTTGACCTCCCGAGGCTGAGTGGACCCCGTTCCAGCCCTCGTACCACTTTTCAAATTTCGTGCAAAGCCGGGAATCGAACCCGAGCCTCCGAGCGTGGCAGCTAATCACACTAACCACTACACGACAGAGGTGGATCCTGACAATCTTCAAATAATGTATTTACCGTCACGCAGCCCTGGTTTGGGCTTATCTTCTGCTGAACAGTTTTACACTTTCTTTTCCAGAAACATAAACAGGGGCTTTGAGTGCCCATACTAAATTGCCTTGATGTAAAAAGAAAATGGCTGGACATGTTTGGCCGTGAACAAAAGGCTGAGAGGCGAAACTCTAGCACTCCTTCTAGAAGTTTTTTAAAACCATAAGTGGGTTTATGGCCCAAGGATACAGAGGCTAAGCCTATTCTATGCAGGGGTGACTAAAAGAGAAAAATTAAATACCAACAGTGTGTTAAGAATTTTAGATGATTAGAAACTTTAGTTACCTCATACCAAGCTGAATGGGAATCAACGAAGGGTAAACAATCTTTTTCCCCTTACATTACATATTTCCCAATAGGGAATAGAACAGAGTCCTCAGACCGGCCAAAAATTCTACATTTGAACCACCAGGTTTAGAAATTTACATAAAATAAAAGAGGTTTGAAAACTTTCCCTCAAGCTGTCTGCCGGAGCTATCACGTGTTAAGAAAATTCTGCCATTACCTTGAGTTGCTGGGCCTTCCGAACGCCAACCACGGCCCCTGCCCCCGAAGCGCCCAGCTTTTGTAGTATTTCGAAAGGAAGATTCCAGAACTCTTTACAGACAGGCTAGCGAAATATTTACGATTTTCTGGTTTGTTGATAGCTATTGAAGAAGAAAGCAGCAAAAGTTTTGACAACTTTGAAGCATGATCAAAACATTCTTGAAAACTAAGGTTAACCAATAGTGAAAAACAATTTTCCCTTAAGAATTAATAATCGTTGTTCCCGCCGGAGGGGGCAGAGACATCTCACAGTTGAAAACCAAACTATTTTGCATAACATCAGTTCAAAGCAGAGTACCTAGATGGTTTTTATAGAAGGCACACAGTTTAACTGGCGGGAAAAGGTATGCCCCCGGTACTGAATTGTTTGTGTCCGACTCGTTGGCTGAATGGTCAGCGTACTGGCCTTCGGATCAGAGGGTCCCGGGTTCTATTCCCCGGCGGGTCGGGCTTTTTAACCTTCATTGGATAGGCGTAATTCCAATGGCCCGGGGGCTGGGTGTTTGTGCTGTTCCCAACATCCCTGCCACTCACGCACCACACATAACACTATCCTATACCACAATAACACGCAGTTACCTACACATGGCAGATGCTGCCCACCCTCATCGGAGGGTCTGTTAACAAGAGCTGCACTCAGCTAGAAATAGCCACATTAAATTTATTTATTTATTTAAAACTATTTGTGAGTATTATGCAGGTGACAAGACAGCTTAGAGGACATTTTTATAAGTTGGAAACACCGAGTGATAAAGTTGAATGTCCTGCAAATGCATTAATGTCGTGACAACAAAATTTGTAATGGTGAATTCGTTCTTGCTAAGGAAATTCCGTGGGTCTACATTTTTTTTGGCTAGGGGCTTTACGCCGCACCGACACAGATAGGTCTTATGGCGACGATGGGATAGGAAAGGCCTAGGAGTTGGAAAGAAGCGGCCGTGGCCTTAATTAAGGTACAGCCCCAGCATTTGCCTGGTGTGAAAATGGGAAACCACGGAAAACCATCTTCAAGGCTGCCGATAGTGGGATTCGAACCTACTATCTCCCGGATGCAAGCTCACAGCCGCGCGCATCTACGCGCACGGCCAACTCGCCCGGTGGTCTACATTTTAGCTAGCAGCACTGCACTATGTGAAATTTTAAGGTTCTAGTAGAACTTTACTCAGAAAGATTAGTCTTCAAATTTGTGATTTAGAAAGCTAAATATCCCTGTCGAACGATATCGGTGTCGCGAACAGTAGTCAAAAGATGGGCCGAAAGTTATCGGTAATTGTATTGGGCGGACGGACAATTCAGTGACGCGCTACAGTACCCCAAGGTCATTCGAACAGTTTAAGCAGTGGTGACAAATGCTTTTTTATGTGGAATGCTCGCCTCTTTCTCTGGGCTGTGGTATGACTGCAAACTTGAATTTCAAGTAGAGTTCCAGAATATATCCCGGAGTTTCGCGTTGTTGTGTCTGCGGTCATTTCAAAGAGAGGGTATAGGCAACTTTGAAGCATGAACAAAACCTTCTTGAAAACTAAGGTTAACCAATAGTGAAAAACAATTTTCCCTTAAGAATTAATAATCGTTGTTCCCGCCGGAGGGGGCAGAGACATCTCACAGTTGAAAACCAAACTATTTTGCATAACATCAGTTCAAAGCAGATTACCTAGATGGTTTTTATAGAACCTAAAGAGAAAACTTGCGCAAATTTGCACACTGTTACTGTTTCATTTCTTTTTCAGAATAACTCCTCAAATTTCTCGGTTTTTTTCCTTGTGTTAGAAAAATGGCTGCAAGACAACAATAATAAACAATCTGTGTGCTTACTTATCGGTTGTATTCACAAGAACAATGAAACATAGCCTACCCGAGGTTTGCGAATCTACGCCGGGTAAATAAAGTTCAACTAAATTTCACACTATGCGCTGGTGGAATTGAAAATTAAACAGTTCTAGTAACTATGACCTTTAGAAATATACTCAGCCGTACATCTGTATAAAGTAATAAATAAGTTACAAGATTGTGAGCAACTGCAACGTGACCTCGATAATGTTGTGAGATGGACAGCAGGCAATGGTATGTTGATAAACGGGGTTAAAAGTCAGGTTGTGAGTTTCACAAATAGGAAAAGTCCTCTGAGTTTTAATTACTACGTTGACGGGGTGAAAGTTCTTTTTGGGGATCATTGTAAGTATCTAGGTGTTAATATAAGGAAAGATCTTCATTGGGGTCATCACATAAATGTGATTGTAAATAAAGGGTACAGATCTCTGCACATGGTTATGAGGGCCTTTAGGGGTTTAGTAAGGATGTAAAGGAGAGGGCATATAAGTCTCTGGTAAGACCCCAACTAGAGTATGGTTACAGTGTATGGGACCCTTACCAGGATTACCTGATTCAAGAACTGGAAAAAATCCAAAGAAAAGCAGCTCGATTTGTTCTGGGTGATTTCCGACAAAAGAGTTGCGTTACAAAAATGTTGCAAAGTTTGGCCTGGGAAGAATTGGGAGGAAGAAGACGAGCTGCTCGACTAAGTGGTATGTTCCGAGCTGTCAGCGGAGAGATGGCGTGGAATGACATTAGTAGACGAATAAGTTTGAGTGGCGTCTTTAAAAGTAGGAAAGATCACAATATGAAAATAAAGTTGGAATTCAAGAGGACAAACTGGGGCAAATATTCATTTACAGGAAGGTGAGTTAGGGATTGGAATAACTTACCAAGGGAGATGTTCAATAAATTTCCAATTTCTTTGAAATCATTTAGGAAAAGGCTAGGAAAACAACAGATAGGGAATCTGCCACCTGGGCGACTGCCCTAAATGCAGATCAGTATTGATTGATTGATTGATTGATTGATTGATTGATTGATTGATTGATTGATTGATTGATTGATTGATTGATTGATTGATTGATTGATATTACGAAAGAGATACAACAATGCACGTGCGCACACACACGTGGACAAGTCAGTCGAATAAGACATTCCTTCATAAGGTCGAAGTCGGTAAAACCTCCCAATCTATACAAACAAGAATACGATATTACCGTCACGTGAATGTGGCATATCTTGTAATGAAATTGTTTCACATACGAGGTTTGTGGCAACTTCAGTCATCATATCAATCACCACTGATCTGCATTTAAGGCTGCCGCCCAAGTGGCAGATTCCCTATCAGTTGTTTACCTTGTATTGTATTAAATGACTAAACGAACTGGCCGTGCTGTTAAGGGCACGCAGCTGTGAGCTTGCAGTCGGGAGATAGTGGGTTCGAACCCCACTACAGGCAGTCCTGAACATGATTTCCCGTGTTTTCCCATTTTCACACAAAGCAAATGATGGTGTTGTACCTTAATTAAGGCCACTTCTTTCCCATTCCTAGCTCTTTCCTTTCACATCGTCGCCATAAGACCTATCTGTGTCGGTGCGACGTAAAGAAGCTTGTAAATAAAATTAAGTGATTTCAAAGACGATGGAAATGTATCGAATATCTCCCTTGCTAAATTATTCTAATACCCAACTCCTCTTCCTATTAACGAACCAAATCAGTCCATTGCAGGATAGTTACCTCATATTTCAGATAAACCGGGTGAATAGTTCAGACGCTGGAGACCTGGCATTACGAGGAAAGATGGCGGTTACCATCCCGGGTCAGTGGGGTGGCATTATTGTATGTGCTCAAATAGCCTACTCCAGCCTCGTGTCTTTAGGTGTGCTGCCACGTAAAAGAACTCTTGCGAGACAAAATTCTGGTACCTCACCGTCTCCGAAAACCGTAAAAATAGTGAGACGTAGAACCAACATTATTATTATTATTATTATTATTATTATTATTATTATTATTATTATTATTAATGCGTTTACCCTCAACGGTTGGTTGTTCCCTCGTTTTCAGCGAGAGATCACACCTGTACCGCCTCAAGGGGTGTGTCCTGCTGGAGCGCGAGACTTTGGGTCGGGGATACAACTGGGGAGAAGGACCAGTGCACCCAGGTGGTCACACCTGCTATGCTGAACAGGGGCCTTGTAGGGGGATGGGAAGATTGGAAGGGATAGATATGGAACAGGAAGGAAGCGGCCGTGACCTAAATTTAGGTACGATCCCGGCATTTGCCTGGAGGAGAAGTGGAAAACCACTTCGAGGATGGCTGAGAAGAGAATCGAATCCCCCTCTACTCAGCTGACCTCCCAAGGCTGAGTGGACCCCGTTCCATACCTTGTACCACTTCTCGAATTTCGTGGCAGAGCCGGGAATCGAACCCGGGCCTTTGGGGGTGGCAGCTAATCACACTAACAATTACACGACAGAGGCGGACATTATTATTATTATTATTATTATTATTATTATTATTATTATTATTATTATTATTATTATTATTATTTTTATTGTACCGGGAGGTACACCTCAACTCCGCTCATTCAAAAGAAGCGCCTTAGGGAACTCTCTCTATCAAACAAAACGGGAAACTGCTACGGCATGAAGTTGGGATATTAACCAGAAGATGTCACTACTGAATAACTGAGAAATTTGTCATTTCTACGTTTCGTAAACTGATTGGATTTATTTTGTTTGTTTTGGTGTACATCAAGAAGTTTGGACATTCCTCCATATATGGCATTACAAAAACTGAGGTCATGCACTCTGGTGCAAGGTAAAATAATTTGTTATTAAAAGAAAATTTGTGTTTATGGGTTTTCTCAAGTAAATTAACTGTCATTTATTTTTTATATACACTGACTGACAGAGTAAATGCAACACCAAGAAGGAGTGGTCAGAACTTTATGCCAATTGCAGGGTAGACTGACGTCACTGAGGTATGCTCATGATGTGAAATGCGCCGCTGTGCCGCGCACGTAGCGAACGATAAATGGGACACGGCGTTGGCGAATGGCCCACTTCGTACCGTGATTTCTCAGCCGACAGTCATTGTAGAACGCGTTGTCGTGTGCCACAGGACACGTGTATAGCTAAGAATGCCAGGCCGCCGTCAACGGAGGCATTTCCAGCAGACAGACGACTTTACGAGGGGCATGGTGATCGGACTGAGAAGGGCAGGTTGGTCGCTTCGTCAAATCATAGCCGATACCCATAGGGATGTGTCCACGGTGCAGCACCTGTGGCGAAGATGGTTGGCGCAGGGACATGTGGCACATGCGAGGGGTCCAGGCGCAGCCCGAGTGACGTCAGCACGCGAGGATCGGCGCATCCGTCGCCAAGCGGTGGCAGCCCCGCACGCCACGTCAACCGCCATTCTTCAGCATGTGCAAGACACCCTGGCTGTTCCAATATCGACCAGAACAATTTCCCGTCGATTGGTTGAAGGAGGCCTGCACTCCCGGCGTCCGCTCAGAAGACTACCATTGACTCCACAGCATAGACGTGCACGCCTGGCATGGTGCCGGGCTAGAGCGACTTGGATGAGGGAATGGCGGAATGTCGTGTTCTCCGATGAGTCACGCTTCTGTTCTGTCAGTGATAGTCACCGCAGACGCGTGTGGCGTCGGCGTGGAGAAAGGTCAAATCCGGCAGTAACTGTGGAGCGCCCTACCGCTAGACAACGCGGCATCATGGTTTGGGGCGCTATTGCGTATGATTCCACGTCACCTCTAGTGCGTATTCAAGGCACGTTAAATGCCCACCGCTACGTGCAGCATGTGCTGCGGCCGGTGGCACTCCCGTACCTTCAGGGGCTGCCCAATGCTCTGTTTCAGCAGGATAATGCCCGCCCACACACTGCTCGCATCTCCCAACAGGCTCTACGAGGTGTACAGATGCTTCCGTGGCCAGCGTACTCTCCGGATCTCTCACCAATCGAACACGTGTGGGATCTCATTGGACGCCGTTTGCAAACTCTGCCCCAGCCTCGTACGGACGACCAACTGTGGCAAATGGTTCACAGAGAATGGAGAACCATCCCTCAGGACACCATCCGCACTCTTATTGACTCTGTACCTCGACGTGTTTCTGCGTGCATCGGCGCTCGCGGTGGTCCTACATCCTACTGAGTCGATGCCGTGCGCATTGTGTAACCTGCATATCGGTTTGAAATAAACATCAATTATTCGTCCGTGCCGTCTCTGTTTTTTTCCCCAACTTTCATCCCTTTCGAACCACTCCTCCTTGGTGTTGCATTTGCTCTGTCAGTCAGTGTATTTCAAGGTTTGCGACACTTCTTTTTCATTCCGCCAGTTTTGAATCAGGCCAATAGGGATTTTCTGTAATTATTTTTCAGCCTATCACAGGCTTCTTGTTGATTTTTTGGGTGTAACTTTTGATTCTGCCAATAAAATCGAGAGGGTGTATCCGGATTAGTCCAGAACGCTCTAGAACCGTCCCCTCGCGTATATAAGCTGCGGCTTTCCGGCTACCTTGTCTCTTGATCGCCGTATTTCTGAGAGTGTGGCTGTGTTAAGACAGGAGGCGAGGTACCTCATCCTCCGCCAGGCAGACCAGCGGCCAATGTAATGACCACCAATCTTATTTTTCTGTAGCTACCTCCGCAAGATTTATACGAGGGTAAGGTTCATATTTCTAATTATGTAATCTTCTGTTTTCTAAAATGTAAACCGTATGTCGACTAATGTAAAATTTCATAAATTCTTAAAACTGCAATTCGTGGATAGAGAGTGCGTTACCCTCTCGAGTTCCCCTTCAACTGCGTTTGAGGTGTCTACGATTTCGTAACTGTTTTTCTTTCCTGTAATGCATTAACGTAACCTTCTATTGAGTCACCTCAGTAGTTTGGGATTAGCCCCTGTATCATCGGGCAGAGAGCCCAATTTGGATTTTTAATTGTCCTGGAGTGCAAGTGTACGCCTCCATTCATTTTGTGTGCGGGCCAGTAATTTAATCGGTTTTTCTTTTCCACAAAGGCCCAGTAGTTTGGGTACTAGTTACCCCTGTGTACTAAATTGCAAAGTATAAGTTAGGCCTATAAAGGCCAGAAATGTATAAGATTTTCGGTCTAATGTTGCCTTGAATAGGCTGTAAGAAATTGGTTAAAGTGTGGGAGCATGTAATCTCTTTTCTGTGATTTTTAAATTCGACGGTAATATTGAGGAGTGCCTCTGGAAGGCTAGAGATTGTAACTTCTGGAGCAAGTGCTCTTGAATTTGGGAGATTTCTATCTTTGTTAAAATAATACCTTTTGAAATTGTAAATTTGTAAACTAAGGGCTTGATGCCCAAAATTATTAAATTCCCTATTCTGGGGTTCTCTATTTTAATCCCCAAATTTGTCATTGTTATTTCACTAAGTGAAAAGTTGTTAAGTTTGTTTTTTGAAAATAAATATAAGCTTTATTTAAAGTTTTAAATTAATTTTTGATATTGTAGTTAGAGGAAGTGCATATGGCCCTGAGGTTCACTCAGCCTACACCAGAAATGAGTACCAGTTTAATTCCTGGGAGGCAAAGGCGGCCGGGCGTAGAGCTAACCACTCTACTCCATCACGTACCGCGGTTAAAAATGGTGGAAGCCTTTATCTTCCACTCCTCCAAGGGCCTTCATGACCTGTACGGAGGTGTCTTTGTCTTTTTAGTTAGACCCATTCTACCCAGCACCGTCTTTCACCTCTGCGATCCACCAAAACACGGTAACAAGTATTATTAGTATTTTAATAAGGCGTTGTCCTTTTACTTTGTCCGGCTCCATGGCTAAATGGTTAGCGTGCTGGCCTTTGGTCACAGGGATCCCGGATTCGATTCCCGGCAGGGTCGGGAATTTTAACCATACTTGGTTAATTTCGCTGGCACAGGGCCTGGGTATATGTGTCGTCTTCATCATCATTTCATCCTCATCACGGCGCGCAGGTCGCCTACGGGAGTCAAATCAAAAGACCTGCACCTGATGAGCCGAACTTGTCCTCGGACACTCCCGGCACTAAAAGCCATACGCCATTTCATTTTTTCTATTACTTTTAATTAATTAAGGTGGATTAACCTTAAGTGAAGGTCATGATCACCGAGCAAGTGGCTGCGTGGTTTGGGCCACGTAGCTATCAGCTTTCATTCGGGAGGTAGTGGGTTCAAACCCCATTGTCGGCAACCCTGAAGATGGTTTTCTGTAGTTTCCCATTTTCCCACAACCTGTATCTTAAACAGGGCCACGGTCGCTTCTTTCCCACTCCTAGCCCTTTCCTATCCCATCGTCACCATAAGATCTATCTGTGTCGGTGCGACGTAAAGCAAAGTGTGAAAAAAGGTGGTCACGATCAGGATAATAGCTGAAAGTAACCATGTCCCGGGTGTAAACCTGTCAACTTTGATTTTTCCATGGGTATTAGCCTATTAGGGAGAAACAAGATTCGGTCATCGGTATCATTGATAAAGATCAAGTTGTTAACGGGTGCCGAAATAAGACATCCGAACTAGGCGACGAGATCTAGGTAATTAAAGAACGAAACGTGATACGATAATGCACATGACTCACTTGACCAGCTGACTCATCCCACCATATGTGTCTCCTACATCTCACTGCGTGTATGTTGGAGCGTTAAATAACTAAGTAATGTACTTGACTCGCCATGTAAAGGTGAAGATAATTCATGTTAGAACTTGTAATGGTAATTGTTACCTTAGGGAATTGTCAAGTCAAAGATTTTGCCACCCAATGCAAGCAACCACACGCGTGCCCTTGACCACGTTCTGTTACTTTGCATTTGTATGAATAACCTTGATTATAGTTGCAGGGCTCATTCATGGCTTTGGAGCATAACATTGTGTGATGAATGGCGCACTTCACCTGAAGATAGACTGCAGTATGCTACCAGCGCAGTTAGACTTAACGACACTACAAGCTTTCTTTTAGTCACTCTGAAGTTCAGGAGTTCGATTCTACACTACAACATCTGCTGTCAGCTAAACTCTAAGATATCGTTTTGTACATATTGTAATCAACAAAAGAGACGACAATGTACATTTGAACTTACTGATGAATGTATTGATCTATCAAAGCAAGGTATACCCGAAGAGAGACAGGATCTTATTATTATTATTATTTTTTTTTTTTTTTGCTAGGGGCTTTACGTCGCACCGACACAGATAGGTCTTATGGCGACGATGGGATAGGAAAGGCCTAGGAGTTGGAAGGAAGCGGCCGTGGCCTTAATTAAGGTACAGCCCCAGCATTTGCCTGGTGTGAAAATGGGAAACCACGGAAAACCATCTTCAGGGCTGCCGATAGTGGGACTCGAACCTACTATCTCCCGGATGCAAGCTCACAGCCGCGCGCCTCTACGCGCACGGCCAACTCGCCCGGTATTATTATTATTATTATTATTATTATTATTATTATTATTATTATTATTATTATTATTATTATCTTTGACTTTTCTCCAATTATCTAGCGTGGGAAGTTTGCATGGATTTAGCAAGTTTTACGGCCGGATACCTTTCCTGATGCTAAACCTATGTGGAGAAATGCATTCACTATTGCGCGTTTCTGTGGTGATGTATAGGATAATGTGTTGTGTATATATGGAGAGATGTATTAAGACGAACACAAATACCCAGTCCCCTAACCAGAGAAATTAACCAGACGCGGCTAAAATCTCCGAACTCGGACCATTTCAACAGAAGGCCATTGCTCTGGTCATTCATCCAAATAACCGGAATTTGATCGAAAATATAAAACTATGAAATATTTCAGAAGGACATTCCAATTAAAAATCGATAGAAATGTCCGAGGAATGACCTTATAGTAACGTCATTGGTTTTATGTATCACTAACTAGCTGCCTCTGTGGATCAGCGGTAGAGTGTCGACCTCCGGATCCCAAGATAGCGGGTTCAAACCCAGTAGAGGTAGTCGGATTTTTGAAGGGCGGAAAAAAGTCCATTCGACACTCCATGTCGTACGATGTCGGCATGTAAAAGATCTCTGGTGACCCATTTGGTGTTTACCCGACAAAATTCATTAAAAGATCTCAGCCATAGACACCCAAGAGAGTTTCGGTTTACTCGGTCTGCCATCTAGTGGGGGCCTAGAGTAAAACGGAACGTCGAAATTGACGAGCAGACAGCCAGATGGCGTCAAATTGAAATGTCTGCACATGGTAGCTGAGGCCATACGATTATTATTATTGTTATTATTATTATTATCATCACTAACTACTTTTACCATTTTCGGAGACGCCGAGGAGCAGTTATTTGGTCCCGCAGGAGATCTTTTACGTATCAGTAAATAAGAAAGCACACCAAATTGTCCTGCGGCAGGCAGTAATGTGTCTCACTGAAAGTTATTAGAACGGACGATGCAGTATAATTGAATACACTACTTTGGGCATACACTTCTCAAACTCAGAACTCATCGGATATAAATACTTTTATTGCGATAATATTCCTTGAATAGTAAGGTGAAGAAAGAAAATGAACTTCTAAATTCCACTGAACTCTGTTCTGCCAGTACACATAATGGCGAATTATAACATGGCTATTTTCGAAGCATAGTAAGATTTAACACTTTCTGCTACTGTCAAACAGGGTGGGGGCTCCATACGAGTGCGAGTGCGAGTGGTGCTGGGGACTTACATCCAACTGAAGGTATCATTTTTTTTTGCTAGTGGCTTTACGTCGCACCGACACAGATAGCTCTTATGGCGACGATGGGATAGGAAAGGCCTAGGAGTTGGAAGGAAGTGGCCGTGGCCTTACAGCCCCAGCATTTTCCTGGTGTGAAAAATGGAAACCACGGAAAACCATCTTCAGGGCTGCCGACAGTAGGATTCGAACCCACTATCTCCCGGATGCAAGCTCACAGCCGCGCGCCCCTAACCGCACGGCCAACTCTCCCGGTAAACTGAAGGTATCATGGACCACCATGGATATATGCGGATTCTGAAGGACCATCTTGCCAAAGTGTAGACGATATGGGCCTTACAGGGGACTACATTTTCACCCAGGACAATGACCCTAAACACACGGCTCTTAATACCAGGCTGTGGCTGCTTTATACCACACCACGTTATATGCAGAACCCACCTCAGTCCCCAGACCACAATTCTATTGAGCATTTGTGGGATGTTTTTGAAAGAAACATACGAGAAACCTATTTCCAAGAAGAATGAGTTGCAAGCAGCATTGCTGGACGAGTGGAAGAATATCACAAGAAAACCACAACTGAAAAGTTGGTGAAGTGCATTCTCCGACGACGGGCAGAGGTCTTTAAAGAAAAAGGTGGCCCAACGAAGTGAAAAAATGAAAATCCACAGCCTGTGTCTAGTCATCTGACCGGGTCAGGAATGGAAGGAATGAAGCCCCCATCTAGTGACGAGGATGGGAATCGTGCCGGCTGCCGAAACCTGTCGCACTCCTCTGGAGCAATGATTAATGACTGACAGATGAAATGAAATAATATTGGAGAGTATTGCTGGAATGAAAGATGGCAGGTAAAGCCCGAGTACCCGGAGAAAAACCTTTCCCGCCTCCGCTTTGTCCAGCACAAATCCCAAATGGAGATACAGGGATTTGAACCACGGAACCCAGCGGTGAGAGGCCGGCGCGCTGCCGCCTGAGCCACGGAGACTTCCCAACGAAGTACTGAACTCCAGTAGTAACGTCGAAATTATCAGAGGAAGGCACGGGCAAATACTTCTTGGAGACCACTTTACGAACTGTTATGTTGTTTGTGTCTGTTTTGTCAATTAACAGGGACAAATGTGTAGTGCTTTATTTTTCCTTGTGGCTACTATGCTTCATGCATGTATGCAATGTATCGTTCATTGTCTGAATTTACAGTTTTGTTTCAATAAATCATCGTGCTTTGTTTTCTATCAGAGCGACGAATACTTTCTGGAGCCACTGTAGCTTGTTTATGACGCAAATATGTCAGTTTCAGCGTGTCCGCATGGATCAGATAGGGCTGACATTTCTTTATAATGGCACAGTCTTGTTGACACTGAGATGTAACTCTACTTACATAACCATTATACGACAGAGCTCCAGCTCCTCAGAAATCTAGAGTTCAAATCCCAGCGATGACAGCAATTATTTTCAGTACGGTAAGCCAAAAAATACAGTACACTTATTCACACACTGTTACTACAGACCGAACCACAATGCACATTGTCAAAGACCGTATTTGCATTTAAACGCAATAACTTTCTATGCTGAAATAGTACTTTTACAACTTCACAACAGTCGTTTTATTACAATTTATTGAACGTAGTAAACGTTGTTTGTGTTTCAATATAATTTACCAAAGAAAACTTTAAAAGTGTAAAGTAAACATGAACACTTAGAATGGGTTTACTTTGTTGTAACTAATCAGTTATTCACCACGTTAGAATAATAAATTTTGGACATAATTAAAAAAGTACCACTTCCAAAGTTTACAACAATAACGTTGATTCTTTTTTACCAATGCCTTTCATGACCGCTTTCTTAAAATTTAATGTGATTGTAATTTAGAATTTAAAACAAAATGTGGTTATGTTTTCATCATCATCATCATCATCATCATCATCATCTGTTTACCCTCCAGGTTCGGCTTTTCCCTCGGACTCAGCGAGGGATACCACCTCTACCGCCTCAAGGGCAGTGTCCTGGAGCTTCAGACTCTTGGTAGGGGGATACAACTGGGGAGTATGACCAGTACCTCGCCCAGGCGGTCTCACCTGCTATGGTGAACAGGGGCCTTGTAGGGGGATGGGAAGATTGGAAGGGATAGGCAAGGATGAGGGAAGGAAGCGGCCGTGGCCTTAAGTTAGGTACCATCCCGGCATTCGCCTGGAGGTGAAGTGGGAAACCACGGAAAACCACTTCGAGGATGGCTGAGGTGGGAATCGAACCCACCTCTACTCAATTGACCTCCCGAGGCTGAGTGGACCCCGTTCCAGCCCTCGTACCACTTTTCAAATTTCGTGGCAGAGCCGGGAATCGAACCCGGACCTCCGGGGGTGGCAGCTAATCACGCTATATGTTTTCCTTCCTTAAACATTATAATATTCTCGTTTAGCACTCTCTCAAGGCATTATTTCCTGCAAATTTCCGCATTTGCTTAACCACGGCTCAACTCAAGCTGTCATAACTAGCTTATCCTTTTTTCCTAACGTGGCTTTGGCCTCAATACTATTTATCACTGCTGCCTTTTATCGTGACTTAAGCCGTATCATCGGGAGTTATTGTATTGCCACTTATCGTGACTTACGTTTTCTGATCGGGAATTGCTGAATTGCCCTTTACCGAGCGAGATGGCTGTGCGGTTAGGGGCGTGAAGCTGTGAGCTTGCATTCGGGAGACAGTGAGTTCGAGCCTCATTGTCGGCAGCCCTGAAGAAGGTTTTCCGTGGTTTCCCATTTTCACACCAGGCAAATAGGTACTGAACACACTGCAGATGGCATGGATGTCACTGATCTTCCCGTAATGTTTGTAGAATGATCTAATTGGACACCCCTAACACTGCCGCGATTTGGCGAGTACTCCAGTCGGGGTCCTCCACAGTTATGCGATCCTCTGCACGAAGATCACGTCTAGATCCACGAGATTCACGCCTGGGCATGAAATTTTCAGTGTATGCTATTCTCTGTACAGCTGCTACAAGACAACCTCTCACTAGAAGATATGAGAATGAAGTAAGGCTATTGCCCTAGAGAGGTCAGACTGAGTACTAGGGTAACATACCACTAGAAGAGACGATAATGAAGTAAGGCTATTGCCCTAGAGAGGTCAGACTGAGTACTAGGGTAACATACCACTAGAAGAGACGATAATGAAGTAAGGCTATTGCCCTAGAGAGGTCAGACTGGGTACTAGGGTAACATACCACTAGAAGAGACGATAATGAAGTAAGGCTATTGCCCTAGAGAGGTCAGACTGAGTACTAGGGTAACATACCACTAGAAGAGACGATAATGAAGTAAGGCTATTGCCCTAGAGAGGTAAGACTGAGTACTAGGGTAACATACCACTAGAAGAGACGATAATGAAGTAAGGCTATTGCCCTGGAGAGGTCAGACTGAGTACTAGGGTAACATACCACTAGAAGAGACGATAAAGAAGTAAGGCTATTGCCCTAGAGAGGTCAGACTGAGTACTAGGGTAACATACCACTAGAAGAGACGATAAAGAAGTAAGGCTATTGCCCTAGAGAGGTCAGACTGAGTACTAGGGTAACATACCACTAGAAGAGACGATAAAGAAGTAAGGCTATTGCCCTAGAGAGGTCAGACTGAGTACTAGGGTAACATACCACTAGAAGAGACGATAAAGAAGTAAGGCTATTGCCCTAGAGAGGTCAGACTGAGTACTAGGGTAACATACCACTAGAAGAGACGATAATGAAGTAAGGCTATTGCCCTGGAGAGGTCAGACTGAGTACTAGGGTAACATACCACTAGAAGAGACGATAATGAAGTAAGGCTATTGCCCTAGAGAGGTCAGACTGAGTACTAGGGTAACATACCACTAGAAGAGACGATAATGAAGTAAGGCTATTGCCCTAGAGAGGTCAGACTGAGTACTAGGGTAACATACCACTAGAAGAGACGATAATGAAGTAAGGCTATTGCCCTAGAGAGGTCAGACTGAGTACTAGGGTAACATACCACTAGAAGAGACGATAATGAAGTAAGGCTATTGCCCTAGAGAGGTCTGACTGTACTAGGATAGACAACCTCTCATCGGATGAGACGAGAATGAAGTGAAGCTAATGATCTACAGAGGTCAGACTATGCTCGAGGACAGGCAGCTTCTCACTGGAAGGGAAAGAATGAGGTGCTGCTAAAACGTGGGCAGGAGCGATTCTCCACAACACCAGTTTATTTCTTCTTTCTGTATTCTTTAGAACTAAATTAGATGTGAGAGGCGAGGACATTCATCCTGAGCGATTGTCGGGTAACGTGAACGTCATTCACAGCCAGTCGTCTGTCCTTTCTTTCCTACCTACACATCCTATATCTTTCTGGAAGCGTTTTAAGATAGTCAGTATGGCTTATATGTGCATGTAGCTCGCCTCTGAAATGGGCTGCACCAACTCGGGACGAGGGTACAAATTCACTTTTACGAATATGTTGCAAACTTTGGGCTCTGAAGACTTAGGAGTGAGGAGACGAGCTGCTCGGCTAAACGGTTGTTCCGAGCTGTTAGTAGAATGATGGCGTGGAATGTCATTATTAGCCGAATACGCTTCAACGTAAGAAGATCCATAATACGAAGATAAAGTTGGAATTCAACAGGACAATTGAGGCAAATATTCGTTTATAGGAAGATGAATAAGGGATTGGAATAATTTACCACGGCAGATATTCGATGAATTTTCAACTCCTTTGAAATCATTTAAGAAAAGACCAAGAAAACAGCTGTTAGGCTATTTACCACCTGTGTGACAGCCCTAAATGCAGATCAATGGTGACTGACCGTACGCCGATATGGAGCCCTTATTTCTGGAAATTATTCAGTGTACTTCTGCGCAGCTGCACGAACATTCTGTCCTACTTCGCCATAAATTAAAATCATGTCCAAATATTCCATCGATGTGTACTGTGCCATGGCTAAGCAGTATGTGTTCACTAGCTACACGCTAGTCAAGTCTGGATTGTAAGCATTGCGTCACAGAAATTATCATTTCTTCAACTTATTTTAATCTAAACATTTTCTTAATGTTAAGTTCTGGAATCTTGTACATCTAATCTGAGCGTACAGATAAAAATTATCATTTTATTTATATAGGTGAAAGACTGAGTGGCCACGCGTGTTAACGCGCTGCGACTATGGAACCAAGCCCTGCATTCGGGAAATGCGTGGGTTCGACCCCTCCGTCGGCTGTTCTCAGAAAGTTTTCTGTGGTTTAATATTTTCATTTCCAGTCAAATTGCGGGACAGTTCCTATCCATAGGCCAGAGCTGAGTCCTTCCACTCCCTTACCCAATTTCATTCACCATAACACATTTCATCTTCATTAGCTTCTCAACTGAGGTTGGTGCTAGGAAGGGCATTTGGCCGTAGAAACATGCCATATGAATTAATCTCATCTCATCCCCGAGTCGGTATCAAGAAACGAGACTAAGGGGTAGACATACATACATATAGATGAAAGTAGGCTAATTATATTTTGAGCAGCTCTTTACTTAACGTGTTAGTATGAATATTTGAACAGTTTGAGCATCATTTAAGCAGCAATTTAATAGTAAAATGAAATGGCGTATGGCTTTTAGTGCCGGGAGTGTCCGAGGACATGTTCGGCTCGCCAGGTGCAGGTCTTGCGATTTGATTCCCGTAGGCGACCTGCGCGTCGTGATGAGGATGAAATGATGATGAAGACAACACACCCAGCCCCCGTGCCAGAGAAATTAACTAATGATGGTTAAAATTCCCGACCCTGCCGGGAATCGAACCCGGGACCCCTGTACCCAAAGGCCAGAACGCTAACCATTTAGCCATGGAGCTGGTCATTTAATAGTGTCCCCTATTGTATAAGAAAGTGTAGGTTAACTGGTAAGTTTGAGATGAGCTACAATTGCTTCAAAAAGGGTAGCACTGCCGAAGAAGCAAAGTGTTACGGCAAAATCCTTTGTTTTGAATTTGGAACCGCCTTTACGCCCACGACCATCCGGTAACTCTAAATACAAGTTTCATTTGAGTCCTGTTTATTCTCTGTCAGTCCCGATATTAACGCATCAGTCTCAAACGGTAAATACCAGGGTTTTTTGCTTTACTTTGCACGGACACAGATAGGTCTTATGGTGACGATGGCAGGGAAAAGGCCTAGTAATGGAAAGGAAGCGGCTGTGGTCTTCACTGAATTTGCCTGGTGTGAAAATGGGAAACTACGAAAAACCATCTTCAGGGCAGCCGACAGTGGGGTTGGAACCCACTATCTCCCGGATGCAAGCTCACAGCTGCGCGCCCCTAACCGCACGGCCAACTCGCCCGGTGTAAATATACAGTAAGTAATTTAATGAGTTTCAACATACGATTCGTAAGAATCCTAGTATGTAGTTTCGCCAGTTACTTGAGGGTTGTTTTGCTGTACCAGTCCTTCAGTAAGGAATTCCCTCGCAGCAACCTGACTGTTTGTATGTCACTGATAAGAGTGATCGCAAATGGGACAATGCTTAACCCGTCAAAAATAAAATAGTCTTGCATTCTACCTGAGTGATCGCAAATGAGACTGATCGCAAATGGGACGATACCAGTGGAGGAACCCACTTAAGTCTACCTGTCAATACAGCTCATTTCTGCCCTGTCTTATTATTCGTTTTCTGAATTCTTGTCAGTGCAGTTGCGAACAGTGCAAAATTGAAAAACGTGAATCTTTTTCTATAAGTGCATGGATTTCCCATGAGGCTTCATTCCCATTAAGCAGTCCAATCATACAAGAAAAAGCACGAGAAATAGCAGGCAAATTAAATACAGACTTTAGTACTTCGAGTGGTTGGCTTGGTAGATTCAAAGAATGACATGGCATAGTAAGTAGAGCATCAAGTCAGTGATGAATCAGAGTCAGTAATTAATTTAATTAATTTCGTGTGGCTATTGCTAGCCGAGTGCAGCCCTTGTAAGGCAGACCCTCCGGTGAGGGTAGGCGGCATCTGCCATGTGTAAGTAACTGCGTGTTATTGTGGTGGAGGATAGTGTTATGTGGTGTGTGTGAATTGCAGGGAGGTTCGGGACAGCACAAACCCCCAGACCCTGGGCCATTGGAATTAACCAGTGAAGGTTAAAATCCCCGACCTGGCCGGGAATCGAACCCGGGACCCTCAGAACCGAAGGTCAGTACGCTGACCATTCAGCCAACGAGTCGGACATCAGAGTCAGTTAGGGGACAGTGATGCAAAGGACTGGCAAAGTGAAGTGCTACCTAGACCCATTAAAAATTATGAGCCGCGCGACTTGTTTAACGCGGGTGAATGTGGCTTATTCTTTAAACTAATGCCCGACAAGTCGTATGTGTTCAAGAGGGAGAAATGTCACGGTGAGAAATTAAGCAAAGAAAGAGTAACTGTGCTTGTTACTGCAAATTCCGATGGATCTGAAAAAATACCTCTGTTAATGTTGGCGAAGTCAGCTAGACCACGATGTTTTAAAAATATTAAACGTCTGCCTTGTGAATATAAAATCAAGCACGTGCCTGGATGACTAGTGACTTACTTATTAATTGGCTCAAATAATTGGACCAAAAAATGGTAAAAGCCAATCGCAATATCCTGCTTTTTGTCGGCAACTGTCCAGCTCACCCGAAAAATGTGAACCTGAGAAATGTAAAACTAACATTCCTGCCTGCCAACACAACCAGTCAACTCCAAGCAATGGACCAAGGGGGTCATGAAAGTGTTCAAGCATTTCCATCGAAAGCGTGTTTTTCTACAATATCTGCAATGCACTGACAGTGGAGCCGAAAACAGCATCACCTTATTGGACGCAATGAATTTCATCTCCGCTGCATGGGAAGGGATCGAAACGCAGACCATCCCCAATAGCTTTAATATATCAGGCTTTTTCAAGGTAAGATTCTAAACGTTGTTAGATAAGGATACTGTATTTTGCCGGTCTTCTGTATAAAACAAGCCCCGCCGAGGCGCAGACTGTTGTTGAACATCGACCTGTCACCTATGCTCCGGTGGTTCCGGCCCCGGTCACTCCATGAGAGCTTTGTGCTGGACAAAGCGGACTTGGGACGTGTTTTCTCCGGGCACTCCGTTTCCCCCCTGTCATCTTTCACTACAGGAACACTCTCCATAGTCATTTAATTTAATTTTATTTCATTTCATTTGTCATTCGTTAATCATTGCCCAGGAGTGCGACAGGCCTCACCAGCCGGACCAATTCCTTTCCTCAGCGCTAGTTACGGACTTCATTAATCCCATTCCAGATCCGGTCGGTTAACTTGAAACGGACTGTGGATTTTCGGTTTCTGTATAAATTTTTTCCATATCGTACTTTTAGGGACATGGTGCAACACCCGGTGAAAAAAATTCCCCGGTGACAGCTGATAATGGCGAGGATTGGGCTCAGCTGCTGTACGAGAGAAGTCAGATGTTAAAGTGGAAGATTTTGTGTCAGTTGACAATGACATTAGGAATCCACGATGTCGACGACGTGGTTGCTGATCATGCTGCCGCTACTGTCTAAGATGAAAGCAGTGATGAGGAAATTGAATCTGCAGCTGAAAATGTCCCCATACGAAATGAAGCTCTCGGAGCAATCAATCTGCTCCGAAATTACATGATCCCTGTTTTTCCTAGCGAAGTATCAAGTGATGTGAACAGCTACTTAAACCGCATAGAAAATGTAATCATTCACAGCAGCAGTACACACACTTGACAAGCATCAATCAAAGACTTTTTAAATAGGAAGTGAGATTTTGCATCAGAACTACAGTAATAAACAATAACGTGCTGTGGCGTATTTTTATCTTTACTTGAAAACTGTCTCTCATTGGAGATAGTCCCACCTGACTCAGCACAATCTCAATATATATATTAGGGTGTCCCTTATTTTCTGAGTTCGAAGTTTTGGGACGCTCACCTTCCAGTTTTGTTTGAATGGCTCTAAAACATGCCTATACAAAATTTTGTTGAGGTCGGACTATTCTAACCCGTGTTGACTTGAGCGTAAAGTCGAATGAAGAACAAGTCCGAACTTGAAATCATTTAAGAAAAGGCTAGGGAAACAACAGGTAGGGAATCTGCCTCCCTGGCGTCTGCCCTAAATGCAGATCAGTATTGATTGATTGATTGATTGATTGATTGATTGATTGCCACCCAGCGCAGATTCAGGACTCAGCCTATCAGTATGTGCTTTGTTATCCATCGTGTCACACGTGTTTTCGAGTCGCTTATCTAACATAGTCCAATGTCACATCAATTACGACCGAGCTCGATAGCTGCAGTCGCTTAAGTGCGGCCAGTATCCAGTATTCGGGAGATAGTAGGTTCGAACCCCACAGTTGGCAGCCCTGAAAATGGTTTTCCGTGGTTTCCCGTTTTCACACCAGGCAAATGCTGGGGCTGTACCTTAATTAAGGCCACGGCCGCTTCCTTCCCACTCCTAGCCCCTTCCTGTCCCATCGTCGCCATAAGACATATCTATCTCTGTCGGTGCGATGTAAAGCAACTAGCAACATCAATTACGCAGTGCCAGGGAGCGTGTGTTTTAACAGGAGACATAACACACCAGATTTGGACACAAATTACCATCAAATAGATAAATGCTTGAAGTTTTATTTTATAACATACGGGAGGAAAAATAACTTTCGGTGTATGTGCTAATCTTGTGGTACGTGAGTTTATGATATTTTGGGAGAAAGCAAGAATTCCGACTTAAGCTAATCAGCATTGTTCACAAAAACTTATTAACTGGTAGCCCTATTCGGGGTGAAGGAAACTGAAAAAAAAACTGCAAACAATGTGAAGATATAGGCAATCTATTGGATACTGCACATGCAAATGCTCTGCAAATGATGAAGTTGGAAGAAGACATCATGTTCTTACTTCGGAATAGAGATCCAGGACGCAAATACTACCTTGCTGGAGTAGAAAAAATCTCGCGAATAAAAAACAGGACAACGCAAAGAAAATTACAAGAACAGGAAAGGAAAGAGAAACAACAGAGAGCAGCGTCTACATCTTCTACTGTACCTCCTTCTGCATTATCTGAACATTCAGATAACGCACTTCCAAGTTCAGATGAAATTTTTTTGTGCTATTTGCTTTACGTCGCACCGACACAGATAGGTCTTATGGCGACGATGGGACAGGGAAGGCCTAGGAATTGGAAGAAAGCGGCCGTGGCCGTAATTAAGGTACAGCCCCAGCATTTGCCTGGTGTGAACATGGGAAACCACGGAAAACCATCTTCAGTGCTGCCGACAGTGGGGCTCGAACCCACTATCTCCCGATTAATGGATACTGGCACTTAAGCGACTGCAGCTATCGAGCTCGGTCAGAAGAAATAAATGTTGGTGATTTTAGGAGAGACTTCTGAGTGTACCGTACGTCAATGCAGAATGCTGCAAGGCGTGGTACGAAAAAATGTATTATTCCTAAATTAGTGGCTTCTTTGGATAGATGCCAGCTGAGTGTAAAAGATTCTGTATACGTCCTTCAGGCGACAGCAGAGGAAACTTGGTCACAATACTGAAGAACTCTCTATTAATAAATCTTCAATTCATCGAATTAGACAAAAGAAGAGAAGAGAACGTTCTGAAACAATTAAATCTGATTTCACGAATGATATACCTCCAATTCTTACTGTTCATTGGTATGGTAAACTGTTGCCTGCAGTGAATGTCAGGGACCCACACAGTAGCGGCGATTAGGAATTGGAACGGGGGGGGGGGGCAATAAAATGTACAGAACACAAAAAGTACCCTGGTTTCTGGGATATAACGGGGGGCGGGGGATATACATCAAAATTGAACAAAGAGCTACAAAACGGTAAGGTTTTTATACTCTCTGAGTGAATTTCGACAGAGAGGTAAACGATGACAGTTTACAAATTTAAGTACAGTAATAATAGTTTCTTGAGATTTTCGTTCAATACTATACACTAAAAACTTTCACCAAAGGAACAATATTACAAATAAATAAATGATTAACAATTAAATAATGATTTGACTACACACTATGAAACTAACAGATACTAAAAGACTGCCAGACTGAAGAATGCGCGCGGCAAGCGGGTGAAACACCACAGTGTCCATGACCTTGTCAAAAAGTATAGCCCTGGTGCCCTTCTTTACAGCACATGCAAAGTCTCCACTATTTGCTGTGACGCTATACAAAATCGGTTAGCCGCAACGAACGACATTTTGTACGTATTTTCGCTAAAACGTTTGTTAGCAATTGAAGAAAAGAAAGAAAGAATTAGCTGATAAGGTAACAGGGCTTGTAAAAAATGCATTTTTAATAATTTCTCGTCTCATTCGTGACACTCTGAAAAAACTAAAAATACGCTCTCCTGGGACGATGCATCGAGCTCGATGGATGGCAAGAGCTATTTATTGTTTTAAAATGTTTCTGCTAAGATCACAACTTAAACTATCCAGTGTAAATGAAAATGCCTTAAGAGATGTCTCTCTGTTCATTGGAACTCATTACGTCAAACAATGGCTTTAGTGCAGTGCAGATGTAATAGCACCTTATCAAGATTTCTGCTTATTAAAAGTTCTAAAATCATTCCACAATTTCAAAAGGAGCTCTAAAGAAATTAAGTCACCATATGTGGTATTTATCAGAAGAATTGTAGCCAGAGAGAATCATCAAATGGTAGAGAAATGTATTCCTCTTTGTGGAGAAATGGATGGACAATGATAATATAAGTTTACTGTTATTCTGACTAGCATACTTTAGTTTTTAATTCGTTAATAGTGTGGCGCAATATTTTGGATTTGTAGTTATTGTTGATTGTGATTGATTGGACATGATATAAAAATAATAAGGCCTATGGTCGATTACACTTACTCATAATTATGTACTCAGATAAGTAAAAATTGAAATAACAGTCTAGAATATAAATATACTCCAAAATTGAGACACCAGTCTGACTAGTGTAGTTGGCACAGGCGATATGAGCAAAGAACTGCAGTTTGGCGATGTAAACAGTAAAGACCGTGGGCACCTTTACACTGTGAATTCCCAGCATTTAACAAGATGCTTCATTAATAGGAGACTAATCAAGTTATGTTTCAAAATCCAAATCGCAGCTAGTGGGCAGAGTTTTGCGCGAAGCGTTTCGCTGAGACCTTTCCAGAAGTTTTAAGTGGTAAGTACAGATTGGTAAGAAAAAAAGGGAATGCTGAAAGGACTATCAGGAACGTACAACCACTCAGATTAGCACAACATTTTTATATTACAAATACCAATAAAAATATTGGTTACATAGGCAAGTTTTAGTGTATAAGCTGATTTTTACAGAGTAGACGACGAGATTTAATTGAAACCAAGAAACTAAAAATTTTCGTAATAGTAATTCGTAATAGTATAGATTCAATCATGAAGAGAAGAGAAACATTTTACAAAATTTAATACGCAGGACTAATGAATAAAGTTAGATCCTGTAAATGACGACTAGATTACAATATGACTAAAACCCTATTATAAAAACAGCACTATGTTTAGTACGGTATATAAAAGCACGAAGGCCACTGTACAATAAGAAAACCACCAGGGTCACCTAGAAAGAGAAAAAAAGGAGCAATAGGGGAGAAAAATCAAAGGGCTGGCGAGGGACGGGTAAGGAAGATTTTCAGCCTGCATAAAAGTTTCCAGAAAGTTGTTAAGCCATGCACACAGTTAGGGGTACACACTGTTCCAAAACAGTGACCCCGCTGCAGGACCGTCTTCTCCCTCCTGGCTGGCTGTGGCGTCGCTCGTTGCTGGCATTTCTGTGCCTCCGGGCGTTCAGAGGCTGCTACCCAGGCCCGGCCTGCGAGCACCTCGTTCACGATACAAACATCCAGCCGTCGAAAATTCAGATGTGATGTTGCAGTTAAAATAAGATATCGCATACGGGCCAGCCGTAATGCGAGTCCGAACGCCTCCCTCCACGCAGTTCGTCACTGGATATCGCCCGCTCCCCCCGCGTGGCAATCGACTCTCTTCTACATTGCCTCCGACATGCTATTAGTTCTAAGAAGAAAAAGATAGCGGGGAGGAGTGGGAGTGTGATACTACAGGAGTAGTCCCCATTCTCAGCATGTTACCAGGCCAGATGTGGTGATGGGTATGAATAGTGGTGTAATCGGGTAATAAGGGTCAGGACAAAACCACATAGGCGGAAATAGAAAGATGCCTACATGTAAAACCTGACATTTTGTAGATAGCACATGCAAGGATGTGGTTCTGGAGAGGTCCAGGTAATTGCGTTAGTTGGGAATAGGTATCATGCACGAGTCATAAGCCTATTCCTTGCCAGTCCAGTTATTCAGGGGATCAGTCCTGAGCACTGCTGTGGCTAGCGCGGGCCTTGCCGGTTGCCGAGCCATGCGGCAATAGCCACTAGGGTCTGTCGCACCGCCCGACTCCCTTGGGGTCCCTCGTACCCAGTCTCCGATCACGGAGAATGAGGCCAAGCTCGCCGAGGCGGAGACCTGCTGGATGGATGCGGAACATGGTGCCGGGCCTCCTTCCTCTCTGCCCGCGCCATGGCCCGGTATACTGGGCAACTACGATGGATGGCTGGGTGTCCCCCCGCGCAGTTGGCGCACACCGGCGCCCCTCTAAGTGTAGCGCAGGTCGTGTAATGATGATTACCACCACAGCGGTTGCACCTCAATGGGGCCCAAAGCTAAGCTGACGGTGGCCCCACCTCAAACAGCGGAAACACTGCAAGAGCTGATGAGGGGGACGTTCTGTTCTCACCTGTCTGCCACTACACGTTGAGGTCCACTCCTGATCGGCTCCTCGTTCGGCTGCCTTCCCCGTAGCAGTCCTGGGTTGCGGCTGGTTGTCCCTTTCCTGGTGGACCAAAGTCATTGTTGTCTTCTTCTTCTTGTCCCTCCTTGCCCGGGAACGGCGTCTGCTTCCTGGCGATGGTGGCCTCTTCTCAGCGGGGGAAGGGCCCGCGTCCTGGGAGCGCTCCTCCTCCTGGCCTGGTGAGCGTGGAGTGGCGGGTGGCCCCGCTGCAGGGCCGTCTTCTCCCTCCTGGCTGGCTGTGGCGTCGCTCGTTCCTGGCATCTCTGTGCATTCCCTGTCCTGTAGGGCGCATATGGATGTCTGTATCGTGAACGAGGTGCTCGCAGGCCAAGCCTGGGTAGCAGCCTCTGAACGCCCGGAGGCGTCCATGATCATGCCGCATTCCGCCTTCCGGGTCGCCTTCCTGGACTGCGCCCGGGTGGTAGGCCTTCCCTGGGTGGCCCGGGCAGATGGTGGACGTTCCTGGTTGGCGGCCTTGTTGGTCTGCGTGTACTTCGTGAAGTACAGTAAATCAACCTGGGTCGCACCATCGCAGCGCTCGAGAGCGCTGCCGTCGTCCTCGGCCCTCGGCTCCGGAGGAGCCAAGAAGCGTGGGTCCATTCCCACCTGCTTGTGCATCTGTCTCCTGGCTGTCTGCGTCCCGGCTATAGACGTCCCCTGTGACATCTGGGTGGCTGTCTCCTGGCTGCCGATGCCGGTAGGGCAGTATCTCAATCCTGGTATTCGGGTGACCTGAAAGTAAGCAGAAAAGCTCCTCTCGTAGTGACTGATCTGGCCCGGATCCATGGGGCGAATGATTACCGCCCAGTTCTGGATGTTCGTGATGGCGTTGGTCGAGAGATCCTTCCCTGCATCCCCCTCCAGCCTAGTGAGGATTTCTATGCTCGATGATGAGGTAGGCCTCCCTGTAGGTGTCGTTTTATAAAGACTGTTTACTTGTTTCTCTACTGTGCTCTTTGGAAGAGTTTTAAATGATGGACACCCTAATTCATGCATGTCGATAATTTCACACATGATGGTAGATACTCAGGCAACCATTCTTTCTTTTCACAACCCTTTAAAAAAACAAGATCTGCTCTTGACAAATGCGCGTTCATCATTAAAGATAGAAAACGATAAGGTACTCCTTTTTCTTCCCACTTCAACCCTAAATTGTTTTCGATCCATTGAGTCTGCTTTTTACCTTCATCTGTTTGCAAACAGTAAGGAAAAGGTGGGCTAAATACTAAACTAACAAGTTTTGGTGGCCACAACACACTGCAATCTAACACAGCCACCTCTTTAAACACAAATTTGTTGCCGTTTACTTTAAAGCCCTGTATATCAACTAGTAATGTTTCCGTCATGTTTGCGTTCTACTCTCTATCACTGTATCTCTAAGACTAAAGCTTTCAGTCAACGAACAGGTTTAAACATGCACAACTATGAAAACGTCATCGCTAAAACACGTGCTCACTATAGCCTTCGCGATGCATGTTTAAACTTGTTCGATAAAGCTATCCCTTGACAGAGGAGGAGGAGGTAGAGGAGGGGGGAGAGGAGGAGAAGGTAGAGGATGTAGCCGCCGCTATCTTGTGTAGTAGCCTCTAAGCGCTAATTAGCGTCGGGAAGGGCATCTTGTCGTAAACTAAAGATAGCCGCCCTTCAAGATAGTAGATGAGAGGTTAGGTTCGCAAATGCACTAAAGTTGTACTGTTTAGTGATGATAACTAACGGAACTTTTCAAAATGCCCGCTACCACGTGCTTAAGGTAGTACCCCTAAAGATAGCAACACGGTGCTCTGTTGATTTAAGATGGCCGCTTGTCAGCTGTAAAAAAGCATGTGGGTTTGTTCTCAATCAAGAGCACGTAGAATTTTTCAAATTGCCCTCTACCACATTTCAAAGTTAGTAGCTAAAGATGGCTGCATGATGCTCTGTTGATTAAAGATGGTTGCTGTCAGCTTGTCAGCTCTCAAAAAGCACGTGGGTTTGTTTCCAAACAAGAGCACGTAGAATTTTTCAAATTGTCCGCCACCACATTTCAGAAGTAGTAGCTAAAGATAGCAGCACTGATGTAAGCGATGTAAGATGGCGGATGACAGCTGTCAGAAAAGCACGTGGCTTTGTTTGCTCTGTTAATTAAAGATGGCAGCTTGTCAAAACATCACGTGGCAATTGCCGCCACCACATTTCAAAGGTAGTAGCCAAAGATGGCAGCACGGTGCTCTGTTGATTAAAGATGGCTGCTGTCACAAAAGCACGTGGAATTTTTCAAAATTATCCGCCACCACATTTCAAAGGTAGTAGCTAAAGATGGCAGCACTGAGGTTTGCGATGCAAGATGGCGGATGACAGCTGTCAGAAAAGCACGTGGCTTTGTTTGCTCTGTTAATTAAAGATGGCGGATAACAGCTGTCAAAAATCACGTGGAAATTGCCGCCACCACATTTCAAAGTTAGTAGCTAAAGATGGCAGCACGGTGCTCTGTTGATTAAAGATGGCTGCTGTCAAAAAAGCACGTAGAAGTTTTCAAATTGCCCGCAGTGCCGTAAAGAGGGCAGCATTAAGGTTAGCGATGCAAGATGGCGGACGACAGCTGTCAAAAAAGCACGTGGAAATTACCCGCCACCACGTGCCTATAAGGTTTAGTGCCGTTAAGATAGCAGCACTGAGGTTAGCGATGCGTTGTTGTTAAGGTTTTGTGCCGTTAAGATGGCAGCACTGAGGTTAGCGATGAAAGATGGCAGATGACAGCTGTCACAAAAGTACTTGGCTGTCAAAAAAGCACGTGGCATTATTTACAAATTTAAATCTCACGCTAAGATTCAAATTTCCCGCCCATGATGTTTAGTGTCGTAAAGATGGCAGCACTGAGATTTAGCCCCGTCAAGATGGCAGCACTGAGGTTAGCGGTGCAAGATGGCGGATGACAGCTGTCAAAAAGCACGTGGCTTTGTTTGCAAATTCAAATCTCGCGCCAAAATTTAAATTTCCTGCCAAAATTAAAATTTCCCGTGCTATGACGTCATCAGTCACGTGACCCGCTCCGCTGACTCTGATTGGCCCGCTGTAGGACACACACAGCTCCCGTACTCCAGCCCTACAATGGGATAACTCGAGACTTCAATTCCAGTTCAAGAGGTTGGCACTACGATCTGCTCCACAAGAGAAACAAGCTCCACAGCACAAAGTAGCTCACCCGGAACAGGCACCTCCGACAGTCACGATCGACGTCAACATGCAGAACGACCCTCCATCTGTTACCACTACCACCACCAGCAGCAGCACCACCACTCCTTCCCAGCTTGCATTTTCCGCTATATCTGGCACTAGACTCCCTATCAGTCACTTCCGTTTCCTCCAACCCAGACCATTAAGCACACATTCTGTTTTACTTTCCCACCCTTCCCCCGACTTCCAGGACCGCCCCCCACCCCATCCCGCTCCCCTCGCCATATTCTGCACTCTACTCAAATTCAACTGCGCCAGGAGGACATTGCAGATATCCGAAGAACTGCTCCAGGAGTCATCATCCAGGTCAACAATGCAACCGTTCTACTCACCACTCTAATAGGACCTCACCATTTAGGATCAAGCACCCCAATCCTTCAACCGCTTCCATCCCTACCTATTAAATCTCCACCTCCTCTTCCGCGCTATAGACTTCTCAGCTGAATAATACGAGGTGTAGACCCCTCTATTACTGAGGGCACCGTCATTGCGGAGCTCACCGCAGAAGGCATCCCAGCTAAAAGTGCATTCCGAATCAAGAACGCAACAGGCCCCACCTACATGGTGCGGATTCATCCACACATCAGCCGAAGGCGTCGACCGCGTATTGGCCAGTGGAGTCTCCTTCCATTGACATCACCACAAAGTGGAGCCATCCCGTGCCCCGCCGCCACAATCAATCGGGTCTGAGCGATGCCTCGTCTATAAACAATCACCCCACCACTCACTGCACAACTAAAAATCCCATATGTGGCCACTGGAGTCAAAAACAATCTAGACCCCGATCACCCAACAAGCATCAACCCTCCTCCGCCCCCACCTGTGTCACACTGTGGGGGTCGCCATTGCAGACACTGCCCTTCACCTCCCCCAAACAACCTGAGCTCATAGTCCCCATTACAACCATCAACACGCCTGCATCACCAAACCTTCTCTTTTCTCACCACCTACAATCGAAGATCTCATCTGTTTCTTAACCATTTCGTTACTCAGTATTCATCCCTACAACAGATCTCTAGTCCTTAATCATTTACAAGCCGCGGTAAAGCAAACCTTCAACCTTCACTTCTCAACCTCTTATTTTGGATTAACTTCTCATTTCAACTCTGAAAAAAAATTGTCTAAACCCACCCACAGCTCTCTCAGTATAACAAAGAAGCTCCTTCTTCCATGAAGTGTACAATCACCAATGCTGTCACTTATATTATGTTAATCGTAGGTTGTAAATATTCTAAGAGAACAACGCATCACGTAGGCATAATAGCATATTTACAAATTCAACTGTCTGCTTTCATATTAGTACTTCTAGGCGTAAGACTCAACGGAAAACTACCAGTCAGTTCCTTGTTAAAACTGTAGAATTTATTTATAAATTTATATACGTGGAGATTTATATTTTTAATTTTTCATAATACTACGATATATGTATATAAACAAACCCTGACCAATCAATCACTAATTCTCTGCCGTTATTGTAAATAACAAAATAAATAAATCTGATCGTACGTTGAGAATCTTGGCAATAACTGTAAAGAAGAGAATTGATCCAAACAGTACTATGCATTTTAAAGCCTCCATCACGTGGCTAAATAAGTTCAAAATAAGAAACAGGATCGCTTGCCGGAATACATTTTTTAAATTACAAGTTGTTTTACGTCGCACCGACAGAGGTAGGTCTTATGGTGACGATGGGATAGGAAAGGGCTAGGAGTTGGAAGGAAGCAGCCATGGCCTAAATTAAGGTACAGCCTCAGCATTTGCCTGGTGTGAAAATTGGAAACCACGAAAAACCATCTTCAGGGCTGACGACAGTGGGGTTCGAACCGACCATCTCCCGAATTCTGTTTACTGGCCGCACTTAAGCGACTGCAGCTACCGAGCTCGGTACCGGAATATAAACCTCAAAGAGCTCATGCATTTGTGGGAGAAACCATATTTATTAATCAGGAAATTGCGCCCTTTTTAAACTCAATCGTCAGGATTGCAGTAGGTAAAAAATGATGTAGAAAAAGCGGTGATTGCAGAGGACTTGGCTTAATAATTATTATAATATGAAATACCTGGGCTTGTAAAACACACGACCGAGAATGTCTTAATTTATTATAAAACTGATAAACCACATTTCAAAACAACAAAAATCGCTAATTATAATTATCTTAATGATCACTACGTTAATCTTGAATGAAATGAAATAAAACCTGGGCAAAGCTAATATACACTGACGGACAGTGACAATGCAACACCAAGGAGGAGTGGTTCGAAAGGGATGAAAGTTGGGGAAAAAACAGAGACGGCACGGATGAATAATTGATGTTTATTTCAAACCGATATGCAGGTTACACAATGCGCACGGCATCGACTCAGTAGGATGTAGGACCACCGCGAGCGGCGATGCACGCAGAAACACGTCGAGGTACAGAGTCAATAAGAGTGCGGATGGTGTCCTGAGGGATGGTTCTCCATTCTCTGTGAACCATTTGCCACAGTTGGTCGTCCGTACGAGGCTGGGGCAGAGTTTGCAAACGGCGTCCAATGAGATCCCACACGTGTTCGATTGGTGAGAGATCCGGAGAGTACGCTGGCCACGGAAGCATCTGTACACCTCGTAGAGCCTGTTGGGAGATGCGAGCAGTGTGTGGGCGGGCATTATCCTGCTGAAACAGAGCATTGGGCAGCCCCTGAAGGTACGGGAGTGCCACCGGCCGCAGCACATGCTGCACGTAGCGGTGGGCATTTAACGTGCCTTGAATACGCACTAGAGGTGACGTGGAATCATACGCAATAGCGCCCCAAACCATGATGCCGCGTTGTCTAGCGGTAGGGCGCTCCACAGTTACTGCCGGATTTGACCTTCCTCCACGCCGACGCCACACTCGTCTGCGGTGACTATCACTGACAGAACAGAAGCGTGACTCATCGGAGAACACGACGTTCCGCCATTCCCTCATCCAAGTCGCTCTAGCCCGGCACCATGCCAGGCGTGCACGTCTATGCTGTGGAGTCAATGGTAGTCTTCTGAGCGGACGCCGGGAGTGCAGGCCTCCTTCAACCAATCGACGGGAAATTGTTCTGGTCGATATTGGAACAGCCAGGGTGTCTTGCACATGCTGAAGAATGGCGGTTGACGTGGCGTGCGGGGCTGCCACCGCTTGGCGGCGGATGCGCCGATCCTCGCGTGCTGACGTCACTCGGGCTGCGCCTGGACCCCTCGCACGTGCCACATGTCCCTGCGCCAACCATCTTCGCCACAGGCGCTGCACCGTGGACACATCCCTATGGGTATCGGCTGCGATTTGACGAAGCGACCAACCTGCCCTTCTCAGCCCGATCACCATACCCCTCGTAAAGTCGTCTGTCTGCTGGAAATGCCTCCGTTGACGGCGGCCTGGCATTCTTAGCTATACACGTGTCCTGTGTCACACGACAACACGTTCTACAATGACTGTCGGCTAAGAAATCACGGTACGAAGTGGGCCATTCGCCAACGCCGTGTCCCATTTATCGTTCGCTACGTGCGCAGCACAGCGGCGCATTTCACATCATGAGCATACCTCAGTGACGTCAGTCTACCCTGCAATTGGCATAAAGTTCTGACCACTCCTTCTTGGTGTTGCATTTGCTCTGTCAGTCAGTGTAAATCGATCTCAAATTAACGCGGTGAGTTAGCAACAAAATCCCTATGGAATACAACTAATAAGTATTGTTTCATTACAACATTCGTTACAAAGTTATTTAATCATGAATTCATTCTTCGAATTAAGCCGACGCTGTGTTAGACGAAGTTTAGAACCTTAAAAAGTGACAATCCACCGTATATTCTTGATCTATCCCCTTGAAAATGTCATATATTGGATCCGTTGAAAGAGGCACTGAGGGGTCGGCGCTTCTACTTGGACAATGAAACCATGGCATTGTTCGCAACTGATTCTCACCCAAAGGAGTTCTACAAGCTTGCTGAAACAGAGGGACAAGTGCTTGTGCAACTTTGGAGATTACTTTTGAAATAAACCATGTTGATTTCATTCTGTAGTCCCTGTTCCGCTTTGATTTGATCCGCTCTTATATACGGCAGTGTTTAGGAAGTGTACCTTCATCTGACAGATTAAGGGAAATTATCCCATTTAGCATGTTTTACGTATATTATTAAATATGGAACAGAAGTTAATTTGCCGAAAAATTGTAGATGACTGGTTTATGTCAAAAGGGGTCACTTTATGTGATCGCTTATCACTTCCTACCTTCGTTCTGCTCCTTCGGCCTGCGGTGCTTGATTTCACGCATGGAATAGAAGATATCAAGTACGGTACGACGCACGTTATTATTTAGCTCAACATGAGTGAGATCAGTTATTCCCGTTTCCACGAAATCAGAAGGTTTATTTCTCGACGTTTGAGGTGAGTTACAGGCCTCCTATCACTATTGCGATTGCAGCTTAGATGAAGTGCAGAGCAACGACATAGCCCAATGGTCCCCTTTGGGAATTGTGCGTACGCTGACCCGCAACACATATACCGTACAACCTTATCGTCGGTTAACTGTCGGAGAATATTCGTTTTCTTCCTGGCCTCTTATCAGTTTTTAGGATGGGCACTATACTGTATGTAGATCTGGCCTAGTTCTATGGCAGGATGCCCTTCATGACACAACCGTATGTAGAGGGACGTATTTACTGTATTTGCGTGTGTCTGTGTTGTTTGGTAATGTGATGTGTTGTATGTATATGAAGTAGTATGAGTCAAGAAGAACATAAACACCCACTCCCTGAGCTATAAGTAAATCAGATGCGATTAAAATCACGCGATCGGGAATCGAACCTGTGACTCCTTGAACCTAAGACCGCTGCGCTGACCATTCAGTTAAGGAGTCAAATTTTTGAAGAATATTCAGTTTAAAAAACATATTTTACGAATCCGTACCTACTAGTATACGCATCTCAGACGACTGATGACCACCGGCATAGCTCAAAGGCAGATATTCAGGAACATTGTGATGACTGAATGGTACATTTGTATAATGCTGTAAAATAGGAGTATAAGTTATATTTATTTATTTATATTTATTTATTTATTTATTTATTTATTTATTTATTTATTTATTTATTTATTTATTTATTTATTTATTTATTTATATATTTATTTATTTATGTTGAACACTTAGCAGTCTGCACGAAATCCGGCTTAATCCCCAACAGCTTCACCTTCAGCTGTCATAGATGGCCCAGGCGTCACTAAAGAAGTGTACAAGGGAAGAGAGGTGCGAAGTAGTTTCGAGAAGCTTTTATCACCAAGCCAGAAATTACTATTACATATCAGTCTGCAAAGCCCACTGAAATGCATGTACCGAAAGACCCTATGAGCGACATTTTCACACTATTCCTAATAGAGAGTGGCTGCAGAAGGAATCGCATTACTAGCATCACTCATACCTCAGTCACTTTCATATTGTCAAAGACAAGAATGAGACTGAGACAGATCAGTGAAAGTAACAAATTTGTTCTTCTTCTTTTTTTAAAACTTGCTTTATATCACACCGAAACAGATAGGTCTTATGGCGACGATGGGATAGGAAAGGGCTAAGAGTGGGAAGGAAGCGGCCATGACATTAATTAAGGTATAACCCAGCATTTGCCTGGTGTGAAAATGGGAAACCACACAAAACTATGTTCAAGGCTGCCGACAGTGGAGTTCGAACTCACTAACTCGCGAATGCAAGCTCACTGCTGCGCCACACTAACCGCACGGCCACTTGCTCGGTAAATTTGTTCTAACTCATACTAGAAGATAGTGCACTGTAAACATTAGGTCTCATCAGCAAAGGCAGATTAATTTCATAGCGAGACTAATACATAATCCTCATTCAAAAGTGTCTAAGGTAAGTTATATCCATTTTCACTCTCCTTCGCGAATGGTGAGTGGCCGTGGCGTAAACATTAGAAACCACGAAAGACTTCTTCAGTTCTGTCGACGATCAGGTTCGAACTCACGGTGCCCCGAATGCAACGAAACAGCAAGCAACACGACTCATTACGTGTAGTCAACTCACTCGGTGTGAAAGGAATAATCCTAGATATGCTGAAGAGTCACAGCATTTCACTTTCAAATCTGTAATGAGATGCTAAGAAAAGGAAAAATTAGTTGGTAAAATTCTTACGTGCGGTTTGTATATGAATTTTGTCTTTTCGACGAAGGATTAATTCAGGCCACGGCCTCCACCTTCCCAATCCTAGTTCTTTCCCATCCTTGCGTCGCCAAAAACCTTTGAGTCACTCAGCTTCGACTACCTGGTTCTCTCGCGTCGTGTATTTTAGAATATAATAGAAATATAAATATATTTACTTATGGCCTGTACGGAGGTGACTTTGCTTTGCTTTTTGCTTAATTACAAGTAGGACCAGAGTAGGGGCTGCCTGGCCGAGGCGGTAAAGGCGTGCTCGGTTCGCCCGGAAGGACGTGGGTTCGAATCCCCGTTAGGTAGTCGTAAAATTTAAGAAACGAGATTTCCACTTCCGGAGGTGCATATGGCCCTGAGGTTCACTCAGCCTACACCAAAAATGAGTACCAGGTTAATTCCAGGGAGCAAAGGCGGCCGGGCGCAGAGCTAACCACTCTATCCCATCACGTGCCGAGGTTAATAATGGTGGAAGCCTTTACCTTCCACTCCTCCAAGGGCCTTCATGGCCTGTACGGAGGTGACTTTGCTTTGCTTTGCTTAATTGCAAGTAGGACCAGAGGTCCCTTTGGCTGTAACTAACTGCCACCTTAACTTAAATGTATCCATATTCATATACACCGCCTCTGTGCTGTAGTGGTTAGTGCGATTAGCTGCCACCCCCGGACGCCCTGGTTCGATTCCCGGCTCTGCCACAAAATTTGAAAAGTGGTACGAGGACTGGAACGGGGTCTACTCAGACTCGGGAGGTCAACTGAGTAGAGGTGGATTCGATTCCGACCTCAGCCATCCTGGAAGTGGTTTCCCTTGGTTTCGCACTTCTCCTCCCGGCAAATGCCGGGATGGTACCTAACTTAAGGCCACGGCCGCTTTCTTCCGTCTTCCTTGTCTATCCTTTCCAATATCCCCATCCCCTCGCAAGGCCCCTGTTCAGCATAGCAGGTGAGGCCACCTGGGTGAGGTACTGGTCATCCTCCCCAGGTGTATCCCAACCCAGAGTCTGAAGCTCCAGGACACTGCCCTTGAGGCGGTAGAGGTGGGATCCCTCGCTGAGTCCGAAGGAAAAACCGACCCTGGAGAGTAAACAGAAAAAGAAAGAAAATAATTATTATACAAAATCTAATAAAAAGAATACATAAAAGAGTGTAAGATACATTTACCTACTGAGGATAAAAAAATAAGATTAAAAACTGAACATCTAGGAGATTACAATATTACTTTTACCATTTCAGTAACATAGACTCAACTGAGCCGTATCCTGCCGGCCCATAATAATAATTAGAGTATTATTTGACCCAATATGTAAAATTTATTCATAAAAGTTACAGTCTAATATGTTAAAGCATCGTATCCCAAGATAGTTGATACCGGATGTTGAGCAAGACAGTGAGTCGCTGGACATTGCTTCATATTTCCGTATGACCGTGAGAAAGGATGGTGTAACCAAGCGCGGGCCTGGATCGACACGTGTATTAGATGCTGACCAAGCAATATATTTCAGCCAATGGAAATTAAGGACTTGGGAAACATGGAGGCTACACCGCGCCAAATCTTAATTCCAGAATGACCAACGTGCTCAGCTGCTAAAGTCACTTTCTGTAGGTAATCGGTTTTCCACAGTTTCAGAAGTCAGATATATTTGGAAATGTAATATAAAAATTGGTGGAAGAGATTTGCTAGTGTTTGAGCTGTGTTATGTAAATATATCACAATAAGTAGTGTGTCATCATATACGACGAATTCTCTGATTGGTGGTTGGTTCAGACACCCGGGAACCCCAGTATTAATGGCGTCACCGAAGCCTCCTCAGTAACCCAAGCTCTGGAGAGCGTCACTCTGTGTTAAAGACTTGGATAGTGCGGAAGCACCAACTCTGTATCTCTGTGTTAAATGCTTGGATAGTGCGGAAGCACAAACTCTGATTGGTGATCGTGGTTAACGTGGTGTTATTCCAGTAACAGTAACTGGTTCTCAATGATACTTTAAATTGTGCAGTTGGAAAATTTTAATGTACTTGAATAAATGGAATAGTATAATTTTAGCAAAGTTTACTTTCAATCGATAAAGACGGTGTTTAGTGACCGCTGTGTAACAAGTGTAGTGGAAACGTGCTATTGTTTCACTACTTCGCGACGGGCGCGTTTTCGCGTGGAACTTCCGTAACGAACCGTGTGCTGCTTTTCAAACTGTATTTTTACCCTTTAAGTGAAGTGTGTAATATATATGTGAATCAGTGTGTTTAGCTGATCTTTTAAACAGAAAGGGTATTTCGGCTCGTAGCATTAAGCAGTGAAGATATTGTCAACTAAAGTCCTCTGTGTTTCCAGTGAATTATTTTCCAGCAAGATGATGGCCACAACCGTAGAAGAAGGAAGTGCATTCCCACATGTTAATGCTGTGATTAACATGGAATAAATCCCTCAATTAGCGGGGATGTAAGCTGCTATCCTGGTATCTCGAAGGTCGTCGATTCAGATAAGGCGCATGTGTTATTTATGGCATGATATATAAATTATGTTAAGGTACTAGGGCAGTGTAGATAGGATTTATAACTTCATGTAAAGTAAGCCTGACGGCATGTGTTTGTTTAATTTTGTTATTATGATAGTTTCGGATACGAGAATAATGCATGTTTATTTTATTTTCATTTTGCTTTATGATTAGATGTTTGGGAAAATGAGGGATTGATAGGATTAGTTGTTGTTTATTTACATATGTTACTTAGCGTAGGATATTCCGAGTTTTCCTTAAATATATGCTAGAACGGCTAGATTGACAGGTTCATCTTTATACAACGTTAAACACGTATTACTTCATTTTATTTCGGTTATTCAGAGAGACAGGTATAGCTATTCTGCATGTAGCATGGTTTTACAGAATCTGACAGAAGGAGCTGCAGAACGCCGTTGTTAAAATAAGATCTTTGAAGTTAAGTTGGATTCTGTTTGCCTGATGGTATGCAAAGGACACGAACTGCGTCTCATAATGTGGAAGGCCAATGGGATTCATGAGAAATAATGAGATAAAGATTGCATGCTGAATTATAATGTATTGGTGCAGGCTGATTGTATGCCTGACGAGATAAAGAGTATTGTGCAGATGTGTGTGCCTGCCTAGTGTCTTCTGAGTGTATATTGTGATCAGAATGGACAGTGTTAATTCCAGACTATTGAGTCTGATGTTGTTAAATGGCCCAAGCATGCTAAGAAGGAATGAATATACGTGAGTTTCCGTGTAGCCGATGAAAGGCGTTATCTCATGGCAAGCTGATTTCTGGCCTGTGTTTATCTGTAGGTGTGAAGGAGACAGTATTTCCTTGTGGCAGCCTCGGGAGACAAAATCCAATCTTTAGCATAGTGAAGTTCAACATTTCTTTACAGCTCGTAATCTACCCGGAAGTACATGACGGATGACCGCGCTGTTGAGCGCTCAAACGCAGTAGAAGGAGGCAATGTTGCCCATTGCTTTCTTCATGATATCAAGGGTTATTTATATGTTTTCCCCTTACAGGATGATGTTTTACATTGTTATTTGTGATTGTATACCTTGTCTCGTTGTTTTAAAAGGGAACAGCCCGAGTGCTGAAGTATTGATGGTTTATCTAGTTCTGTCTAGATCTTTTGCAGTGAACCGGGATTCACATTAGAATCTGTGTAGCATTTAAGACTTTACTCGATATCCGATGTATATAGATGTGTTTAGTTTGATTATTTGAATTGTTGTAAATATAGTGTAGGATTTGCCCCTAGTATTTTGCATAACTTACATAGCGTCCATTGCGTCTTAATTATTTTTCTTTTCGTCGTAACTTTTCTTTATAATGTAACTTTTATTTTACGGAAATAGTTTGACGACTCTCGGGATTAACTTAACTTTGAAACCGTATCGTTGGGATGCGATAGTGTGAAACTCCATACGGAAATACCACATGTCAGTGTTTGCGTACACTTGTTGCCATAAGTTATAAACATTGGACTATTAGAAGAAGCTCAGTCTTGATGTATATAGTGTTCTTTATTGAACTTGATTTTGATATCAAATTTGGTATTATCATTCAAGTAACGTTCTAATTTCGACTTATTTCTAATATTTTGAGTTCTTTTTTTTACAAATTATTTTTCTTGATTTAATTGTTTTCTTGGGATATGATCGGGGATATTTATTAATAAATCCATCTTGCCCCCTATGATTGTTTCTCATTCGTGTTATACCTCCATGTCCTGTCATTGATTGATATTTTAGAGTATGAACTTTGACTTTTTATCCTGACCCAACCGACAACCAACCCACTCTCTGCCCAACACTGAGTTAGTCGGATGTTCATACAGGAATGGAGGCATCGTCCTAGTGGGTATTTACCCCTGGGTGCGGTACACTACTAACAAGGAAGAGAAGACATAAGAGAAACCTAAGGTACATTTTAATGCCGAGGATGAATTAAGAATAAAACTGAACATCTAAAATGAATCGAAGAGATTATGATATTTCGTACTCGGATTTTTCCCACCAATCCCCATAGTTATATGGAACCATATGACGGCGTACTCGCCCTGATTGGGTCATGGTCATATGAGGCCACACTCCACAGAGATCGATAGTCAAGGGACCTTTTTAGTCTAGAGACAAATGTCATCTCATCTGGATTCCCAATAATGATCCAAATCGATGAGCTAACAAATACGCTTACGACTATGCGACGATCCACCGCACCTCGTCCGTTCCAAGATATGAACCCCGGCCTCCCAGGGCCGTAGTACGTCTGCGGCGCCGACTAAGTAACATAAAATCTAACTTATAGGCCTAGGTGAACGGAGGAAATTTAGGATGCATTTTATCTCGGCAAATGATAAGCATAAAAACCTTAAAAGAATTTAATAACTCTTGTTAAAATAAAACATGATCAAATGCATGAATTAAACCTGAGTAGCAAAAATATAATTAAACAAGACAAATCATCTGGATTAAATAAAGTCTTGGAGATCTCACTCCATTCGTAAAATTTTACAGATAACTTGACCACATTTTGATCACTAATTGATCATAAATGTCCTTCAATTAGTTTCGATTTGATCAACCCCTATATTATTAACATGGCGTTAAGTACACGATTATCCAATCCACAAACACTAATTTGAAACATGGTTAAATACAACACCAAATATTTTGTAGATGCAAAGGTATTCCTTATAATCTTCCATCTCTATTTAAAAATACAACACTTTCAATAACTTGGAGTTCGCTTCAGAGTGGTCACCTCATTATAATCCTAACCCTCATTTCACATACAGCTGTGAGAAAAAATGAAACGCTTCCCGTATAATTATGACACAAACAAACCACTTAACAGATGTCGGGTTTGGAATCGAACCCTTATCTCCATGAATACGATGATCCATAGCCATACAACTACAGGGAATGAACCCTCTTCACACAAACCAACAACAATGAAAGAACTCTCGAAATCACGTTCAAAATAGAGACAATATTTACACATAAACCACACTCAAATCCATAAATCCCTGAAAGAAATGACAAATAAACAAAAACACAGATCACTGGCTGTATTCCTTGAAGCAATTAAGTTTGTGTGTATTGGGAACTCCACAATGTACCCTGGGACTCGAACATGTGGCCTCTAGCGCACCTTCATCAGAGGACCCTGAAAAATCCCTATATAAGCTTTCTTTAGGAAGAAATAATACCAAAATGTGACGTTCATTATTTCAAATCTTTACTGTAGCAAAATGGGAAAAACAATTATCAATAACTCTTCTAATGCGAGCTGTGTTTGCGTGAGCACCCGGCCTTCATTTCTGACGTGGAGGCTTTCATTCAGCAGAGCCATTCCTTTTAGCAAACCCGGTCGTGGCCGCTCCCTCTACGACCATAAATCTTCACGCAGGGTCTCACCTCTTCTCGGGCTAAGAACCTCGTCTCAAAACAATATCTCACAACAACGAAACATATTCTCAAGAAACATTTGCGGCAATTATCCAATTCAGCCGCTCCATTGCATCATATTCAGTGCTCAATTTAATTAATGCTTTCTCTTCACACTTCGATAAAATTATCCCGTCAAGCCGTCTCACTTCGTCACTTCTCTTATTCCCAAAGGCCCGGTTTCACTCACAGCTCATTGCATAGAAGATCTCCCTACGGTTTTCTCAAAGCTCAAACTTCACCAAAACATACTATAGATATTTTAACGCAACAATAACAAAAATGACTTTAACTAAAGAAAAAATTAAACTCAACTGGTAATACGGATGTAACCCTATCTACACTGGGTGGACGTAGCTTCGAGTCCAAGCACGGCGCATTTTCACACGCAATATACAGTCATCACTATCTCTATTCATGCAAACTAACTACAAAATAAAAGATTACATTATAGACAGAGTGCATTGCTATTCCCACAACTGACATATTACAACAAGAAATTTCGAAGACCCTGTCATCATGCAGAATAAAATATGAGTGATTATTTGAACCCGAAGAAATATATTCGTTGGCGTACCAACAACACATTAACGCTCTTCCCTCTATCTAAAGCACTCTCAAAGCTTACTGAAAATTCAACTCCATGCACATGCATTGCCACAAATGAAGTTAGGGTGCTTGACATATATCAGATTCTCTAGTCTCCATTTCCCATCTAATCTGACCTGATTTAATAAAATCTTAGACCACTCAAGCTATTCCTTACTTGAAAATCCAAATTTAACACATTGTTATAATCCTATTCTAACATTATCTACATATTTAAAGAAAGGAAATTACCCCGCATTCACAAACATTTCAAATCAATGTACTTAACGCCATGGTGGGTTGTCCATCGTTCGAACCTCGGGGAGGCTCCTAGGTGTTGTTTAGACCATCTTAATATTGGTTCACATCGTTTTGCATCCATTCTGGGTGTCTTCATGATTCTTCGTTCGTAAACACTGGAAACAAACTAAGAAACACCACGTTTATTGTTAATCCCGTCACAGTTTATTAGGCTTCAATACTAAAATAATAATGTTATTTGCTTTACGTCCCACTAACTACTTTTTAAGGTCTTCGGAGACGCCGAGGTGCCGGAATTTAGTCCCGCAGGAGTTCTTTAACGTGCCAGTAAATCTACCGACACGGGGCTGTCGTATTTGAGCACCTTCAAATACCACCGGACTGAGCCAGGATCGAACCTGCCAAGTTGGGTTTAGAAGGCCAGCGCCTTAACCGTCTGAGCCACTCAGCCCGGCAGGCTTCAATACTAACGACTTCAACTATATTATCCGTTTCTACAGATTATGGAATGCTCTTTCACGGTAAATGATTTATGCACACACTAGCACAGTTTGTGCATTACCCGTTTATGAAACGTCAATCCTCTGAATTCTACTGATACTTCCATCTCTTGGTGTTACGCACAATGTTACTTTACGGCAGACTGTTATATATTTACTGCTACACATTATGCGATGCAAAAAATTGTGGTGGATTCCTACATTCGAGTCTCCGTCGTAGTTTGTGTACTTCTGCAGAGAGAAAATTTTCTCGATATTCTGACACTAACACAGTTTATACACTTCTAGTTTACAGTGGTATAATTTTACATAGAACTTATCCTCTATCAATTTGCGTGTCCCTCCACACTATCTCAACCAGCTCGCACGATATAACCGACACGAGACTTGTCTTTAATACAACGGCACCGTATTAATTTATGCTTCTCACTCCGGAACAACGGCACGTTCCCACGACACGATCTCACGGCATGAGATGACGACACATTCTAATGATAGCTTTTATAACATCCCGATCGTCCCGTGAATCGAATTTTCACCACCGCCTATAATGTCACCACAATTACCAATACACTTTACGTAGTCTTTCTGTTGTATGTCCGGCCCTCCCTTCTCGCTCAGCCAGCCAGCAGCACGCGCGCCTGTGTATCATTCTGCTAGCTTCGACGCGCAGCCCTCAGTGCGCGTGCCTGACCATCGAGTGTACTATAAATAGGAGCTCCCTACCTGCTCAATCGCCCACTCGCCCCGGTGTCCAGCTCCAGAATACACCCTACGTCGAGCACGGAGGCTACTCCTCTTGAAAATGTGCTTCGACCAGGTGGACTGAATTTCTGGAAGTACGAGGTTTCACCTCTGGTCACCGCTCCCTTACCTGTTTCCACTGCCTATGTTCCGTAATTCTTTTACAAGCCATTTTCATTCCCTAAGTTATGCAAGCTCCCTTAGTTTCGCTAGGTGGAATTTCTTCAATCAATTGAACTTGCTTTTTAGGAATTCAGGCACTTCAACAAACAAGGACTCTCAAAGACATTTATGTTAGTGTGCCAGATAGTTTTCGACTATCAACGTGTCAATTCACAAAGACTATCTTTTCAAGATAGAAGTGTATATAAAGACTGTAAACCTGTACATATTGTATAAAGACAGACTTTTCTCAAGATTCAATATTCCTTTTTGCTTCAAAATAAATTTCAGTTATTTGTGTAAATATCATAAAGTGAAGCAATAAAAGTTGTGTTTTGTAAACTTCAACCTTGGTTACAACACTTTCCTACCGCGTTACCGATAACTTGCGCATTACACGACCGAACAAAAGGCTAGGTCAGAGCACTCGCCGACCGCGTGTCTGCCTTGAATACTTCGCGTCAAGTGTCGTTCTCCCCTAACAGGCAGGCTCGTTTATAATTTCACCCTGGTTTGGAGATTAGTTAGGGAGTTGTCCCCACTCCAATTCTCATTTCTTACGCTCTACGGATCCGACAGTACTGGCGATAGTATTTATTGTATGGCCAATGGATAAGTATCATTTGATGTGATGCGGAAACCATATCGATCAGTAGATTAATTATTATCCGCGATCAAAAGTCATCACTCCCCCTGGGATTCCCCATTTGGCGTCTGGGTTCTGCGCTAGCGTGGGCACGCTACTGCCGATTACATCATCTTTGGCGGCGTAATTACATCCACAATGATATATTAAGCCCACTTGTAATTTTGGCAAGGATCTAATATCCACAGTTTTGACATGTCACTCTTTCCTTATATAATTAAGGCGATTTTCTAGGAATATGCCATCTAAAATCACATTCTCACGTTGGTATTACTGTGATCCGGTCGTTGTTTATGGGGCGGAGCTATCCACATATATCTTCCTTCCTTGTCCTCCCTTGGCTCTCGCTTTCACTTTGAGGGTTTTTCAAGACATGAAACTCTTGATTTCGGCGCCACCCAGTCGGATATGTTGCGCAGTATGAAGCAACCTCTCTTGCATACTGACAAAGAAACTCGAAATATATCTTCGTGATAAAAATTCATATTGAATAAATATCAAAATTACCGATACGGTTAGAGTACTGTGTAATTTTGTTGAAAATTCACTTACATGGCTTAATAAGTGGAGAGGCATCGGTCTTTAAGACACTTTTTCTGAGCTTCGAAACTACTCGACTGTATATCACATAGTTTAGGGCCATTGTATAATTGAGAGGAAGTGAAAGTGAACGACTTACTGCACTTTACCGCACGATGCTGTGGAACCTGTAGGGTGTTAGCTGTTGACCCATTCTCCCGATCGTGCACTTGATTTATCTAAACAAAGGACTTGGTCAAATATGAGGGAGCATTAGATTTTAAAATTCTCAGCAGTAAGCAAGCAGCTGAGTATGATCGTCTATCCATGAGTTTCAACCACTCAGCGGCTTTGTATTAAGATGTTACACGAGAGTCTTTACCAATATTGAAGACGAAACGCACACAGGCGGGCCTCCGACGGTGGCAGCTAATCACACTAACCACTACATCACAGAGGCGGACATTATTATTATTATTATTATTATTATTATTATTATTATTATTATTATTATTATTATTTATTCATTTCTTTATTTCTTAATCTGTTTATCCTCCAGGGTGGGTTCTTCCATGGACTCGGCGAGAGATCCCGTCTCTACCACTTCAAGGGCAGTGCCCTGGAGAGTGAGACTTGGGATAGGGGATACAACTGGGGAGGAGGACCAGTGCCTCGCCGGGCGGCCTCACCTGCTCTGCTGAACATGGGGCTTGTGGTGGAGGGAAGATTGGAAGGGATAGACAAGGAAGAGGAAGGAAGCGGCCGTGGCCTTAAGTAGGTACCATCCTGGCATTGCCTGGAGGAAAAGTGGTAAACCACGGAAAACCACTTCGAGGATGGCTGGTGGGAATCGCACCTCCTCTACTCATTTGTCCCTTCGAGGCTGAGTGGACCCCATTCCAGCCCTCGTACCGCTTTTCAAATTTCGTGGCAGAGCCGGGAATCGAATCCGGGCCTCCGGGGGTGCCGGCTAATCACACTAACCACTACACTACAGAGGCAGATTATTATTATTATTATTATTATTATTATTATTATTATTATTATTAATGATTTCATTTGGACAGACTTTCTCCCTAATGACCAAAGCGGTCGTTGTTCGAATACCGGTCAATAAAAGTGAGTTCGACGAAATGGAATTCCATATGGATATCCTAATGGCACAGATTACACGAGAAACTGTGGGTCCCGTAACTTATAGATTAACAGCCAAGAGAGCCTTCTAGCTTGATTCTGCTTTTTTGTAAATGTTAAATACCGAGCGAGTTGGCCGTGCGGTTAGTGTCGCGCAGCTGTGAGCTTGCAGTCGGGAGATAGTTGGTTCGAATCCCACCATCAGCAACCATGAAGATGGTTTTCCATTCTCACACTAGGCAAATGCTGGGACTGTACCTTAATTTAGGCCACGTCCACTACCTTCCCAATCCTAGCCCGTTACCGTCCTTTCGTCGCCGAAAACCATCGATGTGTCAGTGAGACGCTAAACAAGCAGCAAAAAATGTATATTATCGTATATATTAATGCTTCAACACCAATTTCTGAGTACTCTTGCTGGGATGTATTATTACTGGTCAAAAAAGTAAGCTCCACGAAAAGGAATGTCACGTCCTACTGCTTCGATTTACACGTAAAAATGTACGTTCTCTGGCTTAATGATTAGTAGTGAAGAAATACTCTGAACTTGCTTTCGCTTTATCCTCTTATTTGTGGTGTTGTTGATGATGTAGACAATTTCTTTCTTTCTCCTCCAGGGTTGGTTTTACCCTCGGTCTCAGCGACGGTTCCCACCACGGCCTCGCCTGTTATGCTGAACAGTGGCGTATTGGGGGGATGGGAAGATTGGAAGGGATAGACAAGGAAGAGGGAAGGAAGCGGCCGTGGCCTTAAGTTAAGTACCATCCCGGCATTTGCCTGGAGGAGAAGTGGGAAACCACGGAAAACCACTTCCAGGATGGCTGAGGAGGGAATCGAACCCAACTCTACTCATTTGTCCTCCCGAGGCTGAGTTGACCCCGTTCCAGCCCTCATACCACTTTTCAAATTTCGTGGCAGAGCAAGGAATCGAACCCGGGTCTCCGGGTGTGGCAGCTAATCACACTAACCACTACACCACAGAGGCGGACAATGATGATAATAATAATTATTAATTAATTAATTAATTAAATTATTATTATTACTATTATTATTATTATTATTATTATTATTATTATTATTATTATTATTATTATTTACTCCTGTTTTGATATTCTATCTGAATCTCGAAGTCTCGTTTTTGTTTCATTTTGCTAGCGGTTTAACGTCGCAACGGCGACGCAACTATGGGAAAGTTGCACCCTGGTGTGAATATAGGAAACAATGGAAAACCATCTTCAGGGCTGCCGACGGTGGGATTCGAATCCTCTATCTCCCGAGTGCAAGCTCAAAGCTGCATGACCCTAACCGAAAGACTAACTCGCTCGGTCTCGAAAAATTAATTATATGACCACATTTAGCTGAGATTAAATAAAAGTCAAATAAAATCGTCCTTCAATAAAAATGTGTGCCATCCTTGATGACAAGGCTGGCAACCTGTTGCCATGACGACGGCCGTGGCGCGACCAATGAGGAAGCCAGGCCCCTCCGCTCGTCTGTCCACGAGCAGTTGACTCTACACCGCATAGAGTACACTGACTGCGTTACACGTACATTCATTCACACATCATGTTCCGCTGTAGCACGGTGGGTCTTCTCTTCGTGGCGGTGACAGCCGCTAGTTTGAACGTAAGCAGAGAGCGCTGCCTCTCCGACCGCCTCGCCGTTTACCACCTTGAGGTTCACACCCACTGGACACGAGAGCTCTTCCCCAAGCAGTTTCCGGAGTGGCGCCCTCCCGCGCAGTGGTCCAAACTTGTCGGTAAGCCTCAGCTTCTTTTTAATTGGTACCGGTAGCGCTTTCTTCGCACATTAATTCGAATCTCGATGGTGTATGCTCTTCCACTCCCCGCCGTGACTGTGCCTTATTTCATGTGCCTTTCCAAATTCCAGGCCTAAATAATAACAGTTGTGATAGGAAGGCGTGTCACGAGATTGGTACCAAGGTGCCCATAATTAGAATTCCGGGCAATGCATGTGGTATTTTCGAAACTAAAAGTCATGTCCAAGTGGTTTATGTTCTACATAAAATTGTAATATAGTGGCCTATGACATAAGAACTATTGTCTCGCAAAATTTCAAGCATGCTGATAGTTTCCACAGCATGGGGCCGATGACCTTAACTGTTAGGCCCCTTTAAACAACAAGCATCATGATCATCAACATCATCATATTTTCCACTATGACACAGGTTGTCAGACAGTTATCAACTACGCGGGACTAATGACTAAAAATGACCCAAGACGCTAAATTGAAGAAACAACAACAACGAGTAATACAAATATGATTCTAGATTAGCTCCATACAAACGTGTTGTTATTCTTCTGTTACGGTTGAATATTACTGACAGCTATCTGGGTGGTTCATGTAAAATAGACACACACTCAAGTTTTCTTAGAGTGTATCTTGAAGAACCCTTGAAAATACGATAGAACATGGGAAGCAATGTTTAATATTTTTATAAATGGACCACTATGTCTTTATAATGAGGTATAAATTAATGTACTTTCATGTCTGTAAGTGGAATATTGATCAAAAGTTGATATATATTTGCAGCGCATTTTTAACGTTGTGAATGAACGTACGGGTGTTGATCTCAAAAATCGTAAACTGTACCTATTCAAATTCTGTAAAATAGAGGTAACACTTCACTAGGCCGAATTTTCTTTACAGTGCCTTTCCAAAGCCTTCAGGTCCAGATCGATAGAAAATGTAATTACAGTTCTTTACCCATTACACTTTATTTGTAGTTATGCAATAACTATTTTCTCAGCAGTAGGTTCTTGTCTAATTTGTACTCCAACGTGAGATTCTCGTGGAGAGGAACGAATGACAAAACGGAATATACAGTGGGTGAAATGGATCCCTCGGAAGTGTTCACGGGACGCACTTCGAAAACACTAAAAGAGAGCACTAGCCGTCTTCTTATCCTCATGGATACAGCGACTAGCCAATCCCTCTTTGGCAGTTCCGCGACTCGTCCCTGACTGAAGGAACAAATCAGGGGCGTAACCAAGGGGGGTTACTGGGGGTTAGGACCTCCCCCTACCCCATGGAAATTTTACAAAAAGAAAATAAACGGAAACTGATAATAAACAGTATACTAAATAAACATTCAGAGACATAATTGTAGAACCAACAGATCTGTTGAATATATTTTGTGAGAAGCATCGAATATTGGATTTTTTATTGTAAACTGAATACACCATTCGCTGTAAAACTGTTGACATTGATAGTATTGTTCTGGTTCTGTATTTTAATCTAAGATTTTGTAGCGTACTGCAATCTGAATATCAACATAATTCACTTGTATCAGTGTCCTTGTAATGACAAATATTGCATGCGCGCACCACACACGCACAAGTACCTTCACTCTGTTCTGTCATCAGTTTGTAAGTATACCCCCCTCCACCATCGGCCGATTCTGGCTACGCTACTGAACAAATATTACAATGACCTCACTTGTTCCACCTTATTGTATAGGCCTATTAATTCATACCGATCTTTTTCACATTATCTCATAAGAACAGCAAAACCATCACCGTACTGGTCATCTTGGAAGAGTGGAAGGTAAATACATCCAATATCGTAACTCGGCACTGGATACAGTGGTTACCTTGCCTTTGCCCTCACGAATTAACCTGGTACTAATTTCCAGTGTAGGCTGAGTGAACGCCAGGGCCATGCCCGTCTTCAAAGTGCAAGTCATGTATCTAACTTATTTTTAACTTCATAACGGGAAATCAAACCAGGTCCTTTTAGATTAACAGAGCACGCCTTTACCATCTATACTAGACAGTCTCCCAAATGATCTCAAACAAAAAGTAATAGATCAGAACATAGCAATAATTACAATAATACTTTCCGAAAATGTAACTAAGTATTGTAGCTTACTACATATCAGATATTAAAATTATTAATTTATAAAGACTGTCCGTAAGTGTTTTCAGTTAATTTCTTTCAAATTAATCAAGGTACATTTTCTCCTGCATTGCTGATTCGAATTGAATTAAATGTGTTATGATCATCCATTAATATCATTTATTTTAAATTTCGCTTATCAAAAATTCTACTTGTTACTTTTTCTTGGTGGCTCCAGTATGTTTTCATCTGTGTCTTTGCACAGGCCTAGAACTTAGAACTATACTGTATGTAGCTAGCTGCCACTGAAGTCCAAGTCTCATTTATGGCTGTGACATTGTGGAAGCTGATGGGTTATGGTGGTGCTGAGTAATGACTAATGACATTCGGAGCTTGATTAGTGCGTCTGAGTGTTATGAACGGTGTTACTCATAAGGTCAGCGTTCTATAGTAACATTTTTCTGGTTCAGTGAGTAAAGCAACTGCAAACCACCTCACTCTTCATCTTGCCTGGTGCACATCATTTTGACGCCACCATCGATTCTTTCCGGTTTTCATATAAACACACCGAGCTCGATAGCTGCAGTCGCTTAAGTGCGGCCAGTATCCAGTAATCGGGAGATCGTGGGTTCGAGCCCCACTGTCGGCAGCCCTGAAGATGGTTTTCCGTGGTTTCCCATTTTCACACCAGTCAAATGCCGGGGCTGTACCTTAATTAAGGCCACGGCCGCTTCCTTCCACTTCCTAGGCCTTTCCCATCCCATCGTCGCCATAAGACATATCTGTGTCGGTGCGACGTAAAGCAAATAGCATATAATCACACAACATTCGGTGGTGCTCTTTGATATTCAATCATCAATCAACCATCATTGATCTGATATAGAGCTGTCGTCCAGGTGCCAAATTCCCTATTAGTGGCTTCCCTAGCCTTTTCTTAAATATTTTCAAAGAACTTTCAATGTTAATGAAAATTTCCCTTAATAAATTATTCCATTCCTTAATTCCTCTTCCTATAAACGAATATTTGCCCCAATTTGTCCCCTTGAATTCCAAGTGTAACTTCATATTATTATCTTTCCCGCCTTTGAAAGCCCTGCTCAAACTTATTCGCCATTTCTCCACTGACAGCTTGGAACATTCCGCTTAGCCGAACAGCTCGTCTCCTTACTCCCAAGTCTTTCCAGCCTAAAGTTTGCAACATTTTCTTAACACTACTCTTTTGTCGGAAAACACTCAGAGGAAATCCTGCTGCATTCCTTTGAACCGTTTCCAGTTCTCGTATCAAGTATTCTTGAAGTGGGTGGATACTACTCACTAGAACCATACTCCAACCAGGATCCAACCAGCATCAGGGCTAATTACCTAACAAACAAAACTTCAGATTTATTAAGGAATAAAATTAATTCTCCTGTTCCTCACACGAAAATTTAAACATTGAGCAAAACATTCATGAAATCTTAAATACTGGTACTGTTTGTTCAAATGTATTTAAAAAAATCATCAAATACAATACAGTTTTGGACCAGGTTTGAACAGTAATTTTAGAATAAGTGTACCTTCAATAACTGACGATCGGATTCATTAAGATATATTACAAAATTTAATTATTATCTAACCCACTATTCCTTAAAGCTAACAATGTTACGTTAATCTCCCGTTAAAATAGAACACGTTCTTCAAGAGGTGTTACATCTTGTATGGTATTATCATGAAAAGGCTATCACAATCAGGTCAATGCCACCTTAATTTGACCATTTCCATCAAGCCTGAAAATTTGGCTAAATGGTCCGCATAATGACCTTCGGTTCAAAGGGTCCCGGGTTCGACTCCCGGGCCAGGGATTTTACCCGCGTTTGGTTCACCCTTTTAGATTAGGAGCTGTGTGTTTTTTCTTAGCCTTAGTACACACCTTCATTCTTATACAGTATATCACACTCCCAGCCACCACAGGAACACACAATAGTGAATACATCCTTCGTATAGGGCATCCTTCCAGCCGTAAAACTTGGCTTATTCCATACTTAGTGCTAACCACAAGTAATTGAGAAAAGACCAGGAAAGAAGGCGCAACTTCAAATCTCTAATTATTGATGCTATTGATTACGATTGTAATAACAGCAAACGGTGATGGCTAGAGAAATTGTTGGTTATGTACTACATCCATACGGCATTTTAAAAGGTGTATACAGGACCGTCCCTTCGATTTACGGGGCCTGGACTACCGGGCGAGTTGGTCGTGCGGCTAGAGGCGCGCAGCTGTGAGCTTGCATCCGGGCGATAGTGGGTTCGAATCCCACTGTCGGCAGCGCTGAAGATGGTTTCCCGTGGTTTCTCATTTTCACACCAAGCAAATGCTGGGGCTGTACCTTAATTACGGCCACGGCCGCTTCCTTCCAACTCCTAGGCTTTTCCTATCCCATCGTCGCCATAAGACCTATCTATGTCGGTGCAACGTAAAGCAGCTAGCAAAAAAAAACGGCGCCTGGAGAGAAAGTAAATTGCGGGACGAAAGTTGTAGGTGGAAATTCAATATTCAGAACAAATAACTTACTTCGCGCCAACTTTGAATTTTCATACCTGTGATTAAAATATCTCACTAAATATTTAAAGCAATAAGAAGTTTTATTATTATTATTATTATTATTATTATTATTATTATTATTATTATTATTATTATTATACAATACAGTACTTTGTATGGGTTAAACGCCATTTATGACCTATCAAATGTAATCAAATCCATTCTAATTACAACAAAATATAATGAATTTAGGACACCCAGGTTTAGAGTTTAATAATTTACAAGTTCATAACTGTTCCACGTGAATTTTACAACAAAGTTGTGCCATGCTAAAGCGTACTTCAGATATCCACCCCAGTTTATCTTAAATATAGCTATTGTTGATGTAATGGGCGCAATTCTTGTCATCAGGGTTATAAAAATGTCTTACAAAATGATGGTTTATTATCGCCTCTAAATGTTTTGAATCCCTAAAATTTCAGCAAAATATAGCAGATATCTTAAATTCAGTAGGTCAAATGGACTACATCGCTATTGACCTAACCGAGGTTTTTGATGGGGTAGATCATGGGAGTCTGCGGTGTAGTGGGTAGCGTTATTAGCTGCCACCCCCAGAGGCCCGGCTCTGCCACAAAATTTGAACCGTGGTACGAGGACTGGAACGGGATCCACTCAGCCTCGGGAAGTCAATTAATGAGAGGATTGTTCGATTCCCACCTCAGCCATTCTCGAAGTGGTTTTCCGTGGGTTTCCCACCTCTCCTCCAGGCAAATGCCGCGATGGTACCTAACTAAGGCCACGACCGCTTCCTTCCCTCTTCCTTGTTTATCGTTTCCAATCTCCCCCCCCCCCCCCCTCCAACCACCAAAAGGCCGCTGTTCAGCATAGCAGGCCTGAGCGAGGTAATGGTCCCCCTTCCCAGTTGTATCCCCGACCCATTGTCTCACGCTCCAGGACACTGGCCTTGAGGCGGTAGAGATGGTATACCTCGGTGAGTCAGAGGGAAAAATCAACCCTGGAGGGTAAACAGATTAAGAATGTAAGAAAGAATATAATGAGAGACTACTGACGAAAACGAGGCCTGCTGGACTAGACAAAGATGTGATTGACTGGGAGGCTAAATTTCTCGAAAACACATCTCAGAGAATTAGAGTAGGTAAATCTGATCCTGTAATTATGAAGATGGGGGTTCCACAAGGTAGCATCATTGGATATTTATGGTTCGTTATATACAAATGATATGCGTAATGAACTGGAATCACATATACTTTTTTCGGATGAAGTTATACCGACTAGATTAATAAATGAGATACAGGATTGTGAGCGAATGCAAAGAGACTTCGGAAAATGTTGTGAGATGGACAACAGACAGCGATACGCTGGTAAACAAGGTGAAAAGTCGGGTTATAAGTTACACCTAGGGGAAAAATCCTCTGAGTTTTCATGATAGTGCTGATGGAGTAGAAGTACTATGAAATCTTAAGAACCAGTACTGTTTGTTCAGATTTATTGAAAACATCATAAACAATACAGTTTTGAACCAGTCTGAACAGTAATTTTAAAATAAATACACCTTTAATTACTGATGATCGTATTAATTAAGATATCTTAGCAAATTCAGTTATTAAAATTGATCCACTTTCCCTTAAAGCTAGCAATGATATATGGGAAAGATCTTCCTAGGGTTAATCACATTAACGGAATTGTAAATAAATGTTACAGATCTCTTCATAATAGTTATGAGGGTGTTTATGGATTGTAGTAAGGATGTGAAGGAGAGGGTGTATAAATCATTGATAAGACCTCAATTAGAATATGATTCTAGTGTATGAGACACTTACCAGTATTACTTGATTCGAGAACTGGAAATAATCCAGTGGTGAGCAGCACGATTTCTTCTGAGTGATTTCCGACAAACGAGTATTGTCACGAAAAAAATGTTTAGGCTGGGAAGAGTTGAGAGTAAGGAGACAAACTGCTCGAATAAGCGGCGTATTCCTATCTGTCAGCGGAGAGATGGCATGAAATGCCATTAATACACGAATAGCTAAGCCTGAATGGAGTTTTTAAAAACAGTAAAGATTATAATAAGAAGTTAAAGTTGGAATTCAAGAGGACAAATTGGGGCAAATAGTTGTTTAGGGGAAGAAGAATTAGGGATTGAAATAATTTACCAAGGAAGATGTTCGATAAATTTCCAACTTCTTTGAAATCATTTAAGAAAATTCTATATAATTAACTTATAAGAAATCTGCCACGTGGGTGACAGCCATAAATGAATCGGTTACACTTAAAACCCCGTAAGTCACATTTTTTTGATAATTTCGATTTATGTGACAAAATGAATGTTGAAGGGTAGATACATCATTTTGTGTCGAACTCCCGTAAGTCTGCTGTATGCTGTAGTGTATACAATGGCCGGGAAGGCATCGTCAATATTTGGTTTCGTTTTAAAACTCCATAAGTCACCGACTCGCGGGGTAACAGTGTTTTACCGCTGGAGTGTGCTGTCAGCAGCAGCTGTTGGTAACACGAATTTCACGAATCGCGGGGAGCACATTATTTTGCAGAAGCGTTTCCGATTGTTTTGCACGCATTTCTCTTTCAGACTATAATAATGTTAGTAGCAAAAAAAAAGAATTAGAAATACGCATTTATATACAGTAAGTGTAACAAAATATAAACAGTAAGAGTGAAAAAACTTCATATGTAGAACAGGCAGTAAATGAAATCAAAGAGGAATTTGGGAAGGGAATCACAACCCAAGGAGAGACAATATTTTTTTTTATTGGCTTTACGTCGCACCGACACAGATAGGTCGTATGGCGACGATGGGATAGGAAAGGGCTAGGACTGGGAATGAAGCGGCCATGGCCTTAATTAAGGTGCCCGGTATGAAATGGGAAAACACGGAAAACCATCTTCAGGGCTGCCGGCAGTGGGGTTCGAACTCACTATCTCCCGAATACTGGATACTGGCCTCACTTAAACGACTGCGGCTATGGAGCTCGGTGAGAGGAAATCAAAACCCTGAGATTTACTGATGATATTGTTATTTTATCTGAGACTGCAGAAGATCTGGAGAAATTGCAGAATGGTATGGGTAGAGTCCTGGGTAAAGAGTACAAGATGAAAATAAATAAGTCCAAAACAAGAGTAATGGAGCGTAGTCGTACGAAGTCAGGTGATGCAGGTAATATTAGATTAGGAAATAATGTCTTAAAGGAAGTAGATGAATTTTGTGTTACTTCAGTGGCGAAGCGTGCTAGTATCCACTGTTACCACTGGTAACAGTTTAAAAATATAAAAATCGAATATTCTTTAATATTATATTTAATATTTTTGTTTCCTCGCCCGGACGTGTCACGAGAACTCTATTGCAGCAGTTTGCCACCGTCAAAGCTGAGCGAGAGGCTGTTACAACTCCATGCAGTGGTTACGCTTTGAATCTCTTCTAACAGCTACGCGAGTATTACTGCGCCTGCACCAAGCAAGGCCCAATTCCACTCGACACTGAGATGTATCCTACTACGTTCTCCGGCCGTGTTACCACAGTGGAAATTGGAAACAAAAGCTTATAACGTAGGAGCTGAGCTGTTCTGTCCGTTCTTTTCGCCGCACTCAACAGTGCATTGTTACATTATTGTGTTATTGTTTTATATTATAATACGATGTGACTTCTCTTGTTACAGTGTGAATTTATATTTAATTTATGTTATATAAGGATAGCCTATAGGACTGCACAACGTATTAAACATTACAATGACTGCTGTCGTTTCCACCTCGAAAATAAGTGAGTTGGTGAGCCCAGAATGTTCATCTATAATAGAAAGCTTAATGAACACGCCATTTGCGTTAAGAACTTTTGAAGAAAAGAAAAGCATAATTGAAAAAGGTAGACCCACGCCTTCTCTTAAAAATTTAGTCAAAGAATCGAAGAGAACAGTACGATATTTTCATGACTCGTGGTACATATGTCTGGACTGGTTATGTGGTTGTGCAAAAACGAATAATCTGTACTGTTGGCCATGTATTCTATTTTCTTCAGAAAATAATGCTTGGAATAAAGACGGTGTGGACAATTTAGATAGTTTCAGAGTTTTAAAGAGACGCCATGACGTGTCTCAAGCACACATCAACGCTGTTGCACATATGATTCAGTTCGGAAGGCCCAGATTAGAGTTCTGTTTGAGTACAGCTTACAGAAAGAAAATTGACGAAAATAATGAGCTAGTAAAATATAACAGATATATTGTCAGCACTTTAATAGCTACTGCGTGTTTTTTCCAAAGCAAGGATTACTTTTCAGGGGTCATCGAGAAACTGAAGAATCTGAACTGAAGAATCTGATAACAGAGGTAATTACAGGGAGTTACTAGCGTTAATTGCTAAGAAAGATGGCTTATTTCGGCACCATTTAGAAACATCTACAGTTTTCTCAGGACTTTCATCTGATACACAAAATGATATTATTGAAGCCATAGCTGCTTTTATGACCAGCGAAATTAAGGATGAGGTTAAGGAAGCAAACTTTACTTCCGTTATTTTGGAAGAAGATACGGACTTTTCTAACAGAACATAACTCTCGACGATATTTAGATATGTTAGTCCCAAAGGCGAAATTCAAGAGAGATTTTTGAGATTCAGTGATGTAAGCGGTGACCGTTCTGCTGTTTCTCTCTCTAAACATCTCTTTGGAGTGTTAAAAGAATTTCAGCGTGGTGAAAAGTTTGAAGCAGAAACATTTGATGGCGCAGCAGTGATCGGAGGACAGCACAGTGCGTTGGAGAAGTTAGTCAGGGATAAATATGACCAGACTATATTTGTTCACTGGTTTGATCATAGGATCAAGGAATGCAAAGTATTTTTTCAGACCTTGTTCGGGTTACCAGGGTTTTTTTTCATCAACCCCTAAAAGGGCCGCAGTTCTTGACAAAGTAATACAGAGACGATTACCAAAGTAGCGCCTACCCTATGGATACATGCTGGTAGGCTGGTTGAAGTTGTGTCCTCTGTCTATACAGATCTCCGTGAATTCTTCTGAGAAATGAAAGATAACGCAGACGAATGGGACGGTGGAAGAAGAATTAAAGCTAAGGGTTACTATGTTACCCTGCAAGACTTTGATTTCTATTTCCTCTTAAATTTATTTGCTGAAGTGCTCCCTCAGATTGATCTTCTGCATCAGATCCTTGAGAAGCAAATATGTGATATTGCCTTCTGCCCCAAAGAGATCCAGCAGTTTAAAACGTTTTCTCCAGACAACCAGAAATAATATTGAAACTATGTGGTCAAAATTGCAAGACAATGAAAGAAGGCAAGATTACCCTCAAAAGCGCCAGAGAATTGATTTTATAGGAACCAAGAAAACATCGTACCTCCGATTGTATTTGAAAATAATTGAAATCATATCCGTGCTACTATCAGACAGATTTTCTGATATTAACAAGATGGAGTTCCTTCAGTTAATTGTTATTGACCAGTTTAAGAATTTCGCGAAGAAGTTCCCGAACAGTGCCTATCAGTCGTTAGTGAAGACCTATGGACGAAATTTCCACTGCATGAAACTTAAATTGAACTGTCTGTCCTCTACACGAAGCCGGACCTTGTAAAAAAAATGCGTATGACCTCTACCAATATTTGAACACCAGTGGTTTTAAAAAGCATATCCAGAAGCAACGAAATTGATTGACCTTATTCTCACCATCCCAGCAACAACCACTTCCGCTGAAACAGCTCCTCGGTCTCAAAAACGGATATACACCTTCCAAAGAAATTCACAAGTACAGGACAGTCTCTCCGCACTTTGATTGCGATTGAGAAGAAATTTCTGAGTGACTTAATGAAGAGGCCTAATTTATACGATGCCGTGATAGACATATTAGATGCCACAACATGCCGCCGCATTGACCTGAAGTACAAATAGGAAATACTGAGGTAAGCGTTCAAGCTCCGTTAGAAATCAATTTTAAACTTTATGTTTGAGTGCTATACGTTTTGCATGATGTGAACTATTTTCAATTAGTGCATGACCGAGACTGCTAGTTTCTATGATGTTGATCCTCATTAGTGTTCAATATATTATGTTCCATTTCATCATTTTCAAATGATGTTATCGTATACAAAAATAATATAAATTATCAATTATTTCATTTTTATGAAATGACATCTGTACTGCTCATAAAAATGCTGCGGTGCGAGCGACAATATACTCTCAGAAGGAGAGTGGTAACACTTTTCAAAACGTCACGCGTTGCCACTGTGTTACTTGGGTAATAAAATAATTAACGATGGAAGAAGTAAGGAGGACATAAAATGCAGACTAGCACAAGGAAGGAAGGTCTTTCTTAAGAAAAGAAATTTTGCTCACTTCGAACACTGATATAGAGATTAGTATAGCTTTTATATATAATCCACCTTTGAGCTCCCCATTTGCGCAGGATGAATTTTTTTGAGAATTTAGCGACAGAAATTAGACGAATGAGAAGTACGTATGATCAGGCAAGCATTATTATTATGGGCGATCTTAATGCGAGGATAGGGGACAAGAAGCCAGTTTACAGTCAACTTGAGCACGGGGTATTAGTAGTTAATAGCAATAGCCAGGATAAAGAATGTAACAGAAATGGGGAAAAACTACTAGAATTATGCGCGGTAGAGGAGCTTTATATATTGAATTGGTGGTGGTTTGGAGATGAGAGTGGATATAGAGATTAGAAAGATATTTTTTGAAGACTTTCGTCCGGAGCGTGGCATTGTATGGAAGTGAAACATGGACGATAAGCAGCTCAGAAAGAAGAGAATAGAAGCTTTTGAAATTTGGTGTTACAGAAGTATGCTGAAGGTGAGATGAATAGATCGAATCACAAATGAAGAGATACAATCGAGATGGTGAGAGATCTATTTGGCTAAATTTGATCACAAGAAGAGATAGAATTATACTATAGGACACATCTTAAGATACCCACGACTTGTACACTTGGTTTTTGAGGGAAGTGTGGGAGGTAAGAACGGTAGGGGTAAAAAAACCAAACCCCATGTCACTACAGCCCTTGCAGGGCCTTGGCCTACCAAGCGACCGCTGCTCAGCCCTAAGGCCTGCAGATTGCGAGGTGTCGTGTGGTCAGAACGACGAATCCTCTCGGCCGTTATTCTTGGCTTTCGAAACCGGGGCCGCTACCTCACCGTCAGATAGCTCCTCAATTCTAATCACGTAGGCTGAGTGGACCTCGAACCAGCCCTCAGGTCCAGGTAAAAATCCCTGACCTGGCCGGGAATCGAACCCGGGGCCTCCGGGTAAGAGGCAAGCACGCTACCCCTACACCAGGGGGTCGGCAACGGTAGGAGTAGACCAAGGTATATATGACAAGCAGATTAGAGCAGTTGTAGGATGTAGCATTTGAGTAGAAATTAAAAGATTAGCTCAGGATAGGGTGGAATGGAGGGCTGCATCAAACCAGTCTATGGACTGATGACTCAAACACATTTAGGGTACAATGACAAAGAAATATATCCACGAAATATTAATGTACCTTGCAGGTAGTTTGATATTTAACCTAATATTACCGGGCGAGTTGGCCGTGCTTTTAGGAGCGCGCAGCAGTGAGCTTCCATCCGGCAGATAGTGGGTTCGAGCACCACTGTCAGCAGCATTGAAGATGGTGGTTTTCCGTGGTTTCCCATTTTCACACCACGCAAATGGTGGGGCTGTACCTTAATTAAGGCCATGGCCGCTTCCTTCCAACTCCTAGACCTTTCCTATCCCATCGTCACCATAAGACCTATCTGTGTGGGTGCGACGTAAAGCCACTAGCAATAAAAGACCCATCTGTATCGGTGCGACATAAAGCAAGTTGAGACAAAACTAATATTTGCTACTAATGACACACACGGTAATTGAAAATAACTTCTACAACCGTTCTAATTTGTCTTCTGGAATACTGTTTATGAGTAGAGCACCGCTTCATTTAAGAAGCATGTTCCATGTATCACTATGTATTAAAATGTTTATAATATGATTTATTATCTTGTACAATTTAGGCGGAATGTGTTGGTACTGTAAATGTTTATAGCTTTCTGAGCATGAATAAAGCAGGTATACATATCAGTAAAACATATGAGTATGAATTTTGATTTTTTAGTTCTTTAAATGTTGTTCATTTTGTTTTAAAATCCCGTAAGTCACAGGGTTTTAAACTGATCTACAGGCAAAGTTAAAAAGAATAACACATCATATCCTACTTCCACGATGTATTTCCATAAATATTAATCCTCAGAGGCAAAAAAGTTTACAAATAGTTTCTGGGTTATTCACCAGTCAGTTTTTTCTGATTTCCTACAAGTTTACGTTTCGTGACTTACAGGGTTTTAAAAATTACCCTAAAATGCAGATCACTGGTGATTGATTGATTGATTGATTGATTGATTGATTGATTGATTGATTGATTGATTGATTGATTGATTGATTGATTGATTGATTGATTGATTGATTGATTGATTGATTCCTGTGGCAACCCACAGGACAGCCCAGGTGTGTGTGTGTGTGTGTGTGTGTGTGTGTGTGTGTGTGTGATCCATCAATCACTGCTGAACTGCATTTAGGGCAGTCGTCAAGGTGGCAGATTCCTTATCTGTTGTTTTAGTAGCAATTTCTTAAATGATAGCAAGGAAAGAGGAAAATTATTGAACATCTCCCTTAGTAAGATATTCCAATCCCTAACTCCCATTCCTATAAACGAATATTTGCCCCAATTTGTCCTCTTGAATTCCAACTTTATCTTCATATTGTGATCTTTCCTACTTTTAAAGCCACCACTCAAACTTATTCGTCTACTGATGTCATTACATGCCATCTCTCAACTGACAGCTCGGAACATACCACTTACTCGAGCAGCTCGTCTCCTTTCTCCCAAGTCTTGTCAGCCTAAACCTTGCAACATTTTTGAAACGCTACTCTTTTGTCGGAAATCACCCCGAACAAATAGAGCTGTGTTTCTTCGGATTTTTCCACTTCTTGAATCAAGTAATCCCGGTGAGGGTCCCATACACTGGCACCATACTCTAGTTGGGGTCTTACCAGAGACTTACATGCCCTCTCCTTTACATCCTTACTACAACCCCTAAATACCCTCATAACCATGTGCAGAGTTCAGTACCCTTTATTTACAATCACATTTATGTGATTACCCCAATGAAGATCTATCCTTATATTAACACCCAGATACTTACAATGATCCCCAAAAGGAACCTTCACCCCATCAACGCAGTAATTAAAACTGAGAGGACTTTTCCTATTTGTGAAACTCACAACCTGACTTTTAACCCCGTTTATCATCACACCATTGCCTACTGTCCATCTCACAACATCATCGAAGTCATTTTGCAGTTGCTCACAATCTTGTAACTTATTTATGACTCTGTACACAATAACATCATCTGCAAATAGCCTTATTTATGATTCCACTTCTTTACACGTATCATTGATATATATGTATAAGAAAACATACAGGTCCAATATTACTGCCTCGAGGAATTCCCCTCTTAATTATTACAGGGACAGATAAAGCTTCGCCTACTCTAATTCTCTGAGATCTATTTTCTAGAAATATAGCCACCCATTCAGTCACCCTTTTGTTAAGTCCAATTGCACTCATTTTTGCCAGTAGTCTCGCATGATCTACACTATCAAATGCCTTAGAGAGGTCAATCGCGATATAGTCCATTCGACCTACTGAATCCAGGATATCCGCTATATCTTGCTGGAATCCTACAAGTTTAGCTTCAATAGAATAACCTTTCCTAAACTCAAACAGCCTTCTATCAAACCAGTTATTAATTTCGCAAACATGTCTAATATAATCAGAAAGAATATTTTCCCAAAGCTCACATGCAATGCATGTTAAACTGACTGGCCTACAATTTTCAGCTTTATGTCTTTTTATCACCCATGTAACTGTTCGACCCTAAACTTCTCACTAGAGGAGACGAAAGTTAATACCTTGGGACACATGAATATCAAATAAACTATATGTGGCTTGCCCGCAAATTGCCACGCAAATAGAAACAATTAACATTCCATGGTTTCCCATTTCTCTATGTGATGTATGGGCGCCAGCGTTACAGTTTTAAACAAAACTGTAAAGCAAAATTTATATTTACTAGCATAGAGACGTATACTTAAATCACAGGGGTAGGATTTTAAATAATTAACCATTAAGTATCGTTTGAGAAAGAAAATTAACGCAATATAAAATATTTATTATACAAAAAATGAGATGAATCGGAAAAGTTCCTTAAAGCGTGGAGGGATTTAGAATTTACGTTACTCAAATTACTATTGCTTACTTTATCTCATTGAAGCTCACCAATTGCAGTTTCCGTTGAAGTCATCTGGTTTCCGTGGTTACTCGTTCTCTTCTTCTCGATGTAGAATTGGCTCCATGGACATCCTTCCTTCTCTGATGTGGTACGGGCTATCTGGACTAGCACTCCCTAATTGCCTAGTCTTTAAATTAGACATTGGCCCTATACTTGTAAAAACTGATCAGCGTTGATCGTATGAGGAGAAAATTCAGAGATATGAATTTTTCCATGTTAGTAGAAATCTCAATCCAACTGAGCTATACTATTTATACGGTACAGACTTGTACCAAATTCCATGGACTTGAACTAAACATAGTTCTTCGTCAGAAGATTTACTGAATATAACACAAGCCGTAAGCTTGTTTCGTCTCACGCAGATCCGATAACATTACCGCCGCTGAGTAAAGTGTTGAAGCGACAACACACTGTACAAAAATAACTATGTCTCGGAGAGACCACACACTGTCTCAAAATCAATAACGTCGTTCAAAGTAGATGTTCACAGTAGAAATTGCGATGTGAGTCCGTATCCGAGACTCCGTGAATCGAGGAATGCTCCGCGCTACATAATATATCACCGGGCTCTCCCCACTCTCGATAATAGCTCAATATCAATTCTCTATATAACGAAGCATCTGATTCGTAGATCGCATTATCATCTCCCTCTTCTTTCTTTTGACAAGACCAGTAGGCGTGGCGATGATGTAGTCTGCTAACCTAGCCTTGCACGCAGGTCGCTGTATAGTGCCTTGGCTCATGAGTTTAACCCAATGACTCATGTAATTTTCCCCCGCTATAAGAATAACCTTTTCCGTATACACAAATATGAGATGAAATGACAACAACTATGTCTCAACATATTGACCATTTTTACAGTACATAATGAATTCCTATCCTACCTAATATAATAATTTAAATAATAAATGATGGTATAACTATATAATATGATTCCTTGTTTACAAATGATTGACGTAGAATAAATATGTTATTACGAATAATTGCCGATGGCGGATAAACTTGGTATCAAATGATATCGCGTAAAATGATAGTATATTAAATTAGTCTAGCTGGAGAAGCCTGGACGGTTACACCCATTCCTTTATACACAGAGGCTACTACAACAACTCTCCATTCATTTGGTATAGTTCTTTCATGCAGACAATAATCAAATAAGTACTTCAGATATGGTACTATATCCCAACCCATTGTCTTTAGTATATCACCCGAAACCTTATCAATTCCAGCTGCTTTTCGAGTTTTCAATTTTCGTATCTTGAAGTAAATGCCATTGTTGTCATAGGTAAATTTTAATACTTCTTTAGTATTAATCACCTCCTCTATCTGGGCATTATCCTTGTAACCAACAATCTTTACATACTGCTGACTGAATACTTCTGCCTTTTGAAGATCCTCGCATACACACTCCCCTTGTTCATTAATGATTCCTGGAATGTCCTCCTTGGAACCTGTTCCTGCCTTAAAGTATCTATACATACTCTTCCATTTTTCACTAAAATTTGTATGACCGCCAATTATGCTTGCCATCATGTTATCCTTAGCTGACTTCTTTGCTGAATTCAATTTCCTAGTAAGTTCCTTCAATTTCTCCTTACTTCCACAGCCATTTCTAACTATTTCTTTCCAACCTGCACCTCCTTCTTAGTCTCTTTACTTCTCTGTTATAATATAGTGGATATTTACCATTCCTTACCACCTTTAAAGGTACAAACCTGTTTTCATATTCCTCAACAATTGCTTTAAACCCATCCCAGAGTCTGTTTACACTTTTTTTTATCGATTTCCACGGAGCATAGTTACTTCTTGAAAACTCCCTCATGCCTGTTTTATCAGACATACGGTACTGCCTAATAGTCCTAATTTTAATACCTTCCTTTCTTTCACATTTATTGTTAACTACCACAAAAACAGCTTCGTGATTACTAATACCATCTATTACTTAGGTTTCTCTTAAGAGCTCATCTGGTTTTATCAGCACCACATCCAGAATATTCTTCCCTCTAGTTGGTTCCATCATTTTCTGAATCAGATGCCCTTCCCATATTAACTTATTTGCCATTTGTTGGTCATGGTTCTGTCATTCGTATTACCTTCCCAATTGTCATTTGATAAATTGAGATCACCTGCTACAATCACGTTCCTTTCCTTATCGTTTCCCACATAGCTGATTATCTTATCAGAAAATCCTACCTACAACAACTAGTGTTCTGGGTACTGCCACTAGAATCTAAGCATGATAAATGTAGTCTCTAATGACTACTAAGACAAGGCGGTAGGATCAGTAGGCGGTTAGACTTGAACTAGCAGATCAGAATTATGGCATCCACTGACCCAGCAAGTCTGATACCATTTTCTCATCTGATCAAAAAATACATTTTGACATTCGTGTTCTGGGAGTAGAAATGAGAACCGAATGGTTATTACTTACAGAATAATAAGGAAATTTATCGGTATACATTTGATAAAAGAAATTACCTTAAGACCTAAAGGAATGCTTTGAAAATCATTGCTGCTTAGCATTCAATTCCCGTTCACCTTACATAGAATACATGACGATAGACCAACTTATTTGTTTTTCATAATCTAAATAATTTAAGGGGGGCTGGCCTTGTAGCAAATTCGGTGCACCTTTTCTAAAGAAGGTCCTATAACTCGAATGTATTTACACTTTGTAATGTGGATGTCAATGAATGTTTAAACTCAGTGGTTAGTTTCTTTACTAAAATATTGTTTTCAACAGCAAAAAATGTTTGCACATTTATCAAACTTTTCTGATATGTAATCATGAAATTGAAAAAGCTTGTGTTAAAATGTAGCTGGCTATAATAATAATAATAATAATAATAATAATAATAATAATAATAATAATAATAATAATAATAATTGAAATTGATAAAAGTTTCCTGCCTCTACCACTAATAGTTTCTGAGGAAAGGTGGACTGAATTAATTTTCAAATAACAAACTTTCGAGAAACTAAGTTCAAAGAAATAATTATATTTTTAGTGCATTCCTAGTTATTTGACGAATTATCTGGATCCTCTTTCATGTCATTAGCTATTTCTCTTTTAGCACTCCTCCTCTTGTTCCTTGCAGTCTTCTCTAACTCCTTTTGAGCCCTTTTTGCACCTCGATGTCATTCCATGTCACTCTCCTGAAATGCTGTCGCAACGCTGCTTCCAGGTTCGATGCCCAGTTTCCTCAGAGTTTCACATTTCACTATTTTCCCTTTATTCTAGGGAGCTATAACATCATGGACACCAACGTGAATATGCTTAATGCCGACAAATACATTTTTTGGAATACGGCTCCTTATTACGTACATTACTGACGCTTGAATTGGGGTTTTGCGTTTGCTCCAAGCCAGCATTTCTCCAAGAGAGAGAGAGAGAGAGAGAGAGAGAGAGAGAGAGAGAGAGAGAGAGCGCAGGATCAGACAAGACTTTGAAAATCGATCTTACCTCTTCCATAACAACAGCTGGTAAACTGTGGATGTAATGAAATAATTGATCTGTGCCTTTGTATCTATTGTATGTACACCATATCAATCAATACTGATCTGCATTTAGGGCAGTCGCCCAGGTGGCAGATTCCCTATCTGTTGCTTTCCTAGCCCTTTCCGAAATGATTTCAAAGAAATTGGAAATTTATTGAACATCTCCCTTGGTAAGTTATTCCAATCCCTAACTTCCCTTCCTATAAATGAATATTTGCCCCAGTTTGTCCTCTTGAATTCCAACTTTATCTTCATATTGTGATCTTTCCTACTTTTATAAACGCCATTCAAACCTATTCGTCTACTAATGTCATTCCACGCCATCTCTCCGCTGACAGCTCGGAACATACCACTTAGTCGAGCAGCTCTTCTTCTTTCTCTCAATTCTTCCCAACCCAAACATTGCAACATTTTTGTAACGCTACTCTTTTGTCGGAAATCACTCAGAACAAATCGAGCTGCTTTTCTTTGGATTTTTTCCAGTTCTTGAATCAGGTAATCCTGGTGAGGGTCCCATACACTGGAACCATACTCTAGTTGGGGTCTTACCAGAGACTTATATGCACTCTCCTTTACATCCTTACTACAAACCCTGAACACCCTCATAACCATGTGCAGAGATCGGTACCCTTTATTTACAATCCCATTTATGTGATTACCCCAGTGAAGATCTTTCCTTATATTAACACCTAGATACTTACAATGATCCCCAAAAGGAACTTTCACCCCATCAATGCAGTAATTAAAACTGAGAGGACTTTTCCTATTTGTGAAACTCACAACCTGACTTTTAGCCCCGTTTATCAACATACCATTGTCTGCTGTCCATCTCACAACATTTTCGAGGTCACGTTGCAGTTGCTCACAATCTTGTAACTTATTTATCACTCTATAGAGAATAACATCATCCGCAAAAAGCCTTACCTCTGATTCCACTCCTTTACTCATATCATTTATATATATAAGAAAACATAAAGGTCCGATAACACTGCCCTGAGGAACTCCCCTCTCAACTATTACAGGGTCAGACAAAGCTTCACCTACTCTAACTCTCTGAGATCTATTTTCTAGAAATATAGCAACCCATTCAGTCACTCTTTTGTCTAGTCCAATTGCACTCATTTTTGCCAGTAGTCTCTCATGATCCACCCTATCAAATGCTTTAGACATGTCAATCGCGATACAGTCCATTTGACCTCCAGAATCCAAGATATCTGCTATATCTTGCTGGAATCCTACAAGTTGAGCTTCAGTGGAATAACCTTTCCTAAAACCGAATTGCCTTCTATCGAACCAGTTATTAATTTCACAAACATGTCTAATATAATCAGAAAGAATGTCTTCCCAAAGCTTACATACAATGCATGTCAAACTTACTGGCCTGTAATTTTCAGCTTTATGTCTATCACCCTTTCCTTTATACACAGGGGCTACTATAGCAACTCTCCATTCATCTGGTATAGCTCCTTCGACCAAACAATAATCAAATAAGTACTTCAGATATGGTACTATATTCCAACTCATTGTCTTTAGTATATCCCCAGAAATCTGATCAATTCCAGCCGCTTTTCTAGTTTTCAACTTTTGTATCTTATTGTAAATGTCATTGTTATCATATGTAAATTTTATTACTTCTTTGGCCTTAGTCTCTTCCTCTATCTCGACATTATCCTTGTAACCAACAATCTTTAGATACTGCTGACTGAATACTTCCGCCTTTTGAAGATCCTCACATACACACTCCCCTTGTTCATTAATTATTCCTGGAATGTCCTTCTTGGAACCTGTTTCTGCCTTAAAATACCTATACATACCCTTCCATTTTTCACTAAAATTTGTATGACTGCCAATTATGCTTGCCATCATGTTATCCTTAGCTGCCTTCTTTGCTAGATTCAATTTTCTAGTAAGTTCCTTCAATTTCTCCTTACTTCCACATCCATTTCTAACTCTATTTCTTTCCAGTCTGCACCTCCTTCTTAGTCTCTTTATTTCTCTATTATAATAAGGTGGGTCTTTACCATTCCTTACCACCCTTAAAGGTACAAACCTGTTTTCGCATTCCTCAACAATTTCTTTAAACCCATCCCAGAGTCTGTTTACATTTTTATTTACCGTTTTCCACCGATCATAGTTACTTTTTAGAAACTGCCTCATACCTGCTTTATCAGCCATATGGTACTGCCTAACAGTCCTACTTTTAAGACCTTCCTTTCTATCGCATTTATTTTTAACTACCACAAAAACAGCTTCATGATCACTAATACCATCTATTACTTCAGTTTCCCTATAGAGCTCATCTGGTTTTATCAGCACCACATCCAGGATATTTTTCCCTCTGGTTGGTTCCATCACTTTCTGAATCAGCTGTCCTTCCCATATTAACTTATTTGCCATTTGTTGGTCATGCTTCCTGTCGTTCGCATTTCCTTCCCAATTTACATCTGGCAAATTCAGATCTCCCGCTACAATCACATTTCTTTCCATGTCGTTTCCCACATAGCTGACTATCCTATCAAATAATTCCGAATCCGCATCAGTGCTACCCTTTCCCGATCTGTACACTCCAAATATATCAAGTTGCCTGTTATCTTTAGAAATCAGCCTTACACCTAGAATTTCATGTGTCTCATCTTTAACTTTTTCGTAGCTTACAAATTCTTCTTTCACCAGAATGAAAACTCCCCCTCCCACCTTTCCTATCCTATCTCTACGATACACACTCCAGTGCCGTGAGAAAATTTCTGCATCCATTATATCATTTCTCAGCCATGATTCAACTCCTATTACAATATCTGGTAAATATATATCTATTAAATTACTTAATTCTATTCCTTTCTTTACAATACTTCTACAGTTCAACACTAACAATTTTATGTCATCCCTACTTGATTTCCAGTTCCCTGTTCCCTTATCACCGCTCCCTAGGCCATCCCGTTTCCCTGAATGTACCTCCCTATTACCCTTCCAAACAAATTTCCTAACTTATACGTACCACTGCGGTTTAAATGAAGGCCATCCGAGCGCAGATCCCTATCTCCTACCCACCCATTAGGATCTAGAAATCTCACTCCCAGTTTATGCATTACGCAGTTCAAAAGTTAATTTCGTACATTTCCGAAAGAATATTCCGTACAAATTAGATATCAAATTAATCAGGAAATTCGGCACTGATTTTAAGCCAAAACGAAACAGAAATTAGGCCTATCAATTTTGTACATATCTCGGGGCCGGCTCCCCTCAAATATTTATTTACTGTTAATGTCAAAAGCGGGATGGAACCCAGTCACAAATATGAGTATCACATGCACTATGTTAATGTTCTGAAGTCTAGATAACGTGTTCATTAAGCATAATCTTTCATTAATTAACTCATTCATTCATTCAAAGACAAATGTATATAATATAGTAAATAGGTTATAACGTCTAACAAGATATTCCAGAGGTCAAGTGCATAAAATAATGAATTACAATGTTGAGAGTGTAATCTTGTTTTGTAATTGACTTCGTAATGGTAGGTTTGAATGTTGGGAACACGGTGCTATTTCAAGTCACCGGACACACCACATATCCCGAGTATATCAATAATTATAGCAGTAGCCAACGCTTGTGGGATTTCAAAAATTGCCACATCCCTGTAGTTCAGATTCCACGTAAAACTGGAGGTCCCATATCTATGATCACACTGTCAATAGTCGTATGAAATTGCAAGATACTTTAATTACAACTCTATGCACAACTACAGGAATCTCATAAAACAGGTTATAACACAGATTGCGTACGTTCAAAGGGCGTGATAGCCGAGTGGCATGAGGACATTTTGAAATAAAGAGGAACGTCCCAGTGCACGTAAAACTGAAGGTCCTGTGGCCATGATAACTATATCAATATTCACGTAAAACTACAAGCTTGTCAATAACAATAACAAAAGGACAGCCCTACAATGAATCAACAGAACCAACCACGACATCATATTGAAACATCGAAAGAAGATGGGAAAAGCAGTCACAACATAGCAACACGAGAGCATTAAACAGTATGTTGAATCAATAGAGAAAGAGCGATAACTTTAGTTATGTTATTTTCCTGACGTCTTATACCGGACATCCTGTATTTGAATCTATGAACGAAATTTTTAACATTTTTTCACAGTGTTTTTATAAGGTAAAACTAACAGAAAATGGTCTAGTTATTTTCATTAATTAAAATCTGCTTTATTAATACAAAGTCCTTGTTATTAATATAATAATAATAATAATAATAATAATAATAATAATAATAATAATAATAATAATAATAATAATAATAATAATAATGTTATTGGTTTTACGTCCCACTAATTTTATGAATGTGATCATTTCTCATCGCTTCTTTTCCCGCCAAGTGCGGCTTCATCCTTCGAATGCTTCAGAGATTCTTACGCTGGTATCTTCCTGGAGTTGATACATATGATATTGGATATATTTGTGGAAGAGATTAGATTTATAGTCGACATCCTTGACTACGACGAGCTGGAGCGAGTGGCTCAGGCGGTGGAACTGCTGACTTTCTGAGCAGAAGGTGACGGGTTCGATCCTGGCTCAGCCCGGTGGTATTCATGGCGGAAGACCGACATGTAAAACTATTTAGATGGATGTAATTACTGTTTTTCGTCCAATCAGAAGGTACCTTACTCAAATTACCTACTGATCCTTTTACTCTATGAAGCACCGAGCTCGATATGGGCAGTCGCTTAAGTGCGGACAGTATTCGGGACATAGTGGGTTCGAATCCTACTGTCGGCAGTCCTGAAGATGGTTTTCCGTGGTTTCGCATTTTCACACCAGGCAAATGTTGGAGCTGTACATTAATTAAGGCTACGGCCGCTTCCTTCCAGCTCCTAGCCCTTTCCTGTCCCATCATCGCCATAAGACCTATCTGTGTCAGTGCGACGTAAAGCAACTTGTAAAAAAAAACCTCTATGAAGCCATTCCTTCCCTACTTTCCCCACTATATTTCACGATTTCAGGTTTAATTTCATCCCACTCTTTTCTGTGAGTAAGCCGCATTTACTATTAGGGAACATATGTTACTCTTGAATATAATTTACGATTTGTGCAACACCCAGTTGAAAATATTTCTTAGCCTTGGGAACAAATTCAGATCTGAAAGAGTTGACGGGGTATGTTAAGAGGCTTCTTCTTGCCATGTAGCAGTGAACACGTCAATATTATTACATCCCCTGATAGCCTACTTCCATAAAAAGAACGATATAAAATATGGTCTAGTCATCCACATCCTCCTACAATACAAGAAACGAGCGGTATTTCACACGACTCCTACAAATGTTACGCCTGGTGATGTCATAAACGTCTGTAGACAACAGCAGCTCAACCATACTGTGTAGGCTACATTTCATAAGAACACGCAACATGCAAAAGGAAAAAAAATAGATCATAGTAATTGTTAATTACGTCGTTATTTGCTAATAATAATAATCGTCATCATCATCATATATTATATTTATAGTATTTTTCGGAACTGGACATATAAAATAATGTTAAATAATGCTTACTTATGTGAAAGTAAACGACTCAGCAACAGGGGTTTCCTCTTTTTCTGCTTACTAATGTAAATGCACAGCTAGAGCTGCCAACAAACCGCCCAAATATGACTAAAATATGACTCATTTACAATATGCCCTACTGTCAAAATAAGACCGAAATATGTATTTATATTGCAAATCAAACGACTTAATGTGTGACGAGTATCACCGGATTTGCATTAAAAGTTAAGCATGCAAATGAAGGCGGGAAACAAAGTGACTTTTCATGAGCATCCAAACCCTAATAGTAAACGTACTTACATACATACATACATACATACATACATACATACATTATAGACATATATGCCTTTCAGCATTCAGTCTGCAAGCCTCAGTGAAATTATTATAAACGCCTCCACAATCCTCTATTTGTAACTACCTCTGCGGTCACGTTTAGTTCTATAGCTTTTATCTTTAAATCATTAGAAACTGAGTCTAACCAACGTCGTCTTGGTCTCCCTCTACTTATCTTACCTTCAATTACCGTGTTCATTGTTCTCCTAGGTAATTTGTCCTCTCCATTCGCTTCACACGACCCCACCACCAAAGCCGGTTTATTCATACAGCTTCATCAATCGATTTCATTCCTAACTTTGCCTTTATCTCATCATTGAGTACCCTCTTGTCATTGTTCCCACCTGTTTTTACCAGCGATCATTCTGGCTACATTCAAGTCTGTTACCTCTAACTTATGAATAAGATATCCTGAGTCCACATAGTTTTCAATCCCGTAAAGCAAAGTTGGTCTGAAAACAGATCAGAGTAAAAATAGTTCGTCTGGGAGCTGACTTATTTCTTACAGGATAGGCCTATTGTTGGTCGCAACTGCGGCTCACTGCGTTAACTTTACTGCGCCTTGATGCAATCAGACTTACTGCACTACCATCCTGTGAGAATATCGTAACTATATGAAATGATCTATCTGTCTCAGTTTTGTATTCGGAACCTGACATTCAATTCTCTTAGGTTTCCCCCCTGCTGACATCACTTTATTCTTGAAAAACGTAATTTTCATATCATACTCATTGCACTTGTTTTCATGTTCCAAGATACCAAATAGCAGGATTTCAACACAGTTTGCCATTCAGACAAAGTCGTCGGTAGAGGCCAAACTGCTTTCTACATTTCCAACTTACTGAATCCCTCCCTGCCACTTTATACCTTTCAGCACATGGTCCATGTAAACTATGAACAATAAAGGTGAAAGGTTACAGCCTTGTCAAACCCATGAAAGTGCCTAGAACCAATAACTCATTCTACCATCAATTCTCACTGCATCCCAATGGTCAACATAAATGCCTTTGATTGCTTTTAATAATCTACCTTTAATCCTACAATCCTCCATTACGGCTTGTACCTTTTCCCTCCGTAGCCTGCCGTAGGCCTATGCCTTCTCTAGTTCTATGAATACAAACATAAGCGTATTATGACGTTGCATGCTGGGGGCAGTAAAAGCTGGGTGGAGAATTGTCTGTCTTTGTCGGCTAAATCATTGGAGACTGCAAAGCTGATAGCCATGACTAAATGAGAGCTCACCGAGCTCGATAGCTGCAGTCGCTTAAGTGCGGCCAGTATCCAGTATTCGGGAGATAGTAGGTTCGAACCCTACTGTCGGCAGCCCTGAAGATGGTTTTCCGTGGTTTCTCATTTCCACACCAGGCAAATGCTGGGGCTGTACCTTAATTAAGGCCACGGCCGCTTCCTTCCCACTTCTAGCCCTTCCCTGTCCCATCGTCGCCGTAAGACCTATCTGTGTCGGTGCGACGTAAAGCAATTAGCAAGAAATATAATCCTGATGGAAACGCAAGCTATCATTCGCGGCAACTTATTCGATTTCCTTCTATGAACAGCAATAGTAAGGACATTATTAAGTTTATGGAGTACGAAGCGAGTTGGCCGTGCGCTTAGAGGCACGCAGTTATGAGCTTGCACTCTGGAGATAGTGGGTTCGAACCGTATTGTCGGCAGCTCTCAAGAAGGTTTTCCGTGGTTTCACAATTTCACACCAGGCAAATGCTGTGGCTGTACCTTACTTAAGGCCACGGCCGCTTCCTTCCCACTCCTAGTTCTTTCCTATCCCATCATCGCAATAAGACCTATCAGTGTCGGAGCGACGTAAAGCCAATTGTAAAATAAATAAATAAATAAAAGTTTATGGAGTACAATAACATTCCCGTGCCAAAACCTATACCCATCAAGGCAATTATGCTGTAGTTAATGAAATCAGCCAATATCAGTAAAAGGTGCGCTGTAGAGGAGATCTCAGCCTCATGCAGACATGAAGTGTTGCGACTTCTTCCATATCACAGTTTTAATGCCATAGAAATTATCTGGGCTCAACAGAAATCGTATGTTAGGAAACATAACATTACCCCAACGTTGAGTGCTAATGTGTGACTAATTCTGCTTGAAGGAACTGGGGCGGTCGGTCCCGAGAGCGGATCTGTTTGTGTTCTACACACCATTAAGGTAGAAGTGAATTAGGTCTACATGAAACAAGACACAGTAGCAACCAAGATAGATTTGTGATTCACCTAGCAGACAATAACGAGGACGACGAATAGAGTTAAGGTAAATACTGCAGTTTATTTTGAAAAATAGCTAAGCTTCTTGGATATTTTGTGTCCGAACTGCAAATGTAGACTTTTATTATTATTATTATTATTATTATTATTATTATTATTATTATTATTATTATTATTATCCCAGCCCCTAGTTCATGATCTTACTTTCTTTACTGAAAGCGAAAGACTGCTATTAATAATTTTATTTGCTTTACGTCCCACTAACTACTTTACGATTTTTGAGACGCCGAGGTGCCGAAATTTAGTCCAGCAGGAGTTCTTTTACGTGCCAGTAAATCTACCACCACGAGGCTGACGTATTTGAACACCTTCAAATACCACCGGACTGAGCCAGAATAGAACCTGCCAAGTTGGGGTCAGAAGGCGCAGACTGCTATTGTCTATCTGTCAGATCGTAAGCCCAGAGCCTGTTTGATGCTCAAATAGCACCACCAAAGGTTGTACGGTTATAAAGAAACTGCAAAAACCATTGGCGGCGTCAACATGAGGCGTGCTATGCAAGACGAGGAGTGAGGTAGTTTGCCGTTGCTTTTTTCAATAGCCCAGAAAGTGTTATTGTAGAACGCCTAGCCCAATGAGCAACACCTTTCATAACAAACAGACACACTGGTCGTGCTAGCAGCATAAAAGTAATATTTTAATAGGCCAACTTCGTTAAGAATTTACGTTTAGTATTTTAAGGGACCTGCCATTTGTATGTGTGAATAGCACATGGCGATCATTTACGACTGTTTGAAAGTTCTTTGTCGAGTTTAATTGACATTATTTCTTTCTTTCTTTCTTTCTTTCTTTCTTTCTTTCTTTCTTTCTTTCTTTCTTTCTTTCTTTCTTTCTTCGAACATCTGCGTCCCCCGCACGGGTTATGTACGAAGCAAAATATTCTGCGATATCGGTTTGTGCCTGGTTCATGATCAGGTTTTTATATTTATATACATTGTCTTTCTTCTTCTTAAGACGTCGTCTCCAAACGGAGGTAGACGATCCACACGGCCAGCTCCGATCTTGACGTTGCAGCCATGCCTTGGAATTTATTGGAATATCTCTCAGGATCTTTAATGCAGTGGTTTCCCGTTGTCTTCTGCATCCTAATGCCGGTTCCTCCGCCCTTGGGAACAATTTCTTGTCCCCAGGACAATAGAGTGCCCTTACCCATACCCACTCATCCACTCTCAAAGAGACTGTTGGCACTTATTATAGGGGATCTCCGTATACCCTTCATTCGTTAGCCGCCTGCATATAAAATAATATTTTTATATGCAGTCGTTGCCCCCTCTCTACCGCGGGGAGGTGAATGTCAGGATGTCACCGTCATTGAAACAAGGACCAAATGGCATTTCCTTGTTTCTCTGGTTCTTTAGAGAGGTATATTGTCTTTAGAATACATTAAATGCTAACATGTGTAAATAATCGACGCAAAATATGACAACCTTGTTATTGACAGCTTTCACTTGCCCTTTAAACGACACGCGCCCCTTGTGTCCAGAGGAAAGGCACCGACAGGAAACCCTCATTATCAGTAGGGCGGGCCGGGTATTGGGATCATAGGCTGCCCACTGGAGATCCGTTGACCGCCTCAACATTTTTTATCTACATGCTTTCATGTATATACATAGAACAGCGCTGGTCATGAAGAATAGGAGCAAACCTGCGCTAACCACTTCTTTCATAATTAAATACCTTACAGTCGACACTTGCAGGGTTGAACAGCATCAACTCAGCTGCGGCTCATTGCTAACAACTCCCCACTCCAGTACTTCTCAACGATAACTGCTCTAACACGGCTCAACACTGCATCACGACGACACTCTCCCAAAACTCACTTCACCGGGCGAGTTGGCCGTGCGTGTAGAGGCGCGCGGCTGTGAGCTTGCATCCGGGAGATAGTAGGTTCGAATCCCACTATCGGCAGCCCTGAAAATGGTTTTCCGTGGTTTCCCATTTTCACACCAGGCAAATGCTGGGGCTGTGCCTTAATTAAGGCCACGGCCGCTTCCTTCCAACTCCTAGGCCTTTCCTATCCCATCGTCGCCATAAGACCTATCTGTGTCGGTGCGACGTAAAGCCCCTAGCAAAAAAAAACTCACTTCTCCAGCATCACACTACTACGGCACACACTCGACGACGACAACACCAGTCTGTTTGTGGCAAGCCCTCTTGTATATGCTTGGTGATGAAGTTCTGGTATCTTCGGAGAGCTCCCAGAACAGGAACCTACCAACTTCGCCTCACATAAATTCCACGGAGCCACCACACGTAAAGAACAATACAAAGAAGCGCCATCACATGCCCTCTGGCCTGCCGGATGCTCGTCAGCCTAACTCACTCATTGTTTCCATGAAATAGTGAAGGGGGCTTCCAGAGGGCTTGCAGTCGCATTAGCACGTAATAGCATTATACTAGCATTGGTTGATAGTTGGAAAGGAAAACAACAGCAACAACAAAGCATTTCAAAAATTGCCGACAATGGGATTGCTACTTTTTTTTGCTAGGGGGCTTTACGTCGCACCGACACAGATAGGTCTTATGGAGACGATGGGATAGGAAAGGCCTAGGAGTTGGAAGGAAGCGGCCGTGGCCTTAATTAAGGTACAGCCCCAGCATTTGCCTGGTGTGAAAATGGAGAAACCATGGAAAACTATTTTCAGGGCTGCCGATATTGGGATTCGAACCTACTATCTCCCGGATGCAAGGATTGCTACTTAATTTAGCCGCTGTCACCTTCGGAATGTGCACCTCAAACTTCCTAATGTTTCAGCTTCCCAGACCTATATCTGAGCGAAATTATGTTCGGCTACTTCTATGAGTCATCGCTTGACCGCACGTCCCTCCTCAGACCACATTCTCACCACAGCACACCACAAACATTGTCGTCCCGGAAATGCTCCTGTGCACTGGCCTTCTCTACGTAAATTTCCCTGCAATCATGGCAGTTATTCTTGTTGGCATCAGGAGATAGATATCGTGGTCATAAGTCTCGTATACCCTTATCTTATTTTCATTGCCGTAGTTGTTGTAACAGTACAGTAACTTCATTCTCGGCTGCTGGGGAGAGCAGTTCTCAGATGGTGAGAACGCTGGCTTCTTGAACTCAAGTTGGCGGGTTCGGTCCTGGCCAAGTCCGGTGCTACGAAGGTACTCAAATACTGCAACCTTGTAGATTTACGTGCACGTAAAGAAGGTCGTGCGGAAGTCCGTCTTCTTGGTTGAATGGTCAGAGTTGTGAAATTCGGTGCAGTGCCCCGGGTTCGATTCCCGGCTGGGCCGAGAATCTTAACGGCGTCTGGTTTTTCCTTTTAGCACTGGGGCCAAGTGTTTGAGTACTTTCTAATGCACGTCTTCATTTACATACACCACACCACAGAAACACGCAATAGTGAATACATCCATACACACAGGTTTCGCGTTGGGCAAGGCATCCAGCCGTGAATCTGGGCTTAATATATATATAGTACCGACAGCAAGTAGTTGGGGCGAAAAGATCAAGAAGAAGAAAATAACAACTATGGGAAAAAATTCCAGCACTTCGGCATCTCTGAAAACCGTAAAAGTAGTTCGTGGGACATAATATTTAATATCATTCTCGATCGACAGGCCTGTAAATTTGTGGGTGACACACTTGTATGATTTTGGTATCTCTAGTAGTGTGTACAGTAAATGTGTTTGGCTCTAGCGTTCAGTAACCCAGTTCCATTCGCGCTTGTAATCGTAGCTCAAGGTTGTGTTATGGAATCACGGCCCAGCAGAATGATATTTGAAAGGGCTTAAAATGGGAAACTAGTGATTCTCGATTTACTGCTTCGTTCAGGGTTAATTGTAGCCCTGTGGCGTCTCTAAAGGTCAATTGCAGTCGATGGAACGTTCAGTAGTTAGTGTTATTATTAGTTTATATCAAGAGATATCTACGTCTGCTAAATCTGATTCCAGCGAATTACCAGGCCAGGTGAAATCCCAACTAGCGCCTACGCACACGTGAGAGGTGATGACATATGAATCAGAGTGTTGTCTGCTCCAAACATCTCTCTAGTAGCTCACAATTACGAATAAAATTCCATTAAACAATCAAATAAAGCACTATCAAAAATTAGCTTGCCAGAAGGAAACCATAATTTTATTTCATCTATTGCAAATGTTTAAAATGTTTTTAAATAAAGCAGTGTCTAAAATGTGCAGTAATCTATTGTTATACTCTATAACATAACTTACAACTAAAATACAGGTCGACCACAGGACCCAAGCCTTAGTCCAGCCGCCCAATCCGGCACTTTTCTTCTTTTACCGAGGTGTCTCAAACACATAGGGCCTACTGATACTGCGTCGACTATTGTGACTCGTTGAACTTTACAAGGCCAAGCAAATCACTGTGCGCAGTTTAATAATAATAATAATAATAATAATAATAATAATAATAATAATAATAATAATAATAATAATGTCCGCCTCGGTTGTGTAGTGGTTAGTGTGATTAGCTGCCACCCCCGGAGGCCCTGGTTCGATTCCCGGCTCTGCCAAGAAATTTGAAAAGTGGTACGAGGGCTGAAACGGGGCCCACTCAGCCTCGGGGGGTCAATTGAGTAGACGCGGGTTCGATTTCCACCTCAGCCATCCTGGAAGTGGTTTTCCGTGGTTTCCTACTTCTGCTCCAGGCAAATGCCGGGATGGTACCGAACTTAAGGCCACGGCCACTTCCTTCCCACTTCCTTGTCTATCCCTTCCAATCTTCCCATCCCTCACCAAGGCCCCTGTTCAGCATAGCAGGTGAGGCCGCCTGGGTGAGGTACTGGTCATTCTCCCCAGTTGTATTCCCGACCCAGAGTCTGAAACTCCAGGACAATGCCCTTGAGGCGGTAGAGGTGGGATCCCTCGCTGAATCCGAGGGAAAAACCAACCCTGGAGGGTAAACAGATTAAGAAAATAATAATAATAATAATAATGATAATAATAATATACCGGGAGAGTTGGTCGTGCGGTTAGGGGCGCGCGGCTGTGAGCTTGCATCCGGGAGATAGTGGGTTCGAATCTCACTGTCGGCAGCCCTGAAGATGGTTTTCCGTGGTTTCCCATGTTCACATCAGGTAAATGCCGGGGCTGTACCTTAATTAAGGCCACGGCCGCTTCCTTCCAATTCCTATGCCTTTCCTATCCCATCGTCTCCATAAGATGCCATAATAATAATAGAAATAATAATAATAAGTTTACATCACACTAACTACCTTTCTGGGTTTGAGAAACGCCAAGGTACCGGAAATTTGTTCCTCAGGATTTGTTTTACGTGCCGGTAAATTTACTGATAACGAGGCTGGTGGGTTTGACCACCCTCACAGCAGGAGTGTGCTGTGTCGGTGCGACTTAAAGCCACTAGAAAAAAATAATAATTATAATAACAATGCCAGACTGAGTGGATCATACGGCTAAGGCACTGACTTCCTGAGCCCAAAGCTGGTGGGTCCCACCCTGACTCACTCCGATTGTATCTGAAGGTGCTCAAATACGTCAGCTCCGTGTCAGTAGATTTATTGGCAGGTAGCAGAACAATTGCGGGGAAAAAATCAGGTACCTCTACGTCGCCGATTTTTTTACACATTGTATTACGTCTCACCGACACAGATATGTCTTATGGCCACGATAGGCTAGGAGTGGGAAGGAAGCGGCCGTGGCCTTAATTAAGGTACACCGAGCTCGATAGCTGCAGTCGCTTAAGTGCGGCCAGTATCCAGTATTCGGGAGATAGTAGGTTCGAACCCCACTGTCGGAAGCCCTAAAAATGGTTTTCCGTGGTTTCCCATTTTCACACCAGGCAAATGCTGGGGCTGTACCTTAATTAAGGCCACGGCCGCTTCCTTCCCACTCCTGGCCCTTCCCTGTCCCATCGTCGCCGTAAGACCTATCTGTGTCGGTGCGACGTAAAACAACTAGCAAAAAAAATTAAGGTACAGCCTCAAACACTGCGGTTTGAACCCACTATCTCCCGAATGCAACCTCACAGCTGCGCATCCTCTCACCGAAAATCATAAAAGTAGTTAGTGGGACGTAAAACCACCACCACCACCACCAACAACAACAACAACAACAACAAAATAATAATAATAATAATAATAATAATAATAATAATAATAATAATAATAATAATAATAATGAGTTTACATCACACTATCTTGCTGAGTTTGAGAAACGTCGAGGTACCGGAATTTTGTCCCTCAGGATTTGTTTTACGTGCCAGTAAATTTACTGATACGAGGCTGATGGGTTTGAGCACCCTCAAATACCGTACTACTTCACTGAGCCGAGATGGAACCCGTCAACTTAGGTTCAGAATCCAGCGCTCTGCCGTCTGAGTGATGTCGAGGTACCGGATATTTCTTTTTCCCCGCAGGAGTTCTCCTACCTACCGGTAAATCTACCGACAAGGGGCTGACGTATTTGAGCACTTTCAGATACCACCTGACTGAGTCAGGATGGAGCCTACCAACTTGGGCTCAGGAAGTCAGTGCCTTAGCCGTCTGATCCACTCAGCCTGGTATTATTATTATTATTATTATTATTATTATTATTATTATTATTATTATTATTATTATTATTATTATCATCGTTGTGCTATTATAACCTGGTGCAGCCCACGCATACAGACCTTCCGATAATGGTGGGCAGTGTTTACTGTGGGAAACAAACTGCATATCAATGTAGTGTGGGCTGAGAGTCCCAGCATGTTATGAGCAGAACAATAAGCTATTCACCAAGCCACAGTAATACTAACCATATGTATTAAAAATATTATACCGAGCGAGTAGCTGCGTATTTTGGATCATGTAGCTGTTCGCGAGATAGTGGGTTCGAACCCCACCGTTGACAACCCTGAAGATGGTTTTTCTGTGGTTTCCTGTTTTCACACCAGGCAAATGCTGGGCTGTACCTTAATCAAGGTCACGGTCGATTCCTTCCCACTCCAAGTTATTTCCTCCCCACCGTTGTCGTATCTGTGTCGATACGACGTAAAGCAAATTGTTAAAAAATAATTAATAAAAATCTTATGATTCGTTTGGGAATCGAACCCGGAAACCCGTTGTCAAAGGACCAGAGCGCTTGATCATTCAGCCACGGTATTATTATTATTATTATTATTATTATTATTATTATTATTATTATTATTATTATTATTATTATTATTATTATTATATTGCATAGTCTAGCCACTCCGTTCTCTGAGCTACACCAGAACATAGCAAACAGATGCAGTGGTTTCCTTTCACGGCAACAGAAGGGGAACCGCTAATCGTTTGTTAGGCTCTTCCGAGGTTAGTCGTATTCATCAAGGTTGAAGCTTGTAAATAAATTATTCAGGAAGTGTTTGTACAAATAAGACGAAGAAACCAGTTACGGAGTTGTCGATTAGGATCAAATGACCATGTGTAATGTCCCGCTGAGCGTGCCGCGTCTGGCGCACCGTACAACTCGCCATTAGTAGATGGGTTCAAGGTCAGGTCTCCACACACTGCATTTAAGCACGCGGGACTATTAAAATCGTGTACGGGATTGTTAGCAACTCCGATAGGTTTCCGACAACGATGAGATAGGAAAGGGCTACGACTGGTAAGGAAGCAGTCGCGACCTTAATTAAGGTACAGCCTGAGCATTTTCCTTGCGTGAAAACGGGAAACCACGGAGCACCATTTCTGGGCTGCCGATGGTGGGGTTCGAGCCCCTATCTCCCGAATGTAAACTTACACCAACACAGCCTGCAGCGAATAATAATAATAATAATAATAATAATAATAATAATAATAATAATAATAATAATAATAATACATGTCTGTTTATAATGCAATCTTAGTTACGTGACCTCCTGTCTTCTGTGGAATCAGAACCACATGAACGTAACTTATTATTTCAAAAATCTCATTGGCCGTTATTCGAACCGTGGTCGCCTCGGAGAGAAGCCAGTGACTATATCATTCGGCTATCACGCTTCAATAACAATAATAACAATAACAACAATAATTATCACTGTTACGTTCCAGGGGTTGCCCTGCCGAGGCGGTAAAGGCGTGTTCGGTTCACCCGAAAGGAAGCGAGTTCGATTCCCCACTAGGAAGTCGAAAAATTTAAGAAACGATATTCCTCTTCTGGAGAGACACATGATACCGAGGTTCACTCAGCCTACAGCAAAAATGAGTACCAGATTAATTCCTGGGGACAAAGGCAGCCGGGCATAGTGGTAACCACTCTATCGCAGTTAGTGCCGAAGTTAAGGATAGTGGAAGCTTTTCAAATACTGTACGTAGTTCTTTTTAGGTGCCAATAAATCTGCCATCACGTGGCTGGGTTATTTGAGTACCTTTAAAAGCCAACGGACTGAGCAGAAATCGAACCTGCCAACTTGGGCTCAGAAAGTCAGCACTCGACCATCTCAGCCAGCCACGTAACCTAGTATTTCCCACTCTATTTGCATCCTCCATAAAGTACTAAATTACATTTATTTTATCAACGTCATCTTCCATGTACCGGGCGAGTTGGCCGTGCGGTCAGGGTCGCGCAGCTGTGAGCTTGCATCCGGGAGATATAAAATAAGAGTTTTGTCTGTACATTGCTCAGAATTTTAAAAGGATGGTAATGCTGTATCAGTCGTGCCCACAGTAACAAGGAAATGCACTCTTTACATTTCCGTAATGTCTGTCTGTCTGTCTGTCTGTCTGTCTGTCTGTCTGTCTGTCTGTACACGCATCACGAGAAAACGGCTGAAGAGAATTTAATGAAAGTCGGTGTACAAAGTCGGCTAATAAGCCGCTACAATCTAGGCTGTAAATAATTTTATTCACGCTGACTGAAATGGTAGTTTAGGGGAAGGCTTAACATTTAAATCTCAAATTTTTATGTTATTAGTGGTCATATCTTAATGAAAATTCGTAGGGGAAATCGAGGAATAAGTCGCTACAATCTAGGTCATAAATAATTGTATTCACGCTGAGAAAAATGGTAGTTTAGCGGAAGGCCTACAATGGAATTCTCAAATATTTGTTATTAGCGGTCCTATCTTAATGAAGATCACTATGCAAAGTCGAGGAATAAGTCGCTATAATCTAGGCCGTAAATAATTTTATTCACGTTGAATGAAATGGTAGTTTAGGGGAAGGCCTACAATTGATTCCCAAATAATTATGTTATTAGTGGTCGTATCGATAAATACTACATAACTCAAGTTATACCCTAGTATTATATTTCTGATCATTTAAAGTTATATAGTATTATATCTCCGATCATTTATGTCTTATACATTGTTATCCTGCCGGCTATGATCAGAGATATTCATGAATTTGGATGTTTGTTATTAAGTCCTTATCAGCGCCCAGTCACGAGAAAATAGGTAGATAGGATTTAATTAAATTCGGTATATAAAGTCGGAGAATAAGGAACTACAGTCGACGCTATAATTAATTTTACAAGACGCCCTAAGATCACTGAGTCGAAAGAAAACTAAATGTGAAGGCCTACTATATAGAAGGCTCATAAAATTGATTAACAATAATATTACATTGACCATTGTTTTTTGTGATGTGCTTTATCTTTTGTTGCCACTCATCTCCGATATATAGGATTACTGCTGCGTACCGAGCATTTTTTTTTAAATTTGCCTTACGTCGCACCGACACAGTTAGGTCTTATGGCGACGATGGGATAGGAAAGGGCTATGAGTGTGCAGGAAGCGGCCTTGGCTTTAATTAAGGTATAGCCCCAACATTTGCCTGGAGTGAAAATAGGAATCCATGGAATAACATCTTCAAGGCTGCCGACAGTGGAGTTCGAATCCACTATCTCCTGGATGTAAGCTCACAGCTGTGCGCCCTTAATCACACGGCCAACTCGCCCAGTCGTACGCGTGTAACAGTCTGCCTGAATATTGGCAGGAAGTGACTGGGGAGTTAGGTAACTTTTTTCTTTAGCATGCCATTCCTCTGTTTCATAAATTTTCCGATACTACTGGTATGTAACACACTGGTTCATCATAGCATTCGAGCTATTCAATCCCTACTCTGAGGCACTGATTGGAATGAGAAGTGTGCATATTTAACGAAATAATGGCAGAGAAGTGTTCACGGCTGTCTGCGCCCTGGTCATTCCAGCTCTGGAACTTGGGACTGTTACATCGGCACCGTAGTACTGTTCGTTAAATGTGAGAAAATGTGCAGTTTTTCATTTGATCAAGTATTTTATATGATAACATTGCTTTTAATCGCTACATTCCTACTGACGTTTTTGTAATTACCTATCTTGACTTTAGTTATAAAAACCACAAAGTCAGTCTTTCTGAGAATCCCGTAGCGAAGCACGGGTAGGCTGTATCAGCTAGTTTTATAGATATAGATTTTCTTCCTCAGTCTTCAGCATTTAAATGCTTCACACTAAAGTATATCACTATACATTTTGTCGAGAATGCCATATTTTGTCCTGTGATTTGGAAATACGAAAAGAACTATTACAAAATGAGTTACGTAAACTTATTCTGCAAAATGATGTGAACAAAATGTTTCTTCTCGTCCTGCAAACCCCTCCAAGATTTTTGAAAACATAAAATAAAAGGCTAGGTAAAGAAATGATATGGAATCTGCCACCTGAGCGACAGTCCTAAATGTAGATCATTGATTGATTGATTGATTGATTGATTGATTGATTTTTAAAATTATGGTCACTGAGTAAGTTGGCTACGCGATTTGGGTCACGTTGTTGTGAGCTTGCATTTGGCAGATGGTGGGTTCGAACCCTACTGTTGACAGCCCTGGAAATGGTTTCTCCATGGTTTCCCGTTTCCACATCTGGCAACTGATGAGGCTGTAGGCACCTTAATTGAGGGCACAGTCACTTCCTTCCCAGACCTTACCCTGTTCGGTCCCATCGCCAAAGACTTTTCTGTTTGTATCGGTGAGACGTAAAACAATTAGAAAAGGACATCGAGTATATTTTTCTTCTATGATCTGGACAAAATTATCTTTACATTTGCTCTGTTTTCAATCCTACCTTGCAGTATGGGGCTGAATGCTAGGTGGACTCGGAATTCACATAATCAATCAATCGGTCAATCAATTAATCAATCAATCAATTAATCAATCAATCAATCACCACTCATCTGTATTTATGGTGGTCACCCAGGTGGCAGATTCCCTATCAGTTGTTTGCCTAATATTTTTTAATAATTTCAAAGAAGTTTGATGCTTAGCCACTAACAGCTCAGAATATACCGCTTAGTCGAGCAGCTTATCTCCTTACTCCCAAGTCTTCTCAGCCTGAAGTTTTCAACATTTTTGTAACACTACTCTTTTGTCGGAAAACACCCAGAACAAGTCGTGCTACTTTTATTTGGATTTTTCAGTTTTTGTCTCAAACAATCCTGGTGAGGGTCAGATACGCTGGAACAGTTTAGTGGTCTTTCAAGTGACTTATATGTGCCTCTATATTATAACCTTACTACAGTCACTAAAATCCCTGGAACCATATCATAATCGTGGTATTTCCAGTGAAATATATATCCCTCTATTTTATATCCTTACTACAACCCCTAAATACCCTCATAACCACACGAAGAGATATGTAACCTTTATTTACAACACAACACGAAAAGTATTTAACGGTCTACAAACCTATTTTACTACCCGAGCAGTATATTGTACCTTGCCACTACCTAATTGCGCCGGGCTAGCTTCTCAGGGTGGACCGGTCCGCGGGGAAGTCGCTATCTGTCAAAATCTCATCTATATAAAGTAGTGGGAAGACACACAACTAGGTACTATAAGAGAGAAGTCCGAAATATGGATTGGACAAGCTTATTCATCTAAATCATGGCAAAGAGAAAGCAGCAACACTAAAATTAATATAATTGAAACATCATGTGGCTGCTCTGGCTCTGTTTTTGCAGTCTTTTAGTATCGGGCTAAGTGTCCGTTCCAAACATTGGTCTGGAGACCATATGAGTTTTATAATTGATAACGTAATTAAATAATACCACACACAATTAAACTTCCATATAAATTCGGACTTAGTATTGACAACTGATAAAATAATACAATATCAAGTAAGACTCTGGCGCTAATAAAACACTCCCCCAAAAGAACACAGATGCTACTGTGTGTTCGCGCTCCAAGCTAAACCCCGACGGGACTGAACCCGACACCCAGCCATACGGCAAATAGAACGGAATTCAGATCATCGATGACATATGGAAAATAATCAACACAAAATAAATAGCATGAAACAAAACACAGATAACATAACACAGCACATCGTCTCTCCATTTGGTGACGGTCCATCGAACCCACGTCTTCTCAACGTTCCAGTCGTCAAGGACCTGAAAACCATGGCTAATCCTTGATTATTTATTCCAATGTCCCTATTTAGTTCTCATAGTATTCTTCCTGTACCTGGCCACTTAATGTACCGCTTAATTAAGCATTCGTTTTGAATATTTTATGGTTAGAAACTCTCCTCTGGAGTCCTAGGCTTTAAAAAATTCCTAACGGGCTCGCTCGACCCTTCCCTCTTTGTGGCGCTCTTAGGCAGTTCTTGATACAGTCACTGTAATTCTTGACCGTGACACAGAAAGTTCCTTTCATTCAACTGCCAGCTACTGTAACAATAGGCCGTCCTTCCCTCGGGTCAACCCGACGGTCATTCGTCATTTGTAAAATCTTTTTAAATCAGTGGCTTCTTACTAGCTCTCAGTTTGTTAATACGAAAATTACGATCCTAAATATCTCTCATGCCTCTTGGACACTCAACATCTCATAAATATTCGTATCTACCGTAGAATCTTAGCCAATGGGGCCAATGGGTTACAAATTAATGTCTCAACCACTCCCTGAATATCAATTACCTATCCCAATACACCTGATTTCAATTCACCATTACATGGAAGAATCTATCTCTATAACTTGCATGGATAAAACCACAAAAACAAACAAAATAAGTCACTATTGGTCCTAACTATAACCATGGGTTCAATAGATTTGCCCAGGTTAGCGCTCTCTTCTGGTGGACGTCTCTGCTGACCTGAAAATCTACATGCGACAAAACTCTCATGCATAAGTTACTCTGCGTTACAGAGTGTCTCCACTCCGCAATGGGAAATGGACTACATGGCCTCATAAACACAAATGATCATACACTAAAATAATTACCTTATGGAACACATGAAACAAAAATACGGTAAACTTCTCGTAATACCTATTGTGCTTAATCACTAATATAAAATGAAACAGAATTAAAATATTCATGAAATAAAATAATGGTCGGACTATGTAGTCTCACTTAGTACTTCCCTGATTACTTATACAATTGTTGATGTGCGCCAGCTACAAATAAATGTAACGATAATAGAATGAGAATCTTGAATATCTCTAGGGTGTAGCGTAATAAGCTTACTTTGACAGCGTAACATATAGGTTCTGGGAAAAGGATATCGTCGTTTGGTTTCCCAGCTAAAGTTTGAGGTTATCTGATCTATATTGAAATAAAACAATTAAATGTATTTGATACTAAACAAAACATATTTTTTAAATTTATAATTTAAATGGCGAGATTTGCTGCGATAAATTTAGATGATGATATAAAACTCTGAAATTACAACTGAAAGAAACTCTAGGCATTAAATTTGAAATCCTCTTGACCGGACATTTAAAAGTTGTACAAGAAATTTATCCTTCACTGTTTCACTTAACAGTACCTTGAACACTTTGAGTGTTATTACGACGTATTCCTTTGAGTTCGTATCAGGTGTAGGTATCTCAAACCTAATTTGGTGAAGTATCGTTTTAGTTTCACAAACGAAATATAGCATGGCTTGTAATCACACTTCACAATCAACTTAACAATTAATTCACTGATAACTGTTAGTCTGCATTACGAAGACTCAGTATTCAGCTGTCACCGAACTGACACAAGAACTTGACCGAACAGATACACGAAATACACTCCGAACATATAATCCATTTGGTTACTGACGACTACGTATCCATGTCACTGCTCCACCTCCACCTGACTGACTGACTGACCAACTGTGGCCTCACTCTCCATATGGCTATCCATCGACCAAGACTCCTTCCAACTGACTAAAACACTTCATCGTTCGAGGCTGTCCATCCAACTGACTGTTCATCATCCGTCTGACTACGTGCTGTAGGATACTGCTTTTTATGTAGGCACTAACTGCCACATGGTATAACACCCACGTCATAGTTAAAAACAATCCATGACATCACTCACACCAAGCTCCCAAGTGTTACAGATTGTGTTGAATTAGCCTGAGGCAAACTAGGATCTCCCTAAATTATATCATACTTCTAAATGTATACAATGACAGATCGATGACTCGCCAGTTACTGTATCAGTATTGCACCGTGTGTTGTAATGTCTTAAAGTTGTTAAAAAGATATATATCTATATCCGATATTAGGCAGCAAATCTCACTCTACATAATTTTAATGCTAACACACACACACACACACACACACACACACACACACACACACACACACACACACACACATACACACATATATATAATAAATTAAATACAATGAAGAAAGCGATAATCGTTTAATACATAGCGAAATCAGATTATAGAATTGAATCAAATAAGAATAATAATAATAATAATAATAATAATAATAATAATAATAATAATAATAATAATAATAATAATAATAATAATAATAATAATAATTACAGTAATATTATTTTAATAATACAGATAAAATAATAAGACACATAATGATAATAATACAAATAAAATAATATTAATAATAATAATACAGCGATTGTACCAAGACCCTAGCTAACTACTTCAAAGGACTCTTAAATGCAGAAGAACCTATTGAACGTCTCCAAGTTACAGAACCAACTAACCCCAATACTGAGTTTATCCCTCCTCCAACGTATGAAGAAGTCAGAGATGTAATTAAATTACTCAAGAACAATAAAGCTTCTGGAGAAGACGGGATAGTAGCAGAAATGCTAAAACATGCCGGAGAACACACCTTCAGGAGCATACATAAAGTAATTCTGGACATATGGACTAGTGAGAGGCTCCCAGATGATTGGACGTCAGCCATTATCCATCCAATCCACAAGAAGGGAAGCAAAACAGATCCCAGTAACTACAGAGGAATATCACTCCTTGCTGTTACCTATAAGATATTTTCCAAGATTCTGGAACGCCATGTCACAAGACAGTTGGATAAAGAGTTAGGAGAATATCAAGCAGGGTTCAGAGCATCGAGGTCCTGTACCGAGCAGATACAAAATCTGAAGACCATCCTTCAATACAGCAAATCAAGAGCTCGACAATGGGTAGCTATATTTGTCGACTTCCAGAAAGCATACGACTCAGTAGATAGAATTACTCTTTACAATACATTAAGAGAACTAGGACTTAATGACAAGATCAACAGGCTGGTGCAAGCAACCTTGCACAATACCACAGCCAGAGTAAAGTTTAGAGGACAACTCTCGGAGAGTTTCGCCATTAAAACAGGGGTGAGACAAGGAGATGGCATCTCATGTATATTATTTAACTGCGTTCTGGAAAAGATAATTAGAGAGTGGATGAGATTCCTTCCAGAGAACACTGGATTACGGATGGGGATTAAAGCAGACAACCTGAGGATACCATGCCTAGCCTTTGCAGACGATCTGACTTTATTGGCAAATGACATACAGGAGGCTACTACTCAGCTCCAAACACTGCACTCAATAGCGGCTAAAACGGGTCTTTTGATCAACATAGGAAAGACCGAGTTTGTTACTAACATCAAAGATGCCCCTGGAAAGATGAGAGTCAGTGATAATATCTACATCAAGAGAGTCAAAAGTGTAAAGTACCTTGGGGAATGGTTCTCAGAGGACCACAGCGAAACAATGGCTCTTGAACACAGGAGACTCAAACTAGATAAGGCTTACCATGCCTGTAGAAAGCTGTATGCTTCAAAAAATCTGTCGATGAATGTCAAACTAAGACACTACAATGCAGTAATCAGACCGTCAGTCCTCTATGCAGCAGAGTGTCTATATTTAACTAAGAAGACCCCACTAAGAGCCCTCGAGGTACAAGAAAGAAAGTTCCTGAGACGGATAGTGGGACCAAGAATTTTACCAGATGGAAGCCGATGGTATCAACCAAATCGTGAGCTATATAAACACCAAGAAAATCTCATAGATGCCATCAGAAGAAGGCGACTGGCTTTTTACGGACACCTATCCAGAATGGACTCAAATAGATTATCTCATAGGATCTTCAAGGCTGCTAACAAGGGCAAAGCTACTGGGTTCGTGTGGATGAAGCAAGTGGAGAAGGACCTTTCGGAACTCCACATAAATCAAAACGACATAGCTGATCGGAGTAACTATCATACAACTCTTAAAACTAAATCCTTTGTAACATCCCTCACAGAAGTTACCCACAGACCAAAAGACGAGACCAGGAAATGGTCTGAGGAACGTAAGATTGAATTTAGCCGGAAAATGAAGGACTACTGGGCCATCAGGAAAGCTCGAGGTACCAACAAGAAAACAGCTGCCAAACCAGCCGCTAAGAACACCAATTGTGGCAAACAACGACGATGACTTCAAGAAACAGCTAAAACACAAGCACCGTGGTCCATAGATGGCCCTAACGAATTAAAAAAAAATACAGATAAAACAATAATAATACAGAGGGATGCTTGTAAGGGGATTTGAACCGTTATACTATATTTACACGTCACTATCTTAGCAGTTTACTCCTATAAGATGCTCCACAGGAAAATGAATCAAGCACACACGCAATTAACCTAATCGACCCTAGCTAAATTGATATTTACTGTAGAACGGTATTGATTCTACGTTACTAAAAAATATTTGGAAACAGATACTCATCCCATCCCTGCTTGTGGCCACTGCAGACCCGTTTGAACCCCCATGAGGACTTAGAAAACAATCATCAAACCACTGATGTTCTCATAAGAAACCACGTTCCACCGGTGGGATTCGATCCACATACTAGTGGAGTCTTCTTTATTCCTGGAGATGACATAGATTCTGCTGAAAACAGGATAACAACTCGTTGCATGTTCAAACAGGTCACGTATCTGTGTCGGTGCGACGTAAAGCAACTAGCAAACAGGTCACCGTTTTCCGATACCCGAAACAGAAGTTAACAGATTAATCGGGCCGGACCTCGATTTCCGCACCTCTCTCAATATAATACGCACCACTACATAACTAGCACCGAAAAGTGAGAGAATTACGCGGCTGAGGAACAGTTTTGAATAGGAAAGTTTATGGCAAATTATTATTATTATTATTATTATTATTATTATTATTATTATTATTATTATTATTATTATTATTATTATTATTATTCCATGAACCTGCTACGCAGGCGTAGCAGGGAGAGAGGTGATAATCCCACGTGGCGCGTCCCAGGTGGCGGATAGGGGGGTCCTAACCGGCTTGCCGGCGGACTTGAGGGAAATAAAATACCTCTCGCGGACCAAACACACTACCCCCTGCGGGTGGGGGACGCACATGTAGAATACACCCGCGGTATCCCCTGCCTGTCGTAAGAGGCGACTGAAAGGGGCGACCAAGGGCTGACTGAATTAGAACCATGAAACTAATTTTGAATCGTACCATCACGCGGGAACACCATAGGCTGCTTGTACTTGCGAGTAGTACCACTAAATTTGGTACGAAATAGGTTTGTGATTAGTAGCAGTAAAAGCCTGGCCTGGTGGATTCCAGTACCCGTGCGTCGTACCCATGTGAGCAACACCGCGGGTCTGGGAGTAGCCTGTGAGTTGTACCACTATATGAGCAGCACCGTGGGTCTGCGTTGCCTGTGATTAGTACCCACTATGTGAGGAACACCACGGGAATACCGGCGCCCGTGTTTAGTACACCTAGGTGGGGAACCTTCTCGGTTTGCGTTGGCTATGAGTTGCGCCATTGTGTGAAACACACCATAGGTCTGCTTTACTTGTACGTATTGCAATACTTGTGAGTAGTACCATCTTTTGTGGAAAACCGTGAGTCTTCACTGCTTCTGATTAATACCCCAACATGACACATACCATGGTTCTATTTTACTCGCGACATGTACCATTCTGTGGGGCCTTAGACGTGGATTTTGCACCCCCTTTAGACACCAAGCATCATTGTGCTTTATAAGTGGTTCCTTGGTCGGTAATAATGTTATTTTCGATCTGTTTTGAGTCTGATCCACTGGTTTTTGTTTGTTTGTTTTGTGTTTTGTTGGGTTCCTGTCCATCCATTCATTCTTCATGACATATTTTATTTTTATTTTGGTCAGTGGATGCCTTTGAAATTTTTGTTCTTTCATTTCGTAACATTAGGGGCCGATGACCTTCGATGTTAGGCCCCTTAAAACAACAAGCATCATCATCATCAGTATTATTATGATTATGATGATGATGATGATGATTATTATTATTATTATTATTATTATTATTATTATTATTATTATTATTATTACACTTTCGTGAATTTGTCTATAAGTACTATCACTGAGACATACTCTGGCTATCTCATCGCGAATTCACACATTGTACTGAAATCTCTTTGTCAACTAACTCATTGCCTATCACAATGATACCGAATACTACGCGATCACTTTGCTGAGCGACAAACGTCTGCCTAACACGGGCTCCAGAAAAGACATTCTTCTCTCCTGTTATGACCGGCTGTTATTTGTTGGATTGCCTAACATAGGTTAGGTGTGGGAAACGCTCATTTTATGACGTGAGCTCTGCTGCCAAGGGTGACAAATATCAATGGCTTTGTTCAAATTATGCATAGTGATGAAAGAGGAATTTTGGCACCTCCTTGCATCGAATCGCATCGTAGGTACCTGAGATATACCTCAACTACAGACAGCGCCCTCGGGGAATCCCAGAACCTGAAAATGGAGATTTCAATCATCCGCCTTTTCCTTGTTGTATCGTGACATATTTTTCCAGGGGTCTTCACATATCTACAAGGGCCCATGATCTTAGATGTCAGGCCGCTTTAAACAAGAAGCAACATCATCATACTTACAAATCTTACAATTAAGGACAAACATGGTATCATCTTACCCCAATAATAATGACAATACATGTTTGTCTTTTTATTCGGGCTACTATTCTTTCACTGAAGAGAATTCATAATTTTAAGGCTGTTCACATAGATTGTTGGACCTGTCCTGGTTCAAGCGTGCCCAAGTTTTATGATTTGGGGTTGACCCATGGAGGCATTCCCCTTGTCTTTTGTCGTCGTGCAAATATTCGAAAGTATTTCCATTCTTGCTCGACAACCAAGCTCTCTCTCACTCATCCCCTGGGTGTGAATTTCCAGCTCGCATGCGACGGGTAGAAATTGAGCCTACCAAAGCTACATCGGGCGTTCGACGCGCGGCGAATCCCTTATGACTACCTTTCTTTCTTTCTTTCTTTCTTTCTTTCTTTCTTTCTTTCTTTCTTTCCGAATCTGTTTACCCTCCAGGGTTGGATTATCCCTCGGACTCAGCGAGGGATCCCACCTCTACCACCTCAAGGGCAGTACCCTGGAGCGTGAGACACTGGGTCGGGGAATACAACTGGGGAGGATGATCAGAACCGCGCCCAGGGGCCCTGTGGGGGATGGGAAGATTGGAAGGGATAGACAAGGAAGAGGGAAGGAAGCGGCCGTCGCCTTAAGTTAGGTACCATCCAGGCATTTTTCTGGATGAGAAGTGGGAAACCACGGAAAACCACTTCCAGGATGGCTGAAGTGGGAATCGAACCCACCTCTACTCATTTGACCTCCCGAGGCTGAGTGGACCCTGTTCCAGCTCTCGTACCACTTTTCAAATTTCGTGCCAGAGCCGGAAATCGAATCCGGGCCACCAGGGGTGGCAGCTAATCACACTAACCACTACACAACAGAGGCGGACTATGACTGCCTTACATTTTATTTTATTTGAGGTCCAGGCTTCAGTACCGTTAGGGTACAATATGAGAGTATATCAAAATATTATGGTTTCTATACGTCGGTTTCGTTCATAATGGAAACTAACGTATTAAGTGGTATGAAGAGAAATTTTGGTCATCTATATACGGTATGGTTCAGCAGCTCCTTCTAATATCGTTTGACCGGGCGAGTTGGCCGTGCAATTAGGAGCGCGCAGCTGTGAGCTCGCATCCGGGAGATAGTGGGTTCGAATCCCACTGTCGGCAGCCCTGAAGATGGTTTTCCGTGGTTTCCCATTTTCACACCAGGAAAATGCTGGGGCTGTACCTTAAGGCCACGGCCGCTTCCTTCCGATTCCTAGGCCTTTCCTGTCCCATCGTCGCCATAAGACCTATCTGTGTCGGTGCGACGTAAAGTAACTAGCAAAAAAAAAAAATAATATCGTTTGCTGCAGCTCAACTAACGTGCACATGGTTATAGGGGTGCTATTCCCCTGTAGGCGTACTGCATGGTACTAATGTTCAGTGAGCACATTTTGCACACGATTCTGAACCCTAAAGAAATGTTATATCACCAGTTCGCAAAACATGACGTCTTGAAATCATGCAGCAACGTCCTTATACCATGTAACTATGTTAATATGCCGTGCCTCGTGACCGGGTGTAGCAAAGAGGGGAATCAATGCATAAAACCAGGTAACAGTGCAGTAATTAATGTCTTAAACACCGAACCGAATGGCGTATGTACTCTGCTCTCGTCGTACTACCGGCATGTTCCCAGCAGTATAGCGTAGCGGATGTGGTTAGGCGTTCCCTAAGCAATCGATGGGATGTGGCTGCGGCGGTTCGAATCCTGCATCGTTTAAATATTTTTGAATCGGTATTATGTTTGAATACGTAAACACAGGCCCGCGTTTGCCAGTTTCAACAGTAGAATGACGCTGTTATTCATCTTGTGCCCTGCGCATGCTCCGCTGGCTAGGGCCTGAATGTACTGTAATCTCTGCTGTTATACGGCATGTTTTCCACAGTGGAATACCTTGACATGCTCCTCACTTATGGGGAAGCAAGACAAAATGCATGCGAGGCACCACGTCTGTGCCAGTAACGATATCCCGACAGACGACACCCGGCTGCTACGACGTTCCGCCGTGTTGAAAGACGCCTAAAGACAACAGGCGTGATTTCCAACTAGCCACCAGTCCACGATAGGCCCGTTACATCGGGTGAAACAAAAGAGGCCGTTCTGAAGGCAGCTTGTAATAATCCACACATCTTGTAATAATCCACACATCAAAACAAGGGCGATTGCAGGACAGGTGAACACCAGCCAGCCGTCCGTCTGGCGAATACTGCATGAACATAAATTTCACCCATACCACCTTGAGCTACACCATGAGCTTCATGGGCGGGATTTCGAAGCTCGAATAGAGTTCTGTCGGTGGTTATTAGGCAGGCTGGACAATGATGCAGCATTCGTATCGCATATTTTGTTCTCGGACGAATCGCGCTTGCACAATAATGGGAACATCAATCGCCACAACATGCACTATTGGAACCCGGACAATCCTCACTGGGTGCGACGGGTGGCCAATCATGTACGATGGGGGTGAATGCTTGGAGTGTAATCTTGGGGCAACGCCTGATTGGACCTTATTTCTTTGAGGGCCATTGGACGAGCCCACGCTACCTGTACTTTCTGCGTCAGGAACTGCCATTGCTGCTGGAAGATGTGCCCTTGCTCGATACTTTGACGATGTGGTTGCAGCAGGATGGAGCTCCATCACATTCGACTTTGCCCGTTCGTAACCATCTTAACGAGGAACTGCCAGGGAAATAAATAGGACGAGGAGGCGCTGTTTCTTGGCCCGCCAGATCACGGGATTTAACGCCGTTAGACTTCTTCTTGTGGGGACATGTGAAGAACGTCGTTTACACTCAAGCGCCGGAAAACTCCGACCAGCCCAGGCAACTCATCACGGACGCCTGCCGAGCAATTACGCCTGGAATGCTTCAGCGCGTCCGCCTCTGTGGTGTAGTGGGATCCCTCGCTGAGTCCGAGGGAAAAGCCAACCCTGGACGGTAAGCAGATTAAGAAGAAGCAGAAGAAGATGCTTTAGCGCGCAAGACGATCTATTGGACACTGGGCCCGTATGAGCATAAACCAAAACGGTCATCACATAGAGCATTTGTTGCGATAAAACATTGTCAGGGAAGTTCTGTTCCTATTATTTCCGGTCTGTATACTGTATGTCCGGCCTGCTAACTAATCGGCCCTTCTTAGGGCCACAAACACGTTCATTCACACACTTCGTGCATGAAAGCGGGTATTGAACTTACACTGCGTGCGATACGTATTAAACAAATATTTCAAAAATTTGTAATCTTCGCCCCGGACTCGAACCTCCCACCTGACATGCATGCCCGCTCCGCCACGCCTTTACCAACTACACTACGGTTCCGTACGGCACACTGGGCAGCTTATAGCAAGTATTAGGTTTACTGCGGTCACAATACCAATTTAGTGTTCCGCCGGCGTGTCAGGTTCATATGATCTAGAACAGGCATCGTCAATTGAGAGCGAAATGCCTTCGGAGCCAGTTGCTCCCCGGTCTTGAGGAACGAGAGCAGCTTAGAGAGCAAGCAGGGGAAGAAGTAGGGGAAGTGCATGACGTAGTACGCACTGAAGGTCAGTGGCGCAAAGGTACAGCACATTTTTCTAGACAGGTTAGATTGCGACACGGTACGCTTGAACGCAGGTGACCGAGCTCGATAGCTGCAGTCGCTTAAGTGCGGCCAGTATCCAGTATTCGGGAGATAGTAGGTTCGAATCCCACTGTCAGCATCCCTGAAAATGGTTTTCCGTGGTTTCCCATTTCACACCAGGCAAATGCCGGGGCTGTACCTTCAGGCCACGGCCGCTTCCTTCCCACTCCTAGCCCTTTCCTGTCCCATCGTCGCCATAAGACCTATCTGTGTCGGTGCGACGTAAAGCAACTAGCAAAAAAAAAACTCAGGTGAGGTGACAGTAGTGTGTTCCCGCCTTTTTTTTTTTTTTGCTAGGGGCTTTACGTCGCACCGACACAGATAGGTCTTATGGCGACGATGGGATAGGAAAGGCCTAGGAGTTGGAAGGAAGCGGCCGTGGCCTTAATTAAGGTACAGCCCCAGCATTTGCCTGGTGTGAAAATGGGAAACCACGGAAAACCATTTTCAGGGCTGCCGATAGTGGGATTCGAACCTACTATCTCCCGGATGCAAGCTCACAGCCGCGCGCCTCTACACGCACGGCCAACTCGCCCGGTGTTCCCGCCTTTATCCTCACACCACACGACGTTCAAGCCTAATCGGTAAATGTTGCATTTACTATGGAAGAGAGTTCAGCAAGCCTAGGTCATCGACGCCAACAAGTTTCAAACCTTCTTGGGAAGAGGAGTATTTGATACTTCAAGAAAATAACACACAAAATATTTAATATGTAATAAAATATTGAATCACATCAAAAATGCCATTTCAGCGCCGTTGTTCCTTATGACATTCCAACAAGCATGATACATAACACATTTGAGGAGTTACGTACATTTCATATTACCCTACTCAACTCTATTTATTCTATAATGTTTGATAATTCCTCGAAGATGATTTATTTATGTCATCATCATCATCATCATCATCATCTGTTTACCCTCCAGGTTCGGTTTTTCCCTCGGACTTAGCGAGGGATCCCACCTCTACCGCCTCAAGGGCAGTGTCCTGGAGCTTCAGACACTTGGTCGGGGGATACAACTGGGGAGTATGACCAGTACCTCGCCCAGGCGGCCTCACCTGCTATGCTGAACAGGGGCCTTGTGGAGGGATGGGAAGATTGGAAGGGATAGGCAAGGAAGAGGGAAGGAAGCGGCCGTGGCCTTAAGTTAGGTACCATCCCGGCATTCGCCTGGAGGAGAAGTGGGAAACCACGGAAAACCACTTCCAGGATGGCTGAGGTGGGAATCGAACCCACCTCTACTCAGTTGACCTCCCGAGGCTGAGTGGACCCCGTTCCAGCCCTCGTACCACTTTTCAAATTTCGTGGCAGAGCCGGGAATCGAACCCGGACCTCCGGGGGTGGCAGCTAATCACGCTAACCACTACACCACAGAGGCGGCATTTATTTATGTACCGGTATGTATTTCATTGCTGTTGTTCAGATGGTAACATTTCCGAGCGGCAAGTACAGTACCGCCACGGTATGCAACCCGCCTGTCCGCTGCTCTCTTGTCATGTGACAGACAGTCATCTGGGGCGGAGCAAGTAACACCGGCTCCCTAGAGCAACTACGTGATGACGTCTGATCTAGAAGGCACATGCATGTCTTCCAGTGTTTATTACGAGTATAAAATTACGCCGTTCTATCATGGTGAGGCGGTAAATACCAAGATACCCGGTTGTGTTGTCTGAGCATTCCGGCAGGGCAGATGTTTCCAGGACGGAATGAATATTGTGGGTTGCATAAAACTACATTGGAAGGGGCGGCTGAATCACGCTGTATTACGTGCATATTGTAGATACCTTTCATTAGCACAGGCGAGGAAGCTGCCGGATTCCAGTTCAGAATCACTCATTTTAACATGCTGTGGACAGCCCTTGAAACAACGGTCAGCATGCAGCGATGTTCTGGCGACTTTATTTTTGCTACTTGTTTAACGTTGAACTTATACATCGAAGGCTCTCGGCGACGGAGGGATGGGAAAGTGCTAGGACTGGGAAGGTAGCGGCCATGGCCTTAAGGTACAGCCCCAGCATATGCCTGGTTTGAAAATGGGAAACCACGGAAAACTACTGAAAGTACCGAATGGGGCTACCACAGGGCTGGCACGTAACAGTATTATAACAACCATCACTTTATTTTGTTTTTCGTCTCTTTGAATATATACCCATAGTATATACAACCCATTTAGAGCCTTAGTCTGCTAAGACGACTGATTCCTAGTAAGTTGGCCTGCAGTTATTGGGTGTCAAGTGATCCGCGTGACATCATCCTCAGCCGTATTGCTTGGCTTTTAGACCGGGTTCGCTGTCCTTCACAGCAGACAGCGCCTCCTTTGGTCTCATGGCGCTGAGTGAACCCCGTTCCAGCCCCCTGTTCACGATTAACATCCTTGGAACGGCCAGGAATCGAACCCGGGTCCTCCTGCTAGGAGGACATGCTACCCCTTCACCATGGACTGGTCGTCTGGTAAATAATTCTTCCCACATTACATGATATCATTCTAACATTACCATACCATAGTTGATAGTTTGATTGTAATTTTAGTTAGTCTCCTCAACCATACTTGATTTCTCCCAATTCCTGTCAGAAGTCATGACGTCTTATCCTACACGTCAACCTAAAGCCCAGAACAGTTCCTTAAAAGCCTCATTTCTCCACTTCTATTATTTCCTTAAAGCCAAAGTGTCGCCACCATATAATAATGTTGGTTTTGAGACAATGCCATTAAGCTGTAGTTCTGTCTTGCTCATTACTTTTGCCAGGTATGGTTTTGACACAAACATTGTATTTTCTAATATAGTCCGCCCGGTGACCACGATCACCTTAAGGCGACAAATTCTTAAGGTCTGACACCGTGGTTAGCTGGTTCGAGTCCCGTTGGTGAAAAAAAATCACCACCAGGATGTTGGCCGGCAGGGTATGAGAGGTGGTGGTTACTGCTAATCACTAGATTGCATGCCAAAAGTCTGATTTCAATTCCAAACCTCTCCACAATGATCGTATGGAGTGAGGGCATATGACGCTGTTCGTAGTGATTTATTCGTCCCTCCGTCGGATGGAGACATTAAACCTTGGACAGACCCCTTGGTGTTATTCGACAGGAGTAGGCGATGTGCCGACACCTGGTTTCACCCTCTCCCTACCTCATCATCATCATAATCATCACCACCACTACCACCACCACCACCACCACCACCACCAGACGCGCAGCCCCACGATATCAATCTATTTTCTAATACTACATTCCAAATCGTGATTTATCTTATGTCCGCCTGTGTGGTGTAGTGGTTAGCGTGATTAGCTGCCACCCCCGAAGGCCCGAGTTCGATTCCCGGCTCTGCAACGAAATTTGAAAAGTGGTACGAGGGCTGGAACGGGGTCCACTCAGGCTCGGGAGGTCAAATGAGTAGAAGTGGGTTCGATTCCCACCTCAACCATCCTGGAAGTGGTTTTCCGTGGTTTCCCACTTCTCCTCCAGGCAAATGCCGGGATGGTACCTAACTTAAAGCCACGGCCGCTTCCTTCCCTCTTCCTTGCCTGTCCCTTCCAATCTTCCCATACCTCCACAAGGCCCCTGTCCAACATAGCAGGTGAGGCCGCCTGGGCGAGGTACTGGTCATTCTCCCCAGTTGTATCCCCCGACCCAGAAACTGCCCTTGAGGCAGTAGAGGTGGGATCCTTCGCTGAGTCCGAGGGAAAACCCGATCCTGGAGGGTAAACACATTAATAAGAAGAAGAAGGTTTATCTTATAAGTTATAGCAAAATCATTTATCTTATATAGCAAAATGTCACTTCCCAACTGGGCATACCTTGACTATATATGAAATAACATGTTGATCATGCCATTCGGGATGAATGAGTATGAATATGGTATCCAAATGTTGTCTCGTCGGATTATGGTGATCCTATCATAATCGTTTTATCGTTAGAATATCAGACTCTTAATTTAAAGAACTCATACGGAGTCCCAGTCTTGTCTCAACCTGGTATGAGAGCGTGGCGGAAACCTTAGTAACTGTTGACATTTCTCCCCACATCCCTTACTTCCGCGAAAGCTTCCTTCCTGTACGGATCTTCCACAAGACTAATATGTCACAACGCCACATGCCGTTTCGATCCGGTCCGTTTTCGCTTCTAAGAGAACTCTCTCTGATTGCATTTATGTAGGTGGATGTAGCATTCATCTTCGAATATGATGGCTCTAATTAACAACACAGTATTAAAACTTCTATTACCAAGACGTCCTGGCCTTTCCCATCACGTTAAATGACACCCCAAGAAGTAAGTTTTAAGAGTGTTCAACGCTTCGCACTCAGAACGTAGTTGGTAGAACGCACATCCGAATGAAGCAACTGCTTTGTTTGAGATCCTATATCTTGAATCCTGGTCTAGGTCACTCTCAGTAGCTGTCTAGAGCGAAACTAATTTTTCCCTCTTCATTTATTTCAGGCAGAAGTCGGTATAGTATCTCATCCAAAGTTTTGCAGAAATGTACTCATACACTATCTACCCTACACAAGTATAGACTCATACAAAGGCTACCCGGGTTCGATTCCCGGCCGGTCCAAGGATGTTAATCGTGAGCAGGGGGCTGGAATGGGGTTCACTCAGCGCCATGAGACCAAATGAGGCGCTGTCTGCTGTGAAGGACAGCGAACCCGGTCTAAAAGCCAAGCAATACGGCTGAGGATGATGTCACGCGGATCACTTGTCACCCAATAACTGCAGGCCAACTTGCTGGGAAGCAGTCGTCTTAGCAGACTAAGACAAGCTACAACGACTTTGTTGTTGTAGTAGGTTATTCACATTCTATGCACAAGGCAGGGGATGGGAATTATGGGAATTCCATAAGTGTCTCTTAACGTCATTAACAGTCAAAAGGATGTTGTACGCAAACCATTATTATTATTATTATTATTATTATTATTATTATTATTATTATTATTATTATTATTATTATCTGTTTACCGTCCAGGTTCGGCTTTTTCCCTCGGACTCAGCGAGGGATCCAACCTCTACCGCCTCAAGGGCAGTGTCCTGGAGCTTCATACTCTTGGTCGGGGGATACAACTGGGGAGTATGACCAGTACGTCGCCCAGGCGGCCTCACCTGCTATGGTGAACAGGGGCCTTGTAGGGGGATGGGAAGATTGGAAGGGATAGACAAGGAAGAGGGAAGGAAGCGGCCGTGTCCTTAAGTTAGGTACCATCCCGGCATTCGCCTGGATGTGAAGTGGGAAACCACGGAAAACCACTTCGAGGATGGCTGAGGTGGGAATCGAACCGACCTCTACTCAGTTGACCTACCGAGGCTGAGTGGACCCCGTTCCAGCCCTCGTACCACATTTCAAATTTCGTGGCAGAGCCGGGAATCGAACCCGGACCTCCGGGGGTGGCAGCTAATCACGCTAACCAGTACACCACAGAGGCGGATATTATTATTATTATTATTATTATTATTATTATTATTAAAATGCGTCCGGCGCCTTGGCTGGATGGTCAGTTGATCTCGTATGTTATAATCTCTTTCGCATAAGAGTTTACTAGTGCGGGAAGCAAACGTAAGAACATGTCTTCTCGACATGAAGCTCAAGACGATGTTACCTCAATCTCGACATGAAGCTCAGTTTGACGTTAGCTCAATCTGAACGTGAAGTTCACTTCTACTGTAGCTCAATCTCGACCTGAGATTGAGTTCCATGTTGTCTCTGTCAAGACTCTGGTACATCTCGGTGTGGTATGATTAAATAAACATAGAGTTGCTTTCACTTAAAGTGCGACGTACACTGAGCAAGTTGGCTACGGGGTTTCGATCACGTAGCTATGAGCTTGAATTGCGGAGGTAGTGGGTTCGAACCCCAGTATCGGCAGCCCTGAAGATGGTTCTCCGTGATTTCCCATTTTCACACCAGGTAAATACACACAACGCTATCCTCCACTACAAAAACGCCCAGTTTCCATACATGACAAATGCCGCCCACCCACTTGTTATTACGTCTACTACCGTGCTCGATAGCTGCAGTCGCTTAAGTGCGGCCAGTGTCCAGTAATCGGGAGATAGTGGGTTCGAGCCCCAATGTCGGCAGCCCTGAAGATGGTTTTCCGTGGTTTCCCATTTTCAAACCAGGCAAATGCCGGGGCTGTACCTTAATTAAGGCCACGGCCGCTTCCTTCCAATTCCTAGGTCTTTCCTATCCCATCGTCACCATAAGACATATCTGTGTCGGTGCGACGTAAAGCAAATAGAAAAAAAAATACGTCTACTGACCTACTTCTAGTTGTGACGGTCAAGGTCAACAACAACAAGGTCAACCCAATCTCATCGAGTCGTGATCTCTTTGCATTTCACCAAGGTCGACCTCTTAACTTTGCAGGTACGCATACAGTGTCAATATGGCGTTGATTGACTGAATCCTCATTACGGGACTTAATGACTAGCCTTAACAAATAATGAATTAACATTTCTATCACGTACCAACTATTTCTGTATGAGTAATTAACGCACGTGTTAGGGGATCATGGAGTTCTTCTAATTGTGACCTCCATCTCATACATAGTGTGGCATGCTCTCTTAAATATACCAGTAAGAGTATCAGACCGACCGTCCGCGATTCGAAACAGGAAGATGTAACAAGTGTAATTGTATTATTATTCCTGGCTATTTTCCCCATTTTATTGGGTTCGGCACTTCATGTCAATTTGCCCCAGTTTTTTAAAGCCGAATGTCCTTTCTGAAGTCAACTTTATGTGAAGCTATATATTCACTCTTGGTGGTTGTACGTACAATCTCTACCGAGCTCGATAGCTGCAGTCGCTTAAGTGCGGCCAGTATCCAGTAATCGGGAGATAATGGGTTCGAGCCCCACTGTCGGCAGCCCTGAAGATGATTTTCCGTGGTTTCCCATTTTCACACCAGGCAAATGCTGGGGTTGTACCTTAATTAAGGCCACGGCCGCTTCCTTCCACTTCCTAGGCTTTCCCTATCCCATCGTCGCCATAAGACATATCTGTGTCGGTGCGACGTAAAGCAAATAGCGTACAATCTCTCAAGAAAAGAATGAGCGCTCTCTTGATAACCGTTCTGGACAAGTCCCAACGGTCAGTTTACACGAGAAGCTTTTCAGCAGTGTCAGGGACTACAATTTACTTACTCTATGTACAGTATTACGAGCTGACTTTATTCGTTCCTTTGAGTTTTGGCTCTCTTTTCGAGAACTTGACAAGAAATAAAATAAAAAAGTGCTCTGCGAATTAACTTCAGCCTATGTCATTAAAAAAAAAATGATGGGAATAGGTCAGAAAGAAACGAAGCGAATCAGGAAGCCGCGTGCTTGCTGTACATTAGAGGCATTAGTTTGAACTGACAGTGTGACAATTCGGAGCTGGCGTAGGTTCATATCCTCCTCGTGAGCTAGTTTTATTTTTCAACTGATTCCTCCTTGCTAGGAGAGATGTGAATGTTACTATACACGGATAGTATCAAATTTATTACGAATATTTTGTACTCATTCCCTGGAATTTTGTCCTCGTGCTCGAGGACTAAACAAGAAAGAAAATAAAAATGTGGCTTTATAATCAACGTCGGTCTGTACAAATGAAATAAACCACAAACAAATAAATACAAATAAATATCGGGTCTTTCAAAATCTGTGCTCTGTTACTGCTCGAAGTCGATTGGGCACGAGAGCAGCGAGGGTCTGGAAGAACCTCTCATTAAGAGCGAGTTCTTCCCGAAGATTGAGTACCATTGTCTACAGCTATTCCTTTCAGCTCGGGCGACGAAGGAGTTCCCGCAGAGTCCTCTTCATCACATCCCAGACATTTTCAGTGAGGTTCAGGACAGGATTATTTGGTGGCCAAGATATCGCCTTGATCCCTGACAGCGAGTCAAACCATTGCTGAACTGCCTTTGAGGTCTGAAATGTGTGATTATCCTGCTGGAATTTAACACGCTGTCCTTCAAGATAAAATATGCCCAATGCTGGAATGAGCTAGAGACTGAAAAATTGTTCGTAAATCTTGGCGTTGAGAGTTCCCGAAATTTCCAACAGCATCCCGGTACTGGGTGAGGTAAACGAAGTAATGTGTGTGCAAGAGGGAAAGAGTGAGAGCGTGACACATAAACTGGCCGGCCGTCCCACCTCTACCTGCTTTCCGCCACTCACTCCTGTCTATGCGGCGCTAAATATACGACGGGGTATCTAATTATTGTATGGCTGAATAAAGCATTCCTACTGAAGTCGTTGTACCAAATCTCAATCAGATGGAAGACTTACAGTTGGAAGGGTTTCCTTGGTAGTTATGAATATGGACATTCTCATGGTTTTCGATGTGGGTATTTGTACTAATAGGCTGTGTACGTAATCGTGTTACTCATCTGCTATGCAGGCTTATAGTATACTTTATTACGTCTGGTGACCTGTTGATAGTATAAGTGAAATGTGCTCAGTGTAGCTGTATCTTGTGCTTTGCGAATGAATAAATAAATAAATATGCAAACCCTACATTTCGTAGAAGTAATTTCCTCACAGACTTCCGATAGGGCTTGATGGCGAAACCGTAAGTAGACGTAAATGAAGAGTTATTGAATTTATTTAAGACAGGAATACACGCAAGTTTCTGCTGAAACACTACGAGGCACAGGTTCAGAGCTCGCCATCTCCTTCTGACTATCACGACTTCTCCCTTACTTCCTCTATAGGACATGTTGTACAGACGTGCACATTAATGGTGTCCCGACATAAACAATCAACACTGCCCCACTCCAGTACTGAAAAGAAGGGGAGAGAGTGAAGGGGTAGCGTTGAAGGCCAATCCAGTACAAAACATTGGGGAAGGGAGTGAAGGGGTAGTGTCGAAGGCACAATGACTCGCCTCGCTTAACGCATTGCTGCATGGACTGCATGCAGACAGCTCGCTACAAGACTTCGTTGTGATCGAAATGGGCACAATGGCGGATGTATTGAAGTACAGCATTAGGTTACCTACTCGTCCGGCCCTGCGGTGTACGGGGCAACGCGTCCGGCCGCCCCGGGTTCGATTCCCGGCCGGGTCAGGGGGTTTTAATTGTAAATGATTATATCCCTGGCCTGGGGACTGCGTGTTTGTGTTGTCCTTAACGTTTCTCACATTCAACACTCAACACTTCCGCAGTTCCAATTACATGCAGGTTCGTATATTGTGCAAGCAGGGGCAAAAGAACTCTATAGTTCGACGCCCCGAACAAATAGCATTTTAACATTAAAAAATTTAAAAGTAACCTACTCTGTTAATTACAGTATTAAGAGGTAAAGGAGGTTTTTAACCGAAAAGTATTTTATACTAGTTAGGAATATTTTGTAGCTGCGTTATATCGGGTCTACCAATCCTTCTTCACCTCGTTCTTGCCATATTTCTATCCATCTCCAAACTGTCTTAAGACTGCATGGTATTGCTTGTGCTATTGCTTGGGGGACCATGTAAGCCTCCCACATGCTAATAATACGGCCTCGATTCACCTGTGATAGGATAGGAGCCATCTTATTACAATGTTACAGTATAACGCCGGAATACACACACTGTGTATTTAGCGCTACCTGTTCACTCCCTTCCCCTCCTTTTCAGTACTGGAGTGGCCTTCAACACTATCCCTTTACTCTCTCCCCTCCTTTTCAGTACTGGAGTGGGGCAGTGTTGATTGTTTATGTCGGGACACCATTAATGTGCGCGCGTGTACAACATCATCCTCTCCTAAATCATGAAACTAGTTAAAATGCAGATCCGGACTACTGCGCGATGGCAGTGACCTTGGCAACAATATGCTGATTCCCTAAACTCATGACGATAGGCGCCTTTCTTAAGTCCTATGGTACATATGGCTGAATTATATTAAAAGTGCAAGCTTTGTCCTATTGTAGTCCTTATCTTGCAAATCTGCTTGTTACTTCAACATGCTCGTATAAGACGTAAATACGTTCACTGAAAAAACACGAACATAAAAGGAAAGTACTGAATGTCACAATTCCACTCCTCTAGAGCTCCAACCATAGGTCAAGATACTCCTTCCGGGTTCAATATCCTCGTGATTCTACCTTCGCTTGAACAGTCCGTTCAGAAAAATTGCGTAAAGATAGAATGTATATTTTTTTTTTTTTTTTGCTAGGGGCTTTACGTCGCACCGACACAGATAGGTCTTATGGCGACGATGGGATAGGAAAGGCCTAGGAGTTGGAAGGAAGCGGCCGTGGCCTTAATTAAGGTACAGCCCCAGCATTTGCCTGGTGTGAAAATGGGAAACCACGGAAAACCATCTTCAGGGCTGCCGATAGTGGGATTCGAACCTACTATCTCCCGGATGCAAGCTCACAGCCGCGCGCCTCTACGCGCACGGCCAACTCGCCCGGTATAGAATGTATAAGTAGTTTGTTGTTGCTATGATGGCATTCCCAGAAATATCCATTAACGTCAGTCGCTTGTATCTTGCACCTGAGCTTTGGAAAGTTTCCAGGGGTGCGTGAGCCACGATGAACAGCTTATTATAAAGTGTGACAGAAGTTTCCACGGAACAGACAGTGACAGGTGATAGTTTCGCTCTGAAAATGTAATTCCAAGAATCAAACGCAACATGGAGTAGTCTTTTCACGTGAAAAATTCGTGATGTCATCATTATTCGCAGTTTCCTTGGAGTAACTTACAATAATAGCAGTGTTACTTCTACAAAGCAGCTGTAATTGCTGTGGAATTTAAGAGACGGCAGGGTGTGGGAATGTTGTCCTGCGGGAATGCTTTAACGTGGCGGAAGACAACGACATAGAGTTGAATCCCTTAAACATCTTAAAATGCTATCGACCTCAGCCGGGATGACTAACCGACTGTCTCCTCCTAGGTCACCAGCAAATTTACCTAATCATCACTTCAAAATTCTTCAGTCTTCCTAAATACTGTCTTAAAATAGAGAATTTGAGACCTCTACTCGCTATATCGGATTAAGAGGGACCTAAGAGAAATGAAAACGTTTAAGAACGATGAATGTCAATGTGCCTTAATTCTAGACTTCACTCCCAATTATTTCCTTCTTTCGACCGGACGACTTCCTTTGCAGAGTACCGGGCGAGTTGCCCGTGCGGTTAGGGGCGCGCAGCTGTGACCTTGCATCCGGGAGATGGTGGGTTCGAATCCCACAGTCGGTAGCCCTGAACATGGTTTTCCGCGGTTTCCCATTTTCACACCAGGCAAATGCTGAGGATGTACCTTAGTTAAGGCGACGGCCGGGTCCGTCGCGCTGACCACGCGTCGCCTCATAATCTGTGGGCCTTCGGGCTGAGCAGCGGTCGCCTGGAAGGCCATGGTCCTTCAGGGCTGTTCCGCCATGAGGTTTTGGGTTTGGTTTGTTTGGTATCGGTGTTCGTTTCCTGTACGGTTACAAGGTTGCATTATCCATTGAAAGTTTCTTTAGACATAGCAGTATTAATAACACTCAGGGATAAACGGTCGAACACGTGTGTTTAAATTTAATTCAAAATGTTTATCTCGGGGTCAATTAAATATTTCCTTACCCATATATCCGGTAGTTCAGACAATCATATATTTCCATGAATACAGGTGATGCAACAGAAATGCAGTGTACTGTACACAGAAGCATTGTGACTTCGCTGTAACTATCGAAAGTCTCCGTTCCTGTAGAGAAAGCATCCGTATATTACATCGTTTCTCAAAACTACTGAACATGCTTTGAGATCATTTCCAGTGTTCATCAATTTTATGAACGTGCACAAAATCAAATCCCACGCATGGGAAGCCGCGGATGAAAGTTAACCATATACAGCGTAGTATTTCCATTCTAGGGATAGAAATAGGGAGACGTATTTTTGGAGATTTATCTCGAGGAACTCTTCAAAAGTAGATTTATTTTTTATTTATTTATTTATTTATTATATGGCTTTTGTGCAGGGAGTGTTCGAGGAAATGTTTAGCTGGCCAGGTGCAGGTCTTTCTATTTGACGTCCGTGGGCGACCTGAGCGCCTGTGTGTGAGATGATGATGATGATGATGATGATGAGATAGGGAGAAGGTGAAACCCGGTGTTGGCACATAAAAAACACAGAGGGATTTGATCAAGGCTTAACGTTTGCTTCCGACGGACGATTCACTATCAACAGCGTCAAATGCCCTCACGCCAAATAAACACTGCGGAGAGGATTGGAATTGAATCCAGACTTTTGCCATGCAATCTAGTGATTAGAAATTGTAGGCCTACATACTCTGTCATCACTTCTCCTCTCCTGCCGGTCAACATTCTGATGATGAATTATATTCCACCAACGGGACACGAACCGGCTAACCAACGCCTTAACTATCATGGCCACCAGGCTGCCACAATCCAGGAGTTTCCAGAATTTTCTCCACTTCGTAACGTGGGATTAAAATCCACACTTCAGATGAGCCTGGCACACATTTACTGCATCAGTAGGGCATAACCTTGACCAGTGCCGCTCAAGCCATTTGCGCGATTGAAATCAACGGGCTGATCGAATGAAAAGTTCCCTTTATCTTGGAACCCGGCTAGACACCACTTAGGAAAATACAATGCCAGAAGCATTATTTTTAAGTGTTGTATCCTAATGGTGCCACTGATTCAGATGCCTGAGCTGCTTGTTATGACAGCATTCTGTTGCAGGACCAGAGAACGAACTAGAGTTCCCTGAACTAGCTTAAGGTACCGTGAACACTTATGACGCACGAGCTTACGTCATTTTCGTCCTACGTCAATGTGTGTGTTTTCTTACGATAAACTTCACAGCGAAACATTTCTTTGATTTCTTACTCCTAACGGTATCAACAAGTACTTAGTCTGACAATCAGACAATCAGTCACTACTGATCTGCATTTAGGGCAGTCGCCCACATGGCCGATTCCCTATCTGTTATTTTCCTAGACTTTTCTTAAATGATTTCAAAGAAATTTATTGAACATCTTCCTTGGTAAGTTACTCCAATCCCTAACTCCCATTCCAATAAACGAATATTCGCCCCAATTTGTCCTCTTGAATTACAACTTTATCTTCATATCGTGATCATTCCTACTTTTAAAGACACCACTGAAAAGTATTCGTCTACTAACGTCATTCCACGTCATCTCTCCACCAACAGCTCGGAACGTACCACTTACTCGAGCAGCTCGTCTCCTTTCTCCCATGTGCTCCCAGCCCAAACTTTGCAATATTCTTGTAACGCTACTCTTTTGTCGGACATCGCCCAGAACAAATCGAGCTGCTATTCTTTGGATTTTTTCCAGTTCTTGAATCAAATGATCCTGGTGAGGGTCCCATACACTGGAACCATACTCTATTTGGGGTCTTACTAGAGATAAGCCATCTCCTTTACATCCTTACTACAACCCATAAATACCCCCATAACCATGCACAGAGATCTGTACCCTTTATTTACAATCCCATTTATGTGATTGTCCCAACGAAGATATTTCCTGATATTAACACCTAGGTACTTAAAATGATCTGCAAAAGGAACTTTCACACCATCAACGCAGTAATTAAAACTGAGAGGACTTTTCCTACTTTCGAAACTCACAACCTGGCATTTAACCCCGTATATCATCATACCATTGCTTACTGTCATTCTCACAACATTATCGAAGTCATTTTGCAGTTTCTCACAATCTTTTAACTTATTTATTACTTTATATAGAGTAACATCATCCGCAAAAAGCCTTGTCTCTGATTTCACGTGTTTACTCATATCATCTATCTATATATATAAAATAAGAGTTTTGTCTGTACATTGCTCAGAATTTGAAAAGAATGGTATTTCTGTATCGGTCATGTCCATTGTAACAAGGAAATGCGCTTTTTTACTTTTCCGTAATGTCTGTCTGTCTGTCTGTCTGTCTGTCTGTCTGTCTGTCTGTCTGTACACGCATCACTAGAAAACGGCTGAAGAGAACTTAATGAAAATAGGTATGTAAAGTCGGGGAATAAGTCGCTACAATCTAGGCCATAAATAATTTTATTCACGCTGATTGAAATGGTAGTTTAGGGGAAGGCCTAAAATTTAATTTTCAAACATTTATGTTATTAGTAGCCCTATTTTAATAAAAATTATTGGTATGCAAAGTCGGGGAAAAAGTTGCTACAATATGGGCTATAAATAATTTTATTCACGCTGAGTGAAATAGTAGTTTAGGGGAAGGCCTAAAACTTAATTCTTAAATATTTACACTATTAGTGGTCCTATCTCATTGAAAATTGGTATGCGAAGTCGGAGAATGAGCCACTAAAATTTAGGCTATAAATCATTTTATTCATGCTGAGAGAAATGGTAGTTTAGTGGTAGGCCTAAAAATTTTATTCTCAAATATTTATATTATTAGTGGTCGTGTCAATGAATACTACATAACTAAATTTATACAGAATTAAATTTCCGACCATTTATGTCTTATAAATTTTTACCGTACCGGCTATGATAACACAGATATCGATGAATTTGTATTTGGTTGCTAATTCCAAATCAACGACAAGTCACGAGAAAATGGGTTAACAGAATTTGATGAAAATCGGTATATAGAGTCGGGGAATAAGAAGCTACAGTCTAAGCTAACCAATTTTTTTTTAACCCAGGATGAAATTGTAGTTTAGGGGAAGGTGCCTAAAATGTAGTTTTTAAATACCTATGTTATTGATCCTATCGAAAAGTACTACATAACAAAAGTTATAGAGAATACAATTTCCGGTCATTTATGTTTTTTTTTTTCAGTTTTAATGTACCGACTATGATAAGAGTGGTATTTCAGAGTCGGAAGAAAATGTGAAGGCCTGCAATATCGTAAGCGCATAACATTGATTAACAATAACATTACATTGACCATTGTTTGTTGTGATGTTCTTTATCTCTTATGCTGCCTCTCAACTGCGATAGATGGGATTACTGCTGCGTACCGAGTATAACAGGCTGACTGAATATTGGCAGGAAATAGCTGGGGAGTTAGAAAACTTTCTTCTTTAGCATGCCAATCCTCTGGTTCATACATTTTCTGATACAGCTGTACGTAACACACTGGTTCATCATAGTATTCCAGCTATTCATTCCCTACTCTGACGCGCTGTGTTGTATGAGCAGTGGGCATAGTTAAGGCAGAGGCTCACTTAGTACAGTAGTAGTAGTAGTATTCGTAATATCGTCTGGTCTAGAATAACAATTGGGGCTATTCCAAATTATAGCAACACAATTCAGTAAATAACTCAAAATTCAACCCTGAAAAGAGCCGTTTCTTAAGAAAAGCTTATTACTTTTCATTTTTATTAAATTCTACATTAATTTTATTGCAAATTAGCAGCGAAGGAAAAATTTGCATCCAAGTCAGATTTTTCCGCCGCCAGGGCAGTGAATTGATACTTTCCGACTCATCGGGTTCTCCTAGGAAACAGATTAGTAAAAGAGCATAGCTTTTGCCCTGGGACACTCCAATATTCGACGAAGAGTGTTCACGGCTCACGGCAGTCTGCGGCTTGGTCATTTCAGCTCTGGAACTTTGAACTGTTAGATCGGCAGCGTAGTCCTGTTCGTTAAAAGTGAGGAAATGTGTGGTTTTCTATTTGATCGAGTATTTCATATGAAAGCATTGCTTTTAATCGCGCCATTTCTACTAACGTCATTGTCATGTATGTTCATTTCAGTTGAGAAAACCACTAAGACAGTCTTTCTGTTGATGTAAAAAGGCAGGTGGAGAGTGAGTGTCTACCATTATAAAGAAAGCTCCCCAACCTGATTGTGACTGATGGTACGCAAGCGGGTCTACCATTACAGTAAAAATTCCCTAACTCCGTCTTCATAGGAGAAAAGATGTTTGGTGACATCCCCGTCGCGTTTCTAGGGTAACGTTAAGAGGTGTGCAGTTTCGTACAATCTTGCTCACAACGCGTTTACTACGTAACCTAGAGTTCTGTACAAAATGTAGAATTCCGTGGCGAAGCACGGGTACATCAGCTAGTTTATATATATAGTAAGTAAACTCGTGTCCTCATCCCGAGGTGGTGCAGCTCTTTTCAGGCACACCCCCAATGGAGGTGAGCTGCATGTACCTTTCCAACCACATACCAACCCTCCTGCCATTCTTAAATTTCCGGCAGTATCGGGAATCGAACCCGGGCCCCTATAACGGCAGCTAATAACACTAACCGTTACTCTACGGAGGCGGTAATTAGATATCATACAGGTCCAATAATACTGCCTTGAGGAATTCCCCTCTTAATTATTACAGGGTCAGATAAAGCTCCGCCTACTCTGATTCTCTGAGGTCTAGAAATATAGCCACCCATTCAGTCACTCTGTCTAGTCCAATTACATTCATTTTGCCAGTAGTTTCCCATGATCTACCCTAGCAAATGCCTTAGATAAGTCAATCGCGATACAGTCCATTTGAGCTCCTGAATCGAGGATATCTGCTATATCTCGCTGGAATCGTACAAGTTGAGCTTCGGTCAGACTGCAAGAGAGGAAGTTTGTGACTTTACGTGACTGAAATCATGGTCACAAGACCTCCAGTTGTGCGTGGATTCCGAACCACAGTGACATGACGTTTCGTTTTCAAAATCTCGAATGCAATGACAGTTATTCGAACAGTTATACAGATATATTACCTTTTGCTATTGGTTTTCCGTCATACTGACACATCGAAGGTTTTCGGCGGCCTATGGATAGTACAGCAGTACTAGAGGTATTTGCCTGGTGGGAAGATGGAAAACAGTCTTCAAAGCTACCGACAGTGGTTATTCAGACTGAGGGGATGTTTATATAGTTGTACTTTCCATTAAAACAATACTCACCGAGTAGGTGGTTGTGCGGTTTGGGTCACGTAGCTATCTGCTTGCATTCGGGAGATAGTAGGTTCGAACCCCACTGTCGGCAGCCCTGAAGATGGTTTTCCGTGGTTTCCTCTTTTGCACACCAGGCAAATGCTGCAACTGTATCTTAAGACCACGGACGCTTCCTTCCCACTGTTGCCATAAGACCTATCTGTGTCGGTGAGACGTAGAGCAAATTGTGTGTGTGAATTCCGTAGTGTGCGGTCTTAGTAGTGCTGTTCATTCTTTCGCGTACTGGCCTTCAGTTCAGAGGGTCCCGAGTTCGATTCTCGGCCGGGTCGGGGACTTTAACCTTAATTGGTTAATTTCGATGGCACGGAGGCTGGGTGTATGTGTTGCCTTCATCATCATTTCATCCTCATCACGACGAGTAGGTCGCCTACAGGCGTCAAATAGAAAGACTTATAGGTTATTTGATACTAAACAAAATATATTCTTTAAAAATTGACTTTAACGAGTGAGATTTACTGGGATAATTCAAAAGATAATATAAAACTCTGGCATTATAACCGAAGGAAACTCTAGGCATAAAATTTGAAATCCTCTTGACCGGACATTTAAAAGTTATACAAGAAATTTATCCCTCACTGTTCACTTGACTGTACCTCGAACACTGAGTGTTATTACGACGTATTCCTTTGAGTTGGTATCAGCTATATGTATCTCAAGCCTAATTTGGTGATGTTTCTTTTTAGTTTCACAGACGAGGTATAGTATGGCTTGAAACTATATTTACACTTCCCAATCAATTTTACAAGTAATTCACTGATAACTGTTAGTCTGCATTACGACGAGTCAATATTCGGCTGTCACCGAACTGACACAAGAACTCAACCGAACATATACACGAAAACACACTCCGAACATATAATCCATTTGGTCACTGAAGATTACGTATCCATATCACTGTTCCCCATTCGTCTCCTTCCAATTGACTCCAATTGACTTCATGGCAAGTCTCTCCATTCATCTCCTTCCAACCAACTGAACTATCCAACTGACTTCTCCAACTGAACTCACTGACATTCTGTGGCCTCACTCTCCTTTCTACTGATCTGACCGACTGAGGCCTCACCATCCAAATGACTGCCACTATAGGATATAGCCCATATATATATATAGCCATTAGTTGACACATGGTATAACACCCACGTCAGATCTCAGAATAGATATGTCACTCCCACCCAGCTACAAATGTTACATACTGTATTGTGTTCAAATAGCTTAAGGCAAATACGGAATTCCCTAAATATGATCTCATCGCTAAATGCATACAATGACAGAGCGATGACTCGACAGTTACAGTAGCAGTAACAATAGCAATAAATTAAATACAATAAAGCAAGCGATAATTAATACATAGCGAAATCAGATTATAGAATTGAATCAAACAATAATAATAATAATAATAATAATAATAATAATAATAATAATAATAATACAGATGAATGCTTGTAACGGGATTTGAACCGTTACAGCACATGAGCATCCAGTCGCTGAAATCGTTCATGTGAGACAGCACGCCCACGAAGTAAAGCGTAATGTAAAATAAATAAAGAATAGCACCACCGAGCTCGACAGCTGCATTCGTTTAAGTGAGGCCAGTATCCAGTAATCGGGAGATAGGTGGGTTCGAGCCCCACTGTCGGCAGCCCTGAAGATGCTTTTCCGTGATTTCCCATTTTCACACCAGGCAAATGCCGGGGGTGTACCTTAATTACTGTAAGGCCACGGCCGCTTCCTTCCACTTCCTAGGCTTTCCTATTCCATCGTCGCCATAAAACATATCTGTGTCGGTGCGACGTAAAGCAAATAGCAAAAAAATGAAAGGAATAGCACCTCTGGGTATTCGAACCAGTTCTCACTTCATCAGGCCGCTCATGAACTCGCTGCCAGTTCCAGATGAGAGAATGAGGGATCTATGTGATCATTGGAAGATTACACTTTATCCAGTACGCTTGACGTAGACGTAATGGAAACTTTTCCAGGCGTATAAAGGTTTCATTCGCTATTGCGAATGGCTAATTTCATTCAGGAGCGCTACTACTCCCAAATCCATGGCAAAAGGCCATCAGAGCTTTTTGCAGTATTCTCAATAACATCCGTAGTATGTGCACACCGGCATGGCCCGATGTTTGTACGGTTTTTGTTTTGTTTTTTTTCATTCAGGACAAAGCTCACTCAGCCAGTGAATTATGTAAGGAAGGGATTTATAATTTTTTTGCTGTTGTTGGAATACATGAGAGATGGACACGCCTTGTCGTCATAAGGCCCTTTATGACTTTCAGTGGTACACGTGAGTAGGCCATTGAACAAAAAGAGGAAGGAATGGTATAGTTCTGGTATGGCAAGATCGATGCTAGGTGAAAGTTTTAGATCCGCAATCCAATATCAGAAACTGAAGGAGGTAGGCAGATTGGTCACTTTTGAGGAGAATTCACGAAAGAATATACGGTAATTGGTACCCTAATGACAATACAATTTTGTAGTAGACAAGTAATACGAACAAAGTGGTGTGGACATTCAAAGAATATGTGATTAAGATCTGCAAGTGCATCAACTGAACATTAACAGAAGCGAGATCGTAGTACTTGGATTTTGTGCAGGTGCTGAGGAAAATAACGGCGATGAAATTTCATCCTTGCGATTGCTCTGATGAATTGGCGCGAGTAGGAACTCTTATGGTGCCAAAGTGCGTTCGGAATATCGGGATGGATAGCAGCATAGTGTTTTTCACGTTGTTGGGAGGTATCATGAAACTCGATGTTTTTAGGCTATCTATAAAATGCGTGTGTGCGAAGTGTAGCCTAAAACTACATTCAAAGTGACAGAAGTCTCGAACTGGATGCTAGTTGCTTTACGTCGCACCGACACAGATAGGTCTTATGGCGACGATGGGACAGGGAAGGGCTAGGAGTGGGAAGGAAGCGGCCGTGGCCTTAATTAAGGTACAGCCCCAGCATTAGCCTGGTGTAAAAATGGGAAACCACGGAAAACCATTTTCAGGGCTGCCAACAGTGGGGTTCGAACCTACTATCTCCCGAATACTGGATATTGGCCGCACTTAAGCGACTGCAGCTATCGAGCTCGGTGAACTGGATGCAATCAGTTGAGAGCACCACAGTTCCAGCCTATGGTTCACTGTCCGTGGAAGGTGTCTGGATACGTGTCACAGGACAAGCCACTTACATACCGTAATATGTTGGACATCAGATTTTCTGATTTTGGCACAGTTAACACTCTTGAGTGTGATTCCAGTGCCATCATTATTTGCTTGTGGTGTGATATGCAACTTTGTTTGCAGCACTGCCTTCTCACACCAGAAATTACGTCACTACATTACTACAGTGCGATATGAAGGTACATGATATTTGAACATTCAAAATGTTGTCGTATTCTCAACATTTAGGCCTACATATTAAATTTCACAGGTACATTGTATTTGCGCGTTATGACTGCAAGCATTATTGTCGCACGCCCTACTTTTATAAACCTTGTTTTTGAGGGGTTGCAGATGATTATGCAATGCCGCGCTTGTTTTAGAGGGGATGCTGGATGAGGCGGTAAAGGCGTATTCGGTTCGCTCCGAAGGACGTGGGTTCGATTTCCCATCACAAAGTCGAAAATTTAAGAAACGCGATTTCACTCCCGGAAGTGCACATGGCCCTGAGGTTCACTCAGCCTACACCAGAATGAGTACCAGATTAATTCCTGGGACAAAGGCAGCCAGGCGTAGAGCTAACCACTCCACCAAACTAAGTGCCGAGTTTAAGGATAGTGAAAGCTTTGACCATCCACTCCTCCAAGGGCCTTCAAGCTATTTTTCTTTTTGCACTTATTTTAGGGGTTGCGGATGAGTATGAAATGCCGCACTTCACTCTACTTTCTTTGGTCTCTTGCTTGTTCATCCCAGAAGGTTTCGTGACGATTATCGTCGGGAGTTTCGAGACCTTGCAATGTCAGAGATAACGAATCGACATTGATAACAAATGTTGCCAAGAAAATACGCAGTTCAATGTGTTTAGGAAGAGTTTGAGAAGTAAAATATGCTCTCACTTTATCGTAGTTACTTTCCAGTTGAAGGTCAGCATTCGAAAGGACAGATGCTTATTTTCAAACAATGGCCCCACCATAAGTAGATGACTAGCGTCATCGAGAAAAATTACTTACCTTCATCAGAAATACGCCGCCGGTATTGTATACCACAGAGCAGAGCAGAGCAGAGCAGAGCAGAGCAATGCGATGGTTCAGGCAGTTTAAGGAAACCGGGGACATAGCTTGCAGCGGTGACCGGGGTTAGGAGGGTAAGGTCCCGGAACGAAGGCAAATGTTTCACAGCCGAGGCCCCTTTGCCATCTTTTTAGAACGCTGTGCAGTTAAAGCGGGCTGTACAGTTCCTGGACAGCCTTAGAAAAAATGGCGTATGGCTTTAGTGCCGGGAGTGTCCGAGGACTAGTTCGGCTCGCCAGATGCAGGTCTTTTGATTTGACTCCCGTAGGCGACCTGCACGTCGTGATGAGGATGAAATGATGATGAAGACGACACATAGACCCAGCCCCCGTGCCAGCGAAATTAACCAATTAAGGTTAAAATTCCCGACCCTGCCGGGAATCGAACCCGGGACCCCCTGTGACCAAAGGCCAGCACGCTAACCGTTTAGCCATGGAGCCGGACGACAGCCTTAGAACTATCCTGAGACGTCAATTGAGTTAACATTGAAATCCCCGAGAGCTGCTAATCAAAAAGAGCAGAGAAAAGGCTCATTGCTATGTACCGGCATACGGATTTTAGTCGCGTTTGGCGACGGCATGCACTGTGATTGGCCGTATCATTCTGTTTTGCGATAAATGTGTGTTTTCCTTTTTAAATGCTGAAGCGTACGTATTTTTGAACCTTTCGTCACCCGTCACAATCCGTAATATGTGACTGAGAGATGGCACTTTGGTCGTGTACTGGTTGTAGGTCGCGCAAAGATAAGCGCTCAAAATTGAAGAAGACTAGGGGGACGCACACTCACCGCGGGGAGTATGTACACATTCTAGAAAATATTATTTATTATACCTTCCGTGCGAGTGCTTTACCCCGACAGAATTTCTAGCAGAACCAACCTCCGATGCAAATGGTTCAAGAGTGGTTCGCAAAACAGGGTCAAGTCCAGCTTCTCGGTTAGCCGCCTTGTGGACAGTGTGGAGCAGACTTCAGTCCGACTGAGAGAGTATGAGCAGAAAGGAAACTGTCGATGTCCGCGAGCTGGCCTGATACCCACCAACCGTTCTTTATGGGCTGTCATATTGGGCATTGGAACGAGATAGCAAGTAATGAACGTTACGCCTTTGCACTCGCCCGACGTCAACCCCAGCGTCTGGGAAGGATGATAGAGAATGAGGGTTTCTGGTCCTCCTCTTGCGGAACAGATCGTGACACTTTTCAGGCCACGAAGAAAAGCACAATAGCTTCCTAGAAACAAGTATCTTTGAGTGAGTTGTTTAAGCGGCACGGGTCATGCACCTGGGACCTTGGACTCGGAAGTTGGTGGGTTCGTGTTCCATGGCCCGCTGCCTTGAAAATGTTCTTTCGTGGTGTCAACATTTCACACCAGACAAATACCTTGATTAAGGCCACAGCCGCCATCCGAACGTCACCGAAAACTTTCTGAATGTTAGTGCGATGTTAACCACTATAAAAAGTAAGTCAAACTGAAAAATTTAGACTCTTCTGGACAAGGCACGAACTCCGGACATGGTTATTGGAAGAATGTGTATCCAAGAGCAAAGCATTTAACAACGTATTTGGAATACAGCAGTGCACGCCGGCTTCTCACCGCTGGGTTCCGTGGTTTAAATCCCGGTCACTCCATGTGAGATTTGTACAGGAAAATGCGGAGGCGGAACAGGTTTTCCTCCGGGTACTCCGGTTTTCCCCGTCATCTTCCATTCCAGCGATACTCTCAAACATCATTTCATTTCACCTGTCAGTCATTAATCACTGCCCCAGAGGAGTGAGACAGACTTCGGCAGCCGGTACAATTCATATCTTCGTCGCTCGATGGGGGCTTCATTCATGCTATTCCTGACCGGGTCGAATGACTGTAAACAGGCTGAGGATTTGGAATACAGCAGTAAAAATATCACCTGTGTACACGAGTCACGTCACTGTACTAAACAATGTAACGTGTTGCATATCCTTTAGGGAGCGCTCTCAATTTCTGTCGAGAAGTCTGCAGCGTACATGATTTAAAAGGGAATATGTACATTTCGCTTTCTTCCTCAAATTGAATCTTGTTCCTCTGACCTTGGGAAATAAGAAAACGCATTTTATGACAGAGATAAAGCGAGTTATGTTTCTAATGGCCTGCTATCACGAAAGCCATGGCGAACATGCACACCAAAAAGATTACTTCCTGGCATGACGTCTCCTACATGACTTGTTTTGAAAGATAAAAGGAAGCAAATTGAGTACCATCAGTCTTGATGTTGCTATCCGCTGTCGCCTTGTGGTGACCTTGACCCTCACAGGTCACAAATATTATTGACATGTTCGTCTTCTTAATACACAACAGCATTAGATATAGTAGTACTGATCATTTCATAGTACTCTTAACCTTCAAGTCCAGTTTCACTCTCAGACTGCATGAAATGCGACTCTGCATTAATCGGACTGGCCTAGCATAAGATCTGCAGTGTAGATACGGAATATTAGATAGTCTCTTGCCTGATATATTCGTGTGTATCTTTGTGTACGGTAGCCTTCCCGCTCCTTCAGCATTTAACCAAACGGCAGTTTCCATTTCAATTAGGGCATAGTAGGATAAAATAGTAACTTACTAATAATAATCTGTCTACGCATTTAGCTTTGTTGGTAATCATTGATAGTTCTTGCGAATTTCAAACTTTAATTTCAATTCCCATTTGTGTTCGTGCTTAGTAATAACTTATCGTAATTAGGATGCGTCTGTACATAGTTTAAAATTATTGTAATGAATTGTATATCTTATTAGAAATTAGTGTGCCTATTATATTACTGTGAAATATTTGTGTAATGTAGTACAAGTATCTATAGTAATTTTCTTACTAGAGTTATGTTATAGTAATTAGGGTAGACTTAACTGCAGTTTAGAATTGTGTAATTCTTGAGTACTCCTTTCGGTTTCCAGTAATTAACAACAGGGTGCTGTAGGATAACAATTTAGTATAACTAAGTAGTATTTTAGTGTAGTAGTAGCCTATATTAATTAATTGTCGTGTGATCTTTGTGTACTATCCTAGACAATATGTCTTTCCTTTCATTTTTATTTTGCACAGAATAAGTTATTTCATTTTTCCTTTCATTTTTCGTAAAGAATGGCTAAGGAATGCAACTGTAGGAACTGTGGGTGTGGCCAGGCATTAAGGAATATGAGGGAGGAGTTGGAGAGTTTGAGGGAGATAATTAGAATTACCTGGGAGGACAGGAAGGAAATTAGGCCTCCCTCAAACAATGTACAGGATGCAGTAGGTGTAAAAGAGGGATGGTAAGGAAAGGGGGAATTGTAGAAGACAGGTGGTCTAATATTTTAAGGGGAAGGAGATTGCAGACTAAGGTCTCTATTCAGGATAAAAATTCAGAACAGATGTCTGTGAGAAATTGGTACGAGTCACTGCAGGTAGAACAACAGAGAGAAAATGAGGAACGGGGAACTGTTGCTGAGAACTGTGGAAGTAGGAAGAAAGAAAAAGGTAGGAAACGGAAATGTAGAACAGAGGATAGGAAAAGACAGGTGGAACAGGGTCATGGGATGGAGAAAAGGGAGGAGGAAGTAGCTTCTGCAGCAGTGAGGAAAGATAGGGCTGACCAGGAGGGGAGGGGATCAAGTGAGGTGGGTATGTTTGAGGCTACGGTCATGGGGGATTCCATTGTTAGACATGTGGGGATAGTGTGTGGAGCAAAGGGAACCAGGGTAGAGCGTTTTCCAGGAATTAAGATAGGGCAGATGTTGAGGAAAGTAGAAGACAAGGAGAGGGAAAGGAGAAGGTAGGAGCTGGGGATGTGTGGGATCTGGTAAATGCAGCAAGGGTGAAGTTTAAGGGAGCCGAGATTATCATTGGAATACTGTGTAGGAGTGATACTGACTGGAAGGTGATTGGGAATTTAAATAAGAATATGGAGTGGGTATGTGAGAAATAGGGAGTGAGATTCCTAGATCCTATGGGTGGGTAGGAGGTAGGGATATGCGCTCAGACGGCTTTCACTTAAACCGCAGTGGTACATATATGTTAGGATATTCCTTTAGAAGGTCTATAGGGAGGTACATTCAGGGAAACGGGGTGGTTCAGGGAGCGGTGAAAAGGGCACAGGGATCTGGAAGTCAAGTAGGAGTGACATAAAATGTTAGTGCTGAACTGCTGAACTGAATTGTAAAGAAAGGAATAGAAGTAATTTATAGATATATACTTACCAGATATAGTAATAGGAGTTGAATCATGGCTGAGAAATGATATAGTGCATGCAGAAATTTTCTCACGGAACTGGAGTGTGTATCGCAGAGGTAGGATAGTAATGGCGGGAAGGGGAGTATTCATTCTGGTGAAAGAAAAATTTGTAAGCTACTACAAAGTTAAAGATGAGACACATGAAATTCTAGGTATAAGGCTCATTTCTAAAAATAATGGGCAACTTGATATCTTTGGAGTGTACAGACAGGGAAATGGTAGCGCTGACGCTGATTCAGAATTATTTGATAAGATAATCAGCTATGTGGGAAACGACATGGACAGGAATGTGATTGTAGCGGGAGATCTGAATTTACCAGATGTCAATTGGGAAGGAAATGCGAACGACAGGAAGCATGACAAACAAATGGAAAATAAGTTAATAAGGGAGGGACAGCTGATTCAGAAAGCGATGGAACCAACTAGAGGGAAGGATATCCTGGATGTGGTGCTGGTAAATCCAGATGAGCTCTATAGAGAAATCGAAGTAACAGATGGTATTAGAGATCATGAAGCTGTTTTTGTCGAAGTTAAAAATAAATGTGAGAGAAAGGAAGGTCTTAAAAGTAGGACTATTAGGCAGTACCATATGGCTGATCAAGCAGGCATGAGGCAGTTTCTAAAAAGTAACTATGATAGGTGGAAAACGGTAAATAAAAATGTAAACAGACTCTGGAATGGGTTTAAAGCAATTGTTGAGGAATGTATAAACAGATTAGTACCTTTAAAGGTGGTAATTAATGGTGAATATCCACCTTAATATAATAGAGAAATAAAGAGACTAAGAAGGAGGTGCAGACTGGAAAGAAATTGTAGGTAGAAATGGCTGTGGAAGTAAGGAGAAATGGAAGTTACTAGGAAATTGAATCTAGCAAAGAAGGCAGCTAAGGATAACATGATGGCAAGCATAATTGACAGTCATGCAAGTTTTAGTGAAAAATGGAAGGGTATGTATAGGTATTTTAAGGCAGAAACAGGTTCCAAGAAGGACATTCCAGGAATAATTAATGAAGAAGGGGAGTATGTATGTGAGGATCTTCAAACGGCAGAAGTATTCAGTCAGCAGTAAATATTGTTGGTTACAAGGATAATGTGCTGATAGAGGAGGTGACTAATGTTAAATAATTATTAAAATTTACCTATGATAACAATGACATTTACAGCAAGATAAAAAAGTTGAAAACTAGAAAAGCAGCTGGAATTGGTAAGGTTTCGGGGGATTTACTAAAGACAATGGGTTAGGATATTGTACCATATATGAAAATCCACAGCCTGTTTCCAGTAATTCTACCGGGTTAGGAATGGAATGAATGAAGGCCCCTTCTAGCGGCGAGGATGGGAATAGTGCCGGCTGCCGAGGCCTGTCGCACTCTTCTGGGGTAATGATTAATGAATGATTAATGAAAATTAAATGAGATTGGAGAGTGTTGCTGGAATGAAAGATGACGGGGAAAACCGGAATCCCGGAGAAAATCCTGTCCCGCCTCCACTTTGTCCAGCATAAATCTCACATGGAGTGACCCGGATTTGAACCACGGAACCGAGCGGTGAGAGGCCGGCGCGCTGCCGCCTGAGCCAAATATTGTACCATATGTGAAAAACTCATTTGATTATTGTTTGCATGAAGGAGCTATACTCAATGAAAGGAGAGTAGTATAGAAGCATCTGCGTATAAATGAAAGGGTGATAAAGATAAAGCTGAAAATTACAGGCCAATGAGTATGACATGCATTGCATGTAAGCTTTGGCAAAGCACTCTTTCTGATTATATTAGACATGTTCGCGAAATTAATAACTGGCTTGTTAGAAGGCACATCGGGATTAGGAAAGGTTATTCCACTGAAGCTCAACTTCACGGATTCCAGCAAGATATAGCAGATACCTTTGATTCAGGAGGTCAATTGGACTGTATATCGATTGACCTATCAAAGGCATTTGATAGGGTAGACTACTGGCAAAAATGAGCGCAAATGGACTAGACAAAGGAGTGACTGAATGGGTGGCTATATTTCTAGAAAACAGAGACCTTTAAATTTTATTATATATATCAATGATATGAGTAAAGAAGTGGAATCAGAGATAAGGCTTTTTGCAAATAATGTCAGGGTATTCTGTACAGAGTAATAAATAAGTTACAAGATTGTGAGCATCTACAAAATGACCTCGATAATGTTGTGAAATGGACTGTAGGCAATGGTATGATGATAAACGCGGTTAAAAGTCAGGTTGTGAGTTTCACAAATAGGAAAAGTCCCCTTAGTTTTAATTACTGCATTGATGGGGTGAAAGTTCCTTATAGGGATCACTTTAAGTACCTAGGTGTTAATGTAAGGAAATATCTTCATTGGTGTAATCACATTAATATGATTGTAAATAATGGGTACAGGTTATGAGCGTATTTAAGGGTTGTAGTAGGGATGTAAAGGAGAGGGCATACAAGTATCTGGTAAGACCCCAACTAGAGTATTTTTCCAATGTATGGGACCCTAACCAGGATTACTTGATTCAAGAACTGGAAAGAATCCAAAGAAAATCAGCTTGATTTGTTTTGGGTGATTTCCGACAAAAGAGTAGCGTTACAGAAATGTTGCAAAGTTAGGGCTGGGAAGACTTGGGAGAAAGACTAGCTGCTCGACTAAGTGGTATGATCCGAGCTGTCATTGAAGAGATGGTGTGGGATGACTTCAGAAGACGAATAAGTTAGAGTGGTGTCTTGAAAAGCAGGAAAGATCACAATATGAAGATATAGCTGGAATTAAAGAAGGCAAACTGGGGCAAATATTCATTTTTTAGGACAGGGAATTACGGATTGGAATAACTTACCAAGGGAGATGTTCAATAAATTTCCAATTTCTTTGTAATCATTTTAGAAAAGGCTAGGAAAACAACAGATAGGGAATCTGCCATCTGGGCGACTGCTCTAAATGCAGATCAGTATTGATTGATTGATTGACTGATTGATTGATTGATTGATTGACATTATAACAACGTCCGGTCGGGTCCTGCCTACAACATGAATGTTATTGATGTCGTTAGTGTATGAGTATAATAATAATAATAATAATAATAATAATAATAATAATAATAATAATAATAATAATAATAATAATAATAATAATATATTGGCACGTGGTCCATATAAGACCCTAATGGGGAAATAATAAGAAGACTCATAAATATAGCAACGTCTCGTTCTGAATGCAGTTTTCTTTAGGGTCCTCCACACATCTGAAGGACTTCATTCTAAATTTCGATGCAAATTTTAAAACCCTACTAAAAAATGGAAACAACTGAGAAGCGTCTAGGCAAAAGTGACCATGACCATAAAAAAAATCCTTTAAGTAAACATTGGTTTTGATTGTTGTAACCACAAAGACGCACACACGAAGTGCAGTCAATTGTGTACAGTTTTATTTACACGTTACACACACATGAATAAACCACCATTTTGAACACTTAGCTGCTACGAAGATGAAGAAGAAAAACGAAGAAGAAGAAGAAGAAGAAGAAGAAGAAGAAGAAGAAGAAGAAGGGACTGCAACACTTTCATGCCAACCAGCTACCTTTTTTTTTTGCTAGTTGCTTTACGTCGCACCGACACAGATAGGTCTTATGGCGACGATGGGACAAGGAAGGTCTAGGAGTGGGAAGGAAGCGGCCGTGGCCTTAATTAAGGTACATCCCCAGCATTTGCCTGGTGTGAAAATAGGAAACCACGGAAAACCATTTTCAGGGCTGCCGACAGTGGGGTTCGAACCTACTATCTCCCGAATACTGGATACTGGCCGCACTTAAGTGACTGCAGCTATCGAGCTCGGTTAACTAGCTACCAAGGCAGCAAATTCACATACTCGATTCACGACTTTCACTCATAACTCTCAATAAAGCAACTCCACTCAACCCTCAAGACTGCCTCTTTATATACATTGCCTGGCCAGGCTTCAGGAAGAATAATGCACAACTTGTTTTCTCGTAATTTCGAGAGTCTCCAATAAACTATTTACAATGAATGGAATTTTCTGTAACTCTCTAGTTCCAAAGATGCGGTGTTTTGGACTACTACCGTATGTTGCACAACATTGCATTGAATTTATACATTATATATACAGGTAATAATAAATAATATACTATTAATTACGTGTTCTTACATTAAATAAACTAATGCGTAGTATTAATATACATACAGAAGATGTTTCATGACATAACCTCACAAATAATACGATCACGATTTATACCAAATAAAGTCCGTACAATACTACGTAAATAATAATACTAATAGATGTAAACAACTTCATAGCCACACCTCACATGTCATAATGATGATAATAATAATAATAATAATAATAATATAATCATCATCATCATCATCATCATCGAGCGCGATATTTCCATTATTTACCCATGGGTTAGAGAATTGTTTCCAAGTTATACTAGTCCAATGCACCTGCATCATGACACAACAGTATTGTTTGAATCTGCTTCACAACTTAAATCTGACTTAAACCTAACAGAGCTCTTAATATTGAATGTACAAAAGCCGTGCGGTTAGGGGCGCGCAGCTGGGAGCTTGTATCCGGGAGATAGTGGGTTCGAACTCCACTCTCGACAGCCCTGTAAATTGTTTTCCGTGGTTTCCCATTTCCCACCAGGCAAATGCCGGTGTTGTACCTTAATTAAGGCCACGGCCGCTTCTTTCCCACTCCTAGGCATTTCTCTTCCCATCGTTGCCATAAGACCTATCTGTGTGACGTAAAAGAAATTTAAAAAATGAAGGTACAAAATTCTAGGTATGAGCTAAAGCAACCATGTCAAATTTTTGGGTCCGAGCAAATGAGAACATATACTAACTACTAATCACAGCCTGAGTATTTGTCACGTGACTTTCCTTCTCCCGCTTTTCTTCTCCTAAAGGGTCCGAAAAGAAATGATCCAAGTCGTCCTGGCAACTGAGTAAAAAATGAACTGGTCGTCCTAGCGTCTGAGCAAAAAGAAGCAAGGCACATGCGGGTTGGGCTAAACCAAACATGTCCATTTATGCACATGGATATACTTCAATGTTACTGATTTTTAATCTGTGCTAGTTGTACAGAGAGCTTTCCTGTGTCAACAAAAAATATGTTTCAGAAGTTCCACATTTAAAAGCTGCTATGCAGTTGCTAATTTAAGTTTCCCTTTCCTACTGAAAGTCTGGATCTGGCGGAGATATTTGGGTTTTTCTGGACGGTCCTGAATTAGGAATATTATTATTATCATCATAATCATCATCTGTTTACCCTCCAGGTTCGGTTTTTCCCTCGGACTTAGCGAGGGATCCCACCTCTACCGCCTCAAGGGCAGTGTCCTGGAGCTTCAGACTCTTGGTCGGGGGATACAACTGGGGAGTATGACCAGCACCTCGCCCAGGCGGCCTCACCTGCTATGCTGAACAGGGGCCTTGTAGAGGGATGGGAAGGGATAGGCAAGGAAGAAGGAAGGAAGCGGCCGTGGCCTTAAGTTAGGTACCATCCCGGCATTCGCCTGGAGGAGAAGTGGAAAACCACGGAAAACCACTTCCAGGATGGCTGAGGTGGGAATCGAACCCACCTCTACTCAGTTGACCTCCCGAGGCTGAGTGGACCCCGTTCCAGCCCTCATACCACTTTTCAAATTTCGTGGCAGAGCCGGGAATCGAACCCGGACCTCCCGGGATGGCAGCTAATCACGCTAACCACTACACCACAGAAGCGGACAGAATATTATCATAGATGCCAAAATAATACATTTTTGATCACATTCACATACACAATACATATAGACCTACGAGCAAGACTGACGACTGCTACGTATGCAGTACTTAAGATCTTTCCTTATTGTTGTTTTGTAATGAAACTTCGGATATCTGCTCCATGGTGTACTAGTGGTGTTAGTCTCTAACCAGGAGACGTCCATGAGTTCAATATCGGTCTGAAGGTTGGAGTAGGGTTCACTCAACCATCCTGATAAGAGAGTCAGCGTGCCTGGTCATGAACGCCAACTAATACAGCCGACGAGTTATGCTGACCACCTAATTGCTCTGTATGTGCGCATTCTTGCTGGGCAGCAGCCCTTAATTGGCTGTTCGGGTCACAGATCTTTATCACTCTTAGGTACATGTGAGTGCAAAAACTGTCCGATAACTCGAGTTAACGGTAGGACACGTTGTAGTGAGTGTAATTCGAATTATTTGGACATAAGGTTGCTATCATCGAACTGTCCAGAGGAATGTGACCCAATTTATTGAAGAATAGGCTACGAAGAAGAGTGAACCTTAAATAAACAACAAATTGAGGATCACTTTACCAGTGTCGTATTTATACATTTATAGTACATTCGGAGGAAGAAATCGGTGTCTTGGCTGAATGGTCAGCGTCGAAGCCTTAGATTCAGATGGCCCCTAATTCGATTCCCGGCCGGGTCAGCGAATTTAGCCGTGTCCAGTTAATTCCTTTGACTCCACAACTGGTTGTTTTTGTCTGTCCCAATATATGCTCCTCCATGTACCCTTAACATACTGCACACTTGCTTACCGATAGTCAACATCTGCCCCTGGCTCTTGCAAAATAATGTAGATTCTTCTAATCTCAGTGGGTTCCGGGCTCTTCAGTCACTTGTTGACATAAATCGGCGGGTAGCATGAGGAAATCTAATTACCACTTGAAATAAAATTTAAGAAGTGGGCTAAAATGGGTTTATTATAAAAATAATTACGTCCCATAGATGTGAAGTATCGAATAATAACAGACAGTTGGTTGTATCAATAAAACAGCTGACATAACTTTGACACAAATAACAAAACTATGAAGACCTCAGGAATTATTTTATTGATATTTAGTTAAGCTAAACATTAATAGCCATTCCAGAATAGAATTCCATAACAAATGCAATGGAAAGAAAAAGCCTGAAAATTATCATTGGATTTCAAGTAACATCGTCGGTCGATTCACTTGATCCGTGAAGATTACGTTTCCGTAACCGGACTCCGAATTTGTCTTTAACTAAGGTTATCCACCGATCACAAAATACCACGTAGGATATCATCAGCCATCGAATGAACCCTTAATCAAACCGAAAAACCGCCGGTTATACTTGAATCTATTAATTATACACAAGAAAAAACATTAATTCACATGTTAACTTGCTCCTGTGGCAAGGCATGGTGCTCCAAAGTTCGCTGTTACCAAATCCCTAATATCTCTATAAAAGTACATGATCGCACCATGTGTCACAACCAGACACCCAATAATAAAGTTACTTTAATAATTAATTATTTAAAATTATATAGAATAATGTTCCACTGAACTGCAATATTTATAAAGTGTAATTAAAAGCTTGAGTTTACATTTAAGTTAACCCACAAATAACTTTCAGGTTATGTTAGTTTATAATAAACTAATTTCAATTGAATAAACCAATCAGCACGGATTTCCGAAAATGAATCTTATCGCTTCACTGTATAATAATTAAATTAATTTAATCCGACCGTCTATGAACGGTACCAACAAACTGAACTGAAAAGAGTAATGTCAATGGACGGTGTTATAATACTCAACACTATGCTATCAGTAGCAACTAACGCGAACTTATTAATCAAATGGTCTTCATCAAAATGTAGAAAACATACTCATTACAATAATCATGACCACTACTCTGGCAAGGAACACGGATAAACGTTTCACTCATATAGAGAACGCTTTGTTATTTATTTCAGTAATCACGACCATCATTTCACCATTGAAGAAATGTCCTACTGAAAAACTATGACCAGTGCTATCATAAATCGAAATAATTTTTTTATCACAAATACTTAACTTTAGTAATCAACACCAATACAACTTATCTGACGCATTATCATCGCAGACTGGACTGATCGTATAATGATTATCCACAAATATTAATTCTCACTAGAATAAACTAATCACAAGTCCCCGCAGACTGAGCTAACCATTTAACTTGGATAATGAACATTAAAAATAAACCGGACACTGATCATTGCAGACTAAACTAACCATCCAATTGATTTCATGAATGTCGCTAAAACAACTATCATCAACATATGCTGACTTTATAACTAGTGATATATCTCCTCTCTCTCTCTCTCTCTCTCTCTCTCTCTCTCTCTCTCTCTCTCTCTCTCTCTCTCTTAGTGGATGTACAGTATTCCTTTGCTGTTACAAGATATTAGAGGGTGGTTGGCCGAGGAGGTTAAGGCGTACTCTGTGCACCTGGAAGGACATGGGTTCAATTCACCGTCAGGAAGTCGAAACATTTAAGAAACGAGAATTCCACTACCGGAAGTTCACATGGCTCTGAGGTTCACTCAGCCTACACCAACAATGAGTCCCACGTTAATACCTGGGGGCAAAAGCGGCTTGGCATAGGAGCTTCCGTCAGAAAATCAACAGGTTAGCGGTGCACAGCTGTGAGCTTGCATTCGGAAGATAGTGGGTTCGAACCGTACTATCGGCAGCCCTGTAGATGGTGTTCCGTGGTTTACCATTTTCACGCCAAACAAATGTACCTGAAGGCCACGGCCGCTTCCTTCCCACTCTTAACACTTTCCTCTCCCATAGTCACCATAAGACCTATCTGTTTCGGTGCGACATGACGCGAATTGTAAAAAATTTAAAAAAATCGTAAAAATAAGAAACGAGGTTTCAACATAGGCACGTGGTTCACTCAGCCTACATTTAAAATTAGTACCAGATTAATTCCCCGAAACAAAGGCAGCCGGTGGAATAATGGAAGCCTTTACCGTCCACTCCTGTAAGGGCCATCATGACCTTTACTTTACTTTTTGCAGTAACTCATGGTTACGAAGACTGATTCTAAGTATATTGATTACTGATGAAAGTGATTCCTCAGCGTGTCCCTGTGCTCTAAAAAAGTCCATTAAAGGAAGAAATAAATTGACATCACTAAGCGGGTTGTAAGGGAAATCTAAAGGAGGGAAAAGTTTCCCAGAATGACTGGGCTTTGCGACACGTACGTCAGCCGGTATGTAGACTCTCGAGAGTCTAGTCCATGAAGTCATAGGTCAAGGTCTCAACTAAATAATGATCCCGCAATATCACGCACGCCACTGGCTCACTGCTAGATATAGGCCACTTTCAGATTCTCAGAGGTCATAATTCCTGCCTCGATAACATTCTATTAGTAAACAATTTGTAATGCTTTAGCCTTCTGATGGGTCAGTAAACTGTATCGTCATTATTTTCAAGATTATACGACATCACTGTTGCTTATTTCAGATGTTGGCAACATCTCAGAATGTCCTGATACCGGCCACTTCGAAGGTCACCAGTCGAGCTAACTATGCGTTACGGGTCGGGTCGCATTCGGGAGAAGGTGGGTTTGAACCCCGCCGTCGTCGTTCCTGAAGGTAGACAAACTCCGGGAGTGTACCTTAATTAAATCCACGTCTGCTTCCTTGTTAATCCTAGTCTTTTCTGATGCGAAGGTCGCCGAAATCCTGCCAGTGTTAGCGCAACGTTAAACGACTAGCATAAAAGAGCTTGCATCCGGGAGATAGTAGATTCGAATCCCACTATCGGCAGCCCTGAAAATGGTTTTCCGTGGTTTCCCATTTTCACACCAGGCAAATGCTGGGGCTGTACCTTAATTAAGGCCACGGCCGCTTCCTTCCAACTCCTAGGCCTTTCCTATCCCATCGTCGCCATAAGACCTATCTGTGTCGGTGCGACGTAAAGCCCCTAGCAAAAAAAAAAGCATAAAAGAAATTCCAGACACAATTATATTATAAAACGGTCCGGCTCCTTGGCTGAATGGTTAGTATTGCGACCTTGGCATTATACGTAGATACGTATCTATTTATCTGTTCAGAGGGCGCCGTGTTTGATTCCCAGCCGATTCCAGGATTGTAGCTGCACCTAGTTAATCCCTCTCGCTCTGGGTTACTGTGTTTGTTTCAATACATGTATGAATGTTCAGTCCTCAGCCCGAAGGCTCGTTAGATCCTCAACAACTCTACCATTAGCAGTCATAGACAGCGTACTAGGGAAACGAGGGGAGAGGTAGTTTCCCGTTGTTTGCCTCGCTGAGCCAGACGTCGCTATTGCATATCAGTCTGTCTGAAATCCATGCACCAAATGACCCTAAATCATTTTCACACCATTCATAGCAGGGACTGGCTACATTAGGAATGGCATCGCTAGCATCGCTCATACCTTAGTCACTTTCATATTATCAAAGGCAATGATAAGACTGAGACTGGGCCGATGACCTTCGATGTTAGGCCCCTTAAAACAACAAGCATCATCATCATCATCATCATCATCATCATCATCATCAAGACTGAGACAGATCAACGAAAGTAACAAAACTGATTTAGCCTATACCAGAATACATAGGCTACTGCACTGTAAAGACTAGGTCTCGCCAGCAAAGGCGATACGTCTTCGTAATCATACAGCGCACCACATTACCAATCACTACAGAAACACGCAGTGGTGAATACCTTCTTCCACACACAGTTGGCATCAGGAAGGGCTTCCGGCAGTAAAACATGTGCGACACACGTCGAACCTATGATCCCGCCAAGGGGTGAGGGCTGGAAGCGTCAGAAGCAGCAGCAGCAGCAGCAGCAGCAGAAGAAGAAGAAGAAGAAGAAGAAGAAGAAGACCGGTCTGAGTGGCTCAGACTGTTGAGGCGCTGACCTTCTGACCCTAACTTGGCAGGTTCGATCCTGGCTCAGTCCTGTGGTATTTGAAGGTGCTCAAATACGTCAACCTCGTCAACCGTAGATTTACGGGCACGAAAAAGAACTCCAGCGGGACACAATTCCGGCACCTCCGACAATCGTCAAAGTAGTTAGTGGGACGTAAAGATATTATTTATTAAGAAGAAAAAGAAGAACAGTTTATTAAACAATTTGCAATTATTTTCGTCCGATGGAGCAGTATCTTTGTTTTTCACCTGGAATAGCCAAATTCCATTTCCGGCTAGTGAAAGAATTTCAGTCCTGGTCTAATAAGGGAAAGCTATGGGGTCACCAATTTCGTTTAATCTTTGGGAGGATAATTTACGACAAATAATAAACAGTCACGTGCCCGATGATCATGCCATTGGCCCATACTTAACTAGAAGATGGACTTTTAAATTTAGCATTCTGTATATATGTTGGCAATTGGCATGTAAGTAGCTGTAGCACCGCTGGTCTAGCGAGCATCCCGGACTACCACATGGATGTCTCGGGTTTGAGGACTGCCATCCTCATTTTTACTTTTTCTTTTATTCACCCTTTTCCTTTTCTCTTTCTCTGTTTTTCTAGAAAAACACTGGTATTTACTGACGAGTACTAATTTGTGTTACAAAATGTCCAGTATAATATTCCACTAGTTATAAAATAAATATTTGTCCACGTGCTAATAAGTGTCTAATTTATAATGAATATCTTATGCTGTTAACGTGCAATAATTTATTCTAGACGAATAAGTGATTTATGAAATTCCCAAGAAAGGTAATGGTAAACTTAACACAATTAACACTGGAAACAGAACTTTCTGAAAACAGTTCGTGACGTGTGTTTATTTTTACTCATTTTTAATTGTAAAATGTAAACCGTTTCACTCTCCGTCCATCTCTTATCATAACTACAGCAGTGGTTATAAAAACAGAAAATGCGAAGATTTGTCAAGCCCTGAGTGATAATATGGAACGAACGTAAACGAGATTTTATAATAGCGTATTCTTAATGTGTATATTTCGCACTCCGGATGGGCAAAAACATATAAAAGAAATATAATAATAATATTGTTTTTATGTTCCACTAACTACTTTTACGGTTTTCGGAGACACCGAGGTGCCGGAATTTTGATCCACAGGAGTTCTTTAAGGTGCCGGTTAATCTACCGACATGAGGCTGACGTATTTAAGCACCTTTAAATACTACCGGACTGAGCCAAGGTCGAACCTGCCAAGTTGGGGTCAGAAGGCCAGCTCTACCTTCTGAGCTATTTAGGCCGGCAGATAAAAGAAAATGGCAGAAACCCTGGGATGCTTGTATGTTTATTTTTAACGTCGATCAACTTCCCGAAGTTTGAACGAGATCGGCCTACCCCTGTTATATCGACATGAGGTTCACCCAGCCTCATGTGTTCAATAAACGAGTTGCTGCTAAGGGAGGCAACGAATCCGGACAAGAAAGCCAAGTAACAAGACTGAAGATGACGTCATATGCTGACTACGTAACACTGAAATATCCGCAATCTTCTAGCCGTGCCACAAGGGCCGGAATGGTTAGTATAAATGTTATGTTAAAACACTAGCAAGACAGAAAAGTAATTAATTTTTCCAGATAATATTCTGTTAATTAACAGTGTTTGGGCCAGTATTTAATTGGCCCAATGAACTACTGTGTAGGTGTTTTCTTTTACACGTCGGAAAGTCCAATTTTGTGGAGCTGAGTATGTAACTACTGTATATTCGTCTGCAGATACCAGTAAAGAACGACCAATGGAACTAGAAGTTAGACAGTAGGCCTACTTAACTTCCTTCCTGGAGAATCTACAGTCGAGAAAAAAGTCTACTTCCACCTCAAAATTTCATGTTAATGTAAATAAAACAGATCATTTTATTTATATGCAATACATATATGCATACATACATAATGGCATTATTGCTGTAATTAAGTGTAGGCTAGTTCTAAAGGTAATATATAGTTCATTCCTGAAATGCTAGTTGCTTTACGTCGAAACAGACACAGATAGGTCTTATGGCGACGATGGGATAGGAAAGGGCTAGGAGTAGAAAGGAAGCGGCCGTGACCCTAATTAAGGTACAGCCCCAGCATTTGCCTGGTGTGAAAATGGGAAACCACGAAAAACCATCTTCAGGGCAGCCGACAGTGGGGTTCGAACCCACTATCTCCCGGATGCAAGCTCACAGCTGCATGCCCCTAACCGCACGGCCAACTCGCCAGGTATTTCTGAAATGAAACAAAAGTGAACATATACTAAAAAATGTTCACTCTCATATTAGGTTCAGTACTTTGTATTCCCACACTTTGCAGATATCGCAGCTTCCAACAACCGGAGCATCGATTTCACTAGGTGTTGGGTTAATTCTGGTTAAATTATATTCTTTTCTGTTCTTCCGGCAAGTTTCAAATCATCCTTCTTCTTGATGGAATATTTCCTAATCCTTGTATGGAGTTCTTCCCAAAGGTTTTAATGATGGAGGACTGGGGAGGTGAATGCAATTGCTTGGGAACACTAAAGCAAACAAATTACAGCGGTATGTTCAGGGTCATAGTCCTGTTGAAAGATCTAGGTATTTCTTAATCCCAGTGTTTCAACAGACAGTTTCATATTTTCCTTTAATATATCCAGATACTTCCATTTATCCATTTTATTTTTAATAAACACCAAATTGCCTACCCAAGCACCAGAAATGCAATCCCGAACAAGAACGTTCCCACCTCCATGGTTCACAGATGGGACAATATTTTCCTTTTGGAGGCTTTCATTAGATTTTCTCCAAACTTTATGCTTTCCATCACACTGAAATTAAGGACAGAAATATTCGCTATTTACTAGGCTAGTTGGCCGTGCGGTTAGGGGCACGCAGCTGTGAACTTGCATCTGCGAGATAGTGGGTTCGAACTCCACTGTCGGCAGCCCTGAAGATGGTTTTCCATGGTTTCCCATTTTCACACCAGGAAAATGCTGGGACTGTACCTTAATTAAGGCGATTGCCACTTCCTTCCCATTCCTGGGCCTTTCCTACCTCATCGCCGTCATAAGACCTATCCGTGTCGTAGCGACGTAAAGCAAATTGTAAAAAAAAAAAAAAAAAAAAAAAAAATCACTATTTGGGAGGACGTCACAAAAGAAAATCCTGAGTGTAGTTCTCCACAGATCTGCCATCCCCACCGAAGCTAATGCTGGGGTACGAACCCTACTCCTAGTGTAATGCACTTATCGTTATGTGTTTTACCTACTACCGATGGTACAATTGTTCAGTTTGCCCCAAGTCCGTAACTCGTATCAGCAATAATGACTATTCCTAAATTACAGAGCTGTCAGATACTTCTCTCTCATTTAATTTGCCTGTCTTTCTTTCTTTCTTTCTTTCTTTCTTTCTTTCTTTCTTTCTTTCTTTCTTTCTTTCTTTCTTTCAGACAGTGCCTCTCCTAGACTCCTGTATTTAAACTGATTTTGTCGCGTGTTTGCGTAACTGTCCAAGTGGACTGGTATTTGAGGAAGCTGGTCTAATTCTTGAGCTCAAGTTGTTGTTTCAACATGCGAAATAGCAATTTGCTCCATATTCTCGGCCATGAACTTTCAAGGCTTTTAGAGGACCAACCATCTGTGATCAAATCGAAGATGTAGATTTTTATATTATAAATAAGGTAGGTCCGCCTCTGTGGTGCAGTGGTTAGTGTGATTACCTGCCACCTCCGGAGGCCCGGGATCGAAATTTGAAAAGTGGTACGAGGACTGGAACGGGGTCCACTCAGCCTCGGGAGATCAACTTAGGAGAAGGAATTGCATTCCACCCCTCAGCTATCTTCGAAGTGTTTTTCCGCGGTTTTCCACTTCTCCTCCAGGCAAATGCCGGGATGGTACCTAACTTAAGGCCACGTCCGCTTTCTTCTCTCTTCCTTGCATATCCCTTCCAATCTTCCCATATCCCACAAGGCCACTGTTCATCATAGCAGGCGAGGCCACCTGTGCGAGGTAATGGGCCCCTTCCCCAGTTGTATCCCGGACCAAATGTCTCACGCTACAGGACACTTCCCTTGAGGCGGTAGAGGTGGGATCCTTCGCTGAGTCCGGAGGGAAAATCAACCCTGGCGGTTAAAGGGATTAAATAATTTGTTAAAAGGTCATACATGAAAAAATTAAACAAAGTATTATTTTCCTGCACCTAAAGCTGCTACAAATAAGCAAATTAATTTTCGCACTCAACCAAAATGCAGAAAAGTACTTTGAAAAAGAAAAAGAAGTGAACGTTTACTTGTAACATGCGCGCTATCAGCAAGTCAAAACCTCTGCTTTATCTCAGGCTGCCCGCTCGCCAGTAGCACGAATCATTCACTCCCTCTGAGTGGTTCAGGGTTAACTCAATAACCTCGCTAATAACCAAAACTCAGGTCACTTAACCCCACTAAAAGAATAGATAGAAGTGCCTCGTCAGTAGCACAGAGAGGATCTGGGTTCGCAATTCATGAAGCAACCTGTGCATGCAGTCCAGTATTATTCACCAGTTACACTTCGTTTGACGAGAAGAGAGACTATATTCACTCATCTTTTCGAACGATTGTCACGTGACGGATGAGGAGAAGGGGCCAGAAGTCCGTAGTTCCACTTTTGCCCGGTTTCTCCAACTCTGTGTTAAAGTTTGCTTAACAAATATTAACTAACAATTGTTATTAATTTAAACTTATGTCAATAGTCCCCTGTTTCATGAACACTTTTCCAAGGAAACAACTGTTAAAGACAAATTAACATGTATCCGTGAGATTTTTGAACGAATTTGTCAGTGATCGTCTTTTGTTTATTTACGTACAGCGCTCCGGAGCGGTATATTTAAATTGTAATTTGTCACACATGGTTGATATTATTATTATTATAGATTATGGTTAGCGGATACTGCTAAGACGTAAGCATGTGCAGTAAGAGGCAACAAAAGCGTCATTATAATGAACACGAGATAAACGTTATTATAGATTTAATTTGAATGTATGCGAGTGTGCTTGAAAAATAAAAGGACGGATGGTTATATTACAACATTCAGAATATTCTTATATGAGTGAAACCTAGGGCTGCCACAACACAGGGAAAATGTGATAATTGATATAAGTCTTGAAATGATTTTCGGTCATTCTGTACTGAGGGGAAAATAATGTAATGCGTTGCCAATGCCGCAAAGGCAGCAAATACTCTTTGCACAATATTCTACACACTCTTGTCTTGCACTCGTGAACACGGTCTCCTACAATTACATGAAAAGAGTCTGAAACATAATATCGAAGAATTATAAGCACCTGCTGCTATGGAGATCCTGATAATTTTCAATCTGTCGGGAACTCTAACCTACTCTCAATTTCTTCTAGAGTACCTTGTTTATTATGACTTTGGTAATTAGGCATCTTGGTAGAAAACTTTCTTTTGACAACTGTAAAAAGTTCTTTTTCTTAGTATAGGTCGTTCATTGCTTTCTTCAGTTTATAGACAGTCTTCATACAGCAATACAGCTTCAAACTTACGATTTCTAGATACTATCATTTTGAGATTTTAGCAGCTGTTAAGAGGCTTCACACAGGGCTTGTACTCGTATCATGTTAATTTAACACAAGTATTAACAGTTAGTTAGTGTTAACAATTCTTGATGAGACGGTCATTTTGTTCAATTGTGTTTTAAGTCTATGTAAGTCTAATCATTAAGTCTACTTAACAGCTCGAATGCTGTTAGGTTGCGTATCTGGCTGGCATGGTCAGTGTAGTTTCCCAAGGAGGGATTAGAAGAGCCTAGGACCCAAGCAGTAAAGTATCTAGGAGCGGCCGATGCGGGTTTTATAGTTACAAAATGATTGTAGAACACAATGAAAGTGCATGCATGACTTGTCATTATAAGGACACCGATATAATGTAAGTGAATTACAGATCTGTTGGTTCTACAATTATGTCTCTGAATGTTTATTTAATTTATTGTCAGTTTCTGTTCATTTCCTTTTTGTAAAAATTCTATGGGGGAGGTTCTAACTCCCAGTAACACCCTCACCCCCCTGCTACGCCCTTGGACCAAAGACAGGCATTTGTTACACTTCCTGTAGCTGCAAAAGTGTCTTGAAGGTTATTTATCCTCAACCCCCACCACGAAATTCCCTTAGACCTGAAATAATACGCTGCCGAAATTTTGCAGTCGAAATGGACAGCAAAACGCGGTCGGTATGCAGTTCTACTGACTTTTTCTCGTCTGTAAACTACCATCCACGTCGACTGTATTTGCATTTCTGCCGACCACTTCGAGCCATCCATTTCGACTACGGAAATGTAATTCATTAATTTATAAGTATGAAGCGTTAAGTAGAAGTACTGTCTTTGCTACTTCTGTTGCTTCTGCTTTATTTCCTGGCCTGTTCCCAATCATCAGGGTTCGGCACGAATGTGGATTTAGCCCAGTTATACGGTCAGCTGCCCTTCCTGACGTAGACCCTATGCTAGGGATGGCGAAACTTTTCCAACTAGTGTGCCATTTTATGTCTGGTTTATTTTTCTCAACTGTATACTGTTCCACTTGTTATTTTCCTTTGGAATGGCTACAACCACCCCCACAACCCACCACCGACTTCCATCCATAATTCCAAATTATGTTTCATAATATGTTATTACACATACACCGTAAAATAATACATTTCATTCCATATTCCGTGGTCGTGTTTTGCCAATACCGCAAAAATACATTTTTAATATGTAAGTTTTAAGTATACCTAACCTTTTTTTTTTTTGTTTAAATATAATAAGCGCCCACTGTAACACACTTTGTCATTGAGTATTATTGGATATAGAAATCAAAAATACTAATATTGCCGAACGACTTTAAGTGAAATATCGTTCTCAACTGTAGTGTGCAACTTGTAGCTGTATCGTAGTAGCCATGTCATTTGTCTTAAGGTCTTAACTTGTTGTCTTCGATAACACACAAGAAGCACTTAGGTCTGAACTAAGACGGTTTCTAACAGTTGACTTCACACGTTCATTGCATAAAATAGCTGTTCGTAGGCCTGTGATGAACCAAACAAAGTAACTAACGCTGTAGCAAGTTTATTCATATCCGAAAACATCTGTGGGAGGCTGTTCCGCTGTTCAAGTATTAAGTTCTCCGGCTTTTGGAAAGAATATTCATCATCAACACCACACTCGATTTTCACCAATTCTTCACCAAGTTGTAGGAATTTGTTCACCGATGTACTGCTTTCTTGAAATTCATTCAACTCTATTTCTAAACTATCAATATCTAGCCACAAATGAGTGCTATTAAGGTCAATTTTTTTTGAAATCTCGAAGTTGAGATAATCACTTGGCAACTATTTGTCTTACAAAATTCGAAACAATAAACAGTTACACACTACGAATAATTACGCGATGCTGGCAACCACACACAAGCCAAACTTCGCTAATTGGCTGATGTGGGTGAGCGAATTGTTCGTCGGATGCATCTGACATTCATCTCACTTGACTTCCGGATGTATCAGTGTTGAAGTGTTGCCATAATGCACGTCCGAATGAAACTAGAATTTAGATTTTCGGTATATATTCCTTAAACCTCAGGTCTAGAAAGCCAAGAATAACGGCCGAGAGGATTCGTCGTGCTGACCACACGACACCTCGTAATCTGCAGGCCTTCGGGCTGAGCAACGGTCGCTTGGTAGGCCAAGGCCCTTCAAGGGCTGTAGTTAATATGTGCATGTGGTGTGCCACCGAAATCATGTTCGCGTGTCACCTAGTGACACGCGTGGCATAGGTTCGCCATCCCTGCTCCTATGCTGAGGGACGTATTCCGTATTGCGTGTTTCTGTGTTGGCTGTCTGTGATCCTTTTAATACATTAAGCATTAAATGTACGCAGTTAAAATCCTCGTCCTGGCTGGACATCGAACCTGATTGTGAGAGAGGAGGGAATTCTTCCCTGCTTTGCCAATTGAAAGACGGGGCCATTACAGCAGTAGAATAATTCATGTTATGGTATATATGGATTGCTACTTCTTGAGATACATTGTTCTGAGCCATAAGGTATTTGATTTCGGACCATTTCTTGTACTCGGGACACTCCCTATCCGTGGCTAAGTGTGGACCGTGGCAATACATGCATGTTGGTGGTGCAGTGTCAGTACAAGTTCTTACGTCATGGGGTCCCGCACACCTACTGCAGCGTTGTTGTCCTCTGCATTGCTATACTGAATGGTTATATCTTAAACATCGGTGACATTGAATCACTGGAAAGATGTAAGGTTGAACTTCGCAGCGTGTTCCTAGGATATAAATATGTTGACGTAGGTGTTGGGCACGAAATGTTATGAGGCAGACTGGATTTGGTGGCGTGTCTTCATTGGGAAGCTTCTTTGTAAATCGTTTCACTTGGGAAATAGGAACAGCATTCTGAATTTCCTTTAGAATTTCATTTTCACTAAATATTGTGTCTACATTTCTGATAATCCCTAGCCTGTGCACAACACTACTTGGAATATAGACATCAAGGTGGTTTTCCTTCAAAAAGTTTGATTCAACTAGCTTGTTTGCTGCCATTCCGGACAAAGTCTCGATACGAAGTCTATTCTTACCAGAAGGTTTAATGTCCAGAACTTTTTGACGCGGAATTATATTTTCCTTAAAGATCAGTCGTCCTATTGACATCAGATGTAAGTTCCCTATATTATCCTTAGACCCTTCAACAACAACAAGGAACGGTCCATTATCAGTATTATTGTACCTGTTATTTTGGCTGAGACGGGATGACGGCGGTGTGCCCCCGGTAGAAGTTGCTGGGGCAGCTAATGGGGTTTAAACAGAAAGTTGATTTGATGCATTTGTGTCATTAGTTGTGTCGGAAGAGTCATTTTCATTCTCAGTATCCATATCTATTAAATGCTCCATATGTAACTTGGGATCGGCACGAAAACGCTTAGTTGTAGGGTCTAAATTACACTTCATATTAGAACTATTATGACTATGTGTACCTGTACTTGATTTTAGTTCTGTTGATATGTTGCCGGTGCTGGCGTTGCTCTCTCCATGATGTTTAGTACGTAAAGGGTGATGTTGCTCTACTGGGAGGGCTGGTTGCTGTTGATCTTGAATATCTGATTGAAGATTAAGAGGATTTATTCGTAAAGGTATTGTAGCTGGTTCTGCATAACAAGTCTGTGCGGCAGAATTGATAATCTGCCCCGTATCGGGCGGATCATTCATAGTCCAGTTGATAATGTTAGATGCAGTTCAAGGACAATAAATATTCTACACGAACACTGAAAGCCGTACAACTGAAACACTAGGTTATGGATGAGTCGCACGTAGCGAGCACGAAAGCGACTGCACTACACTACGTTTGCGAACGTACTGTGGCTGGCGGACTTGAGGGAAATAAAATACCTCTCGCGGACCAAACACGCAACCCCCTGTGGGTGCGGGAAGCAGACGAAGAATTTACCCACGGTCGTAAGAGGCGACTAACAGGGGCGACAAAGGGATGATCAAATTAGAACCATGGAACTACTGATCATGATGCTTGTTGTTTAAAGGGGCCTAACATCGAGGTCATCGGCCCCCTTGGAACTACTTGTGATTAGTACCATCACGCGGGGAATACCATGGGTCGCTTTTACTAGCGCGTAGTGCCACTATGTTCGGTACCAAATATGTTTATGATTAGTAGCAAACGAGAGCGCAACGACTTTTACAGCACCTGTGATTAGTAGCACTATATGAGCGACACCCTGGGATGAGGGAGTCAGTTTGCCTATGATTAGTACCCACTGTATGAGGAACACCACGGGATAGTACGAGTCCCTGTGGTTAGTACACTTATGTGATGAACACCATAGGTTTGTGTTGCCTGTAAATGGCGCCGCTATGTGCGAAACACCGAAGGTCTGTAATACATGTGCGAATTTCATTACCTGTGAATAGTACCATAATGCGTGAAATACCGCGAGTCTACGCTACTCTTGATTAGTACCGCAACATGACAAATACCATAGTTCTACTTCCCTAGCGGTAAGTACCAGTGTGAGGGGCCACTGACTTGGATTTTGAGCCCCTTTCGACTACAAGTATCATCGATTCAGTATTGTGCTATAGAAGTAGTCCCTTGGTTAGTAATACTATCGTTCTACGCCAGCTTCTGTGCACGTGAGGCACTGTCCATTTGGGACAAATATTACAGTGATATTTCGTAGATAGATATGCGCTACGTAACCCGGGATTGAATATTTTAGCAGTATATTTGCTTACACGTTTTCGGCGAAATTCGGATATGTCAACATCTCTTAATAATAATAATAATAATAATAATAATAATAATAATAATAATAATAATAATGTAAATGAAGAAAGGTTAAACACATAGCACCATAAAACAGAACAAACCCTAGCGACCGCTGCTTAGCCCGAACGCCTACAGATTACGAAGTGTCGTGTGGTCGGCATGACGAATCATCTCTGCCTTTCTTCAATATTATTATTATTATTATTGTTGTTGTTATTAATATATCATTTTTCGAAAATTCTGTAACAGAGAAACAAACTAGTGTTTATTGCAACGTTGGAAAAACAGAAGGGGACTACCTCGCCGAGGCGAGCTCAGTTCACCCGGAAGGACTTGGGTTCGATTTCCAGTCAGGAAGTACAGAAATGTAGACATCTGGAGAGACACAAGACCCCGGCTTTCACTAAGACCACACCAAAAATATGTAGGCTACCAGGTCAATTTCTGAGGACGATAGGGCCGAGGTTACAGATAGTGGAGGCTTTACCTTTCACTTCTCTATGGGACTTCCTTGCTAGTACCAAGATGACTTGCTAGACTAAACAGATGTGTAATGTATTGTCTATTATGCTGTCTCTCTATCCAAACTCCAGGTAATTATTACAAATAGAATCCCGAATATTTACTTATTGTTATTCGTCGGTACACCATATCATTCATGAACGTTCTTAGATTACAGTAGATTACAGTAGTCAGATCGAAAGATTAAAACTTAAACACATTTGAAATAAACGATAGGAATGAGATTGACCGTGCAATTGTTCACCACAATAATGTCAATAATACACCGAAGTATGTCATTCTTTTCTCCAGAAAACCCACGCATTTGCCTACGCACGACAATGATGCTGGTCACATTGTCAACAATGACAATAGCAGCAGATGTAATTTACCACAGGAAAAGATGGCAAAGATGTAGAGACCCAACTGACCGGGTGGAATACCTGGACCTAGCCCGGGAAGTATGAAATCGATTGCTGGAAAGGAAGATTGAAAAATGGGAGGAACTTTGCCGTAATCTCTCAGAAAACGGGTCAGATCGCAAATTTTGTGGGATTCTCTCAAAAAATGAGTCAGATCGCGAATTTCGGCTGAATATATATAAAACGTTAAGTATTCAATTATAAATTTCAGTATAATACCGTAGCGAAGCACGGGTACCTCGCTAGTTTGTAATAAGATAAGAGTGCTTGAGCCTAACTCAATATCGAAACCAACAATATGTAAACAATGTAGCCTACAATTTTTTTACACTTCTTTGAAGCGCACAGCCGTGTACAAATTTTATAATGGCACGGCCTGAATTCTACCAAAGTTGGGAATTCCGCTGAAAAGTAGGAAGGGAGTCTGGACATGTTTAGCACAAATTTCCAGTAAAAACATTCGTGTGGCTATTTCTAGCTGAGTGCAGCCCTTGTAAGGCAGACCCTCCGGTAAGGCTGGGCGGCATCTGCTATGTGTAGGTAACTGCGTGTTATTGTGGTGGAGGATAGTGTTATGTGTGGTGTGTGAGTTTCAGGGATGTTGGGGGCAGCACAAACACCCAGCCCCCGGGCCAATGGAATTAACCAATGAAGGTTAAAATCCCCCACCCAGCTGGGAATCGAACCCGGGACCCTCTGAACCGAAGGCCAGTACGCTGACCATTCAGCCAACAAGTCGGACACAAATTTCCAGTGGATCCAGCGTTATGTACTTTGAGTGCAATACACATTATTTTTACAAACTTAAACCCTGAATTCGGCTCAATTTACTACAAACCCAAACCTTTGGTTAGATAACCCAATCCAATTGCGCAATGACGAAATAACTAACATGATCAGGCTGACAAAATTAGACATTCTCGTGAATTAATCTTGCTTGGCTTTTTCAAATATAAAAGGTGAAAAACTGGCCATGCTCAGCATGAATTTAACTGGAAATACGCAAATAAAAAATTGTACATACCTTATTTAATCTAACCTCTACCTTGGCTAAATCTCGTATTAATAATCCTGAAATAGTTGGTAAGACAGGCACATCTTATCCTTCATAACCCAACAATTGATATGATTTTGTGAATTTTCTTCCCTTCTTCAGCCAGTACATGGCTAGCGAGATTCACAAAACGATAAAAGCTTGAGAAACAAAACGTAATATGGATACAAGGATTGAAAAATAAATGTGATAGAATGAACGGTATTAAAATTAGGACTATTAGGCAGTACCATATGGCTGATAAAACAGGCATGAGGGAGTTTTTAAAAAGCAACTGTGATCGGTGGAAAATGGTAAATAAAAATGTAAACAGACCCTGGGATGGGTTTAAAGCAATTGTTGAGGAATGTGAAAACAGGTTCGTACCTTTAAAAGTGGTAAGGAATTGTAAAGACCTACTATATTATAACAGTGAAGTAAAGAGACTAAGAAGGAGGTGCAGGTTGGAAAACAATAGGGTTAGAAATGGCTGTGGAAGTAGGGATGAAATTGAAGGAACATACTAGGAAATTGAATCTAGCAAAGAAGTCAGCTAAGGATAACATGATGGCAAGCGTAATTGGTGGTCATAAAAATTTTAGTGAAAAATGGAAGGGTATGTATATGTACCTTAAGGCAGAAACAGGTTCCAAAAAGGACATTCCAGGAATCATTACTGAACAAGGGGAGTGTGTATGCGAGGATCTTCAAGAGGCGACGTATTCAGTCAGCAGTATGTAAAGATTGTTGGTTACAAGGATAATGTTCAGACAGACGAGCTGACTAACACTAAAGAAGTATTAAAATTTACCTATGATAACAATGACATTTACAGTAAGATACAAAAGTTGAAAACTAGAAAAGCAGCTGGAATTTATAAGGTTCCAGGGGATATACTAAAGACAATGGGTTGGGATATTGTACCATATATGAAATACTTATTTGATTTTTTTTAATTTTTTTTTTTTGCCTTACGTCGCACCGACACAGATATGTCTTATGGCGACGATGGGACAGGGAAGGGCTAGGAGTGGGAAGGAAGCGACCGTGGCCTTAGTTAAGGTACAGCCCCAGCATTTGCCTGGTGTTAAAATGGGAAACCACGGAAAACCATTTTCAGGGCTGCCGACAGTGGGGTTCGAACCTACTATCTCCCGAATACTGGATACTGGCCGCACTTAAGCGACTGCAGCTATCGAGCTCGGTTTGATTATTGTTTGCATGAAGGAGCTATACCAAATGAATGGAGAGTTGCTATAGTAGTCCCTGTGTATAAAGGAAAGGGTGATAGACATAAAGCTGAGAATTACAGGCCAATCACTTTGACATGCATTGCATGTAACTTAAGCTTTGGGTAAGAATTCTTTCTGATTGTATTTGACATGTTTGCGAAATTAATAACTGGTTCGATAGAAGGCTGTTTGAGTTTAGGAAAGGTTATTCCACTGAAGCTCAACTTTTATAATTCCAGCAAGATATAGCAGACATGTTGGATTCAGGTCAAATGGACTGTGTCGCGATTGACCTATCTAAGGCATTTGATAGGGTCGACTACTGGTAAAAATGAGCGTAACTGAACTACACAAAACAGTGACTGAATTTGTGGCTATATTTCTAGAAAAAGAACTCAGAGAATTAGAGTGGGCGGATCTTTATCTGACCCTTTAATAGTTAAGGGGGGAATTCCTCAAGGCCCTATTATTGGACCTTTGTTTTCTTATATGTATCAATGATATGAGTAAAGAAGTGGAATCAGAGATAAGTCTTTTTGCAGATGATGTTATGGTAGTGTGTACAGAATAATAAATAAGTTAAAAGATTGTGAGCAACTGCAAAATTACCTTGATAATGTTTTGAGATATACAGTAGGCAATGATATGATGATAAACGGGTTTAAAAGTCAGGTTGTGAGTTTCACAAATAGGAAAAGTACTCTGTTTTAATTTCTGCATTGATGGGATGGAAGTTCCTTTTGTGGATCATTGTAAGTACCTAGGTGTCAATAAAAGGAAAGATCTCCATTGGGGTAATCACATAAATATGATTGCAAATGAAGGGTACAGATCTCTGCACATGGTTATGAGGGTATTTAGGGGTTGTAGTAAGGATGTAAAGGAGAGGGCATATAAGTCTCTGGTAAGACCCCAAATAGAGTATGGTTCCAGTGTGTGGGGCCCTCACCAGGATTACTTGATTCAAGAACTGGAAAAATCCAAAGAAAAGCAGCTGAATTTGTTCTGGGTGATTTCCGACAAAAGAGTAGCGTTACAAAAATGTTCCCAAGTTTGGGCTGGGAAGACTTGGGAGAATGGAGACGAGCTGCTCGACTAAGTGGCATGTTCCGAGCTGTCAGTGGAGAGATGGCGTGGAATGACATCAGTAGACGAATAAGTTTGACTGCTGTCTTTAAAAGTAGGAAAGATCACAATATGAAGATAAAGCTGGAATTCAAGAACACAAATTGGGGCAAATATTCGTTTATAGGAAGGGGAGTGAGGGAGTGGAATAACTTACGAAGGGAGATGTTCAATAAATTTCCAATTTCTTTGCAATCATTTAAAGAAAAGCTACGAAAACGACAGATAGAGAATATGCCACCTGCGCGACTGCCCTAATTGCAGATCAGTAGTGATTGATTGATTGATTGATTGATTGATTGATTGATTGATTGATTGATTGATTGATTGATTGATTGATTGATTGATTGATTGATTGATTGATTGTGATAAAATACAACGCTAATGTTTACACTTTCGATATGAAAGATAACGTAGAAATGTCGTCAGTCAAGGCTCCAAGAACTCAAATAAGACGAATACCTCCAAATTTGTTAAAAATACATCGCTCTCTTCCCATAATTATAATTTATTGGCCACAAATTGTTGGTTGAAAGCGGATAATTGGATATAAATACTGTATCTTCAAACAAGTTGACAGTTCACTAAACATAGCACAAATTGCATAACCTGGTTTGCAAAGCACTTCCTGCCTAGACATAGATACGGGGGACGAAATCGCGTCTCTATCGTTATGCTATCTCCCACAGTAACTAGAAGAGACATAGGTGTCACGCGTAGCCGGCCAGGAGCATGTGATATCAGTGGACTCCAGTGTGCCAGGCGCTGTAACAGACTGCAAATCAGTGTGCTGAGCGCCCCATGTATCTTCCTTATCAATATCACATAGGCCTATACCTTTCCGTTGTGATATAATAATTTCACATGAAAACCACTAAGATATTGCTTAAAACTCTTCTTTTTATTATTTTGTTTGTGCGCTTTTATAAATATTGTAGACTACTTGAAAGCCAGAATAGTGAATCATTTTGCTAACATGTTTAAAAGTCATTTTTAAATGTTCCAATATACCGGACGTGTTAGTAATTGCAGCTCCCAACTACTTTAAATAATTTAATATAAGTACCCTGTATACGCACAGATTAAGTAAATCAAAGCTTAACAATCAAGAAATAACTTTAACCGATATTTATAAAAAGGCTTAAACCCAATAAAATACACAAGATTAAATACTGCATGTCGTTACCTCTCCTGAAAATAGTAAGTACTTTACTAACATTATTGTTTGTTTGAACTTATTACTAACAAAATTCAGTAATAATAATAATAATAGCATTAATATTAATTTAGGCCTACTTTTCAGGACTTAATTTTGTTCATCTTCGATTGTTTTCCGTTCAGCGTCAGCATGCACATCCGTAGTCTGGCTTCCATTCACAGAGCTGTTGAGTGATCTCTCTTTATTCAGTTCTTTAATTCTAACAATTAACTACCTAGTTCTCACAAAACACGCAACAGGGAAGTTGTCGACTTCACTATACTTAGGTCTGATGATATCTATCAGTTCCTTCATCACCGTTGGACACTTCTTTAAACCATTTCCGTGGAACATTTGAAATCTTTTCTTAGTTCGCAAACAGTGTCTAATCACTGGGGAGAAGGATTCATTAGGCCTTCTCTACAGAAAGCCGAGATCCAGTCAAAGTTCCTAATACCAACGAATTTTCCAGTTTTCCTCCGTAGATGAAGCTAGTGGCGATTTCTTTTTTCGTGACTCGGTATGCAATATACCCCGTCAAGATTTTTAACAAGTCCTTATCTTCATTATGTAAGCAATCTTCGATATTGTGCTGCTCAGTAAGCTGAATCAAAAATTTCAAAGATAGCTTCGACTGAATTCTATGGTGTCATTACTCATTAGCATTAATAACAGCACTGTCTATTCGGTCGAGGACATCTACAGATTGTTTCGCACTCAACCCTGTTGCAGTTTCCAGATGTTTTACAATTTGCTCCCCCGTCGCACTGACACAGATAGGTCTTATGGTGACGATGGAATAGGAAAGGACTAGGAGTGGGAAGGAAGTGGCCGTGGCCTTAATTAAGGTACAGTCCCACCATTTGCCTGGTGTGAAAATGGGAACCCACGGAAAACCATCTTCAGGGCTACCGATAGAGGGGTTCAAACCCACTATCTCCCGGGTGCAAGCTCTCAGCTCTGCGCCCCTAACTGCACGGCCAACTTGCTCGGTTTTCTAGTTTTAATTATGTCATAAGTTATGCACTTTTGATCAGTAACATGAATTTTATTCACTGGGTAATTGTTGTGGGCACGGGGTGGTTATAAAACCGACCTATCCCCTTATCATGGAAAAAACTAGGACTGTAAAACATCTTGATTACATTTCGATGCTAGTAGATACTAATATCCTTCAGATTTTAGGTTTCGAAATAATCTTCGCAAACTACGGTTGGAAACCATACAGCCTATTTGAAAAGGTAGCAAGTCAATCTTTCCAATAACTCTAGCTGATGAAATCAGGTCGAATATTTTATTCAGGATAACATCCTGTTCCTCTAAACTTGTTCAATAAGCACTTCTGAACTTAGTTGGATGATGATGGATTCTGTTATTAAGAACATTAAATCAACAGTTTCAACAAACCGTACTACATGTTCGTTCCCAGAATAAAAAAATGCCACATGCCACAGTGCCAGAGAGAAGTTCACCAGCTTATCTTACGTTTTTCCAGCAAATGTTGTTCGGTTATTTTGTGAGTGAATTTTTTAAGTCGCCAATTTTCTGGTACTGTACTAAGCCTGCAATGATGCCTTTTGAAACAGTTATTCCAGATGCAGGCGTGTATCCTCGGTCTAACAGATGGTTTCTTCTTAACTTAAGTATGTGAGGAACGTCACAAAACGCCCAAATCACACGGTCATCAGTACATCTATTTCTTATAGAAGACTTCTCAGGACTTATTTCAGATCGATGTTTAACTTTCGGTTGGAACCACCCATATGACTCAAAAAAGCTCTTAGGCGAAATTGCTTTTTCTCAACAAGTTTTACCGTTTCATAAACTAAAGGAGTAGTGACGGTCTGGTCGAAATGATAGTAAATTGATTGTCTCCATTTACCAGTTACACTTCTTATTATAATAAACTGCACATTTACATCTTCGACACTATCGTAGCATATATCAGATTTAACTTCCATCTCGTCAAAGCTCGTCACTATATCTCGTTTAAAATTATCATTCATAACATTTTCCTGGCCATTTAGTAGGTTAAAACTGATATCCGAAAACCAAGGTGGAGTTGAAAACTGTGAAAACCGCCGTATTATTGTTGTTTCACTAGGGATAATGTATTTTAGAGTTTCCTTAATATGTGACAAAGCTTTTTTGGAGATACACCGAACAGCTTTGGCTACATCTTCAGGTGAGCAGTTTGTATACTTTCCTTTTAGTAAACATTGTTTTTGACATTTAGAAAAAATCCTCGTAGTTTTTTTAAAATTTCTTCCAGTTTTGTTATTTTGTGTTGGGCATTTTTAGATCTTCAGTAAGTAATTTGATTCTTTCTTTTAATTCTTCTCTTTCGACCATCGCACCAGCTAGTTCACAGTTCAAGGGCAAGTTTTCTTTAATTTGGCGTAACTCTGCGTTAATTTGTCCTTCCTGAGAAAAGTCATCAAGATCATTTGATGTCTCCACAGACTTGTTAGGCTGTAGAACGTTTCTGCTGTCCCGCCTTTCGGCACGTGTATTTCTCTCTGAATTTTATGTTGATGCTGATTGTGTGGGAATGCTTTGTGAAGGAACTACTCCGTTTTTTTATCAAGTACTTAGGGGAAGGCCTAAAGGTTCATATTATAAATCACTTTCAAAATCAGGGGGCAGAAAATGTTCGGAGCATATACGTGCGATTTTAGAGTTACAAGAGTTACAAACTTTTTTTTTTTTACAAAAATGTACCCATTATTTGTGCAGAGTTGTGTCTTTTGGGAATCTGTAAAAGGGCAGCTTACGTTCTTTTGCGTCGTTTGGATGTTTTGTATAACCTTCAACCGCACAGCACGGCATTTTAACAGCACAAACACGAGATATACACTGGAATTCACTTCACTCACGAACGATACGCAAGAGTTCACGACTTTAAAAAAAAATCGCTATCCTCGAAAGTAATTAAATAATTAAGTAAACAACGTGCAGACCGCAGACGAACGGCATTGCACCGGAACTTCACTACTTAGAATCAAAACACTGACACAAAATAGTACTGTATATAGAAATACATTAACGCCCAAAACAACGCGTATTGTGATGGGAGGGAGAGTCCAGTGACGTCACGACCACGCCAGTCTACTGCGCATCCGTCTCGTGACACCTACCGTCCCTCTTCTAGTTACCGTTCTATCTCCCATCCAAAAAGTAGATTACGAAAGGAGAAACCAAGATTTTAGGTTAGAGTAATACTTATTGCCCAGAAGGGAGAGGGCTCCAGAAAAGCCCTTTCTACGCACAAAGTATTAGCATAGAATAATACTGTAGTTAAACCTCTCTCTCCCTACCTTCTTTGTCGTTCAAGACGGCTGACGAACAGCATGTTGCTGTTGTTGCCGCATTAAGTTGGTGAGACCAGTAATAGGCGGGAGCAGAAAAGCATCACGCGGAGGTGGATAGTACAGTCTCACTCAGATACCCGAATGTAGAATCAGACACGCGTGATAAAGGCACACGGGAATATATATCCGTGGTGAACGAATTGGAGAGAGATAGAGGGTGGAGCAAGAAGTATGTTCTCGAAATAAATTTCAGCGCCAATCGGGTGACGTCCCATATGAAAAAGTCTGGAAGGCCGGCGATGGCAGAACATGTGCTATGATGTGAGAATGCTGTTTCGGACAGACTGGAAAGAAGTCAAAAAGTGCTGATTATAATAGGGAGTGAGATTGGAGATGGCTGAAAGTAAGATTAGTTCTTCTAAATCAGCTTATCCTAGTACTGTAATATAGGTTCGATGACCCAGGCTCATATTAGGTCTTAGTCAGCGGATTCAGCCATGATACCGTCCTTGACACCACATATTTTTTTCAAGGGAATACTCCACCCCTTTGTCCTCGAGATTCGTACTCTGTCAGGGCTGGAGAAGCAGTATCTAATCCGCTGTTTTACCACTGTTTCCCAAACACAGGTTCATCGGAACATAAAGTGCGATACGGGTGTGAAACAATCAACGAGATATATAGCCGCCGTCCTCACTGATTTCAGAGTCGAACCTTCGAACGTGCATCTTCCCTGTGAGAAACCTTACTATCGCAACTATAGCCTTTTATTAGGTAGGTTTGTAGATTTTATCAGCTAACGCAACTTATGACAATATCTTAAAATGCGTGGATGTACGTGGAGAGATGTTATAAACGAACAGATCCGCCAAGAAATTCTTCAACACTGATTCAGGCAGGTTAGACCACTCCTACTAGTCTGGATGCCAAAGACCCACTCATAAGCACACACAAGGCGGAATGAAAGTTTCACTGTGCTAGACACAGGAACATTTTCACCACCCACATGGGCTGTTAAGCAGTCGGAGTGAGCGACCACGCATCGCTTGGCGACAAGAAGTTAGTGTAGTATACGACGCTAAATAATATATTTTATTCTTACAACTAGGAGTGTGAGTAGGTGTTAAGGAGTTTCTAAAATACATTTAAAGAACATCTTATTTCCTTAATACTGTATAGTAAGTTAACTTTCGAAATATCGTACGCTAGCTGATGGATAACAGAAGATAAGCAATAAATTGCTGCCGTCAGTGGTGCAGATCGTTAGCTTTGTGTTAGCAAGGTAACCAGTTTGATCCCGGCTGAGATCAGTGGTATTTAAGGGAGCTCAAATGCGAAAACTCCATGTCGTTGGTTTCTAGCACGTCAAAGATCTCCTGCTTGACAAAAACCCGATGCATCGGCGTCTGCTAAAACCGGTAGCAGTTGCAGTGAACGTGTAGTAGTAGTAGTAGTAGTAGTAGTAGTAGTAGTAGTAGTAGTATAGATCAAGCGGTGGAAGTGTGCTTGGTTACTTGGAATGACGTGGGTTCAAAAAATTTAGAAGCGTGCTTTTCACTTTTGGAGAGGCACGTGTCTCTGAGGTTCGCTCAGCCTACACTAAAAGTGAGTGGAATATCAGGTTAATTCCTGGGAGAAGAGGTGGTGCCGACGTTACGGATCGTGAAAGCCTTTAGTGAAGGCCCCCTCCAAACACCTTCATGACCTGTACGGATATGGTTTTTGCTTTCTTCTTCTTCTTCTTCTTCTATTATTATTATTATTATTATTATTATTATTATTATTATTATTATTTAGTTTTAGTAATAGTAAACTACATTTATAGGTTGTACAGTAATTATATTAATTGCTGATATTACGATGTGCCGTAATTTCTCCCACGGTTTTCACTTATTCATTCATTCTTAAATTCCTAGCTGGAACACGTATCATGCCATATTCAAGCATTGTTAATTATGCTACGTGATTAATAATAATAATAATAATAATAATAATAATAATAATAATAATAATAATAATAATGTATGTATGTACGTTCAGTCCGTCAGCGATTCCGCTGGTGGGATCCTCAACAGCTCTGCCATCAGCTGTCATAGAAGGCCTAGGCATCACTGAAGAGGCGTACTAGGGAAATGAGGAGTGAGGTAGTTTCCCGTTGCTTTCCTCACCGAGCCAGAAGTTGCTATTACATATCAGTCTGCCAAGCCCACTGAAATGCATGCACCAACCGACCCTATGAACAATATTTTCACATCATACATAGCAGGGGCTGGCTGCAGAAGGAATGGCATTACTAGTATCACTCATACCTCAGTCACTTTCATTTTGTCAAAGCCAAGGATAAAGCTGAGACAGATGAATGAAAGTAACAAAATTGCTCTAGCCCATACCAGAAGACATAGTGCACTTTAAACACTAGGTCCCGTCAGGAAAATAATAATAATCTGAGCGAGTTCGTTGCGCGGTTAGGATGTTAGCTTGCATTCGGGAGACGGTGGGTTCGAACCCCACCAACGGCAGCTATGAAGGTGGCTTTCCGTGGTTTCGAATTTTCACACCAGGCAAATGCTGGAAATGTACCTTAATTAAGACCACGTTAACTTCCTGCTCAGTCCTAGAGTCCTTTCCTATCCCATGGTCGCCCAAAATAACTTGTCTGAGCTGGAGCAACGTTAAACTACTGACAGTAATACAGTGTTACCTCGATAATACACTCTCCCGCATAGTACGCATTCTCTTCACGTCCCTGCAGATAAAGCTCTTAAAAATTACCCCTCTATTGTACTCGAATTCCGCCTATTACGCTTCTTTTCTGGAATATTGTCGATTCATTTTCAGTAATGCTTGGAAGGAAAAATAATTTTTGTTACTTGTTCTAACTAGGGTCATATTTCTATGAAGTATTCCACCCTTTATTGGCTTTTTTGTTTTGTTTTGGTTTTTGGTTTTTGGTTTTGGTTTTTGTTTTTGGTTTGGTTTGGTTTGGTTTTTGTTTTGCTTTTTGTTTTGTTTTTGTTTTTGTTTTGTTTTGGTTTTTGTTTTGTTTTGGTTTTGCTTTTTGTTTTGTTTTGGTTTTGCTTTTTGTTTTTGTTTTGTTAAGCATTGGCCCCATTACCTGTGCTCTTCAAACCTATAACCTTATACAAAACAATACCCCTTCTCTCTCTCACTCGCATTCTTATTCCTTAGGATGGAACATTTTGTCTGTCAGTTTCATGTTGTCCTCGACGTACTGAAGTGTCTGATTAATATGAGTGTTAAACTCACGTCAGAAATTCTTGAGTTACATTAAATCATAGAAAATCATCCCGATGCCACAACTGACGACGAAGGGGATGAAACAGATGAATAAGCTGAACTGGTTCCCAAGTGGCAAGATGCCCTTGCAGCGATGTAAGTAAATTTAATGTCGTTTGGTTATTTCTAGCCGAGTGCAGCCCTTGTAAGGCACACCCTCCGATGAGGGTGGGCGGCATCTGTCAGGTGTAGGTAACTGCGTGATATGTGTGGTGTGTGAGTTGCAGGGATGTTGGGGACAGCACAAACACCCAGCCCCCGAGCCACTGGAATTAACCAATGAAGGTTAAAATCCTTGACCCGGCCGGGAATCGAACCCAGGACATTCTGAACCGAAGGCCAGTACGCTGATCATTCAGCTGACGAGTCGGACAGCGATGTAAGTGATAAGACAATTTATCAATGCTTTTGATGATATGTCAAAGAGCGTCAATTCACCGTCAAATTGTATAGAAAATGTTATTATTCATTGTTCGATTTCCTGTACGAGACAGATCACGATTGTAAACAATCCGGTAAGAATGTCATTTTGCCATTAATAGGTCTAGGCCCGGTTTCTTCAATGAATGTTAAGTGTTAACACTGCTGTTCAGTAAGCCTAATACACAATTGAACAAAATGACAGTCTCATCAAGAATTGTTAACACTAACAAATTGATAATCTTCTTCTTCTTCTTCTTCTTCTTCTTTTCCTACCGCTTTTCCCACACCTGTGGGGTGGCGGGTGCGAACTGCGTAGCACATGTGGATTTGGCCTTGTTTTACGGTCGGATGCCCTTCCTGACGCCAACCCTATATGAAGGGATGTAATCACTATTGCGTGTTACTGTGATGATTGGTAGTGTGGTATGTTGTCTGAATATGATGAGGGGAGTGTTGGAACGGACACATACACCCAGTCTCCGAGCCAGAAGAATTAATCAGAAGCGATTAAAATCTCCGACCCGGCCGGGAATTGAGCCCGGGACCCTCTGAATCGAAGGCCAGTACGCTGACCATTCAGCCAACGAGTTGGACTTGTATCAAATTAACATGACACCAGCCCTGTGTTAACCTTATTAACAGCTGTTAAAATTTCAAAATGGCAGCATCTAGAGGACGTAAGTATGAAGCTATGCTGCTGTGTGAAAACCATCTATAAACTGAAGAAGGCAAAGGATGACACATACCAAGAAAAATAAATGCCTTTTTACAGTTGTCAGAACAAACTTTTCTACGAAGATAGGTACCTAATTACTAAAGCCATAATGAACAAGACCTAAAAGAGATCGAAAATAGGTTAGAGTTTCCCACAGACTGCAACTTATTAGTGTCTCCAGTGCAGGAGTAGCTTATAGTTCTTAGGTATTGTCCTTCAGACTTTTTACATGTAACTGTAGGCGACTACGCTCATGAATGCAAGACAAGAGTATTTAGAAATGTGCAAAGTGTTTCCGCTGCATTGGCAAGTCATTACATGTTGAAGAAACTGGGCACTAGCGTTGTAAAACATGAATAATCCACATCTTGGCGTAAAGTAGATATATCATTTACAATATTGCGTAAAAAAAACCAAACCCCAAGGCACTACAGCCCTTGAAGGGCCTTGGCCTACCAAGCGACTACTGCTCAGCCCGAAAGCCTGCAGATTACGAGGTGTCGTGTGGTCAGCACAACGAATCCTCTCGGCCGTTATTCTTGGCTTTCTAGACCGGGGCCGCCATCTCACCGTCAGATAGCTCCTCAATTCTAATCACGTAGGCTGAGTGGACCTCGAACCAGCCCTCAGGTCCAGGTAAAATTCCCTGACCTGGCCGGGAATCGAACCCGGGGCTTCCGGGTAAGAGGCAGGCACGCTACCCCTACACCGCGGGGCCGGCAATATTGCGTAAAGGTATGCAAAATTTAAATAAAGTGCTGAAAGAAGTTGAAGATGTTTTGTATCTGTTCTGTGCGTATCTGGTTGTGTTCCGCTTAATGCGCGGTTAAAATTGGGTTAACGCGCGATCCCTAGAAGAGCGCTTTACCGAGGTTTAGAGGCTGGCTTATGCTTGCCTCTTGCTTGATGTACTGACAAGCACCATGATGTGGACTATGTGAGGACCGTGAAATCAAAGTTTAGTGGTTCAAGGTAGAGCCAAAGTGACATGATGATGATGATGATGATGATGATGATGATGATGATGCTTGTTGTTTTAAGGGGCCTAACATCGAAGGTCATCGGCCCCACCAAAGTGACTTTCGTCAGATATCCTCGATTCGGATTTTCCGCCCTCTTCCTCACATTCTAGGCAAATTTTAAAGCGATGCCAGCCAGTAAATTTGTAGTACTACGTAACTGTTCAGTTGGTGATCATAGCCACAGAACCTCCCGTTATTTTTATGTCGAATCCGACAAGGGCGTGACTTTTCATTTAATTTAAAAGCCCATTTACATTATACGAGATTCGAGATGCAACTCGGCTATCATCCTCCCCTCCTCTCCCCAAAGTATTTATAGTATTTTGAAGTCCAAGGCACCTACCACGGTCCAGATAATTTCAACTGCTCACATACCAGTAACGCAAGTTATTAAACAGGCTTCACCAACTCAACTACACAGAACGATAACCAAGACGCTCTTAGGTCATTAATGAAATAGCCCCAGTGGGTGGGGGACGCAGGCAAAGAATACACCCACAGTAACCCCTGCCTGTCGTAAGAGGCGACTAAAGGGGGCGACCAAGGGATGATGGTATTAAAACCATGAAACGACTTGTGATTAGTACCATCACGCGGGGAACACCATGGGTTGCACTTACTTGCGAGTGTTTGTGGTTAGTAGCAGCAGAGAGTGGCTTCACTGTGGGTTTACAGTATCTGTGATTAGTATCACTATATGAGGAATACCATTGGTTTGCGTTGCCTATGAGTGGCGCCATTATGTGAGAAACACAATAGGTCTGCGTTACCTGTGCGACGAACGATACTTGTGAGTAGTACCATATTTTGTGGAACACCGTGAGTCTACGCTACTTTTCATTAGTACCGCAGCATGACAAATACCATGGTTCTGCTTTACTAGAGATTTACTAGAATTATGAGGGGCCGTTGACCTAGATTTTGGCCCCCTTGAGACATAAATCATCATCGTTTCATGAATGCGCTTTAGAAGCAGTCCCTTAGTTAGTAATACTATTGCTTTCAGATAGTTTCTGGAAAGGTGGGGCATTGCAGTTCGGATCCACTGATTGTCTTAAATTCATATTCATCCATGCATTCTTCATCATCATGTTTCGAATTCTGGTCAGTGGATGTTTTTGGACTTTCAAATTGTCATTAAATTTCGTCTCATTTCGTTCCATAAAGGGCCGATGACCTAGATGTTAGGCCCCATTAAACAACAAGCATCATCATCATCATGAATGAAATACGAGCGATATCAGTATGCGAGCTGATGGCGGTTTATTAGTCTTCAAACCCCATACATCAATGAACGTTTGTGGAAGGAAGATGACACGGATACTACAAAACAAGTGTTTAAATTTGCCAGGCGTGCAAACAAAGTGGCGACAAACTTCCTGTCGCTCGACAGACACAACGCGGTAGTCTTGCACCATCAACGACTTCGTAACGGTTTGAAAATAAACCTGATGTGGACTTCACATGCGAGTGTGCTGCTAGCTAGTGGTCCACTCCCACCCCAGACAGACAAGTTTTCTAATGATTATTTCCAACTGCTGGAATGAATTGAAGAGCCCCTCCGTGAGTAAGACTATAGGTACCCGAAGTTCAAATCTTTGTCGGTTCATATAAGAAGCAAGCTCCCAAATTTTACATTAATTTTAAATGTATTCGGGGTTGCTAGCCGAGGCGGTAAAGGCGTATTCGATTCACCCAGAAGGACATGGGTTCGATTCTCTGTCAGGATGAAAACATAATTAGAAATTACATTTTCACTTCTGAGCCGAAGTTGTCGGGTTCTAACCTAGCTCACTCTGGTGCAGGCGAGTCTTCTAATTAGCTTCAATGGTCCGCTGAACCCCCTGTCACTAAGAAGCCACATATTCTCCTAATTATTATTTTCCTACGGGTAACATCGAAATCGGAAAGGATGCACTGATGCAACTTCTTCACTTAGAGCATAAGAGAGCCTGACTTGTGAACTATGAAAAGTTACTAAAATATCCCTAGGTTTGAGAGGTAACGAGAAAACGTGTTTTCAAAAATAAAATGCTGTACTCATCTCTGTAAATTATGGCTCATATACTTCTCATCTGACACAACACTGCCCTACCTTCACACTCACACTACCCTCCTCTCTCCAAACCGGCCTGGAACCGACAGAACAAAAGTAGGGTTCGTCTTTCTTTTGTTAACACTTAAAAGACGATGGAGAAAGTTTGACCGATGGGTTTCTAAGAGTATTTGATTTCGCTAGTAGTTACAAGGTTGGTTTCGTATGGTGCAGGTTTCTGTTTAATCGTGAAAACCTGTGTTATTGCAATTGTATTATAAACGTTTGTCACAGTAACAGCCTAAAATGTTTTACAATGGCGAAAAGCAGTGTTAGGGTTCCCCAGGAAACTGACTTCTCAAGTCTTCCATTAGAAAAAATCAAACTTAAAATCAAGGCTTTGGGAGGGCTGCTTCTACTTATGAACATTTTTCAGAACCGATCTTGTAAAGAAAAATCGTCGTGTATAGTATTCAAACCTCAATTTCATTTTAGCTACAAACCTTTAGCAGCAACACACTTTTTTGACATACTGTAGGTGAGTGTTGATTTTGTCATTATGGTCTGATTTCATGTACCTCTTTTCTCGGAACGAGTTGGCATCCATGGGAAAATGCTATATGAATGTTATAACTTTTAAAAGTTATTAATACGTGAACCTCCATCACCTAATTTCAGGCTCCGTCACTGCTACAGTGGTATTTGAAAGTGCTCAAATACGCCGGCCTAGTTTTGGTAGATTTACCGCACGTAAAAGAACTACTGTCGGGCAAAATTCCGGCAACTTCCCATCTCTTTTCTTTCTTTGCTATTTGCTTTACGTCGCACCGACACAGATATGTCTTATGGCGACGATGGAATAGGAAAGGCCTAGGAAGTGGAAGGAAGCGGCCGTGGCCTTAATTAAGGTACAGCCCCGGCATTTGCCTGGTGTGAAAATGGGAAACCACGGAAAACCACTTCACATCTCCGCAAACCGTAAAACTAGTTAGTAGGGTACGCAAAATCAGTAACATTATCATTTAACCTACTTCTGAAGAGGATGTCCTTGAAGTTCACTCAGACTACAACAAAAAATTTATTCCCACTTAGCGCTGAGGATACTAATAGTAGAAGCATTTACCTTTCAGTCCTCCAAGGGCCTTCTTGGCTTCTAGAGAGATGGCTTTGTTTTGTTTTTGTTAAATTTATTGCGTGGAAACCGAACTACAGAAACTTAATACTCATTTCAAAAGTTCCACATGCACTGGTCGAATTTCGAATCACGGCGGCACGATGTCACTCAGCTCTCACATCCATCGACTTATACAAAATTTGTGATTCACGATGTATATTGTAGGTGAGACCCATTTTATACTACATTTCACCGAAAGTAGATATAAATACCTTCGTCCTTATACGTCGATAGTCCATTGCTCTCGCTACTTCATATCACAATATCGAATTAAAATTATTCATCAGCACCGTTAATTTGTCTTAGTAGTTTCCATGACAGAGTCCGTAATTGCCATTTCTGAGAGTTTGGGATGTGACTTGGGTTCTTAATGTTATTGGTTCATTTTAGAGGTTAGAGGCATTTTTATCCTCTGCGTGCGCTAGTTTGAATGTAAATTGTCTGATAACCTGCATTATTGTTGTGTCCAGGACTTGAAACAAGATACTATCTCAATATTTGCCTTGGGTGAGTTCAGAAAGCTTTTCATAAAACCACGCTCACTGCAGCTACAGAGTGATGTCTAACCGCCCTACTCCGCGTAAATACGCAGTCTCGTCGTGGAGAACTACAATTGTATAGATTGACTAAAGAAATGCGAAGAATTCGAAGGAAATATCTAACTGGAAATCGGCGTCTTAGTCTCGCACATTCTAACGCAACTGAAACCTGATGCGAGACGATACTTACAACGGGTAACTGTTAAACTCATCATCTCCAACTCCTCGCCGACAAACAGCATCACACTATGTAAGTTGACGGATCAAGTGTCCAGAATGCAAATTCCCCGCGACCATCCTATGTTGTGCTATTCGAAGCGTAACTCTTGTCTCATTTTCTCTGAAGTAAGTTGTTATTATGAAACTTCACATATCCCTGAAGAGAACTTTGTCACTCTCATTTTAGAACCTATTTCTAAGAGTTATTGAGGCGTAAGTACAGTAGAGGTAGCTTCTTTTTCCCTGTTTATTGGGGTCGACATTGCTCTTCCTGACGCCTACCCTACTGTATATGGAGGGATGTATTCCCTATTGCATGTTCCTGTGGTGGTTGGTAGTGTGGCATTTTGTGTGTAGATTAAAATAAGTCGAACACAAACACCCAGAGGAATTAACCTTTCGTAATTAAAATCTCGGGCCCAACCGGAAATCGGAGGCCAGTACGCTGACCTTCCAGCCGAAGACACATACTAGTGCAGAAGAGGTCTCTATCTGTTAAATTATCAACTGGCTCATCCTCAGATAGCACCGTGGAAGGTTAAGCGCTTTTAGGGAATCCACAAAAGCCGATGGCGGCACTATAATTAGGCGTATTAGGCAAGATCAGCGAGGTAGTTGGCCATTGCTTTCCTCGCTGAACAAGCATAAGTGATCCTGTGAGTAATGACTTCCATAGCATTTAGACGCCCTAGTTGTGCTCTTGATCCTCACAAGTCAGCAGCACCCATACTTCACCAGCTTACATGTCCCCCTTCGTAGCGTAACGGTTAGGACTATTAGCTGCCGTCCTCGATGGCCCCGGTACCGCCCGAAATTTAAGATTGGCAGGTGGCTGAATCGGTACATGCAGCTCACCTCCACTGGGGAAAGCTACATTTTTTCTGACCATGGAGTTGAAAATTACGTTCCGCAGAAATTCTTCGACATGCCGGTAAATATACTGTTACGAGTCTACGGACTATGTCGGGAACCCGTCAACTAGCCTACTTCGGCTAAGAAAGCCAGTGCTCTACCATCTAAGGCACTCAGCCTGGCATGTCTCCTTTTCTTACCGGTACAACGGACTACTTTATGAACCTACTGGTCGACTGAGAGATATACGTTACTTGGATATTTCTACTTGTTTTCTAATTCACTACAGCATTAATATGCAGTTTAATTACGAGTAAGTGTAACTGGGTACTTTAATTATCACTTTTCACATTATCGTGTTATTTTCAATTCTGGCTACACAACACTGGAACATATAGGTCCTAAGCATCCCCTGTCTTGTACATGTGCAGTATCTGTAATAAACTAGAACTCGTACTGCGATAGATGCCCAGAAGTGCAATCGAATCATTTTACAAATATGTACAAAATATCGTAGTTTTTCTCGGGTTTTGTTATCATAACCACGAAACCTCCAGTTTAATTTGGAACACGATCCACAGACACGTGAATTTTCATTCCATAAATTCCACATCCCGAATGTTCTAATCGCGGCCGCCATGCTAACAATTTGACCTTATCTTCCTGGTTCTTCGAGCACACAGCTATAGAGGTAGATGTTCCGTGAGAGCAAGCCAAAATTAGACAACAAAAACCGCGTGGAGATCCAACACGCACCGCATCGGTCTGCGAACCATTACGACGTAAGTGTATACATCTGTTTCCGACGGGAATTTCCTGTTTATCAGTCGTGTAGAATAATTTATCGACTCAGACTCTCCAGTACCGACCAGACGACACGTGGTCAGCACTCATAAACACGGAAGACAGATTGGTTTGAATATCATCCTGTTCAGCTCCAAGCAATTTACGGTGTGTTGCCTCTTTGAAGATTACCGATACTTTCCTTGATCATTTTGTGTTTAGTAACTCAGGAAAATGTCGAGCCTCGTCCTCATATCTTTAACTTGAATTTTTAAATAGATGTAATTCGTCATCATTGGCAAAACAGCCCTATGTGGGCCTTGACCTTCCTCAGAAGTTTCTGCCAGTCTTTCCTGTCAGTGCCACGCTCCTCCAATTCTTAATTCCTAGAATCCTGATGTCCTGACTCTCACATTCCTCCCATTTCAGCTTTGGTCTTCCAACTTTTCGTGATCCATCTGACAACGTATTAAATATCTTCTTCATCACTCTATTGTCATTGACACGAAGTTCATGTGCAGCCCAGTCTAGCCTCTTGATCTTGATGACTGTAGCAATGTCGGGTTCATATTACAGCCTGTTAATCTCATGGCTGTATCGTCTTCTCCACACTCCATTTTCTTCTACTGGCCCAAGAATGCACTCAAAATTCTTCTCTCGAAGATACCAAGCTGTCTTTCTTCAGACTATGATAGAGGCCACGCTTCACAATCATATGTTAATACAGATCTCGCTAACACCTTATATATCATTATTTTTGTTTCGAAACTTCAGATGTTTTCTAATGCCTATTTGCGCAGAGAATCCTTTTGTGCATTTCATCACTAGCATTATTTTTACAGTTGACCTCTTAACCCAAGTAGGTGAAACTACGTACAAAAAAATGTATATAACTAGGCTGGGATTTCTATGACCGAAAAGACTTTGAAATGTATATCTGCATACCGGTACGTAAAATATGGTCTTAAAATGAAATCTAACTATGACCTAAAACAATTTTAAACTTTTACTGATGTTCAAGAATAAGGGATATTTCATACCTTTTCATTTATTTATTTATTTACTTATTTATTTAATTTTATTTATTTACTTATTTATTTATTTGGCGTACCTTCAATTACGATACTACAGATTTTAAGAGACTCCTGGATGAAATAATGTTGTCTCACATGAGTTCTTCAACGTGCCACAAGCCAACGACACGGAATTGTCACCTATTGTCACAGGTTACCCCCAAAGGCTAGCTTTCGATCATTGGCTATTCGAGCGTGACGTCACACAGATACCTGCTCTCTGATCGCGGGAGCGCTTTCCAAAGGAATTTAGTGACTGCGATATGTTTTAACCAAACAATTATTAGCTCGTGTGTCCTCTATATCTGCTCAAACTGACTTTGTAAATAGTAGATAACAAACACAATAATGTACAATACAAGAGCTAATGGTGTCAAAAGACCGTGGTTATTGCTAATAAGATTTTAGTGGCCACACTACGCTACTGAAATCCAATAAAGTATTCTGAGTTAAACAAAACTGAGCATTAAACATGACCAATAAACAAGCAAGCGAACAAAAGAATAAACACAATTCTATTATGATAAAGTGAATTTTACCTTAACTGGTAAGTTTCATCATTTTCTTTATCTTATAGACTTTCACCTCGATAACGTTGACACGGTTGCTTCCACTTTTTCCGTTTTTCTTCACGTTTGTTTAAAAATTGTATACGAGCATTTTCACAAATGTGGCAACCAGATCACTACTTAAATTAGGATCACTTGCACATATTAAAGAAACTAGGTTCTGTATTACTCCCAATCCTTTTCGGACTATAAGTCCGTAACAAGAACAGAAACGTTCCTCCATATCTCGTACAGTTTGTGACCACTCAACTGTCGGCTCTGTAAGGCCACCGTATGGCAGACTTCGAACCCAGGACCTCGAACATTACGTACTGTCGTATGTTCCTCATATATCTGTTTGGGAACCTAAGTGTGGATGCGTCCTGTCGTTGTTTTTTTTTTTTGTTTGTTTTTTTAGCATCCAACGAGCAGTGTAATTCAAACCTTCGACCACTATTTCAGTGTCAGTTTCACCGGCAAATGTTGGAACAGTGTCATATTTGCCTTCAAAATAGCTTTCAGCAGGAGAATATTCTAACTTACGACACGTTATTCCGCACTTCCTCAGCATTTGTGATTAGAGATATTCATCAGAAGATTCTGTTCGCGTGTTCTTGTGTTTCTCTATTTTACCGGCATTATTTCCGAGAATAATCATCCGAAGACGATAAAGAGCTTTCAGCGGTGTAGGGTAGATGTATAATACTCCCCGAGAACGGATCTGGGAAAACAAATTCTCAAGTGAATCTTGGTTCAGTCGGTGGGTTAAAATGTACTTCATTCCTACATTCTGAACTTCTGAGATCAGATATTTCAAGAAAGAGATAATCACAAGTAGGCTATGTCCGACTCATTGGCTGAATGGTCAGCGTTGAGGCCTTCGGTTCAGAGGGTCCCGGGTTCGATTCCCAGCCAGGCCGGGGATTTTAATCGCCTCTGATTAATTCTTCTGGCTCGGGGACTGGGTGTTTGTGTTTGTCCCAACACTTTCCTCTCCATATTCACACAACATACTACACTACCAACCACCACAGAAACACGCAATAGTGATTACATCCCTCCATATAGGGTTGGCGTCAGGAAGGGCATCCGGCCATAAAACAGGGCCGAATCCACATGTGCGGCACAGTTCGCACCCGCGACCCCACAGGTGTGGGAAAAGCGGTAGAAAAAGAAGGTAGTCACAAGGATAGCTTTCTGGAACACTTGCTTAACTTTTTTCCCTTGCAGGTCATACGCATTCTTGCTAGGTACTTTAGAAATTGCAGGGCTGTAGAAATTCATGAGATCGTACCAATTATTAACAGTTTCAATTAATTCACTCGTGCTTTCAGCACCAGTTGCATCATCTCCTAATTTGAAATAATGTAACGCTGTAGCTACACTGTGTGACATTAATTCTGCAGCTTTTCTTACGTTCATCCTTTCTGTGCCCCTACAGTTTAAATGACTGACATCGATTTTGTGGCATGCTTTAATTTCGTGGCTGTCATTCTTAACCAGAGCTTCAACAGGTTCCTTCGAGACAATTTTACCAGCAGAAAATTCGAAGTCGGTGTCGAGAAACCAGTTCCTAATTTGTTTCAACAGATGAGAAGTATCTGCAAAGAAGTACACTTTTTCTGACATCCGTGGGTTCAAAAACCATGTTTTTGTTTCATTGATTCCATATGCTTTCCACAAGAATTTATTTGCTGCCCCCATGTCACAGACAAACGCCATTACTTTGTACCAAATTGTCTAGTGTGTCTTTTGTCATCTTTTTTTTTTATTATCGAAATAGGCGTAAATTACTTGCTTCCAATTCTTGAACAGTCTTCTCACCATCACAACTTGCAATTTCATCCTTAAGAGGGTCATATTCGAAAGCACTTTTAACGCGCATTTCGTCAAACTGGAGGACTCTAATATTTCCTACATTGGCTTCGCATATTGGCTGCAAGTAATTCTTTCGCAGAGTACTTTCATCCGGGACATACGTTTCTGTGTACTTTCGAAAGAAATTCTTCATCGAAAGCATATTTACTTTATGAAGGAAAATGCCACATTCTACAAAGTAGTTGTAAGGTCGGTGAAGAAAGTATTCAGTTTCTTGGAGTTTTCTTCTGCCGTCTGCAAAGATGTCTATACGAAGGACTGTGTCAAAGCTTTCCCTCTAAAATTCTTTACTTTCTGGTGTCATACATGTGGAAAATGTTGAACTACTCACTCCTTTGTATGTTTTCCATCTACCTTAATCCTGACGTCACCGGGCGAGTTGGCCGTGCGGTTAGGGGCGCTCGGCTGTGAGCTTGCATCCGGGAGATAATGGGTTCGAATCACACTGTCGGCAGCCCTGAAGGTGGTTTTCCGTGGTTTCCAATTTTCACACCAGGCAAATGCTGGAGCTGTACCTTAATTGAGGCCACGGCTGCTTCTTTCTTTACCGAGCTCGATAGCTGCAGTCGCTTAAGTGCGGCCGGTATCCAGTATTCGGGAGATAGTAGGTACGAACCCCACTGTCGGCAGTCCTGAAGATGGTTTTCCGCGGTTTCCCATTTTCACACCAGGCAAATGCTGGGGCTGTACCTTAATTAAGGCCACGGCCGCTTCCCTCCCACTCCTAGCCCTTCCCTGTCCTATCGTCGCCATAAGACCTATCTGTGTCGGTGCGACGTAAAGCAACTAGCAAAAAAAAAAAAAAAAGAGCTTCCTTCTTTCAGCGAGGAGACTTGGCGGTGGGTAACTGGCTGACGTCATCCCTTCGTCACCATAAGACCTAACTGTGTCGGTGCGACGTAAAGCCACTAGCAAAAAAAAGATCCTGACGTCACATAAGGAACAGCGGATGCTCTTACCGTCACTTTCGATGAAATCGTCCTTGAAAGTACCTACTGCATTCCGTAGGTAACTACCGCGTAAACCCGCCATTGCCAATTTTACTTTAACACCCACTATCACAGCACAAAATTTAATATTCATAAATTAAGTGCAGGTGGTACGCATGGAACCACTCGGTATGCATGTCCGCATTGCTGACGCCCGGCTGATGTTCATCTCCTGTGGAATGGCCCGTGTACTAGTGTGAGGGTTATGCCGGACAGCGTCCAAGACATCTTCATTGTGAGCAGACGTCACGGGATGATCTCGAACAGACAGTGTCCTTCCCAGCGACGCAGTAGCCCGCAGACGTCTTTCCACACTCCGAAATATCATGCCTGTCGGTTGTCGTCTATCCGGATAGGGTTCTTAATATAGGAATTGTGCCTGGTAAGCATTCTGTCTAGTTTCTCCATATTCATATACTCGTCGCTGGAATACATCACGAGGCTATGAGTAAGCTTTGTGTTGTGTTGTTGTTGTTGTTGTTGTTGTGACTTGCCTCGAAGGAGGGTAGTCGCGCAGCTACTGTACATACCAACTTACCTGCCATCGAATGTTTTTTTCATTCCAATGAGGCACACTTTGCCCAACCTGTGGTCTACGAAGCTTGGAACATGTGCGACTGATTTCCTGTATCCTAGCCACATACCATCACCTCCTCATCCTCGTCCAACCCAGCTCAATACGCTAGGGCACGATACATACGGCCCATTACAGGGTCAAATAAATAAATCAGTTTGTGGAAGCTATCATATCCCGGGCAATTGGCGGAAAAATAAAAAAAATACTTGCGTGGGATTCGAACCATCAAGCACCTCGCCCCTGTCAAGTGAGCTATGTACTCAGTTAAAAATTGGGAACCCTGTCAACGTATCATTTCGCCTGATATATTTAATAATAATAATAATAATAATAATAATAATAATAATAATAATAATAATAAATAATAATAATAATAATAATCCGCCTCTGTGGTATAGTGATTAGTGTGATTAGTTGACCTCCCCCCACCCCGGAGGCCCAGGTTATATTTCCGGCTCTGAAAAGAGGTACGAGGGCTGGCACGGGATTCACTCAGCCTCGGGAAGTCAACTGAGTTTAGTGGGGCTCGGTTCCTATCTCACCATCCTCGAAGTGGTTTTCCGTGGTTTCCAACTTCTCCTCCAGGCAAATGCCCGGATGGTGCCTAACTTAAGGCCACGGCTGCTTCCTTCCGTCTTCCTTATCTATCCCTTCCAATTTTCCCATCCCCCAACAATGCCCCTGTACAGCATAGCAGATTAGGCCGCGGGTGAGGTACTGGTGCTCATCCCCACTTGTATCCCCGACCCAAAGTCTCACGCTCCAGGACACTGCCCTTGAGGCGGTACAGGTGGGGTCTCTGACTGAGTCCGAGGGAAAAACCAACCCCGGAAGGTAAACGGATTAAAAAGGATGAGGAAAGGTAATAATAATAATAATAATAATAATAATAATAATAATAATAATAATAATAAATCTTCTTATAGACTTTATACCTTTCACCGTTCGGTCTGCAAGCCTCTGTGAATTTATTAACACCTCCATAATCCCCTATTTGTAGCTAGCTCTGAGGCCTCGTTTAAATCCATACCTCTTATTTTTAAATCACTAGAGACTGAGTGTAACGATCGTTGTCTTTGTTTCCGTTCTACTTCACTCTCCATGACGTAGTCCTAGGTAGCCTATCCTCATCCATTCGCCCCACATGACCCCACTACTGAAGCCGGTTTTCGCGTACCGCTTCATCCACCGTGTTCATTCCTAACTCAGCTTTTATCTCCGCATTCAGAGTACCATCTTGCCGTTGTATGCACCTGTTTCTATCAGCGATTAATCTTGCCACTGCGAGCGAGTTGGCGGTGCGGTTAGGGGCGCGCAGCTGTGAGCTTGCATTCGGGAGATTGTGAATGAGAACCCCACTGTCGGCAGCCCTGAAGATGGTTTTCCGTGGTTTCCCATTTTCACACCAGGTAAATACTGGGGCTGTACCTTATTCAAGGCCACGGCCGTTTCCTTCCCACTCCTAGGCCTTTTCTATCCCATTGTCGCCATAAGATCTATCTGTATCGGTGCGACGTACCGCCAATTGTAAGAACAAGTCTTGCTACTTTCATATCTGCTTCTTCTAACTTATGAATAATATATCATGAATCTACCAAGCTTTCACTCCCATACGGCAAATTTAGCCTGAAAACAGACCGGTGTGAAGACAGGTTCGTCTGGGAAATGACTTCTTTCTTACAAAATACTGTTGGTCGCAACTGTGAGCTCACTGCATTAGAATTGCCGCACCTTGATTCAATCTCACTACAGTATACTATCCTGGTAGGATATATATACAAAATACAAAAATGATCTACCTTTTCCAGTTTTGTATTTCCAATCTGACTTTCAGTTCTCTTAGGTTTATTCCCTACTGACTTTACTTTAGTCCTGGGAAGGCTAATTTTCACATTGTTACCAATAAAACACTGCCTGTAAGCGCACACACACACACACACACACAATTCTGTTCAACCACGAATGACAGGACTCCTCTAATTGCTGTCTATTTACAAGTGTCTCACAGCAGGACTCAAGCTGTGCAGTCTTTACTCAAATGGGCGATAATCTTTATTGGCAGGCTCCACCTTTAACTTTCGTTCGCACATGCTCAGTCCCTTCACACACAACAGCTTCACGCAGATAGGTTTTTACATAAGGCTGCTGACCACCACAACGCACGATGACTGTTCCTCGGTTCGACTCCAGAGAAAGTCCACCACTCTCACGTTCAAAACACAGCGAACTACTCAACAATGACAACTAAACAGCGGTCACACAACAGCAGCAACTTTAAAGTGCTAGCCAGCACTATAATATTCCTCACAACAACGACAGTGAACACTGCTCCAGTTCTACTCACGACAGCTGTCCCACTACAGTCTACAGTCCACGGTAGTACACGTACAGTACTTCATGGCAGTACACAGACAATACTCTGCTCAGTACACGACAATACTCTGACACCGGCGGGACACAGACAACCAGTTCTACCGCCGTCAAGCCCCAATCACTCACTCCACGTCGGTACACATACAGTACTCCAAGGCAGTAGACACATCGTACTATGCTCAGGTACGCTGACACCGGTGGAACATTGATTGCATCAAACACTACTGCCGCCCTAGTCCGACTACCGAATCCAACACTGATCACTGTTCGCGGCTAGCCTCCTTTTTATATCCTGGTGATTGAGTATTAGAATAATCGGGGCTCGGTTAGAGACGGAATATTCCCAATTCGTGCTCCAGAAGGTGCAAGATGGAAACCAGACGAGAACAGTAGAGATGAGATGCTGTAGCTATGTGCTCAGGTTATGAGCTCCCAGTTGACTCACTAGTTCCTTCCAGGGAATACCGAAGAGCGCTACGAGAGTGCTGGCTCGTAACAATATCATATTCACTGCACCTATTTTCAAGTTTCAAGATATTAGAATGCAGGCACTGTCTACCATTAAGACCACGTCGTCGGCATAGGCCAAACTTCTTATACACTTCCACGTATAATAATAATAATAATAATAATAATAATAATAATAATAATAATAATAATAATAATAATAATAATAATAATTGTTTTACGTCACACTGACAACTCTTGTGATTTTCTGAGAGGCCACGCTGCCGGAATTGTGCTTTCCAGGAGTTCTTTACGTGCCAGTATATCCACCGACGTGAAGATGATGTATATGCGCATCTTCAAAGCCGGGATTGAACTCGCCAACTTGAGCTCAGGACAGAGCTCTATTGTCTGAGCTACTCAGCCCGGCGCCAGATAGATTTACTTTGTCGTATTCTACGTCACTTGAAGCCTGAAGTAACGCGAGTTTCCATAATTTTAGGTTATGCTAACAGTTCTTATGTCTAGAAACAATTGCAGGATATCGTAATCCCTCTTTTGACTGCTGACTCATTTCTTTCCTATTTATTGAGATGGATGTGAGTGACAGAAGAAATACACAACAACAAATAACGTAATGCACCAATCTGGCTGGTGATGCCTGAGGGGTAACGACCTTCCTGTCCTTGGTACTGAGGAGAATATGACTATGTTTTGACATGTGCTCGCAGAGGACATTCTCCTTTCGCCTCCAGCCTACACTAAGTCATCGAGAAACCCACGCACTTTGTGTGCCAGTTCAAGATGGGAATGGATGATCACTCATTCTCTGAAAACATAAATGTGTGAGTCTGAAGTGATTCATTCGCATCTGTGGTCAAGGGCAGAACCTTCCAGTACGGCCGGCTTGGTTTCAATTCCCGGCTATGTTAAGAATTTAAGAAGGGTTCAAGGGACCGAAACGGGTTTCACTCAACCTCAGGTATTACAATCATTGTCATGTAAGTTGAATCCCAATCTCGACCATCCTAGACATGATTATTCCTCCCACCCCCACCACACAATTTAACTACAGGGGAATGCTGGGATGGCACAAAGTTTGCTTCCTTCCTAGTCGTAATACAATTAATTATAAATATACAAGTTAGTACAGACACTATACAAACGTAGTTTATCATACAGACTTTGTCTGCCGATCACGCCCCTTGCATGAAGGAAGAATTACATTCGAAACACTCAACAAGATAGATAGATAGATGGATAGACAGATAGATTAGATAAATGTGTTTATCGCCCCTAGGCCTTAAATACAATACTGACCTGCATTTAGGGCCTTTTTCTAGCCTTTTCTCAAATGATTTCAAAGAAATTGGAAATTTCTTGAACAACTCCCTTTGGTAAGTTATTCCAATCCCTAACCCCCCCCCCCTCCTATAAATGAATATTTGCCCCAATTTGTCCTCTTGAATTACAACTTTATCTTCATATTGTCCGACTCGTTGGCTGAACGGTTAGCGTACTGACCTTCGGTTCAGAGGGTCCCGGATTCGATTCCCGGCCGGGTCGGGGATTTTAACCTTAATTGGTTACTTCCAATGGCACGGGGGCTGGGTGTATGTGTTGTCTTCATCATCGTTTCATCCTCATCACGATGCGCAGGTCGCCTATGGGGGTCAAATAGAAAGACCTGCACCTGGCGAGACGAACCCGTCCCGGGATATCCCGGCACTAAAAGCCATACGACATTTCATCTTCATATTGTGATCGTTCCTACTTTTAAAGACGTCACTCACTCTTATTCGTCTACTAATGTCATTCCACGCCATTTCTCCGCTGACGGCTCGGAACACACCACTTAGTCGAGCAGCTCGTCTTCTTTCTCCCAATTCTTCCCAGCCCAAAATTTGCAACATTTTTGTAACGCTACTCTTTTGTCGGAAATCACCCAGAACAAATCGAGCTGATTTTCTTTGGATTCTTTCCAGTTCTTGAATCAAGTAATCCTGGTTAGGGTCCCATACATTGGAAAAAATACTCTAGTTGGGGTCTTACCAGATACTTGTATGCCCTCTCCTTTACATCCTTACTACAACCCTTAAATACGTTCATAACCTGTACCTATTATTTACAATCATATTAATGTGATTACACCAATGAAGATATTTCCTTACATTAACACCTAGGTACTTAAAGTGATCCCTATAAGGAACAATTGCTTTAAACCCATCCCAGAGTCTGTTTACATTTTTATTTACCGTTTTCCACCGATCATAGTTAATTTTTCAAAAACTGCCTCATGCCTGCTTTGTCAGCCATATGGTACTGCCTAACAGTCCTACTTTTAAGACCTTCCTTTCTAACACATTTAATTTTAACTACGACAAAAAAAAGCTTCATGATCACTAATGCCATCTATTACTTCGGTTTCTCTATAGAGCTCATCTGGTTTTACCAGCACCACATCCAGGATATTTTTCCCTCTAGTTGGTTCCATCACTTTCTGAATCAGCTGTCCCTCCCATATTAGCTTATTTGCCATTTATTGGTCATGCTTCGCATTTCCTTCCCTTTTGACATTTGGTAAATTCAGATCCCCCGCTACAATCACATTCCTTTCCATGTCGTTTCCCACATAGCTGATTATCTTATCAAATAGTTCTGAATCCGTGTCAGCACTACCCTTTCCCGGTCTGTACACTCCTAAGACATCAAGTTGCCTATTATCTTTAGAAATGAGCCTTACACCTAGAATTTCATCTTTCTCATCTTTAAATTTTTCGTAGCTTACAAATTCTTCTTTCACCAGAATGAATACTCCCCCTCCCACCCTTCCTATCCTATCTCTACGATACACACTCCAGTTCCGTGAGAAAATTTCTGCATCCTTTATATCATTTCTCAGCAATGATTCAACTCCTATTACAATATGTGGTAAATATATATCTATTAAATTACTTAATTCCATTCCTTTCTTTACAATACTTCTACAGTTCAACACTAACATTTTTATGTCATCCCTACTTGACTTCCAGATCTCTGTACCCTTATCCCCGCTCCTTAGACAACCCCGTTTCCCTGAATGCACCTCCTTATTACCCTTCCAAATAAATTTCCTAACTTATACGTACCACTGTGGTTTTAATGAAGACCATTTGAGCGCAGATTCCTATCTCCTACCCACCCATTAGGATCTAGAAATGTCACACCCAGTTTCCCACATACCCACTCCATAGTATCCTTTAAATTCCCAATCACGCTTCAGTCAGTATCCCTCCTACACAGAATTCCACTGATAACAATCTCCGCTTCCTTAAATATCACCCGTGCTGCATTTACCGGATCCCACACATCCCCAACTATGTTTGTACTTATATCAGCTTGCCTTACGTTGTTGGTACCAACGTGAAACACTACCACCTTCTCCTTCCCCTCCTCACTATCTTCTACTTTCCTCAACATCTGCCTCAACCTATATTCTGTATAACATTCTACCCTGGTTCCCTTTCCTCCACACACTTTCCCCACATGTCTAACGATGGAATCTCCCATGACCAGAGCCTCAACCCTACCCACCTCATTTGATCCCCTCCCCTCTGGTCAGCCCTATCTTTCCTGATGGCTGCAGAAGCTACTTCCTCCTCGCTTTTCTCCTTCCCATTACCCTGTTCCACCTGTATTTTCCTATCCTCTACTCTACATTTCCCTTTCCTACCTTTTCCCTTCCTCCTACTTCCACACATCTCAGCAACAGTTTCCTGCTCCTCATCTTCCCTCTGTTGCAATACCTGGAGTGGCTCGTACCGATTTCGCACAGACACCTGCCCTTAGCCTTCAGTCTCCTTCCCCTTAGAACATTAGACCACCTATCTTCTACACCTCCCCCCTTTCCTTCCTCTCCCTCTTTTACACCTATTGTAACCTGTACATTGTTTGAGGGAGGTCTATCTTCCTTCCTGTCTTGTGTGAGAATCCTAATAATCTCCCTCAAACTCTCCAACTCATCCCTCATGCCCCTCAATGCCTCGCCACACTCACAGTCCCTACACTTGCACCCCTTAACCATTCTTTACGGAGAAAAAATCAAAATAAAAGGAAAAATAAAATAACTTATGTGCAAAAAAATGAACGGAGGGATATATTGTCTGGGATAGTACCTAATGATCACACAACAATAAAGTAATTAATATACGACTACACTACAACACTACTTAGTCGAACTCTATTTTAACATACAACACCCTAACAGGATAAAAACTGCTGTTAATTACTGAATACCGAAAGTAATACACAAGAATTACACAAACCTAAACTGCAATTAAGCCTATCCTAATTACAATAACAGAATTTTAGTAAGAGAGTTTCTACGGATACCTCTACAATACCGGTACTACACAAATATTTTACAATAATAAAATAAGCACGCTAAATTCTAGTAAGATATTACTCGTGTACTAATGAACAGTACACTACAATAAGTTTAAACTACGTTCAGACGTATCCCAATTACAATACCTGTACCGTATGTCACTATTAAGCACAAACAGAAATCAAATTTGCAAGTTTGAAATTTGCAAGAACTACTGTACTCAAAAATTGCGAACAAAGCTAAATGCTTAGACAGGTTATAATTAGTACTATGTTCTAATAGATACACACGAAAGATACACATGAATATAGCAGGCAAGAGATACGGTACTATCTAAATATACTGTATCTATACTACAATTCTCAGCTGAAATGTGGTTATATGAATTTTTGCCGCTGGTGGATTACTATTATTTTCCCTACTACGCGGGACGGAGAATAAGTGTCCTTAAATGCTGAAAAATAAGAGGTTGCCTTCTCTTGCACTAAACTAATTATTGTACATTAGGATCACAATACTAAGTAAACCATACTCTAACACAGAGGTGCTCAGCTGGGCGCCCGTTGAGGCTAGCCAATGCGGCCGGGCTGGCGTGACGTAAATATGGGCAGTTCACATAACAAGCATACGTCACAGTGAAGGGAGAGAGCGAACGGAATTTGCAGGAAAGAAACGGTGACGTTCAATTGTCATTAGGAAGATCTCCCCCACTACTCAGCGAAATGCTGAATGAGGTACAGTATTTAAGGAAAAAAAGCTATAATCCCAAGAAAAAACGACCTTATCAAGATATTCCTGTTTTGATTTAAACTGCACTCGATGTAAGCAGTCGGTTTTATTTTCTTATATTTATACATTCAAAGAAAACTAGCACGTTATAATTTTTGTTTTACAGTTTACAAAGGTACAGAGTGTAAGCGTACAAGCTACCCTGTATAATTCCTTGGATGGGAATGGCAGTATTTCCATTTCTTAACAAGTAACATTCCTGTTATTCATTCAGCAAAAAGTAATATATTTACATAATACAATAACTTTGCTGCTTGATTTTGCACAGTGTTGTTGTGTTGTTTGAATTTCCCCGTTCACCGAAATTGAAATTAGTATTTAAAACTTATCAGGCGTCCGATGATAATAGCTAACCTCTAAATGGCTAGGGAGTTTCATATCGAGTGGGGGCAAAGATATTTACTATCGAAGATAAAAGTACAACGACAATGTACATTTATCTACCAAATAGATGTAGGCCTACAGTATCTCCTTAAATAAATAACCTAACTGATATTATTCGCGGTAAACATGATTCGATTGTTGGCGAGTTTATCAGATAATTTAAACCCAAGCAACCATACACCACAGCTTATCCACCTTAACTCTGTATTATATGAGAAATGCTTCTAAAGCACCTTTTACAATTTAATAGTGAAAATAGTAATTCATTACGTACATTACAGAAATATTTGAGGTTGTAGGCCTAATTCTGTATTGTGTCCCGTCAAATACGTAAAGTGCAATGAACATAAATGAGGTACCTAATATCAAACATGGACATGCGCCACCTATATCAAAAATGAGTTAAGGATTGATCCTTATAGCATTTTTAATGCTCTCTCTGAATTAGTGGTCCGTGTCTTTCATAAACGCATATTTGTACGTAATTTTTAACATAGAAATACGCAGTTTCTTTCACAATCGGACACCTCCAAACGTAGTTTATATAAAAAACGGACATGACCGTTTCAGCCAATCATATTGCTACAAGTGACATCAAACTGTCATGGCGACCAGAGAATTTTATCGACATCTTAAGGAAGAAAGAGGAGGACTGTTTTTTAATGTCCTATAATTGCCAAAACAACCTCGTTTTGCCAAAATTAAGTGATCAGTCGGCTAATTATTCCAGACAACTCTATTGTTACAATCTGTCTGTTGTAATAAGCACATCTCAAAGCAAACTGTGCCCTGACAATGTGTCGGTTTATACGTGGCTGGAGAATGAGGGAAAGAAATCATCAAACGAAATAGCCTGAGCGGTTGTCAATGAGTTACAATCTAATGATTTACAAGGCTTCACTTCAGTCAAGTTGATTGCTGATGGCTGCGCCGGCCAAAATAAAAACATTAATATGTTGGCGATGTGTGCAAAGTGGCTTACAAGGTATGCGCCATCCTCTGTTGACAAGTAAAAACTGGTAGTTCCAATTACTGGACACTCATTTTTGCCTCCAGATAGGACTTTTTGACTCATTGAGAAAGACCTTAAGAAGATGACGACCATAGTAAGTCTTGAGGTGTTCAAAATGTACGGCACAGTGAAAGTGATTGGACAAACCTTAGGACCACTGAATTGGAAAGAACAAGCACAGATTTATCTGAAATCTGCCAGTCAACTTCATTTCAAGATTTCACACTGTAAAAGAATTGTACTCAGGAGCACGAAAAGAGGCAATGTTGTAGTTAAAGGTGAGGTAGGCTACTAATTGGAAACTGGTATTGGGCGTATGATCACGAAAGCATGACAGCTAAGTCTAATGTTAATGAATCCTTTACCTACTGATATTGGCATGAATGTAAACCCACAGAAACTTAAACATGTTGACAAATTACTAGGAAAGCACTTCGGAAAAGATTGGAAAGGAATGCCTCTCTTAAGTGGTATGTCGAAGTCATCAATAAGAACGTTTGTAGTGAAAATGAACAAGCTGTTAATGATTATTTATGAATGTGATTGTTTTGAAGACCCTTGTGGTAAACCAGAGGTTATTTGGCCAGAAATACAGTGAAGCAAGAACTGAAATGAATGTTAAAAATTGTTAACAAAATATAAGAATAGCCTTATTTCTTTCATATTTTAATTATATTTCTTTTAAAATGGAAGTTTACTTCCGTGTCATCCTGCAACTTTTTTTTCAAATATTGGGATAGTTCGTTTCAAAAGTGGACAATTACATGGATATTTGTATCAAAAATGGACAAAAGCCAATCTCGGTTTCAGAAATGGACATCGTCATATTTGAACGTGTTTTACATTGACTTAGACTGAAATTCCTAAGTGTCGACCATGATTTTCTTGTTCATAGGGCTAGAAATATGACACACAAAAATTTTCACACATGTAACGGGGGTTAGAGAAACAAAAATGGGGCTATACTGAAAAATTAACAAAATGGCTTTTGTCCATGTTTGATACTAGGCACCTCAAATAACTTATTTCTTACAACGTAAAGTAAAAATGACGTGGATTTCTGCCCTCTTCCTTTCATTATTTTCTGCCTCAATTTCAAACACGTGTATCGCCGCAGTGATCAAGAGTGATTGGGAGAACTTCGCTCAGCCTTCACGGCTTGTGACGTAATCACAACGTCATTGTGGTTGAATAGCATACGCTCATCCCCTGACTGCCTGCCTGCCCCTGCCCCCTTACAGTGCTGGGCATCCGCGGGTCCGAAATGCCCAGCGTGAGCACGTCTGCTCTAACACAACCAAAAACTTTTATAACTGAAATAAAATCCCACTCCAGTGAGTCATACTTAGTTACATGATTGTAGTAATAATAATAATAATAATAATAATAATAATAATAATAATAATAATAATAATAATAATAATAATAATAATAATAATAATGTCCTAATACGATCAACGAAAGACTAGGCATGTACAGTTCACTTGTATCCTGCTGTACCTCTTAACACTCTTTTAAATGACTCTGAGGCTAGTATTCCTCTGACGTCATCCGGTAAACGGCTCCATTCTCGTGCGGCGGACACAGAAAATGAGTTGTTATATGTGGCAGTTCGATGGCGAGGAATGACAAGCAGGTTTTATGTTTAAACCCTTGTATTTCTGTTATGAATATTCGAAAAGTAACGGAAACGCAAAAAAAAAAAAAAAAAATGGTAAGATGGGGAAGATATAAGAACTCTGTGGAGGAGAGACGAGTTATGACGGTTACGAAGAACGTTGAGTCGTACATGCAGACGTTCAAAATTGTCATCGACGTGGACTTCAACACTAACGTTCTTCGTGAATACGCATTCGATTAGTATATCGATGTTGCCTTTGTCACCTAAGTATTTTGCAGTAATGGTTGCTGCGTTTTGTGGAATGCCCTCACATGCATCGCAGTTATAGACGTGAACAGCACTCTTATGCATGCAAACCGGCTCTTACTGGTCCACTACGACGTTTTATAGAACAACTGTCACCATAGCATTCAGAGGGTTGGAACACTTGCACGGAGTGATACTTGGCACTGAGCCTTTTACTCTACCTGATGAGTCAGGAGTAGGATGGTGACACTTGCACGGAGACTTTCACTTTCTAACATGAGTTAGAAGTAGGCTGGTCATACTAACATAAATTTTGTATACCTAATCTAATTTGATAGGTACTTTGACGAAGATGCACATAAATACTGTCCTCTCCTGGAAATCCAATACCACATGCGTAAATGCTTCATCATGTAAGAAAATGACTCAAAAATAATAAAATAGTCTTCGGCTCGCCAGGTGCAGGTCTTTTTCATTTGACGTCCGTAGGCGACCTGCGGGTCGTACACCCAGCCCCCGCGCCAGCGGAATGAACCCAGAACCCATTATGGTTGAACTTGCCGACCCCGCCGGGAATCGAACCCTGGACCCTTGTGACTAGAGGCCAGCACGCTAACCATTTAGCCATGGATCTGGATAATAAATTCCATAAAATGGCCACATAATGACTTACAACTTTACAAAAGGACCTAATAATATAAAATGGCCAAAAATGACCTAATACATTAGCATTTCTTTTTTTTTCTATTTGTTTAACGTCGCACTAACACATCGAAGGTTTTCGGCGACGGAAGGGTGGGAGATTGGGAAGGTAGCAGCCGTGGCCTTCATTAAGGTACAGCCCCAGCATTTGCTTGGTGTGAAAATGGGAAACCACGGTAAACCATCTTCAGGGCTGAGGACAGTGGGGTTCGAACACACTATCTCCCGAATGCAAGCTCATAGCTGCGCGACCCTAACCGCACGGCCACTTGCTCGGTTATTAGCATTTCTACAATGTGGGAATTATGATAAGGATTTCTATACAAGTTAGAAATGTCTATTTAGAACCAATTACGCGTAAAAGATGACATGTCATAAAAATCCTAGGTCTGGTAATCACGGTAGTGAATTTAGATGTAATTTATAAGTAACTGTTTATTTTATAAATGCCGGCCCCACGGTGTATGAGTAGCGTGCCTGCCTCTTACCCGGAAGCCCTAGGTTCGATTCCCGGCCAGGTCAGGTTGGTTGGTTCGAGGTGATTAGATTAGAATTGAGGAGCTATCTGATGGCGAGATAGCGGCGCTGGTGTAGAGAGCCAAGAATAACTACCGTGAGGATTCGTCCTGCTGACCACACGTCACCTCGTAATCTGCAGGCCTTCGGGCTGAGCAGCGGTCACTTGGTAGACCAAGGCCCTTCACGGGCTCTTGCGCCATGGGATTTATTTTTCTGGTTAATTATATACATTGTAAGAGACATTTAGCTGACTTAGCGCCATTTCCAGAAAACACCACGGGGAGGTAGTCTCTTTGCGTTCCCCCATAGATATATTTTTTCACTTTATGCAAGTTCAAGTTTTTTATTTTTTAAGTGCTGATTCAACATATTTGCATTATTATCCAGTGGTATTCCATTGTCACGTTTTTTCTTTATTAATTATAATTCAGAATATTTATACAAAATTTACAATATTTACATGATTTACAAATCCTGTAATATTCCAGTGTAGTTTCACTGCAGTTTCTGAGCGTAAGCAACACAAACTAGGAATGCTCTTAGTTTGCCATCAACTTCAAGCCTTTTTAAGGCTTTTGAAATCCTCTTGTCGATCTCCACTTCTGATTTCTTTCTTCTCTTCCCATAGATATTCAAAACTATCCTGTCTAATTGGTGACCGTAGTACTCTGCGCCATCTTGAAGAGTCTTGATCAGCGAATGTACATTCGGGTGCCCACTCGAAATTAAACTGTTTATTCTTTGGTTCCAGCCTTCAGAAACGTTATTGGTCCGATGCCACCTTCCACAACAGTTCCACATATTCCTTGGCATGTGCTCGTTTTCCAGCCATTGATCGACGATATAGTCGTAAAACACCTGTAGATTCTGATTTTCAGGCGTGCTCTCCTGAATACATAGCCAATCATCATCAATCATTTCTAGGAGAATGTGCGCTAGTGCTGAACACATTCGAATATGAAGTCCAATTTCTTCATTTTCCCCGTACGCAGTAACAAGACAAGGCCACGATCGTGTACTTTCCTGCATAGACACTGATTAAAATGATAGCTGCAACCAAAAATCTCAGCTCGAGGAAACAGCGTTTTAGCTGATTGGACGATGGCGATTTCGAAGTCCATAATAAGTGTCACAGGGTTCCATCCTGGTACGTTGTTTTTTACAGCTTCGAAGAAACGAGCATATGTATCTCGTTTCTTGTTTGGTAACAGCGCGCAGACACCTTGTATCGTGTTGGTTTCTTCCCAAGAACTTCCAAGATCGGCGTGGATGATAACTGTCCAAACTGTTTGATCTTTTGAATGTCCCGTCGACAAAGAATGAAAAGCAACTTGATAAAGCAGATTTTCATTTCTTGCTGGCAAACACTAATATCCTGTCTTTAGGCCCCCTGTTGTCTTCAAGTAGGAATTTTCCACCGTCGTTCATTGCTGTGTGTCTCCTGTATTACACCTCCAGAATCGATCGGGTCTTGTGTAGGTCTCATTCTTTTCGTCAGAAGCGATGTAATGATTGTTTGGCACTTCTATGCGATGGCAGCGTTGACACAAGGTCATAGCGTCTTTTGAAGAGCTGGCCTACTTCTTCGGTGTAAATTGTTGAAATCGTACTGTTTGTTTCCCTTCCCCCCCCTTTTTTTTTTTTTTTTTTTTTTTTGCAATTACTACATTTTTTCACTTCATTGCCCGCGTCGTCCGGAATGCAAATATGACTTGTCTCGCCTAAAACTATATTATCTTTCGTTGTTATTCTTCCTTTACATTTACTTTTCTTGAAATATACGCACCGCCAATAAGTCATTTGATCTTTATTGGTATAGTCCACAATATACTGATGCCCATTGTAAATCAATAAAGGCTTTCCCTTGGTGGTCTCAGACAACTCCATAGCTGCAGAGCAATTATCACCAGTTCAACATGGAACACTAGATGTCACACAGGTATCAACTGTAGCAATGAACTCCACTTACCGGGTGGGCCTTCCCCTCCCCTGTTTCTGCACTACAACCCTCCTTGGGCCTCCGTGCAAGTGTCGCTGTTTGAAATAGCCATGCTTAGCAATTTCCGGGAATTTTTGGCTTTCCGTGCAAGTGTCAACACATTCCATCTCCGTGCAAGAGTCACAACTTCAGCATTCAGAGACAAATAAAGGATCCGGCGCGGTTCCGCCCATTCGAATATGGGGATGTGTCTTGCGAGTTACTTTTAGTTAAGCACGATAAACATACCAGTTGGAGTGTACGTTGAGTATAATAATTTGACATCCCTCCGCATTGTTAGCAGCCAATCGACCACAAAAGTAAGGGCTAAAGCCACATTACACACACTCGTGCACATTTGTAAACAGGGTTGATAACTAACTATTCCTGATCTTTAAAGGTAATATTCGGGAGATAGTAGGTTCGAAACCCACCATCGGCAGTCCTGAAGATGGTTTCCCGTGGTTTCCCATTTTCACACCAGCGAATGCTGGGGCTGTACCTTAATTAAGGCCACGGCCGCTTCCTTCCCACTCCTAGCGCTTTCCTGTCCCATCGTCGCCATAAGACCTATCTGTGTCGGTGCGACGTAAAGCAACTAGCAAAAAAAAAAGTAATAACAATGACTAATATGTTATCTGATCCTTTTTAGGACGTTCCCATGACCGGTCCTTCTCACTGTTCCGTGTTGGCGAGTTCGCCAGCGATGGTCTCCAGACGTTTGCTGAGTCGGGAAAGTCTGATGGACTGGAGGCTCTTAGTCAGGCAGAGGCTGGGGTCTTCGATGAGTTCGGAGCACCTCCAATAGCCACTGGTCAGGGACAGACAGAAGCAGAGTTCTTCACCGATGGTAATCACACTAAGGTAATGTTCATTATTGTAAAAGGTCGATAGAAATATAGTTCAAGTTAAACTGAGCGATGTCTCGGAACCATTAAAGAGAAGTGAATTTCCACGTCATTGATTTGTTGTTGTTGTTGTTGTTGTTGTTGTTGTTGTTGTTGTTGTTTGGGTCATCATTCCTTACTCTGGTTTGATACCGCTCTCCATGCCACCTTATACTCTAACTTTTTCATTTCTATGCAACTGCTACATCCTATATCTAGTGTAATATGTTTGTCATATCCATGCCCTGGTCTAACCCCTGCAGTTCATATGGCTTACACTCCCCTCAAAAACTAACTGAAAAAGTGCTGGGTGTCTTAAGATGTGCCCTATGCTTATATTTCTTTTCTTCTGGTCATTTTTAGCCAAATCGTTCGCCTCTCACCAATTCGATTCAGTACCATTTCATTCGAGACTCGACCTTCTTATTTCACCTTCAGCATTATCCTGTACCTACTAGTTATGTTTCACTTCTATACAATGCCACGCTCCAGACGGAAGTCTTCGAAAACTACTTTTAGATTCCTATATCAGTGTTCGAAGTGAGCAAATTTCTTTTCTTAAGAAAGGCCTTTCTTACTTCTGCCATTGTTAGTTATTCTACTACCCACGTAACAATATTAATTTTCTTCCTTTAAGACTTCATATCCTAATCTAATATGTCCTGCATCACCTGACTTCGTTCGACTGCACTCCCTTACATTTTTTTACTTATTTATTTTCATACTGTATTCCTTCTCCAACATTGTGACCATGCCCTTCAGCAATTTCTCCAATCTTCTGTGATTCAAATAAAATAATATCATCTTCGAATCTCCGAGTTTCGATTTCCTCCCTTAGATTCTGATGTCCTTTCCAAATTCCTCCTTGATTTCCTTTACTTCCTGTTCCATATAAACACTGAAATGGAGAGGGGACAAACTGCAGCCTTGCCTCCTTTCTGGACTGTTGCTTCATTTTCATACCCCATAAGAGGTTCTAGAAAATCCTCCTTTATCGGTGTCTGATCTCGATCATGTTCAGAATCTCAAATAGCTTGGTCCAATCAATGTTATCAAATGCCTTTTCTAGGTTTACGAATGAAATGTACGTGGGCATGTCCTTCTTAATGCGATCCTCTAACATCAGGCGTGAAGTCAGGATTGCTTCACGTGTTCCTGCATTTCTTCTGAAGCCAAACTGATATTCTTCCAACTCAGCCTCAACTTGTCTTTCCATTCTTCTGTAAATATTACATGTAAATTTTTTGCAACCTTGAGAAATTAAACTAAAGGTGCATTAGTTTTCACACTTGTTAACGCCTGCTTTCTTGGGAAAAAGTACACTGACTGACAGAGCAAATGCAACACCAAGAAGGAGTGGTTCGAAAGGGATGAAAGTTGGGGAAAAAACAGAGACGGCACGGACGAATAATTGATGTTTATTTCAAACCGATATGCAGGTTACACAGTGCGCACGGCATCGACTCAGTAGGATGTAGGACCACCGCGAGCGGCGATGCACGCAGAAACACGTCGAGGTACAGAGTCAATAAGAGTGCGGATGGTGTCCTGAGGGATGGTTCTCCATTCTCTGTCAACCATTTGCCACAGTTGGTCGTCCGTACGAGGCTGGGGCAGAGTTTGCAAACGGCGTCCAATGAGATCCCACACGTGTTCGATTGGTGAGAGATCCGGAGAGTACGCTGGCCACGGAAGCATCTGTACACCTCGTAGAGCCTGTTGGGAGATGCGAGCAGTGTGTGGGCGGGCATTATCCTGCTGAAACAGAGCATTGGGCAGCCCCTGAAGGTACGGGAATGCCACCAGCCGCAGCACATGCTGCACGTAGCGGTGGGCATTTAACGTGCCTTGAATACGCACTAGAGGTGACGTGGAATCATACGCAATAGCGCCCCAAACCATGATGCCGCGTTGTCTAGCGGTAGGGCGCTCCACAGTTACTGCCGGATTTGACCTTTCTCCACGCCGACGCCACACTCGTCTGCGGTGACTATCACTGACAGAACAGAAGCGTGACTCATCGGAGAACACGACGTTCCGCCATTCCCTCATCCAAGTCGCTCTAGCCCGGCACCATGCCAGGCGTGCACGTCTATGCTGTGGAGTCAATGGTAGTCTTCTGAGCGGACGCCGGGAGTGCAGGCCTCCTTTAACCAATCGACGGGAAATTGTTCTGGTCGATATTGGAACAGCCAGGGTGTCTTGCACATGCTGAAGAATGGCGGTTGACGTGGCGTGCGGGGCTGCCACCGCTTGGCGGCGGATGCGCCGATCCTCGCGTGCTGACGTCACTCGGGCTGCGCCTGGACCCCTCGCACGTGCCACATGTCCCTGCGCCAACCATCTTCGCCACAGGCGCTGCACCGTGGACACATCCCTATGGGTATCGGCTGCGAACTGACGAAGCGACCAACCTGCCCTTCTCAGCCCGATCACCATACCCCTCGTAAAGTCGTCTGTCTGCTGGAAATGCCTCCGTTGACGGCGGCCTGGCATTCTTAGCTATACACGTGTCCTGTGGCACACGACAACACGTTCTACAATGACTGTCGGCTGAGAAATCACGGTACGAAGTGGGCCATTCGCCAACGCCGTGTCCCATTTATCGTTCGCTACGTGCGCAGCACAGCGGCGCATTTCACATCATGAGCGTACCTCAGTGACGCCAGTCTACCCTGCAATTGGCATAAAGTTCTGACCACTCCTTCTTGGTGTTGCATTTGCTCTGTCAGTCAGTTTATAACAACATTCTGTCTAAAATCGGATGGCACTTCTCCTGTATCATAGATCTTAAACACTAAATGGAAAAGCCTCGCCATGGCGGTTTCTCCTAAGGCAGACTGTAATTCTGATGGTATGTCATCTATTCCAGGTGCCTTGTTCATATTTAGGTCTTTCGAAACCCTGTCGAATTCTGACCTTACACTTGGGTCTGTACATTCGCTATATGTTAACTAGCCCGAAGTCAATAATAATAATAATAATAATAATAATAATAGTTCGTGGTGTGAGTTTCTGTAGTCACGGCGTAGTTCGTGAACCATGGACTAAGGCTGAGTGGCCTAGTAAGTGGTCCTGAGAATCGGGATACCAGTTGCTATGGAATGGGAGTGGGCGTATCGGACGTACTGCGAGTCATGGCCCACCTTGTGCTCAGGCGGCTAGGACTACGATTCACCGGTGGTCCCCAACCCGCTAAAGGAGAGATCCTCACTGGGGCATTGTGTAAGTAGGGTATCATCTTGCTTCACAAAATTTTCGTCGAGAACGCTCAGAACGTTTTAAGAAAGCCTCGGACCTGTAGGAATAACAGAGTCCCACTTCCATTTGACAGACGAGAGACTCCTTGGAAACAACTTGGCGAACGAAATGGAATTCGATTGGGAGCTATCAATATTAGTGGAGCTTATGGAAGAAAGAAAGTAGAACTGGCTGAGTCAGCAAAGAGGATGCGTCTGGATGTGTTAGGGGTTAATTCAATTCAGGTAGGGGGAGATAACGAGGAAGAGATAGATTATAAATTGTCCTAGACGAGTATTAAAAAGGGAAGGTCAGAGTGTAGTGTAGGACTGTTCATTACGAATACTATTGCACACAGCATAGTTTCTGTTGGGCACATAAATGTGTCAGTGATGCGGGTAGATTTGGTACTTGGAGGAATTAGGACTAGAATGGTCTCAGTGTATTTACCATGTGAGAGTGCAGATGAGGATGAAGTTGACAAGCCTTATAAATCATTGAGTGGCATTGTATTCAGGCTCATCAGCAAGGATAGGATAGTGATAATGAGCTATTTCAATGCGAGAGATGGAAATAGAACTGCAGGATATCAGAGGGTGATGGCTAAATAGGCCTATGGGGTAGATATGGAACTAAAAGCGAAGTGTTTAATGGACTTCTGTGCTAGTATGAGATTAGCGGTTTCGAATACATTATTTCACTGCTACACATGGGAGGGTAGGGGCACCAGCTCCATAATAGACTATATCTTAGCAGACTTCGAATTTAGGGAATCTGTTAAGAATGTGCAGATTTTCCAGGGATTTTTCAATGATACGGACCACTGCCTGATCTGTAGTGAACTTATTATCTCTACGCCTAGTGTCAATTTTACGTTACCCACGTATCAGTAAACGAAATTTATTAAATTATAAGTCGCATTGCACTTACAACCGATATTAATTCAATCTATGTGAACAACATAAACATAGGAAGCCATTACTCACTCGCATCATGATGCGGCTTGGCCACTGCTGTCAACCCCCTGCATCCACACTTCTCCCACCATAGCATATTTTACATTGAAAACACAAAATCCTCCTACCTTGATTTGGTTGTTAACAAATCAACACATGTAAAAAATGTATATACATACAAGTCAGAATACATACAAAAATGAGGGATATTTACAATACAATGAAAACCTACTGAACAATAAGCTCAACAATTACAAATCTAATCTTTCAGGCACCTTCATCTGCCTGCCACTCCTGGTAGTCCTTGGCATTCCTTCACTCTCAGAAAGATCCTGGGATTCATCAGTTTTGTCTGATGTCCTAACTTCCTCTACCCAGTCAGACGAAACTTCTAGAAGGTATACCCTTGGAATGGGCCTAAGTAAGAGAGATGTTGCAGTCTGCAACCGTACTAAACGATTGACATTGTCTTTACCCGGCAAAATTTCAATAATTCGTTCCAAGGGCCAATTTATACGCTTGGCATTATCGCTCCCTACAAGGACTTTATTTATTTATTTATTTATTTATTTACTTCTTTCTTTCTTTCTTTCTTTCCTTCTTTCTTTCTTTTGCCTTTGTAGGTGGCGAAGTTAGGGCTATTGGCCCTCTCTCACACTAAACCACTGTAGTGATACATCATTGGGAGCAGAGTTTGAGTACATAATATTGTATAGTAAATAATAACCTACACAAAAATACATTTCTAACCCACATTCATTCGATCTTCCAGTCATCCAAGTTAGTCAGCTGCATTCAGCAGGTAGTCTCGGCAAGCAGTCTTAAATTTAAGTAATGAGGTGGAATTTCTGACACTGACAGGCAGGGAATTCCAAAGTCTACAACCCATCACAACAAAGGAATTATTGTACATAGGGGATCGGTGAACAGGAATAGAAAGGGAGGAACCAGAGCGGGTATTACTGCTGTGAAAGGAGGACAGATGTTGCAGTCTGCAACCGTACTAAACGAGTGACATTGTCTTTACCCGGCAAAATTTCAATAATTCGTTCCAAGGGCCAATCTATACGCTTGACTTTGTCTCCTAGTTTGATTTTGCTCTGTTTTTTCTTTACTCCTGGCCTCAGGATTAAGAGACCTAAATACCTTACCTTACCTTACCTTACCTTACCTATGGCGCGACGGCCCGTTTTCGGGTCATGGCCTCCCCACTTGCTCTCCGCCAAACTAGTCGATCTTGCGCAGCAACTCTCCTATTCCGGATATTGAGGAAGTGTGCTGCGTCCTGATGTACCCCATCTTCCCATCTGTTTCGTGGCCTTCCCACAGGCCTTCCTCCTCCAAAGTCTCCTAGGAATACCTTCCTTGGGATTCGGTGTTCTTCCATCCTAATTAGATGACCTGCCCATTTAAGTCTCTTTATTCGAATGGCAGGCGACAGGGGTGCCTCCCCATACAGGGAATATAGTTCATTGTTATATCTAATTCTCCATTCCCCTTGTATGTAAATGGGTCCATAAATTCTCCTCAGGATTTTCCTTTCGAAAGAATCTATCTTCTCCACGGCTTTCTTTGGTAGGGTCCACGTATCACTTCCATACATTACTATACTGCGAATTAGGATTTTATATAGCACAACTTTTAGGCTCTGGTTTGTACCTCTACTTCTGAAAAGAGGTAGTACTGCTAAGTATTCTCTATTGGCAGCTTGAATTCTTGCCTGTATTTCTACCATTTCCTCATTCTTGTTGGTTAGATGTATGCCAAGATATTGAAACTTATCCACCACCTCCACTTTAGATCCTTCAGGGACAAGTTGGTCATTTGTATACTTCCTTCTCCGAGCCTGCACCATTAACTTCGTCTTTTCTCCATTGATCTTAGGTCCAATCTCTTTGCCTTCTCTACTCAAGTCTTCAAATGCTTCTTGAATTGTCCTTGTTGTTCTTCCCATCAAATTAATGTCATCAGCATTTCCAACTAGTTGAGCTGTTTTGTTTAGAAGTGTTCCACTGGTGTCCACCGTTAACTTTCTAATCAATGATTCAAGTGCCAGGTTAAATAGAATTGGTGCTAAGCCATCTCCTTGCTTCAATCCCTGATTCACTTCGAAGAAGCTGCCTACTTCAGTCTGAATTTTCACTCCCACCATCGTATTTCTCATAGTTAATTCCAGTAGTCGCACCAGCTTTTCTGGTATCTTAAACTCTCTTAATATCTCCATTAATTTATCCCTGTCAATAGAGTCGTAAGCTTGTTGAAAGTCGATAAACATCTGTACCACATCCATGACCCGTTCCCAACACTTCTCCAACACTTGTTTCACAGTAAATATCTGATCAATAGTGGATCTTCCCTTCCTGAACCCTGCCTGCTATTCTCCTAAAATTTCTTCCGCCAGGGGTTCTAGTCTCTTCTTCAGGATGGGGTGAACAGCTTATATACTGTACACAGCAGTGTAGTCCCTCTATAATTGCTACATACCAAGTTACCCCTTTCTTGTATATTGGGCATATGATGCCTTTGCGCCAGTCTTCAGGCATTTCTTCTGTATTCCACACACTCGCAATTAGATCGTATATAACTTCTTGTAGTTTGGTTCCTCCGCATTTCCACAACTCTGCAGGGATTCCATCAATACCTGGTGCTTTATTGTTTTTCAGTTGCCGTATGGCTTCTATAACTTCTTGCATAGATGGTGCTGTGACTTCCGATTCATTTGTCTCATTGTTATTCCTTGAGGTAGTTGGTGTTTTCCCTTCCATTTCTACTGAGTTCAGGAGGTGTTGGAAATATTCCTTCCATCTATCTTGGATCCCTTCTTTATCTCCCAAAAGTTGTCCATCTCTGTCCTTTCACATATTTGTTCTTGGCTTGAATCCTTCTTTCACTTCCTTAACTTCTCTATAAGCAGATAGCTATTATCTTCTTTAAATTCCTCCACCATTCTAGCCATTTTCTCATTTAATTTTCTTTTATTCTTTCTTCGACATACATTCCTTACTTCTTTATTCTGATTTTCCACCTCTTGGTTCTTCACACTTGTTGGTCTCTCGAGGCATGCTTTATATGCCTTACCTCTTTCTTCTATGGCTTTTTGGCATTCCTCATCAAACCATTCCTTTGTGTTCCTTTTGGGTGCAATGTCTAGTGTGTCCTTTGCCACGGCCTTAACGGTTTCCTTCAGAGCAACCCATTTGGTTTCGACCGTTGCTGTTTGGTCCTTATTATATTTCTCTACCAGAACTTCGGCCATTCTTTCCCCGTATCTTTCTGATACTTCCTTATTCTCCAGTTCACTAATATTGTACTTTTCTATCCTAATCACCTTAAGCTTGCCTTAACTAGGAAGTGGTCGGAGCCACAACTTGTTCCTCTGTATGATCTGACATCGATGATATTGGATGCCCATCTTTTCTCCATCACTACATGGTCTATTTGATGACAGGTCTTTCCATCCGGCGATATCCATGTTTGCTTGTGTACCTCTTTATGAGGGAAACAAGTTGACATCACTTTCATGTTTCTGCTGGTAGCAAGGTTAAGCAATCTCTGTCCATTATCATTAGTATTGTTGTGTAAACTATGGATCCCTATTATTCCTTGATATATATCTCCTCCTTCTCAATTTATGCATTTAGGTCTCCTATTATCATCTTAGCATCGTTTGATGGAATTGAATCCAGGAGTCGTTCCAGTTCAGCATAGAACTGATCCTTGTCTTCCATTGGTGCATATACATTTACGATTGTTAGATTATAAAATCGCATTTTAACACGCAGTATTGCCAATCTTTCATTTACTGCCAAAAACTGTAGCACATCACCTTTGGCTTATGTTCGTACCATAAATGCTACTCCTCCTTCTTGTGCAATCCTTGACTTTCCACTACTAAATATTGTGTGGGTTTTGGTATCCCAAATCTCATCTCTTCCTGACCATCTTGTTTCTTGGATGGCTGCTATGTCCACTTTGTTTACTTCTAGTTTCTGCGTCAGTACTTTTCAGTGCTCCGGCTCGTAGAAGGGTGCGTACATTCCATGTACCAATTGTGTAGTCCATTTCCTTTAGCTTAGCTCGTCGTCTATTAAATCCACAATTCCGAGGCATTTTCTGGGGCTTCGCAACAGTTTGTTTTCCGGAGCGAGGTTGTTAGCCTTGCTCCAACCCCCAGCTATCCTGGAGGACTGATGTTTTCTGTTAGGGTTGTCTCCCTTAGCTGATTGGTCCCTTGTGCTTTGGCAGCCAGAAGACATACATTAACTTCATCATTATTCTGTATTCTTATAAACACAACCGCTCCATAAGCTAGACCGCGGGTATCACAGAAGTGTGGATACCTACTTTACTGTCCCTTCTTACATAAAGGAACCAACGTGGTATCTTTAAGTTCCTAAGAAGTGAAAGATGTTGGTACCACGTAAAAAATTCAATTCGAGTACCAGCATGACACCCCATTCCTCCAAAGTTTCTGCAACCATAGCCTAGGAATTAGTAATATAGGACTGGCTATACCAGTTGGGTCGAAGATCTTTTGAGCAACAGAAAGGATAGTACGTTTTGTCACCTCACCTAATACAAAATTTTCCATCCATTCTAAATTTCAAGTTAGAGTATCCGAAACAGTGTCCCAAAACATTCCTAACACTCCAACTTTTACTGTGGAATCAAAACTGTAGTGATTGGGCTGTCATCCCCTTAAATTAAATTTTCCCATGTTTCATAGTACCGGTATCACTGGCTTCGCTGATGAACTGCTTTAATTCAGACTCACATTCAACACTAGTGACCACGTTGTCAACATACAAGCTTTGTTTCAGTTTCAACATGATTCCATCGTTATAGTGAGGGCTTCGCACTGTTTCGTTAATGTGATAATTGAGAACCGCACCCAAGATGAATGGGGTACATCTCAATCCAAACACCCCCCCGTTTGTGTCGAAAAATTCGAAGCTCTGGGGATTTTGCATTATTTTGCTTCCCATATAGCTGCTCTTACTTCACTGGGTAGGATGGATGGTATTTCTTCCTGAATGTCCTCTTTTGTCGTCTTGTGTTCGTGATACCGTGTGCCATTTTGGGAGTTACTTGTATATAATTCCCTGCAGAATTCTGTCGCTTGTGTCATCTGTTCTCTCGTGGCTTGTCTTTTACTATTGCTATCTTTCACTCCCAGTATTCAATGTTTGTCCGGAGTTAATTCCTTCCGAATCTTCTTTAGTAATTTTATGTTTGCCATGATTTCTTTGACCACTTCCATGTTGTGGTCTCTAATGTCTTTTTCGGATTTCCCGTTTCGTTTGTCTATTGATTTTTCTATATTCCAGCTTTTTGGGTTCGTTTTCTTTGGTTTGTGGTTTCAAACGTTCTCTTTCTTCGATCAGTCTTTTGGTGCTATATTTTAGATTTATTCTATTTCTTCTACTGTTTTACGGTGTTGATTGTTTGACTGCGAGGGATATGCAGTTTACGAGCTCTGTATAATATACTTTTGCCTTCAGATCTGTTTGTTGGTTGAGGTTGGAGGTTGTGTTGTGTTGTTGTCAATAGTATCCAATAGTAAGACAGTCTCTTTGACCTCATGAATCTAAAATATCTTCTGTATCTTGCTGGAAACCTAAAAGTTGAACCTCGCTGGAATAACATTTCCTAAACCCGAACTGCCTTCTATATAACCAGTTAGTAATTTCGCAAACGTATCTAATATAATCAGAAAGAATGATTTCCCAGAGCTTAGAAACAACAAATGTCAAATGTCAAGCTGACTGGCCTGTTTATCATCCTTTCCCTTGTATAGTGGAGCTACTACTGCAACTTTCCAATCATTTGGTATCACTCCTTCATGCAAACAGAAATAATATATTTCAGAGATGGCACTATATCCCAACCCATTGTCTTCAGTGTATCCCCAGAAATCCTATCAATCCCAGCTGATTTTCTAGCTTTGAAATTTTGTATTTTTTGTAGACTATTAGGCAATACCATATGGCTGATGAGAGTGTCATAAGGGAATTTTTAAAGAGCAACTATCATAGGTAAATTGCAGAAATTCGCCAGTATTAGTCGCCTCTTCTACCTGAACATCATCCTTATACACTACTACCTTTACATACTGCTGACTGAATACTTCTGGGGCCGATTGAAGGGATTAGTTAACGGAAGTGAAGTATAGGAAGATTGTTTACGCTTGTCCGTCTCCAGGCAGACTAAACTTTCTCTATCCTAGATGTTTAAGTAAGCAGAGATTGTTTTCAGTGGGATAATGACTGGAGAGTGATTGGGGATTTGAATGAGACCATGGAGTGGGTATGTGGGAGTGAGTTTTTTAGATCGTAATGGGTGCGTAGGAGACAGGGATCTACGTTAAGATTACATTCACTTGAACAGCAACGGCACATATAAGTTAGGGAGCCTGTTTAGAACAGTTATAGGGAGGTTCATTTGGAGAAACGGGATGGACTAGGGAGCGATGATGACAGTATAGGAAGCAGAAAGTAAAGTAAGGATGACAAAAAATGTAGTGTTTAACTGTAGAACTATAGTAAAGTAAGAAATAGAATTAAGTTTCTTAAAAATATATTTAACAGATACTGTAATGGGGATTAGATCATGCTTGAGAAGTTATATTATGGATTCGGAAATTTTCTCATGGAACTGGAGTGTTTATCGTAGAGACAGGTTAGGAAAGATAGGAGAGGGGGTATTCATACGGATGAAAGAAGAATTCCCAAACTACGAAAAAGTTAAGGAATACGAAATTCTAGTTGTAAGGCGTATCTAATAGGCGACTTGGTGTTTTTGGGATGTACAGACCTGGTATGCCTGGCGCTGACGCTGATATGGAATTGTTTTATAAGATAATCAGGTACGTTGGGTACAACATAGAAAGGAACGTTATCGTAGCGGATGATCTGAATTTACCTAAAGTTAACTGGGAAGGGAATGGGAATGACAGAAGACATGACCAACAAGTGGTGATAAGTCATAAAGAACCCACTAGAGGTAAAATATTCTAGACGTGGTGCTGACAAAACCAGATGAGCTCTATAAAGAAAACGAAGTGATGAAGCTGTCTTAGCCGTAGTTAAAAATAAATGTGGCAGAAGGAAAGGCTGTAACAGTAGGACTATTAGGCAATACCATATGGCTGATGAGAGTGTAATAAGGGAATTTTTAAAAAGCAATTATGATCAGTGGAAAAGGGTAAATAAAAATGTAAACAGCCTATGGGGTGAGTTTAAAGCAATTGTTGAGGTGTATGAAAACAGGTATGCACTTTAAGGTAGTAAGGAATTGTAAGGAACCATTATAATACAATAGAGATATAAGGAGATTAAGCAAGAGGTGAAGATTAAAAAGAACTCTTTATGAATATTTGTGGGAATAAGGAGGGATTAAAGAAACTCACTAGAAAATTGAATATAGCACACAAAAGTCAGGTAAGGATAACATGATCGCAAACGTAATTGGCAGCCATATAAATTTTAGGGAACAAGGGAAGGATATGTAAATGTGTTTTAATATAGGAACGGGTTCCGTGAAGGACATTCCAGGAATCATTAATGAGCAAGGCATGTTTATTTGCAAGTAACGACAGTTTCACATTCCCACTTAAGAAGACCACCTCTGTAAAGGACCAATTATATGGGCCATTACATCTGGTCAGCTGTACTGTGTCCGACTCCATGGCTAAATGGTTAGCGTGCTGGCCTTTGGTCCAGAGAGTCCCGCGTTCGATTCCCAGCCGGGTCGGGGATTTTAACCTTCATTGGTTAATTCTGATGGCTCGGGGGCTGGGTGCTTGTGTTGTTCCCAACATCCCTGCAACTCACACACCACACACAACACTATCCTCCACCACAATAAAACGCGGTTGCCTACACATGGCAGATGCCACCCACCCTCATCGGAGGGTCTGCCTTACAAGGGCTGCACTCGGCTAGAAATAGCCACACGAAATTATTACAGCTGAAGTCCGGATACACTGCAAGAAAGAAAAGGAAATGCAAAATTGTTGAGATAATAAATGAGAAATGTCCACTAACAACTCTCTCAAAAAAGTATAGCTAAAGAGGTAGCCTGAAACTAAAATGACCGCAGGGTCATATGAACACTCATTTCTCAACCATGACCTATCTTACGTCAGATTTTAGCTAGCGAAGCCAATGACCTATTATTATTATTATTATTAATACTTGGTGTCTTTAATTCTGCCTATAACAGCATTGCACTTACCCTTCGTAAGTAATAGATTAAACATTTTCAGAGATCATGAGCGAAAAGAATAAATATGAAAGAAGGCATGCTGACTTCAAGTTGCTCAACAGCTTGATCGTATTAAACACATCCACTCTCTGAAACAAGCTTATGGGTGTCTCTATTTTTTACAATAATTACAGGTATCCGTGGTGACCAGAATGGTGCCGTCTCCAGACTGGTTTATTGGACTCGACAGCTTGGACCTATGTAAAGGCGGGTACTGGATCGACACCATAAGTATCAGTGTAAGTACCCAAGTAAATCAATATTTTCACTTACAGAGAAAATTAATCAATTGTTTTATCACTATCAAAATTCCAGGTTTTTAAAATGGCACCTTAATTTATTCATAACAATAATACTTGACTTTTTGAAATGAAACTTTTTTTGCAATTTGCATTACGTCGCTCCAACACTGACAGGTCTTACGGCAACGATAGGACAGGAAAGGGCTAGGAGTGGGAAGAAAGTGGCCTCAATTAAGGTACATCCCCAGCATTTGCCTGGTGTGAAAGTGGGGAAACCACGGAAAACCATCTTCAGTGGGGTTCGAACCCACTATCTCCCGAATGCAAGCTCACAGCTTCGCGACCCTAACCGCACAGCCACTTGCTCGGTACGCTATCATTATTATTATTATTATTATTATTATTATTATTATTATTATTATTATTATTATTATTATTATTGGGAGCGTGATTAGCTCAGTGGCTTAGCTGCTGGATACCTACCTGTAAAACGGAGGTTCGAATCTCGGTCGAATCTGGATTGAGATTTTCATCTCAAAAATCACGTGGCGTCGGGAAGGGCTTCCAGCCTTAAACCTACAGCCAAACCCAAAATTAATCTGGGTAACTCCAGTGACCCCAGAAATAACTTTGATAAGCTGAAGAAATGTAAGTAGTAGATTATTATTATTATTATTATTCTTATTATTATTATTATTATTATTATTATTATTATTATTATTATTATTATTATTATTATTATTCAATGGATATGAACAACTTCCATCGTGGTACTGTATTGTTTGCCGAGGAGGCGTGTTTAATAGTGTTTATTTGTACTTTCATAATGTTTTATATTTCCTAGTTTTGATTGTCTTCGTTTGGTTTTGTTCTTTATATTTTCTCCGTAAAGATTAGGGTTGAAAAACTGTAAAATCTGGAGGAAATAAAGATACAAAGATACTACTGTATTGTTTTATTACAACAGTTCCAAGTGATAAACATAATTTCTCCATGTTGCCATATTATGTTGTTCACGGTTATCTGTTCTATATTTTCATTCTCTGTAAGTAGGTCTAAAACTAAATGTATTTAATGGCAATGTATTGTGATTTCTTTTGTAATCACTGGAAATGTGTTACTTTTCCTTCTTTATGAAATATATAGTGCATCTTGTATTTTTAACGTCCTTTAAAAATATATTATCACCGGGCGTGTTGGCCGTGGTGTTAGGGGCGCGCAGCTGTGAGCTTGCATCCGGGAGATAATGGGTGCGAACCCCACTGTCGGCAACCCTGAAGATGGTTTTCCGTGGTTTCCCACTTTCACACCAGGCAAATGCTGAGGCTGTACCACAGCCGTTTCCTTCCCATTCCTAGGCCTTTCCTCTCCCATCGTCGCCATAAGACCTGTCTGTGTCGGTGCGACGTTAAACAAATAGCAAGAAGAAAATTACATTATGCACATTGGAGTGCTTTCCTAATTACGAAAACTATGTAACGGTTTTAATTCCTGCAGCCTGTGTATTTGCTACTTCACTACGCCCACTAGTTTTGATCGCTGAAAACATGGCCGTCTTACAGGTAGGTATCCAGCAGCTAAGTCACTGAGTTAATCACGCTCCCAATAATAATAATAATAATAATAATAATAATAATAATAATAATAATAATAATAATAATAATAATAATAGCGTATGACCTCCGGAGAGGCCCGATGCAACAGCCACTCTATGGTCTTCTTTCTAGCTCGTTGGTTCGAACCAAGGCCTTAGCCGACTTATCGAAACTGTCCAAAAACTGTATGTTCTCAAAAAGTGTATTTATTTGAACAATTTCGGTGGTGATAGGTTATTGTTCTCGTGTTCTTCACTAAAAGTGTTTTCTTTATATTTTCATTTACCTGTGCAGTAGGTGTATAGATTAATACGATGGGTCGTATATGCTGTGTGCCTGGATGTTGAGTCCAGTTATAGGGATAGTGCACAAGCTTCAGTATTCAGACTTCCAAAATACCCAGTATTAAGACAAAAATGGGTTAGGTACATTTATAGGAAAAACTTCGGACTAAATTGTAATAGTGTTGTGTGCATTAATCATTTTGATACCAAATGTATTGTTAGGGGAGATATTTTACCTATAGAAGATGGTGAGCCAGTTCGAGTTCCACGCAATGTTCCGAACTATTGATGCCTATCCTAGCATTTTCCAAAAATCAGCCAACGTACCTGACTACAAAATTAAGTCAGTCCCGGAAAGATCCGAAAAATCGTAAGCAAGAGTTACGATTGAGAGTTGAAAATAACTTTAACAGTGGTGCAAGAATTATATATTTGATCATTTTTCAGTGTTTTACAATCGGGGTGCGTAATCGAAACCTAACCCCATTTCTCGTAAAAGAAAATGAGAATTACGTTCCTTTTTTATAAATTACAAGAGGATGATGTGCCATCAATTCCGGTAGTTTTAAGGTGACTTGTGCTTTACATGTTCAAGTGTACCATAGAGTATCACTGTACCTACTGAACATTTCAGATGGATTTTGAAGAGTGAAGGACAGGAAGGCTTGAAATGCAATAGATGGAGCAAGTTTGATTCATTGGTAATACATCTTGGAAATTTCTCAGATTCTAGTGTTACAATCAGTGACAGACTAATTATGTTAATACATTTTTGTAAAAGATGCTCTCAAAGTGGGCAATGACTCCAACAAGCGGACAGTTAATAAAGTAAAATTAGCATTACAGCAACGGGAATTGTGTGAAACAAATCAGGTACGTTATTCTGTAGAATTATCAGTATGGGCTGCGAATCTTTCATTTCCATTACCCGGTGAATATCATTTTCTCAGGTTTACAAATGTAAAGCATTCTTACAAGAAAAAGTAAGCCTTCTTAAGGAGCATGAAATAATAGTAACAGTGATGTTTGATGAGATTTATGTGAATTCTGAGTTCTGGTACAAAGCGGGTATAATTTATGAGTGGGGGAAAACTGTTCACAAGTAGACCCAAAAAGTACCGTGCAGATTTTCATGTACTTTACCTTATCTTCCGATTTAAAGAATGCGATAGGTCTTTTCCCTGTGAAGAACATAAATGCCGACAACCTGTTAAATCTAACTAATCTATATATATAAAGTAGCTTGTCCTGACTGACTGACTGACTGACTGACTGACTGACTGACTGACTGATTCATCATCGCCGAGCCAAAACTACTGGACATAAAGAAATTAAATTTTGAGGATATATTCATATTAAGATGTAGGTGCTCGCTAAGAGAGGATTTTTGGATATTCCGTCGCTAAGGGGGTGAAAAGGGGGGTGAAATTTTAAAATGAGTGTGCCTATATCTCAAAACTTTAAAAGTTTACAGATGTGAAAATTGGTATTTAGAATCTTCTTTAAAAATAAGGAAACACGTATTTTTTTGTTTTCAGAAAATCCCAATAGGAGTGGTGAAAAAGGGTGAAAAGGGGGTTTAATGCCTTTAATCAGGATACCGGTACTTATATCTCAGAAACTGAAGATACTACAGACCTCAAAATTGGTACTTTTGATCTCTTTCAAAAATAAAGAAACACATATTTTTTTTGTTTTTGGAAAATCCAATTAATGCGAGGGTGAAAAGGGGGGTGAATTTTTTAAAATGAGTGCATCTATATCTCAAAAGTTTTAAAGTTTAGAGATGTAATAATTGGCATTTAGAATCTTCATTAATGATAAAGGAACACGTATTCTTTGTTTTAGGAAAATCCCAATAAGAGGGGAGAAAAGGGGTGAAAAAGGGGTAGAATGCCTTTAAAGAGAATACTTATATCTTAGAAACTGAAGATATTACAGACCTGAAAATTGGTGTTTGGGATCTCCTTTAAAAATAAACGCGTATTTTTTTGTTTTTAGAAAATCCAATTAATGGTTGGGGGGGGGGGGTAAAAGGGAGATGATTTTTTAATATGAGTGTATCTATACCTCAAAACTTTTAAAGTTTATATATGTAAACATTGGTATTTAGAATGTCCTTTAAAAAATCCAATTAATCGGAGGGGGAAATGGGGTGAATTTTTAAAATGAGTGAATCTATATCTCCAAACTTTTTAAGTTTGCAGATGTAAAAATTGGTATTTAGAATCTTCATTAAAAGTAAAGAAACACGTACTTTTTTGTTTTCGGAAAATCGCAATAGGAGGAGTGAAAAGGGGTGAAAAAGAGGTTGAATGCCTTTAATGAGGCTACTTATATCTCAGAAACTGAAGATATTACAGACCTGAAAATTGGTGTTTGGGATCGCCTTTAAAAGTAAACAAACACGTACTTTTTTGTTTCTGGAAAATCCAATTAAGAGGGGGTGAAAAGGGGGTAATATTTTAAAATTAGTGTATCCGTATCTCAAAACTTTTAAAGGTTATAGATGTGAAAATTGGTATTTAGAATCTCCTTTAAAAATAAAGAAACACGTATATTTTGTTTTCGGAAAATCCTAATAGGAAGGGTGGAAAAGGTTGAAAAAGTGGTCGAATGCCTTTCATGAGTCTACTTATATTTCAAAACCTGAAGATATTACAGACCTGAAAATTGGTGTTTGGGATCTCTTTTAAAAATAAAGAAACACGTATTTTTTGTTTTTGGAAAATCCAATTAATGGGGGTGAAAAGGGGGTGATTTTTAAAAATGAGAGTGTCTATATCTTAAAACTTTTAAATTTACAGATGTAAAATTGGTACTTGGAATCTCCTCTAAAAATAAAGGAACACGTATTTTTTTGTTTCCTTAAATCCCAATAGGAGGGGTTTAAAAGGGTGAAAAATGGGTTCAATGCCTTTAATGAGGATACATATATCTCCGAAACGAAAGATATTACAGAACTGAAAATTTGTATATGGGATCTCCTTTAAAAATAAACACGTATTTTTAGTTTTTGGAAAATCCAATTAATGGCGGTTAAACAGGAGTGACAAAATGGTGTGAAAGACTATATCTCCAGAATATCTTGGAAACGTAAAATGTTACAGTCGTAAAAAGTGGGTGTTTGGAATCTCATGTAAATGTAAAGAAACATAGGTGATTTGTTTTTGGAAACTCCTTTTAAGGGGAACTCAAAAGGGGTGAAATTTTAAAATGAGAATTTTTACAGTATGTCTAAAAAAACGTAACATGTTACATAAGTGAAAAATGGATATTTTATCTCTATTAAACATAAAGAAACGTGTATTTTTAGTTTTCGGAAATACCACTTGGCTGGAGGGGGGGGGGGTGTGTAAATGTTTCTAAAAATGGTGTTGAATTCTTTTAATTAGGCTACTGATATCTCAAAAATGAAGATGTTACAGACGTGAAATTTGATATTTAGAATCTGCTTTAAAAGTAAACAAACACGTACTGTCGGAAAATCCAATGAAGTTGGGGGGGGGGGGGTGAAAGAATTGAAAAATTAATTGACTTAATTGTATGAGAATACATACATCTAATAAAAACTAAAGTTGTTACAGACGTGATAATTCGTATTTGGATCTTCTTTAAAAGCAAAGAATAACGCGTTTTTGGGGGGAAACCATCTTGGAGGGCGGGAGTGTAAAGGAGTTGAATTCCTTTCGTGAGGACACATAAATCAAAAACTGAAGAATTTTGAGTCGTGATAATTGGTATTTAGAAGATCCTTTACTGTTAAAGAAACAAGTATTTTTGCGGGAAAATTCACTTGGGGGGGGGGGAGTAGTGTGAAATGAAGTGCAAAAAGTAAATTATTTTTATGGGGATACTTATATCTCAGAGCTGAAGGTAATAGACGTGAACATTGGTGTTTGGAATCTCCCTTAAACATAAAGAAACAAGCCTTCTCTTAATTTTTCTTGGGGGGGGGGTGAGGTGGCGGTAAATAAACTTAACGGCGGTGGGATGTAAAAGGAGGTGAGACCAATTGATTTTACTCTTATTAATGTACTTATAAGGATCCTCCGTTGCTCAGGCGGCAGCGTGCCGGCCTCTCACAGCTGGGTTCCGTGGTTCAAATCCCGGTCAGTCCATGTGTCATTCGTGCTGGACAAAACGGAGGCGGGACAGGTTTTTCTCCGCATACTCCGGTTTTCCCTGTCATCAGCCATTCCAGCAACACATAATAATAATAATAATAATAATAATAACAATAATAATAATGTTCCGGACCGTCGTCAAATGTGCGGACCGCGCTGGAAACGGCTCCTGGACGGGTTTCAGTGCCGCAAGGCATCCAATATGACACCACGCCGGATCTCCTGAAGGATTTTATCCATATTAAAAATGATTATAGGAAAAGATGGCACAGATTTACGGACCCAACTGACCGGGAGGAATACCTGAGCCTAACCCGGGAAGTACGAAATCGATTGCTGAAAAGAAAGATTGAAAAATTGGAGGAAACGTGCCGTAAAATAATAGAAAACGAGTCATATCGGGAATTTTGGTGGATTCTCGCAGAAAACGAGTCAGATCGCGAATTTCGGAGGATTATATATCTAAAACAATAAGCATTCAATTATAAATTTCAGTATAATACCGTAGCGAAGCACGGGTATCTTGCTAGTCTATATATATATAAAATAGCTTGTCCTGACTGACTGACTGATTCATCATCGCCGAGCCAAAACTACTGGACATAATGAAATGAAATTTTGGGGATACATTCATATTAAGATGTAGGTGCTCGCTAAGAGAGGATTTTTGGATATTCCGTTGCCAAGGGGGTGAAAAGGGGGGGTGAAGTTTTAAAATGAGTGCACCTATATCTCAAAACTTTAAAAGTTTACAAATGTAAAAATTGGTATTTAGAATCTTCTTTGAAAATAAGGAAACACGTATTTTTTAGATTTCAGAAAATCCCAATAGGAGCGGTGAAAAGGGGTGAAAAAGGGGTTGAATGCCTTTAATCAGGATACCGGTACTTATATCTCAGAAACTGAAGAAATTACAGACCTGAAAATTGGTACTTTTGATCTCTTTTAAAAATAAAGGAACACGTATTTTTTTGTTTTTGCAAAAGCCAATTAATGGGAGGGTGAAAAGGGGGTGAATTTTTAAAATGAGTGAATCTATATCTCCAAACTTTTAAAGTTTGCAGATGTAAAAACTGGTATTTAGAATCTTCATTAAAAATAAAGAAACACGTATTTTTTTGTTTTCGGAAAATCGCAATAGGAGGAGTGAAAAGGGGTGGAAAAAGGGTTGAATGCCTTTAATGAGGCTACTTATATCTCAGAAACTGAAGATATTACAGACCTGAAAATCGGTGTTTGGGATCTCCTTTAAAAATAAAGAAACACGTATTTTTTTGTTTCTGGAAAATCCAATTAAGGGAGGGGGGAAAAGGGGGTAATATTTTAAAATGAGTGTATCTATATCTCAAAACTTTTAAACGTTATAGATGTGAAAATTGGTATTTAGAATCTCCTTTAAAAATAAAGAAATACTCATTTTTTGTTTTCGGAAAATTCCAATAGGAAGGGTGGAAAAGGGTGAAAATGGGTTGAATGACTTTAATGAGGCTACTTATATTTCAGAACCTGAAAAATGGTGTTTGGGATCTCCTTTAAAAGTAAAGAAACACGTATTTTTGGTTTTTGGATAATCCAATTCATTGGGGGGGGGGGGGTGAAATGGGGGTGAATTTTTAAAATATGTGTATCTATATCTCAAAACTGTTATAGTTTATAGATGTAACAATTGGTATTTAGAATCTCCTTTAAAATAAAGAAACACGTATTTTTTGTTTTCGGAAAATCCCAATGGGAAGTGTGAAAAAGGGTGAAAAATGGGTTGAATGCCTTTAATGAGGCTACTTATATTTCAGAACCTGAAGATGTTACAGACCTGAAAATAGGTATTTGGGATCTACTTTAAAAATAAAGAAGCAGGGATTTTTTCGTTTTTGCAAAGTCCAAATAATGGGGGGTGAAAGGGGGGGGGGTGAATTTTTAAAATGAGTGTGTCTACATCTTAAAACTTTAAAAGTTTACAGATGTAAAAACTGGTATTTAGAATCTCCTTTAAAAATAAAGAAACACGTATATTTTGTTTTCTGTAAATCCCAATAGGAGGGGTGTAAAAGGGTTGAATGCCTTTAATGAGGATATATATATCTGAGAAACAGAAGATATTAAAGAACTGAGAATTTGTATATGGGATCTCCTTTAAAAATAAAGAAACACGTATTTTTTGTTTTTGGATAATCCAATTAATGGCGGTTAAACAGGAGTGACAAATTGGGGTGAATTTTTCGAAAGACAATATCTACAGAATATCTGAGAAAGGTAAAATGTTACAGACGTAAAAAGTGGGTATTTGGAATTTCCTGTAAATGTAAAGTAACATAGGTGATTTGTTTTTGGAATATCTCCGTAAGGGGAATTAAAAAGGATTGAAGTTTTAAAATGAGAATTTCTACAGTATATATCAAAAAACTTAATATGATACAGAAGTGGAAAATGGTATTTTTTAAATCTGTATCTAAAATATAGAAACTTGTATTCTTAGTTTTCGGAAATACCACTTGTGTGGAGTGGGGGGAGGGTGAAAGTGACTGAAAATGGTGTTGATTTCTTTTAATTAGGCTACTGATATCTCAAAAATGACGATGTTACAGACGTGAAATTTGATATTTGGAATCTGCTTTAAAAGTAAAGAAACACGTATTTTCGGAAACTCCAATGGAGCGGGGGGGGGGGGGCTTGAAAGAATTGAAAAATTAATTGACTAAATTGTATGAGAACACATACATCTAATAAAAATAAAGTTGTTACAGACGTGAAAATTGGTATTTGGATTTCCTTTAAAAACAAAGAAAAACGCGGTTTGGGGGGAGGAGGAACCATCTTGCGGGGCGGGAGTGAAAAAGAGTTGAATTCCTTTCACGGGGACACATAAATCAAAACTTAGGAACTTATAGTCTTGATAATTGGTATTTAGAAAATCCTTTAGTATTCAAGAAACAAGTAAGTTTTTGCCGGAATAGTCACTTGGCGGGGGAGGGGGGAGGGTGAAATGAAGTGAAAAAAGTGAATTATTCGTGTGAGGTTTCTTATATATCAAAACTGAGGGTAATAGACGTGAACATTTGTGCTTGGAATCTCCTTTAAAAAAAAGGAAACACTCCTTCTTTTAATTTTTTGGGGGAGGGAGTAAATAAAATTAACGGCGGTGGGGTGTAAAATGAGGTGAGACCAATTGATTTTACTGTTCATAATGTACTTATAAGGAGCCTCCGTTGCTCAGGCGGCCTCTCACAGCTGGGTTCCGTGGTTGAAATCCCGGTCACTCCATGTGACATTCGTGCTGGACAAAACGGAAGCGGGGCAGGTTTTTCTCCGGATACTCCGGTTTTCCTGTCATCATTCATTCCAGCAACACTGTCCAATATTTCATTTCATTTGTCATTCATCGACCATTGCTCCAGAGGAGTGCTTCGGCAGCCGGCACAATTCGTATTGTCGCCGCTAGATGGGGCTTTATTCATTCAATTCCTGACCCTGTCGAATGACTGGAAACAGGCTGTAGATTTTGGATGTACTTATTCTGATCATAAAACGATCATTTTTTATCTTTCCTGCGTTCGATTTCAGCAGCCATCTTTTCCTTGGGAGAACGTTCTTAGATTACAGTAGACTCTCCTGGCATATAAATAATAATTTGAGCACATTTGAAATAAACGATAGGAATGAGATTGACCGTCAAATTGTTCACCTCTATAATAAGGTCAATAATGCACGGAAGTATGTCATTCGTATCGCCAGAAATCCCGCACACTTGCCTAGGCGCGACATTGGTGCTGGTCACATGCTCATCAATGACAGTGGCAGCAGATGTAATTTACCGCCAAGTAGCGGTCTTGCATATTGCTGTGGGGTCTAGAACATCTAATAATAATAATAATAATAATAATAATAATAATAATAATAATAATAATAATAATAATAATAATAATTTTCTGGACCGTCATCAGATTGTGCGGACCGCGCTGGAAACGGGCCGTGGTCTGGTAATGACCACGAATACAGTCCGGCCGCGGGTGCAGTACCGCCAAGGCACCCAAGACGACACCACGCCGGATCTCCTTCAGGATTTGATCCATACTAAAAATGATTATAGGAACAGATGGCAAAGATTTAGGGACCGCGTGGAATACCTGGAACTAGCCCAGGAATTTCGAAATCGATTGCTGGAAAGAAAGATTGAAAAATGTGAGGAACATTGCCGTAATCTCTCAGAAAACGAGTCAGATCGCGAATTTCGGAGGATTATTTATAAAATGTTAAGTATTTAATTATAAATTGCAGTATAATACCGTAGCGAAGCACGGGTATCTTGCTAGTGAAGTTATAAAAGTGATGCATGAAACAGCTCTTAATGTTGTTAGTTTAATATGTGATAATCATAGGACCAATAGGACAATGTTTGAGCTTTCATGTGGTGGCTAAAACCGTGCGTACCTAACCTGTACGATTCATCAAAGCAGACATTTATTTTCTTTGATAACGTACATTTACTTAAGTGTGTTAGGAACAATTGGTTAAATAGAGCTAATGAAACTTTTAACACCCCTAATGTTCGGGAAATATTTGATCCAATTTCTGGCATGCCAAGTATTACTGACGGTGCAGTTAACTGTGAATACATTACTGTCGCAGCCAAATGTTCTGATTTGAAGGATTTATTCCATTCTGAAAAAGTATATAACTGAAGTTGGCACCACATTTATGCAGGAAAGCCCTATATCCATCTTCTATAGAGAGGAAGAACGTTATGCTAGCAGTTAATATTTTCAATGTAAAGAATATTGCTGCATTGAAAATGCTAAAAAAAATCAAGGGAGTGAAGATTTCGATTGGAACTGCAAAGTTTTTGAAACTCATTACTAAGTGGTTGAATACTTGCTACGTGCAGCACCCAATTAAAGAGAAATATATTCGAATTGATGATGACCATCCTACCAGTGGCCCTAACGATCCAACGATTTCATTTCTAGAGAGTTTTAAACTTTTCTGGGTATCTGGCACATCAGTCACTGATGACAAACTGGCTTAGAAAACTTATATTGCCTTGACTCCTTCGCTTGTAGCATTGCTTGGGATGTGTGGATACGTTTTCAGTACATATGATCTTTCATATATACTTACTGCCAAATTGAAAAATTATGGATTGGAAGGAAGGTTTAGTGCCTACAGACGTCTAAGTGGATTTACCTAGAATGTTTCAGTTGAGCAGACGTTAGAATCTGATAGATAACTTCAAGTACCGGGTATAATGAAAATTAAGACTGCACAACTTGGTGAGTTTTCTTTGAAAGATTCCTCATTGGCCATTAATAAAGTTGCAAAGATGGGGGGCATCATTGAAAATCTACAAACTTTGGAAACAGCCCTGGGAGGTTTGGACAGTATTACAATTACCCCAGAGACACGCAACGTTTTGGTTTGTATTGCAAGCTACACTACTTTTAAAGGTACAGGAAGATTAGGAGGTAGTACATGTTCTGATCGTTTCCAAGCGCTGCAATCAGAGGAAGAAATGAGTGAACGTTGTGATTCAGATTTATTTTACTATTTTACTCTAGTTAACCGTGGTAGTCCGACTCGTTGGTTGAGTGGTCAGCGTACTGGCCTTCGGTTCCGAGGGTCTCGGGTTAGATTCTCGACTGGATCGGGATTTCAATCGCTTCTGATTCATTCTTCTGGCTCGGGGACTGGGTGTATGTGTCCATCCCAACACTCTCCTCATCATATTCACATAACATACCTGACTACCAACCACCACAAAACACGCAATAGTGCTTACATACCTCCATATAGGGTTGGCGTCAGGAAGGGCATTCGACCATAAAACAGAGCCAAATCCACATGTACAACACAGTTCGCACCCTCGACCCCACAGCTGTGGGGAAAAGGCGGTAGGAAAAGAAGACGACTCTGGTAAACCGTGGTGGACTGAAACGCCCCTCACCCATTCTTGTATTTCTGTGTGCTCAGATGTTCAGACTGTTCTAGGTTCTGAATAGTAAAGTTTATGAAGAGGACTTTTTAAAATTAGACAAATATCAGTATGAAATGGTTACTTTAGGCATGCAGCTAAGTGAAGCATTATTATCAACTGGAATGATGTCTGCAAATGTGGTACCCCATTAAAATATCACATTAAGAAGTGCATCAAAATTCTCTCAACGTTTTTATCACCAATGATATTAAAGTCTTAGAAGAAAACAATGCTTTTAAAGGCATAGCCAAGAAAGTAGAAAGTCAAAAACCGAAAAGGAAAGTTGATGACCCTAACGAACTGAAACTGCAGATATGCAAACTGATGAAACTAGGCAGCAAGTAGATTCATTGTCCAGTAATAAGGCAAATGATTCGATTATCTCTATTTTTATATTATTATTATTATTATTATTATTATTATTATTATTATTATTATTATTATTATTATTATTATTATTATTATTATTATTATTATTATTGAAATTTTGTACGAGAAATGTATTTGTTTACGTGTTTTACATGGTTGTGGGTCATGGTGATGTTGCATGGTATTTAATGCAAGGTTAAAAATGCTATGTGTTGACATCTATTTATCTTATTTTCAGTCAGGAGTTTGATATGTGAAAATATTTTATGGTGTGTGTATGTTTCAACCAAACGTTGATAAGTACACTGCTGTGCAAACCTTAAGGACGAAAGTAGTTTTCGCATGTTGTGTCACTGCCGAGTAACATAGGAAAAACTGCTACAGTATGGTGCGGTAGGCAACTGAAAGGAATATGCGATGAGACGAACAGAAATGACACTTTTATTCAAAGACAATTAATTAAGCGTAAGTCACTGCGACTCATGATGGTCGCCTGGACATCACAAAAGAAGGGACATGGTTCTTAAAAGGGTGTATGATCACCACGGACAGCGATACATGTCCTTCAACTGCAATATGTTCCCATGCTGGCCACAAGATTGGTAAGGAGTTCTTGTGGTAGAGCATTCCATTCGTCCACCAGCGCGGTTGACGAGTGCTGGATGGTCGTTGATGCATGTGGACGTGCTTCACTACGTCTGCCCAATATGTTCCACTCATGCTCGATGGGATGTAAGTAGTGGGAACGGGCAGGCCAGTCCATTCGCCGAATATCCTCTCGTTCCAAGAGCGCTGTTCGAAGCGGCCATGCATTGTCATCCATAAAAATGAAGTCAGGGCTAAATGCTCCCCTGAAAAGACGCACATAGGGAAGGAGTACACTGTCACAATAACGATGACCGGTGAGTGTACCACGTTCAAAGATTTGGAGGTAGGTACGCACATGCAACATTATGCCTTCCCACACCATAACACTTGGACCACCACAATGATCATGTTCGAGAATGTTCCTGGGTACATTAGGTGTTCCCGCCTCTCGCCAGATGAGGGTACGTCTAGAATCACTACTCATACTGAATCTGCTCTCATCTGAGAAGAGCACGCGATCCCACGCCTCATTCGTCCAGACCTGATGCTCCAGGCACCATCGCAAAAGATGCCGCCCATGTGCGGGTGTCAATGGAACACATCGTAATGGTCATCGGGCAAACAGACCCCCCATGCAGTCGCCGTGCCATTGTGCACCGTGAGATTGGGTGCCTTGCAGTCCTGTTAAGTGTGGTTGCAATTGCACCCGCTGTTTGACGTGAGTCTCTTCCTGCCTGTTGCACAACGTAGCGGTCATCTGCTGCTGTAGTTGACCGTGATCGACCCCCTCCTCTTCTTCGAGCAGCAGTGCCTGTGCTTCGGAATGCTCTCCATGCACGTGAGACAATGCTGTGAGCAATACCAAACTCCTGGGCTACACTCGTCACACTTCGTCTTTTTTCCATTTTCCCGATGATTCTCCCCCATGTGAAATCATCCAAATATTGTATCCGGGCCATGTTGTAATGAATAACACCACCATAGTGCACCGTAACAGCTCTCTGATTGAGTCACACTCTCTTGTCCCGTTCCTTCAACTGCCTCGTTTCGTGAGGCCAGACCCATTTGGCGCTATAGTCGCACTGACCTCACGCCAAGTTTCTATGCAAGTGTAGGAGACCTCTGGCAACATGTTAGCCCACTTTCATTCATTTCCACCGAGTAGTTGATATGGTATGTTGCTTTTCCCATCTTGTCCTTAAGTTGTGCGCAGCAGTGTAATTATCCCACTGAAATTACAATGGATTTACAAATTACGCGATAACGCAATTTTTGGCCTATAATTATTCATATTTTGAGTTAGTTACTTGCATTTCATGACTTGTAACTTGTGATGTTTTCTTTAGGTGACTGGAAATGAGCACGCATAACCTACTCCTCTATCTCTCATGTCGCCCACCGATGTCCGCCATGTTTTTTCTGGGTTACGGTCTGATGTAATTGTAGTGGGCTTGGTTTGAACTGAGTTCAACGATTGGTCGAAGTCTGATTCAATTCAATCGAACAGTATTATTCCATAATACTTGACATTATATGTCTATTTCTTTGTCAGAATGACTCACTGTTTGAAGTTCGACTTTGAAATACCTAACTTCGAGTCAAACAGCCTCTCATTTTTAAAATCTCTCAGTTCATGCCTACTTGCCTGCCATCTATAGAACTTGCCCACAACTATCTTCACGCTGTGAACGACTTCCAGTGTGATCTAACAAGACTGACGAGTACTACCTGAAGCTAGTTACAGATTGGTAACAAAAGCCCTTTTAGAGTTTCACCGGGGTACTCTAAGCATCTGCAACCTGCAACGACCTACAGTATATTAGACATTGGCCACCTGAGACAAATCTCGAACAATAGTGTGAGCAACTCGAACAGGTATCGAATTCTTCACCCCTCCACTACAGTGCATTTTAGCATTCAGCATGGCAGAATCAAGGCGTGCAAAATAACCCCAGGTGGCTATAAACTGTAATAATGTTAGTTCTTCGTCAAAAATACTGTTTTCTGTAAGGATATCGAATACCATAACACATTAATAAATAGAAATAACATAAATATATTTTGACAGGTTCATTTTGGTTTCTGAATATCTATATACACCACCAAATATCGACTTCTGATTGTCAACGTCCACCCTTGAAAATATTCGGTAAGAGCGGAGCGGAGCACTTGTTTTCGTTCTTTCTCCAGAGACCTCCGATTGAATTCACTGACGGAAAATTCAAATGCGTCAATGTTGTTACAGTGATCTTGGGTGGAATTACAATTTAGGCTTCACAACTAATTTCACAGATTAATGTGTCTTCCTACGTATGCCATTCAAATGCTGCAGCCGTATCAAGATTGACGCATTATTTGACGCTATGAATACAAAGATTTTCATCTGCTGAAATTCAGTTTGCAATATATTGAGGTGGATGGAATAATGTAGATGTAATATTGCCATATATTAAACCCTAGCATATGCATTTACAAATAGTAATAGCAACAAATTGTAAGTAATAATTACACTAGTGTCCAAAAGTTAAGCATAAGTTAAGAGTAAGCAGGACAACAGGAAAAATATCGCAAATTGCACGACATATGCTCCTACCAGCCTTACGTATTCGCTCTGTATAAGAAAGAAGTGTCCCCTGCTTTGACTAGCGGCGTAACCGCAAGGTAAACACAGTCAGTACCTGTGCACCATATTCCCTCAGTCGTGTTTGCCCTGTTATAGTGTGCGGAGTGTAGCCTCGTGGTGAACGTGACAGCATAATGGCACAACGACGTCATTTGGACCCCGTTTTGCAGGATAGAATACTCGGCCGCCTGGAAGCAGGCCAGACACAGACCGAAGTCACCGTATCCTTGAATGTGCCACAAAGTGTCATTTCCGGGATTTGGAGACGATTTCGAGACACAGGAGATGTTAGTCGTAGGCCAGTACCAGGTCGACCAAGGGTAACCACCCCACAGCAGGACTGATATCTGGCCTTAACCGCCCGACGAAGTCGGAGTGCACCTGCAAGACAATTGTCGGCGGAGTTTGCAGCTGTCTCAGGGGTTGCCGTTTCCCGGAAAACTGTGTACCGCAGGCTCAGAACAGCAGGGCTGTTTGCCCGACGTCCAGCGGTGTGCGTCCCGCTCACTCCAGCACAGAGACGGGCCCGTTTACTGTGGAGCCGTCAACATCGAAACTGGACCATGAATGAATGGAGGCATGTGCTCTTCACAGATGAATCCCGCTTCAGTTTGCAGAACGATTCCCGTCGCACATTAACCTGGAGAGAACCGAGTAGCCGCTACAACCACAGGAACATCGTGGAACGGGACCAGTATGGTGGTGGTGGCGTCATGGTGTAGGGCGGCATCATGTTAAATGGCCGTACGGACCTGCACATATTTATGGGTGGTCCGAGGAACACTGTTAACGCTCGGAGATACAGAGATGAGGTACTGAGACCACATGTTCGACTCTTCAGAAGTGCGGTTGGTCCAGACTTCCTCTAAATGGACGATAATGCCTGACCGCACCGCGCTGCTCTGGTGGATGAATTTCTGGCTGGGCAAGACATTCATCGCACGGACTGCCCAGCGAGGTCTGCGAATCTGAATCCTATAGAACATGTCTGGTATGCATTGGGAAGGCGAATTGCATCCCGTCAGCCTCCACCAAGGAAGCTCCAAGACCTTTGCATTGCCCTTTCGGAGGAATGCGATCGACTGCCACAAGAGCTCTTGAACCATCTGACAGAGAGCATGCCACGTCGCTGCGAAGCATGTGTGGCCGTTAGGGGTAACCATACACCCTATTGACAGCATGTTTTGTTGTGGAAGACATTGCAAAGTTTTATTAGTTGTTGTCAAAGGTGTACCTTTGCTATTAGAACCTTTCTGACACTGCTTTTTTGGACAAGTTGTGTGACATATGGTGTGTGATTCAGCTTCCGTTCGTTCAGCAATCCGTCTGACATTCCTATTAGGCGGTATGGCCTCGTTTAGTGATTATGCTTAACTTTTGGACACTAGTGTATATTCCATAAGCATGTATTATAAACGATACTCTTACATGAATTGGAATGACTGGAATTTTATGATATGCTATACCGGGCCGAGTAGTTCATAAGGTAGAGCGCAGGCCTTCTGAGCTCAAGTTTGCTGTTTCAGTTCCGACTCAGTTCGTTGGTCGGAAGGTGCTCAAACACGACAGCCTCATGTCGGCAGATTTACCGGCACGTTATAGAACAACTGTGTGACAACATTCCGCACCTCGGCGTCTCAGAAAACCGTGAAAGTGGCTAGTGGAACGTATAATAATAATAATAATAATAATAATAATAATAATAATAATAATAATAATAATAATAATAATAATAATGGAACTTTGTAGATCGATGGTGAAAACGCAGTTGTGACACCGTACATGAAATAAGAAATATTTATTATAATATTGTTACTTCAACATAATAATGACAATTATGAAACTACACAAACAGTAAAAACGGTAACAGTTTTATTCACCCATATAGTGAGTATTCCACCTGTAATTAATTGAAGACCATTTGTAAGTTCCGGCAGCGTTACCTTCATTGGCTGTTTGACTTCAAGCAACCTCCGGATCATTGCCAATTTGCTATTCCAGAGCGCTGGGGTTTGCTGTAGCAATCTCAGTTCTGCCATACCCGCCACACTCGTACAGTCTTAAATTTTTCATAGGCTACAGCACTTTGCATGTTAAGAAATGAAATAAAAGTACAAAACGTATATGTACATATACGTAGGCTAATAATGTTACAAGTAATTCCCTTAAATCTCTGATAGCAAAGTCTAACGCCATTACGAACGAACATAATGAGAATACTGTCACTTCACAAATAAGTGTCAGAACACAGATTTATCAAGACTGCAAGTGACTCCGTTTCGTTAATGCTGGCATTGACTGCCAAGTTTAGAGTGTGTGCCACACATGGTAAATTACAGATGTTGAGACATCTGATGGCGGCTGTGATGTTTGCCGCATTAATCATTCTTATAGCCGGCACTCTTCCTGTGAGCCCCAAAGAAGAAATCACTTAAGAAATGTGACCGGCTAGGGTGATTGCAGTAGGCCTACCTTATGTGCTCCTCTTAACACAGACGTCTCAAGAGATGTGCATTTGAACTCTCCGTCAACTACAAAATGGACTGTCACGGTTAAATGTCCGACTCGTTGGCTGAACGGTCAGCGTACGGTTCAGAGGGTCCCGGGTTCGATTCCCGGCCGGGTCGGGAATTTTAACCTTAATTGGTTAATTCCAATGGCACGGGGGCTGGGTGTATGTGTTGTCTTCATCATCATTTCATCCTCATCACGACGCACAGGTCGCCTACGGGCGTCAAATAGAAAGACATTAATCTGGCGAGTCGAACCCGTCCTGGGATATCCCGGCACTAAAAGCCATACGACATTTCATTTACGGTTAAATAACTGTCCTGCCCGTTAAAGGACTAACAGTCAGCCGTTAATGCGACATGCTTGGCTTTATCTACGTCACCGGGCGAATTGGCGCGCGTAGCTGTGAGCTTGCATCCGAGAGATAGTGAGTTCGGATCTCACTGTCGGAAGACCTGAAGATGGTTTTCCGTGGTTTCCCATTTTCACACCAGGCAAATGCTGGGGGTGTACCTTAATTACGACCGCTTCCTTCCAACTCCTAGGGCTTTCCTATCCCATCGCCACCAGAAGACCTATCTGTGTCGGTGCGACGTAAAGCCACTAGCAAAAAAAAATATCCACGTCGCTAGCAACTTTCATCGTATTTCCGCATACAGATTTGGCATGTGTGCCTGGAAAAAATCTCAGAAGTTATTATTTGTTACACCCTAGATGTTCTAAACATAATCAGGCGTATTCAATTGCATATCACTGTAACTAACTGTAACGCAAACATGATGCATATGTAGTTTACTTATACTTGCATCTGACAATGTGCGGCGTGATGGAAGTTCGAACCGTGGGTTTAATGTACATACGAACTTTCTAAACACTTTGTCCTCCATATTTCGCGAAGTTTGCATATTAGTTGCTACGAAAAGGGCCATAGAATGGTCTCAATCTTTCTTTTTCTCACTGTTGCGACCGTGTGCTGCAACAGTAGTGTTTTTACCACTACAAGATTTTGACGTCACTTCGTCAAGACTTTATGGGCCCTATTCACATGGTCCATTAGAATGGATGTTCCATCGCCAGTGGAATAAATCTTACCACACAGCTCACATCTTGCGAAGTCCTTCGCTTCGCAAAATTAAAAAATGCCAGGCATAAGCCTTTCTTGGCATTTTAATTCCAGAAGCCACAATAAAATACACAATTACGATAAATGGTAAAGTACATATTCAAATACAGAAATTAGGCCCCTTTAAACAACAAGGATCATCACATCATCATCAAATAGAGAAAGGCCCTTGATGGCTGCTTAAATTCATAATCTTCATCTGTTTTTGTAAAGCAGTAGGCCTACTTACGTCGTAAGACCACTACGAACCAAGGTCGCTAGAAGTCGCAGTGCTGAAGGTAACTATTTTTCCCAGTGTTACGATCGTGTATTGCAACAGGGATATTGTTACGACTGTGACGTACCCACTCTGCCCACAGATGTGTGACAAAATTACGACGTGGCAGGTCACCTTAATATTAATATAAATAAATGATATCTCATTGTTTCTCCATAAACAATATCCTATGGGCGCCAGCCTTCAAGCTTATGGCTTGAAAACGATAGTTTATAATAATAATAATAATAATAATAATAATAATAATAATAATAATAATAACAACACGTAATGAGACCCTAAAAACTCCCAGGGGTGGGGTGACGGAACACTATCCATTAAGTACACTAACTTGGAAGTTAAGGATCATTAATAATAATTTCAGAAAATACAAATTAAAACAGCTATTTATTAGGATGAAAAACGTGCCGTAACGGCGTATTAACGAAATCTGAACTTACGGAAGCAAAAGAAAAAATTGAGTGAAATAAACTCTAAAAACTTGAATTGTAACGCGTAGACTTGCAGTAATTTATGCCATTACCTCACAATTTGTAGACTCTTATCTAGATACGATCTATGTAGTAGCTGATGATTGATGGATCTCTCGTACAGGCGGCATCATCTCTTGTTGTGGATTCCAGTCCTACTTCTGCTTTGTGCATAGTACACTGGTTGTACTATGACTTTCCTGCCTTTAACACTTCCTACTTTACTCCTTACATAAAGTCGTAACGAGTCCTAATTTTAATAACAAAACCACCATGGGTTACGTTCATGGAGAGAATAAACTTATATTCTTCCGTGTTACCGAAACGTAGCGTAACTAAATTCATAACAAAATCTCTCCTGCCCTATACCAGTCAAAACCGGTTTCCCGTTGACTTTACCTCTCGTCATTGAGTTAAAAGGTCCCAGTGAGAGTAACTTTTGAGTAGTACACGACTCAGATGCGAAGTGAACTAAGTTAAGATTTTCTCCGATGTGCAGACGTAGAATCGTCGTAAGAGTGTCCTTCCAAGAGTATCTGAGTGTGAGTATCTTTCCAAATGCGAGCGCCCAAGAGTATATACACTGACTGACAGAGCAAATGCAACACCAAGGAGGAGTGGTTCGAAAGGGATGAAAGTTGGGGAAAAAACAGAGTCGGCACGGAAGAATAATTGATGTTTATTTCAAACCGATATGCAGGTTACACAATGCGCACGGCATCGACTCAGTAGGATGTAGGACCACCGCGAGCGGCGATGCACGCAGAAACACGTCGAGGTACAGAGTCAATAAGAGTGCGGATGGTGTCCTGAGGGATGGTTCTCCATTCTCTGTCAACCATTTGCCACAGTTGGTCGTCCGTACGAGGCTGGGGCAGAGTTTGCAAACGGCGTCCAATGAGATCCCACACGTGTTCGATTGGTGAGAGATCCGGAGAGTACGCTGGCCACGGAAGCATCTGTACACCTCGTAGAGCCTGTTGGGAGATGCGAGCAGTGTGTGGGCGGGCATTATCCTGCTGAAACAGAGCATTGGGCAGCCCCTGAAGGTACGGGAGTGCCACCGGCCGCAGCACATGCTGCACGTAGCGGTGGGCATTTAACGTGCCTTGAATACGCACTAGAGGTGACGTGGAATCATACGCAATAGCGCCCCAAACCATGATGCCGCGTTGTCTAGCGGTAGGGCGCTCCACAGTTACTGCCGGATTTGACCTTTCTCCACGCCGACGCCACACTCGTCTGCGGTGACTATCGCTGACAGAACAGAAGCGTGACTCATCGGAGAACACGACGTTCCGCCATTCCCTCATCCAAGTCGCTCTAGCCCGGCACCATGCCAGGCGTGCACGTCTATGCTGTGGAGTCAATGGTAGTCTTCTGAGCGGACGCCGGGAGTGCAGGCCTCCTTCAACCAATCGACGGGAAATTGTTCTGGTCGATATTGGAACAGCCAGGGTGTCTTGCACATGCTGAAGAATGGCGGTTGACGTGGCGTGAGGGGCTGCCACCGCTTGGCGGTGGATGCGCCGATCCTCGCGTGCTGACGTCACTCGGGCTGCGCCTGGACCCCTCGCACGTGCCACATGTCCCTGCGCCAACCATGTTCGCCACAGGAGCTGCACCGTGGACACATCCCTATGGGTATCGGCTGCGATTTGACGAAGCGACCAACCTGCCCTTCTCAGCCCGATCACCATACCCCTCGTAAAGTCGTCTGTCTGATGGAAATGCCTCCGTTGACGGCGGCCTGGCATTCTTAGCTATACACGTGTCCTGTGGCACACGACAACACGTTCTACAATGACTGTCGGCTGAGAAATCACGGTACGAAGTGGGCCATTCGCGAACGCCGTGTCCCATTTATCGTTCGCTACGTGCGCAGCACAGCGGCGCATTTCACATCATGAGCATACCTCAGTGACGTCAGTCTACCCTGCAATTGGCATAAAGTTCTGACCACTCCTTCTTGGTGTTGCATTTGCTCTGTCAGTCAGTGTACGTTCCAAAGTCTCCCTCCATCAACCATATCACATGGTCCAGTAAGATTTGATGTACCATCCCTTCTCCTGTCCATTGCTATGAATCCATCACGTTGCTTCATTACGTCCATTCACATAGGTTGACCTTTCCCGCGGAAACGAAGTGTCAGGTAGCGAACTTCGAAAAGTAGGCGTTAACAAGTTTCCAACTGTCTCCTTAGAGTTTGGAAGGGGTACGGTCTATCGTAAGCTTGATGACATACATTTCCTGGTAATGAGCCTGCTGACTCCGATAACCTCACTACGGCTATTGAAAAATTTACTGCAAGCTATTGTTTGATGATTGATTGATTGATGTTTGTTGTTTAAAGGGGCCTAACATCGAGGTCATCGGCCCCTGCAAGCTATCAATACGAATGATGTTGAAATACTTTACACAATAAGTTGTTCGTTCAGAATACGTTATAGCCGCGATACAAAGAAATGAAATGATGTGAAATGGATGATTAAAACCCTATATATATACATAATAATTTTAAAATGACCTGAAAATGAAAACCTACAACCTGTTTTCCAGTCAGTGACTGGGTCAGGGATGTAATGAATGAATCATATATAGGCTATTATAACGATGGGGTCGCCACTTCCAAAGTGATATATTAATGAATGATGGATGCAACGAAATGAGAATGGAGAGTGTTGCTGGAATGAAAGATGACAGGGAAAACCGGAGTACCCGGAGAAAACCTGTCCCGCCTCCGCTTTGTCCAGCACAAATCTCACATGGAATTACCGGGATTTGAACCACGGTATCCAGCGGTGAGAGGCGGACGCGCTGCTGTCTGAGCCACGGAGGCTCCTTAAAAATGACCTACCAGTGATTAAATATATACATCTTATCAATGAATTATACAGTTCAATAATTTAATCCATGTTGTGGTGTTCCAAACATCACATTCGCCCCTCCGAGCCCGAAACAAGTGGCACTTCGTTGAGGGCTCACACCTACACTTTACCACTTACGTTTCACTTGTTTTCAAAGCAGCTTTACATTCACTCATTATACAACATAACAATATTTTACAAAATTGCATCTTGATGATTCCACCTACAACTTAATTAAAACAAGTAATATTTAACACTTCAAAATTTCCTTTAAAAACCCAATATTATAACTTAGCGAGTTTCTGATGTTTCACTTTCTCAAATGTTCGTCATCTCTTGCTGATTTCATGAATCCAGTGGATACAACACTTGACAATTCAATTTAGATCTGTACAAAATTAACACAAACAAAAGGTATCGTATTACTCTTTCAAGTGTTGTATACGTTCTTGCTGTATGACTATCACTTCACACACACTAACACATTCACGTGGTTTTAGCCTAGGGTAAAATTATTGCAAGTCTTTAGGATGACTTCATATAGTCTACTGGGAATTCACAAATCTTACTCTGCAATATTAATGATCATCGTTATATTTAAATCAAATACAGTACTAGATTACCCGTACATGGCATTACATAAAGAGAACAGATGTAACCTTGGTAATGAACTCGTGTCTATCGTATACACACACACAACGTGTAGACAGGAAAACAAAACTTGGGAAACTCCATGGCACCGGACTCCCCGCGACAGGTACATTATATAAGAAATAACAGTGGCCTGGCGTACTGACCTATATTCCAGCTCTACGGAAAAATCCACCGGACTCCTAATATATTTACGTAAACTCCTAATGTACGAACCCAGTAAAATGCTATCGCCGTCAGATAATTTATAAGCACAAGGTCCTTAGTTTCTTATGTACGGTATACGATAAGGTCCTTGATATAAAAGGAAAAACTTTTTTTGTGACTTTATCTTCACTTTTAGATAACATGGGAACTCTCAAAAAGAACAAGGTCACCTACCTCAAATTCATCCAATACCTTGCGTTTTTGCTGCTTCTTTCGAAAGTTGCCAGATTTTACTAGGTTTTCTCTGGTCAATCTTATATAAAATTCAGCATTACGCTGTGGCACCTCGGTAATACCCAATACTCTCACCAATTCATTTTGTGGCTTAGTACCAAAATGAACTTGCAATGTCAATCTAGTGCTCTCGTGCTGTACGTCATTGATCCATGTCTTAATAAGGGATAATTGCGCTACCCAAGCGGAATGCCTCTCGTTCACTAGTGACCTGAACATGCGCGCAAGTTCTTTCATCACCCATTCACACATGTTACCCTGAAGATTTCTGATGGATGAATGGACCTGAGTAATACCTGATTCACTAATTACGGCTTTCCACTTCTTCGATGTAAATTGTGGTCCATTGTCTGACAGTATTCTCTGAGGAGTACCTAATACCTAATTCAGGGACATACTTCTCTTGGATTATACGAGTACAGGATTTTCCTGTTGCTTTCCTCATAGGGTATAATCTGACCATTTTCGAAAAAGCGTCTATCAAAACAAAAATATATTGAAAGCCGTATTGCCCTTTAACAATAGGTCCAAAAAGGTCGATACTCACCAAGTCACCAGGATTTTCTACGATTACTGCCTGACGAGGTCACTCTAAATAATGGTTCGGAATTTTGCTTCTCTAACATAGATCACAAGTGGCAAGAACCTTTCTGATTTCCCTTCCCATCTTGTCTCAGATAAAATTCTGTTCGATTTCAAACAGGAGTTTATTAGCACCATAATACCCTAATTCTTTGTGGATGAACCAAACTAACTCCACACGTAGCGATTTGGGTACACAAATAGCCCATTTCGCTACATTTTCTAGCTAGAAATCCGTCTAACAATTTAAAACCGTGTCTACCGCGAGTCACAGTAACCTGCTCACCTCCCTGAAGTACAGACAAAGGTTCCCTACATTCTTCGTCCACAGATTGTTCCACCAACAGGTTGCGTAATCTGTTTAGAGCAGGTTTATTGTCCTTACTAAGGCATGCACAAATTAAAATGCCTTCCTGTGTTTTCAGGAAACTTCCTTCATCACACAAGTTCTGATCTCTGGACAACAGATCAGCAAGGACATTGTCTTTTCCTTTTATATGCACTACTGAAAAATCATACTCCTGTAAGGCCAGTATCCACCTACTAACCCTATTGGACGATAGCTTACATGTAGGTATAAATGAAAGAGCATGATGATCAGTTCTAATCTCAAATTTTCCACCTAAAACATACATTCTAAATTTACTTAAAGAATACACAGTAGCTAAGAATTCAAGCTCGGTGATGGAATACCGTTTCTCCGGTCCACTTAAACCTCTTGACGCTAATGACACAATTCCTAAGTCTCCGTTGTCATCCTCTTGACATAATATTCCAGCCAGACCATAGTGAGATGCGTCAGTGAGTAACACATATTTCTTATTTGCCACGGGGTACTTAAGAACAACCGCTTGCCTGAAACCTTCTTTTAACTCATAAAAAGTTTTGTGGTGACATTCTGTACATCTCCACTTACTGCCGGCTTTTAACAAGTCTCTAAACGGCTCAAGTAAGTTTGCAAATCTTACTACAAAGCGTCTAAAGAAATTGCATACTCCAATATACGACCTTAATTCCTTGATATTTCTAGGTGTACTGGTATTCAATATCTTCTCAATCCTTGTACTCTCAGGCGTAACCCCATATCGCAGATACACGGTGTCCCAAAAATGTTACCTCCTGTCTACCAAAAACACACTTGTCTAACTTCAAAGTAAACACCTTCTCTAAGTGATACAAGTGCTCTTCAAAGGTCCTAGAAGAAATGACCAGATGATCAATATAAACCGTGGTGAAATCCCCTGTATCATCACCAAATGCAATATCTAATGCTCTAATTAAAGCTGCAGAACTTGTCTGCGTCCCGTAGGGAACGCGCTGAAACTGATATAACGTGTACCTATGACTAAATGCAGTAAAAAATCTATGTATGGCAGATACTAACAAGAAATTTCCTATGTGCGGAAAACATAGTATAAAAATAATTCTGAATTATTAAAAAATAAAAATAATAGTTGATATTATAGCTTTTGTTTTCAGCAAAATCATTTTCTAGTTTTCGGTTCTGGTATCTATTTGAACAAGAATTTTACAACAGAATATACGTAATAAAGAAATCTACGGTGCTAAAGCCATGATTTTCTTTGGCCTACCAGGCGACCGCTGCTCAGTTCGGAGACCTGCAGTTTACAAGGTGAGGCATGGTCAGTGAGACGAATCCGCTCGGTCATTATTCTTAGTTTTCTAGACCGAGGTCGCCCTCTCAATTGCAATCACTTAGGGTCACTTAGAGTGAGTGAACCTCGAACCACCCCTCAGGACCAGGCGGAAATTCTTGACTTGGGTGGAAATCGAACCCATGACCTCAGGGTGAGAGGCAGGCACGTTTCACTTGGCCCGCAGGGACCGGCATTTACGTAATGATAGAGGACTATATGTGACTATAAGGTTTAGCAGAGAGAAAGTGAAAAGTAAATTGAAGTATGATACGGGTGGGGAATCAGACGGAGGGGCAAGATGTTCTTTGAAGGGGACAGGAGGTTGAGGTTCATTGGGTCAAATTTCCACAAAATGTTCTCCAGAGACATCATCATCATATTCGTTATCACTAGTTTCATCTACTACCATATTCAGAGTAGTTTTAGTGCTGTTAGAAATTAAACGTCTCGTTATTAGCTGCAGTGATTTCGCGGGTGTGTCCGGTATAATTTCGTCGCTACTCTCTGAACTAAATTCACTATCGCTATCCGATAAATCATCCGCGTTAACTTCGCATTGTTCCAAATACTGCTTTAATTTGTCGTCATCAATACCTGCTGAAAAAATATCACGTGAACAACTTGCCACAACGACTCTTGTGAAAGCTAAAACACCCTCTTATAAATGCCAAAGCAAGGTCAGGCACACAATAACGTGTAGCCCCTTTACTACAGGTTGTAACAAATGTATGCACGACACTATAGATTGCCTCAAAATGCTGCATATCACAGAATGTTAAGCCAGCCGATGTAATCGGCTCTGGCAACTTCCGACTGGATTCTTAAAGCCTGACCTGATCGGCTTTGGCAATTTAAAGGGCGGGTGCTCGCACTACCGCCTGGCACCAAGAGAGTTAAACCCTCTATACAAATCGGCACCGCGAATTGCTTGCAGATTTGTTTCGACTTTTTACCAACAGCTGCAATAATGAAGGTTAATTTAACAGGCATCTCTTCCATCTTAATACCCTGTTTAACTAACGAATCATTCTGAGCTAATACATGATTTCTGACTTCCTGTATCAATTAACGCATTAACATACCCCCCCCCCCCAAACTTCTAATTGAACGACAGGATTAACCACTTCATCACCCGAATCTAAATAATTATGATCTGGTTCACACATAAGATCTTCCTTAACATCCAGGTCATATGGCAATAGTTTCATAACACAATTTCTAACTACTTCCTGGTGAGGCTGGAATTCTGACCCTTCATTACAGCCTGCATTTAGTTTAAAGGTTGCGATCGTGTACCTACACTTGGCTCGTTAGTAACTTGTCCTCTGACTTGTTGGGCATTTCCCGTTCTATTTTCAGGTGCTGCAGCCCTACCGTTATTCCTTGGCTGAAACTGATTACGATTCTCGTAGTTTTGCTGTTTCCTATTGTCCCTTGGTTCACTATGAGGAACAAAATTATGCGAGTTTCCTGTTCTATGGCCAATGTTTCCTAATGCATCAAAACTCTCTAATAACTGCTCCATATCCTGGATAGTTTTAATACTTTGCATGCACGCTGCTTCGCGAACCCTGTCCGGAAAATGTCGTAACAGTAATCTGACTGCATCTGAATCAGCAGTGATTCCGTCTAAATTCTGGCAAATTATAACATGTGACAGGAAATACTCAGTCATAGAGACGCCTTCATTATGTTTGAATTTCCCAAATATCACCCTTTCACTTTCACGGCTTTGAACGTTTTCGTTCCAGTATTTGTCTGTGAACTTCGTCTTAAATTCCTTCAGACATTTCATGTTACTTGTATAGACTGAAAACCAGGAACTTGTCTCTTCCACGAAAGCATGATCAATAATGTCGACCGCCTCTTTCCAGTCCATAAATCCCTCCTGAATCCGTTTCTCAAAACGTTTTTCTACTACCTTAAGAAATTCTAGTGCGTTAGTTTGTTTCCCATTGAACTTCAGTAATTCGATTTCCTTACTGTAAATACCTCCATGACCTTGCCTCTGAGTGTTACCTCGCCTTTCTCTTACTTCTCGTCGTATGCGTGCTTCTGCCATCGCTATGCGGTTATCTACATCTTTAACTCTTCTTTCATTTTCATTCACTACAGTGTTCTGTTTTTCTTTCAACGTCTTAATCTCCACTGTATTTCCTTCTACCATCGCAAATTTTTCTCTTTGTTCCCTAGTGTTATCTTCAATCATACACTTAACCGTATCGATATTGTTTTGTACCTGTCCTTTAAATTCTCTTATTTCTTCCTTTTGGGTCTAGAGTTTATTAATTCCGGTTACCTGTGTCTAACTCCTTTCTGGTGTTGTTGCTTTCTTTTTCCATTAATCCCAACAACTCACTCCTTTGCTCTACAAATTTCTTTTCTACCTCTTGTTTGATTTGCTTAGTTGTTTCTTTCTGTTCCTCTATCTGCTTGTTAAATCCTTCATTTTGTTCAAATAATGTTTGTAACTGTTTGCTGTGTTCGTCCATCCTTTTATTTGCTTCGACCTTGTGTTCATTCAATGCCTTACTTAATTCTCGTTTAGTTTGTTCTACTTCATTTCTAATTTCTGATTTAGTTTGTTCCACATCTGTTTTAATTTGATCCAATTCCTTTTTTATTTCAGATTTATTTTGTTCCATTTCATATTTTATTTCAGATTTACTATCCTCTACCTTACTTAACATTAAATGCATCATTTCAAGTAACTGATTATTATTACTTTCATTGTTAGGGCTAACCTCCGCCTCGCCCCCACGTCGTACTATCGTCTGTATCTAACATAACTTCACCATTCCTACTCTTACTTCCTTCGCTATCTTCGCTCCTATTATCAGTTTCCTCCTCTACACACTTATCTACCTCTTCCGTCGAATTACTTAAAACACTACCCTTCACCACGTGCCCACTACGCAGCGTCATGTCTTTCTCCGCTTGCTCAGCCATGCTAACCCCAAAATCACACACACAAGAAAAATATACTGTGGATACACAACAGTTACCCCCAAACTACGGATTCTATCTGTTCTATACAAGTACTTAATGGTTTACGAGCCCCACACTTGCGACGACAATATGTGACGTACCCACTCTGCCCACAGATGTGTGACAAAATTGTGACGTGGCAGGTCACCTTAATAAATATAAATAAATGATATCTCATTGTTTCTCCATAAACAATATCCTATGGGCGCCAACCTTCAAGCTTATGGCTTGAAAACGATAGTTAATAACAATAATAATAATAATAATAATAATAATAATAATAATAATAATAATAATAATAATAATAATAATAATAATAATAATAATAACACGTAATGAGACTCTAGAAACTTCCAGGAGTGGGGTGACGGAACACTATCCATTAAGTACACTAACTTGGAAGTTAAGGATCATTAATAATAATTTCAGAAAATACAAATTAAAACAGCTATTTATTAGGATGAAAAACGTGCCGTAACAGCGTATTAACGAAATCTGAACTTACGGAAGCAAAAGAAAAATTGAATGAAATAAACTCTAAGAACATGAATTGTAACGCGTAGACTTGCAGTAATTTGTGCCATTACCTCACAATTTGTAGACTCTTATCTGGATACGATCTATGTAGTAGCTGATGATTGATGGATCTCTCGTACAGGCGGCATCATCTCTTGTTGTGGATTCCAGTCCTACTTCTGCTTTGTGCATAGTACACTGGTTGTACTATGACTTTCCTGAATTTAACACTTCCTACTGTACTCCTTACATAAAGTCGTAACGAGTCCTAATTTTAATGACAAAACCACCATGGGTTACGTTCATGGAAAGAATAAACTTATATCCTTCCGTGTTACCGAAACGTAGCGTAACTAAATTCATAACAAAATCTCTCCTGCCCTATACCAGTCAAAACCGGTTTCCCGTTGACTTTGCCTCTCGTCATTGAGTTAACAGGTCCCATTGAGAGTAACTTTTGAGTAGTACACTACTCAGATGCAAAGTGAACTAAGTTAAGATTTTCTCCGATGTGCAGACGTAGAATCGTCGTAAGAGTGTCCTTCCAAGAGTGTCTGAGTGTGAGTATCTTTCCAAATGCGAGTGCCCAAAAGTATATAGGTTCCAAAGTCTCCCTCCATCAACCATATCACATGGTCCAGTAGGATTTGATGTACCATCGCTTCTCCCGTCCATTGCTATGAATCCATCACATTGCTTCATTACGTCCATTCACATAGGTTGAACTTTCCCGCGGAAACGAAGCGTCAGGCAGTGAACTTCAAAAAGTAGACGTTAACAAGTTTCCAACTGTCTCCTCAGAGTTTGGAAGGGGTACGGTCTCTCGTAAGCTTGATGACGTACATTTCCCGGTAATGAGCCTGCTGACTGCGATCACCTCACTACGGCTATTGGAAAATTTACTGCAAGCTATTAATACGAATGATGTTGAAATACTTTACACAATAAGTTGTTCGTTCAGAATACGTTATAGCCGTGATACAAAGAAATGAAATGATGATGTGAAATGGATGATTAAAATCATATATATATAATAATTTAAAAATTACCTACCAGTGATTAAATATATACATCTTATCAATTAATTATGCAGTTCAATAATTTAATCCATGTTGTGATGTTCCAAATATCACACGACTACAAGATCGTGAAGTCACTTCATCAAAATTCAAGTTTAACGGATGGTTCCCTTCACGTACGTCAAAAAATGCCAGGCATCAGACAACTTCTTCGCATTTTAATCAGCGTTCTAGTCATCTACACACAGAGCGAGTGGTTGCGCGTTTTGGGTCACGTAGTTGTCAGCTTGCATTCGGGAGATAGTGGGTTCGAAACTCACTGTCGGCAGCCCTGAATATGGTTTCCTGGTTTTCAATCAATCAATCAATCAATCACTACTGATCTGCATTTGGGGTAGTCGCCCAGGTGGTAGATTCCCTACCTGTTGTTTTCCAAGCCTTCTCATAAATGAGTGCAAAGAAATTCAAAATTTATTGAACATCTCCCTTGGTAAGTTAATCCAATCCCTAACTCCCCTTCCTATAAACGCATATTTGCCCGAATTTGTCCTCTTTAATTCCAACTTTATCTTCATATTGTGATTTGTCCTACTTTTAAGGACACCGCTCAAAGAAAATGTCAGGAAAATGCTGGGACCGTATCTTAATCAAGGCCTCGGTCACCTTCTTCCCACTCCTAGGCTGTTCGTCGCCATAAAACGGTGCAAAGTAAAGCACTACTACTACTACTACTACTAAAATGTTGTCATTTCTCCCCTGAAGGGGGAGGCGGGCCTCTTAAACGGTAACGCCGTCTCTCGGGCCGGGAGATTTCTTACAGTGAAGGAGATACACAGAGAAGGTGAGGGGTTTGGCGGCTGTGGCCTATACTAGGAACTGTCCCGGCATTCGCCTTAGTGCAGGAGAATGGAAAACAACGGAAAACCATTCTCATGACGGCCGACGGTTGGGGCCAGCCGTGAGGTCCAGGCCTGTCACGCCTCCCGAATGCAGAGGCGTAGAGCGACGGTAGAGCCGTGGCCACCCCCTCCTCTGCTCGGTTGGCCGGTCAGAGAGCAAAGCTGTTGGAACACGGAATAGCCGTGGCCACTTGTTGGCCGAAAGCCACTCAGCATCTACTGACCCACGTAAAGCAAGTTGTTAAAGTAACAGATAAATTAAACGCTAACGATAAATGAGAATGTACATAGGCCTATTTTCAAATTTCATATATTCACCTTCTTCACACCTCGTATTTATAAAGCAGTATATGCCACGCCGCTAGCACATCCACACTGCAACTGCAAGCGAGCACACACGCAGTATTGTTCCTCCGTCCTCCGCTCGCCCTCCGGAGCAACGATTGGTTCCTAAACAACAGTTAGCTACGGTACCGAAGAATACCGGATGCAGCGCTGTACTCGCACTACCGCTTGCAATCATAGGAACAGGGACATAGCCAACGGGGGCTATTGGTGGTTAGACCCCCCCCCCCCCCGCTCCATTGAAATTTTACAAAAAGAAAATAAAGAGAAACTGACAATAAACAATAAACAAAATATACATTCAGAGATATAATTGTAGAACCAAGAGATCTGTTGAATCTATATTCGAAAGTTGTATTATAGATTGTAAACTGAACATAACACTCCTTCTGTATTTGAATGTAATATATTTTAGTGTACTGCAGTTTGAATATCAATCATCTCCATAACATTAAAGTAAATAAAATTGCTTTCAATTATCAGGCATTATAAAACATTTGCACTTCATATCTTTTTAAAACTTACGATGTACCTACAATACATATTTAGAAAATAGTGATCGCCCAGTCGCTGGCTACAAAACGCCCACCTCAGTACCAGAGTTGTGGAAAGCACACTTGTGTCTGTCCGTTTAATCCCATAACATTTTATGTCAAGCTTCTCAAGCTTTGTCGTGTTCAGACCGTGCAGTACGGTAACAATTCGAAGCAGTGATTGCTACATTAGAAAATTAAAGTCTCGCAGCCACAGATATCGCCCTCATAGCAACTATACAGCAATAGCAATAAACTGCAAGTACAGTAACACTTTATTGCACTGAACTCGCACAAAGTCACACTACCAGCTGAATGAATACACTTCCGAGCAAATTACAGTTACACAAATGTCACATACCAGCACGAAGTACTTTAATAATGTAATCGCTATATTAGGAGGAGAACAGAGTAGACTACCGGTATTTCAAAAATTTCAAATGCAGCAACTTATAAGAAAGGGCCAAACGTGTGTTATAAAACTAGGAGTGGCAGACATGAAAGCCGAGAGACATCATCGCTGGCAGGCACGCTTCGAATCCCGGTCAATGCGTGTGGAATTTTTGAAATGGAAAGTCACATCCGTGTGGTATGAATTCTACGTAACACTTGAGGTCCAAGGGTTGTGAGTATGATATTAACAGCCAATCTTCCTCTCTCTCTCTTTACTATAAGTTAATTTTATTCCTCAGCTTCATATCATAGGTTCCCTTCAACCTAAATACCATCGTTGTTTACTTTGTTTCATCACAGCATGTTATACATTTAAGCATTTAGTCTTCAAACCCCCGTGAACTATCCATCTACCTCTTATGACATTTTCGTACCTGGAACATTAGCCCGAGATGCTTCTACATCTCCTACACTGATACCAATAAAAGTAAAGTCTAACCATAATCTACTCGGACTCTTCTTTTCTGTAGTGGTTTAACGTCACACTAAAACGTCAAAGGTTTTCGGGACGCAAGGATGGAGAAGGGGCAGGATTGATAAGGTAATGGCCGTGGCCTTAATTAAGGTGCAGCCCCAGCATGAAAATGGGAAACCACGGAAAACCATTACCAGGGCTGCCGACGGTGGGATTCAAATCCACCATCTCCCGAATGCAAGCTCACAGGTACGCGACTCTAATCGCACGGCCAACTTGCTCGAAGTGTCTGTCTGTCTGTCTGTCTGTCTGTCTGTCTGTCTGTCTGTCTGTCTGTCTGTCTGAAGGCCATCAGCCAGAAGGGCTGGATGGATCCTCACCACCGAAAGTTATGTGGTTATAGGGAAACCGCAAAAAATATAGTGGCACCAAAATGAGGCGTACTAGCCAGGATTAGTTTGTCGTTGCTTTCCTCACTGGGCCAGAAAATGCTATTGCAGCATGATTGGCCCAATGAATAACACACAGATGCACTAGTCGTGCTCTGAATATCATTACTCAGCCCCACCCACACCTCTGCAGCTTTCAAACTGTCTCAGCCATAAATGGGAATATTCATCTATTCACATTAAAATTATATCAATTACCAACAGTTGCTTACATACCGGTATGTAATTATTTTCACAGAAACGTAGAAATTCGTATACATAAGCCAGCAAGTTCATAGTTATGTGTCGTGACTGTTGACATTGTAATCATAGCTACGGGTCCTCCAGTTTTACGTGGAATTTGAACCATAGGGACGTGACCTTTTCATTAAAAATATTCTACATTGACTGGTCTCTACCTTATCAACCCTAGCCCTAGCCCTTTCCCTTTCTTCTATCGCTGAAAACTTACAATGTGATAGTGCGACATTAAACTACTAGCAAAACAAAGAAAAGATAATGTCAATCGGCTATCATGTCCCCTCCGCAATTTCAAAATATACATATTGATAGATATTCATTCAGTGATCCCCATGATAAGCTCAATAACCTCAACGAGATTTAACTAAACTAGTGGTGCAAGAACTTTGTATGGAAGTAGGGATGTGATAACTTTTGAGTTGCCATATAGTTAAAATTTAGTGAAAATCCACAATCTGTTTCCAGTTTCAACCGGGTCAGGAATGGAATGAATGGAGCTTCCATGTAGCGGTGAAGATAGGAATTGTGCTGGCTGCTGAAGCCTGTCGCACTCCTCTGGGGCAATGATTAACAAGTGACAGATGAAATGAAATGATTTTGGAGAGTGTTGCTGGAATGAAAGGTGACAGGGGAAAACTGGAGTACCCGGAGAGAAACTTGTCCCACCCCCGCTTTGTCCTGCACAAATCTCGCACGGAGTGACCGGGAATTGAACCACGAAACCCAGTAGTGAGAGGCCGGCGTGCTGCCACCTGAGCCACTGGGGATCTAACACCTAATATATAATTCAAAATTTGAACTTCATAAGCAAAACGGCTTCAGAAAAATGAATATTTTTATCATCAGGACTCACCCCCCCACCCTTTCCTCCTCAGACAAACCCCTACGGGGGTATTGTTTAAAGAGCACTTATCTTAAACATTTGCACCCGTTCTTCACACGGGAATTTGCAGTGGACTGCATGTTTCCTTCAGGAATTTATGCGAAGTAACCTGGTTCTATTCACCCGTTTACTGCGACATGTTAAAATGGTATTTTCTTACGAAAGCGCGTGGCAGTAATGTTAAATATGATGAAGCTGAACAAAGTCGAGAGAGAATGGGTACGATTTCCGAATTAACTGTACGGTATAGACCTGATACGAAGTTGTGCGAAATTCTCCGTGGTTCTCAGGTTGCATTTTGTATCTCTGACCACCGGCGTGGTGCTCTGACGTTGATGATACCCCCATTAATTATCTGTCCTATTGAAAAAAGTAAAATGGCTCTTTAACTTTTCCCATTGCGCACCTTGAAGTGACATGCACGACCTGTCCCACGGGACTTGAACTAAAAATCCACTTTTTCGTAACCATCTGTGTTATTAACCGTCGTACGATAATTATGTACATGGTATAAAGGAACGGAAATAACATATTCTGAAACGTTTGTTATATATAGTATTTTGATAGACCTAATGTTAACGGAAATATTTGAGAATGATCTTCCTATAAATACTAATTCCAAGTTATCAACATGACATCATATGCACCTGATAACACAATCCAAGTGAGTAGATTTCAAATATGTAGTTTGGTTGAAGTAAGTCCAGCAGTTTTCCATTTTTAGGAATTTACTAACAGACAGACAGATGGCTATTTGTTTTACGTCGCACTGACACAGATGGGACAGGAAAAGCATAGGAATGGGAAGGAAGCGGCCATGGCCTTAAATAAAGTACAGCCCCAGCATTTGCCTGGTGTGAAAATGGGAAACCATGGAAAACCATCTTCAGGGCTGCCGACAGTGGGGTTCGAGCTCACTATCTCCCGGATGCGAGCTCACAGCTGCGCGCTCCTAACTGCACGGCCAACTCGCCCGGTAACAGACACATGGACGTCCGGACAACTTCTACCTCGTGTTTCCTCGGTGTTCAGTTAAATTAGGTGGGATTAATTTTCAACCGAGAGAAATATGACGCATCCTCTGATTTTCTCCTGTTATGGATCCTTTAAATAACTGTCCATCTGTGAGGGTGTCTGTCATTGGCTGCAGAGCATGAAGCCACCAGAAAATAGTAATTTTTATCAGTCATTTGAAGAGTAAGCGAAATTATGTACAATAATTATTTAAAATGAAGGGGCGTTTCACATATAGTCTACAGATTTTACATGTCATCAATAGTGTAAGAGAAAATTGAAAACTCTTCTGGTCTTCCTATAAACACCCAGTCTGTTCAGTGATTCTTAAACGATACACATATTGGAGCCTGCTCCTGGATTAATAGTCTCTAGATATGAAGTTAGGCCGAGATATAACCAATAGTATAAGTGAACATTTAAAAAACTCTTTTGATCTTCCTGTAAACCCCCAGTCTATTGAGTGATTTTTAAATGATATGCAAATTGAAACATGCTCCTGTATGAGTAGACTCTAAATATGAGGTTTGATCAATACAATCAATAGTGTAATCAATCAATCACTACTGATCTGCATTTAGGGCAGTCGCCTAGGTGGCATATTCCCTATCTGTTCTTTTCCTAGCTTTTTCTTAAATGATTGCAAAGAAATTGGAAATTTATTGAACATCTCCCTTGATAAGTTATTCCAATCCCTAATTCCCCTTCCTATAAACAAATATTTGCTCCAATTATTGTCCTCTTGAATTCCAGCTTTATCTTCATATTGTGATCTTTCCTACTTTTAAAGACACCACTCAAACTTATTCATCTACTGATGTCATTCCATGCCATCTCTCCACCCCTAGAAAAAAATCTTCCCGTCTTCGTATAAACCCCCAGTCTATTCCGTGATTTTTACATTATATGCATATCAAAACCTGTTCCTGGATGAGTAGACTCTAAATATGAAGTTTAATTTAGATATATTCAATTATGTTAGAGAAAATGAAAAAATATTTTGGTTTTCCTATAAACCCCCCAGTTTATTCAGCGATTTTTAAATGATATGCATATCAAAACCTGCTTCTGGATGAGTGGACTCGAAATAATTATGAATTTTGGTCTAGATATATTCAATAGTGTAAGAGAAAATTGAAGGGACTCATCTGGTCTTCTTATAAAACCCCAGTCTGTTCAATGATATGCATATCAAAACCTACTCCTGGGTGAGTAGACTCTAAATATAAAGTTTGGTCGGGATCTATTCAACCGTTTACCCATGATGGTGGAACAAACAGACAAATAGGCAGACGAACAAAACAGACACGAAAGCTAAAAACTAATGATACGATCTTGAATTGACCAGAAATGGATAAATATATTAAAATTTAGCAAAATAAATGGCATTACAGACAACGGAACCTCTAGAATTTTATTTATAAGACTAGCAATTACCCGCGGCTTCGCTCGCGTGGATTTCGTAATTTGATCAAAGTAATCGTTCTTCGGCATTGTACTAAGATATTATCTGAAAATTCCTAAAGTAGAAAAACTTACCCAAAAACTGAGTTTCATTTACCCCAGAAATTCTTTGTAAATCATGTTTGTGGTATTACCTTTAGGGGCTAAGACGACCATGCGACATAGAACTGTACATGTGAGAAACAGTCTTCTCTCGAGTCGAAAAAAGAAAATGCATGTTTCTTTATTTTTAAGGGAGATTCCGAATACCTATTCCCACATCTGTAATATCTTCAGTTTTTGAGATATACATAAGTGTGTTGAGTATTCAGCCCGGAGGCTGTTTTTATCCTCTGCAGCTCCGCCAACAGCTGTCATAAATAGCCTAGGCGTTACTGAAGAGGCGTACTAGGGAAATTACGAGTGAGGTACTTTCCCGTTGCTTTCCTCACAGAGCCAGTCGTTGCTATTACATATCAGTCTGCCAAGCCCACTAAAAAACATGCACTAACAGACCCTATGAGCGATATTTTCACACCATTCATAACAGGGACTGGCTGCATAAGCAATGGTATTACTAGCATAACTCATACCTCAGTCACTTTCATATTGTCAAAGCCAAGGATGAGACTGAGACAGGTCAGTGAAAGTAACAAATTTGATGTAGCCCATACCAGAAGACACAGTGCACTGTAAACACTACATCTCGCCAGCAAAGGCATTCCCCATAAAAATAATTCAACCCCTAGATCAGTCCTTCCCCCACCCCCACGCCCCTGTAAGTGTACTTTCCGAAAACAAAAATAGATTTTAAGATATAAATATCCTCATAAAAAATAATTCAACTATTTTTCACTTCTTTTCACCCCCCGTTAAGTGCCTTCTCCGAAAACAAAAAGGAACATTTTCGTGTATTTTTAAAGTACTTTCCAAATACCACAATTCTTGTTTCTAACATGTTACGTTGTTGACATATAATGTAGATATACCGGTACTCACTTTAAAAATTCACCCGCTATATATATATATAAAAGTATCCTCATAAAAGTAATTCAACTCCTTTTCACCCCCCCCCCCCTTACCTACCCGTTAAGTTGATTCCCCCCCCCTCCCCAAAAGTGCGTGTGTCTTTATTCTTTCACGTCTTTAACATCTTTAGTTTTCGAGATATAAGTATCCTTATACAAAGAATTCATCTAATTGTTCAATTCATTCACCCCCCATAAGTGGATTTTTCGAAGACAAAAGAACACACGTTTCTTTACTTTGAAAGAAGAATCTAAATACAAATGTCCATGCCTCTAACATCTTCAGTTTTTGAGATATATGTATCCTCGTAAAAGGAATTCATTTCCGTTTTCATCGCACCTCTACCAAGTAGACCCCTCTTCAAATGTGTGTTTATTTTTAAATGAGATTCCAAATACCAGTTTTCACGTTTGTAACATCTTTAGATATTTTGGTGTATATATATATATATATATTCTCATACAAATAATTCAACTAAGTTTTCAATTCATTAACGCCTTCCCCCGTTAAGTGTTTTTTTTTTTTTCGAAAAGAAAAGAATACATGTTTCCTTATTTTCAAAGGAGATTCCAAAAACCAATTTTCACGTCTGCAACATGTTAAGTTTTTGAGATATGCTGTAGATATGCTAATTTTAATAATTCACCCTTTTCTTCAGCTCCCCTTAATTGGATTTTCCGAAAAAAGATATTTATGTTTCTTTACTTTTACAGGAAGTTCCAAATACCAGTTCTCAAAATCTGTAATATGTTACGTGTCTGAGATAATTTGCAGATATCGTCATTTTAAACATTCACCCCGTTTTTCACTCCTGTTCAACCTATTTCATCGGATTATCCAAAAAACACAAAAATACGTGTTTCTTTATTTTCAAAGTATCTTCCAAATACCAATTTTCATGTCTGTAACATCTTCAGTTTTTGAGATATAAGTCTCCTCATAAAAGGTGTTCAACCGCTTTTCCCCCTTTTTGCCCCCCCCCCCCCCCTAATGGGATTTTCCGAAAACAAAATATACGTGTCTCTTTATTTTTTAAGGTGATTCCAAATACCAATTTTTATGTCTGTAAACTTTTAGGTTTTTGAGATATAGATATCCTCATTTTAAAAATCGCCCCTTTTCACCCCTTTAGCGACGGAATGTCCAAAAATACTCCCTTAGTGAGCACCTACACCCTAATATAAATGTATCCGAAATATTTAATTTATGTCCAGTAGTTTTGGCTCGGCGATGATGAATCATTCAGTCAATCAGTCAGTCAGTCAGGACATGTTATTTTACATACCAGGTGGCTCACGGCCGCCGTACTTTCTACTTATAAATGTCACGCATGGATAAGTGATGTGTGGGATGTCTACCAACTGATTTTAACAGGGGAACTACTGCCAGCGGGCAGGTTACGTCAGAATATGAAGAGATAAGAAACAGAGTCACACTCGCAGGATGTTACTCATCATTGCCGGTCGAATGCACCCCTTGCATTAGTAAACATCGTTTTCGACCGCATAGCTCTAGGCTGGTGTATGCTACAGCCGCACTGTATTTGCTGTCTGCATATCGGCAGTAGCTAGTGTGATCAGCAGCGGTGAATATACAGACATTACTTTAATCTGGACAATCTGGTCGGAATGCAACAGAAGCTCCAAACAGACGTATGCCTTATACATACGTACTTCACCGAACAGTATTAGTTTTTGTTTCATACATGCAACTCTTCCATCGAGTGGAATGTCCACAGTTGTATCAATAAATAAGTTATTAGATTTCCTTTTCTACACCTTTGGCGTGTCTACAAACAGTAGCGGTGATTAGGAGGTGCGGCGAGGAGGGACAGTCGCTCTTCCCTCTCCACTTTGTGGAGTACACATTATATTTTCATTCCACTTTAGCCAGCTGGAACTAGGAATTATTTTAAAAAGCTGTTTGTACAAATCTTATCTTATCTGCTAATTCCTTCGTTTATTTTCTTTAATTATTAACATAATTATTGACGGAAATACGCACAAAATGCTGCTCGTCGCCGCTAACCAATTTGTATAGCACTACGGCAAGTATGATTAGCTGCCACCCCCGGAGGTCCGGGTTCGATTCCCAGCTCTGCCACGAAATTTGGAAAGTGGTACGAGGGCTGGAACGGGGTCCGCTCAGCCTCGGGAGGTCAACTGAGTAGAGGTGGGTTCGATTCCCACCTCAGGCATCCTGGAAGTGGTTTTCCGTGGTTTCCCATTTCTCCTCCAGGCGAATGCTGGGATGGTACCTAACTTAAGGTCACGGCCGCTTCCTTCCCCTCTTCCTTGCCTATCCCTTCCAATCTTCCCATCCCTCCACTAGGCCCCTGTTCAGCATAGCAGGTGAGGCCGCCTGGGCGAGGTACTGGTCATTCTCCCCAGTTGTATCCCCGACCAAGAGTCTGAAGCTCCGGGACACTGCCCTTGAGGCGGTAGAGTTGGGATCCCTCGCTGAGTCCGAGGGAAAAGCCGAACCTGGAGGGTAAACAGATGATGATGATGATGATGATGACTACGGCAAGTAATGGAGACTTAGCTTGTGCTGTGAGGAAGGGTAGTAGGGGTATATATTGTTTGCCGAGGTCGTGGCCACTGAGTTATAATTCACCCACTTGTCACGCGCATTCATCAGTCTGGCAGTCTCTTTAGTGTCTGTTAGTTTCTTAGTGAGTATTCAAATACTAAATTATTTTTAATTGCATAATCATGCCGTACTTCTATGTAATTATACCGGGCGAGGTGGCGGTGGGTTTTCGGGTATGCAGCTCTGAGTTTGCACTCGGGAGATAGTAGTTTCGAATCCCACTGTCAGCAGCCCTGAAGATGGTTGTCTGTGGTTTCCCATTTTCACACCAGGCAAGTGTTGGGGCTATACCTTATTTAAGGCCACGGTCGCTTCCTTTCCACGCGTAGCCATTTTCTGTCTCATCGTCGCCATAAATCCTATCTATGTCAGTGCGACGTAAAGCCAATTGTAAAAAAAATAAAATCAGTTGTAATCGTATTTCAACAGGAGCTAATACCAACGTTCCTAAGTTATTTCTTTGTGTTATGTTATTTATTAAGTAAATGCCCCGTAGTATGTTTGTGAGACCTGGTGAAAATTTTATTATACAGCATTGAATCAAAATCTAAAAAAAACTATTATTACGAATAGGCCTAATCCACGGGGCTGATTAATTACATATAAAAAAGCTTAATACAAATGAAATAATTTAGTCCGGTGAATGTTCGTTCGTTCGTAATCTGTTTACCCTCCAGGGTCGGTTTTTCCCTCGGACTCAGCGAGGGATCCCACCTCTACCGCTTCAAGGGCAGTGTCCTGGAGATGCAGACCTTGGGTGAGGGATACAACTGGGGAGAATGACCAGTACCTCGCCCAGACGGCCTCGCCTGCTATGCTGAACAGGGGCCTTGTGGAGGGATGGGAAGTTTGGATGGGACAGGCAAGGAATAGGGAAGGAAGCGGCCGTGGCCTTAAGTTAGGTACCATTCCGGCATTTACCTGGAGGAGAAGTGGGAAACCACGGAAAACCACTTCCAGGATGGCTGAGGTGGGAATCGAACCCACCTCTACTCAGTTGACCTCCGAGGCTGAGTGGACCCCGTTCCAGCCCTCGTACCACGTTTCAAATTTCGTGGCAGACCCGGAAATCGAACCTGGACCTCCGGGGGTGGCAGCTAATCACGCTAACCACTACACCACAGAGGCGGACCCGGTGAATGTAAAGTTGGTATTCTCTCGCGTTGAAATTACAATTACAATGAAATAGGCCTATATCTGTTTTTACAATTGACTTTGTCGCACCGACACAGATATAACTTATGGGAAGGAAGCAACCGTGGCCTTAATTAAGGTACAGCTTCAGCGTTTGCCTGGTATGAAAATGGGATACCACGGAAAACCATCTTCAGTGGTGTCGACAATGAGATTCGAAACCACTATCTCCCGAGTGCAAAATCACAACTGCGCGCCCGTAACCCCACGGCCAGATCGCCCTGTACAATTACATAGATGTACGGCATGATTATGCAATTAATAATCATTTAGTATTTGAATACACACTAAGAAACTAACAGACAATAAAGAGACTGCCAGACTGACAAATGAGCGCGGCAAGCGGGTGAATTATAACTCAGTGGCCACGACCTCGGCAAAATATTTGTACCGAGCTCGATAGCTCTGAGTTTGCACTCGGGAGATAGTAGTTTCGAATCCCACTGTCAGCAGCCCTGAAGATGGTTGTCTGTGATTTCCCATTTTCACACCAGGCAAGTGTTGGGGCTATACTGTGCCTGTCCGGGGCTTCAGTGCACAATAATAATAATAATAATAATAATAATAATAATAATAATAATAATAATAATAATAATTCGTGAGGGCATCGGCCGAATGGAAAATACGTGATGAGATCTTCGGCGAATGGCCCTAGAATCGAATTCTCATCATCATCCCTACTTCAGAATAACCACGGCTATAATATTAGAGCATTCAGGTCAATGGTACGTTCGGACTAAAAGGCATTAATAAATTATTTATAAGTAGGGATCTCAGTATAGAAGAGGAATACAATGTCACTACAAATCAGAAGAATGATGTTTTAAAGTTTTATGAATATCTGATTTATTATCAACTGAGAAAGAACATCCATAATTAAAACGAAATGTGCCATATAACATTTGATCACAAAGTTAAAAAAGAAGGGAAAAAAAGGCGGGATTCATATTAATGAAATTATTATTTGTCTTGTGGAATTAGTATTCCACACCGATAATCCCGATATTTAGAGGCCTTTCACTTGTTATTACCTCTATTATTCACAACATTGATAGTCATTAATTAATTAATTAATCAATTAATTAATTATATATAATAATCGGCACTATAATGATCACCCTTTTGATATCATCCCAGCTTTCTATACGTAAACTGGAGTTTTGAAATATTATAATTTCTTGTGATTATATTATTACGCGATCAAGGATTAAGACAGTATGTTAATTATGACAAGCACATTCCAAGATATCTGAAAGTCATGTTCAGCCCTAATAACTAACTTCATTATTATTTACAAAGGTATAACAAATCGCATAGGCATGTTTCGCCGGGATTAAAATAAAATACCATTTGATCAATTAACATATAATAATACTGGGCTTATGGATGACGCGTGAACAATAACACGACATTTTACTTGTAATAATACACTCAACTACTACCAAACACATAATATGACACTTTATCATATATACAAGATTATATGGAGGGAATGGTCCTTCCATTACCAAAAATAATATCAATGATACACGTTGCTCTGGATGGGGGTCGAACTCAGTCTTCTCACTGCAGGATGCATGTTTTAAATTTCTAGATCGGATGGAATGAACAAAATAAATTGGGAGGAACTCTATTTTTCTACTATATTAATTCAGTCGCGGTGACAATTAGCTACTCTATGCGTAAATGTCCGTCGGATATTGTTAGAAAGTAAATGGCCATCGAACACTCCACAGTCAAGGCTTTTAACGTGCCCACAGCTTGCTTAGCCTTTGTATCCATCTGTCACTTTCTCTAGTGTAACGGTACCTCCGCACGCCTCCCTTTCATACAGTCCGGGGAAGGTATCTCTCTTTAATAAACCGCCTCGATATAAATTCGGGCCGACTCGGCTTCTTCAAGCTCACATGGTTCTATTCAACCTAATCTCAATATAACTGGCGTGGTACACTTCTTCACGCTTTGCATAAATTATCTCTGGCACATATTTATATCGCCTTGATTATCAATTGATAGATATTCACCGACCATCACTTCCAACTCAATACCACGAACACTCGCATATAATTACATAAGGGATATTAATTCATGCCACTCTATAAAACAAATTTACATATTAAATTCACGATCTAGAAATTATACTCGCATCTAAAAACATCATTTGAACTCCTCATATGCTCCGTCTTATACATGACATACAAGTAATCCTCGTATTCTTTTGAAGAGGCAGAGCATCTCATCTTATCATAAGATCTGGGGTTACCTAGATGGATACCACTTCCATCCATCATAACACTTCTTGAAGACAAAATAAATCATTACAGGAATCTTATAACTAACATGCATTACTTTCCAAGGGGTTTAAATAAACTGCTGGTCATCATTGCCAGTACAAACTTCCTACTACACAAGCTAAAAATTTTAATCCCTTCGAACAGCCCGCGATCATCATTCACATTTTTAATCTACTTGACATGCTAATCCTAACTATTTACAGGAGGGAAAATGACTTTCAAACATAGTAAACTTGAAAATGCACTTATCTTAGGGTGATCATTCTCGTCCGAGGCAGCACACTCATAACAGCTTAAGCCATCATCTTGCTGCCTTTGATGTCGTAAGGTCCTTGGTTCGTTTCCGGGATGAACTCCATCTTGTAGACTTCACCACGCATAATAATCCTGGATGTATCCAACACAATGAGATGTTGGGTAGGTGAGTGACTCGTGTATCCTCTTCCCAGACCAGCGATCACTCGTTCCAATATGCAAAAGGGGAAAACACTATGGTTATAATTGGGTCACTTTGTAACACGCACTACATTCAGGCATGGTTAAATTTATCCCGAATATTGCTGAACTATCACGTATTCACTTGCACTGTAATCCAACGTTAAGGGTAACTAACTTGCTTATTTCACATCCCCTCACAATGTAAGACAACTCACATCCACGTTTGTACTTTCAGCAGACGCTGCCCAAATCATTATTATTATTATTATTATTATTATTATTATTATTATTATTATTATTATGCGTGAGTCGCAATTTCCTGAACAAATTCATTTTTTCAACGTTCTAATTGTAATTCCAATTGTGCTCTCACAACACTTCACTGTATTTGACTAGTAGTGGATTAATCTAGCCACACACGAATCCATCGAGCATATATTACAGTAGCTTGAATGCTACGCAGCTCTTAACAGGTAGATTATTCCTCGTTCACTATCCTCGTTGATTACACCATGATACAAAATGTTATAAATACACGAAATTTACACAATAAGTGCACGTCAATAGTCAATGCGCTTAAATAATGATTTATGCAGTACTTCTGCTGGTTAAATCTCACAATTGCAGTACTTCATCACTTGATGAAAGTATTACACAATTTCACAGGTCGTGTAAAATAGCAACACGTCTGAACAGCACGGAAACACAGTAGATAATGGGTAAGTAGTCTCCTGTCCGATTCCTTTTGTAAAACAGAGGAAAAAATCAAGAGTGGGGGTTAACTCCGCCTTCATGTCGGGGGCCGCTTCCGTATAAAACCGTTTGTCGGCGTTGATCTGCATATCAAAAGATAGCTCTGACCTTCCATATTTTACTGATCGAATCTTATTCTCTTAGGATCGGCGGTTTAATTATAATCGTCAAAGCGTCATTTACCACTTGTGCAATGACTGACTTACGTCTTGTCAAACTCCAGGATAGGCTCACCTCGCCAGACCTGTGACGACGTTCTGTAATTCTCTGCACCGATTCAGATCACGTAATCAATGATAAGTTGAATAACTGGAAGATGTTTCGTTGTCATTTTTAACTAAATAATTCCTTGATCACGGTAAGCTCTTATTCATGAATATTAGATGCGTAAGTCAATAATCACATGATTCTTATTATTGTTATTAATATTGAAAATTCTAAACCAAATGAAGGTTTTGGTTGGAATAACTAAAATCACCAACAAATATTTAGGGAGTCACTTCTCCCCAAGTTAACCCGACTTATTAAGCATGGCTCGTGGGCTGTCACATGACCTTCTACTCCTTCCAACTCACTCGCACAGGAGAAAGAAACATCCTAAGTGCTGGCCAGCGTATGACTCGCCCTTGTCATTACGCGCACAGAGCCTCTTGTCCTCTAAAGTAGCAGCGCATCGTTCGTATACCGTGCAGCGCTGTGGTAAGCTATCTTTGCGGCTAAACGTAGTAGAATGACGCGGAAAACGGCATATTACTGATATGGGATGTCACGATATGGTATCTAAAGTACCGTGAACGGTCACAATACCTTATTTAAGGCCACGGTCGCTTCCTTTCCATGCGTAGCCATTTTCTGTCTCATCGTCGCACCCCACTGTCGGCAGCCCTGAAAATGGTTTTCCGTGGTTTCCCATTTTCACACCAGACAAATGCTGGGGCTGTACCTTAATTAAGGCCACGGCCGCTTCCTTCCCACCCCTAGCCCTTTCCCGTCCCATCGTCGCCATAAGACCTATCTGTGTCGGTGCGACGTAAAGCAACTAGCAAAAAAAAAATTGTACCCCTACTACCCTTCCTCACAGCACATGCAACGTCTCCACTACTTGCCATAGCGCTATACAATAAAGGAAAGATTTAGCATATAAGACAACAAGGCTTGTACAAATAGCGTTTTTAAAATAATCCCTAGTTCCAGCTGGCTAAAATGGAATAAATGACATATTTACTCTACAAAGTGCGGGTGGGAGCGACTGTCCCTCCTCACCCCACCCCCTATCCGCCGCTACTGTTTGTAGACACGCAAAAGATGCAGTAAATGAAATCTAATAACTTATTAATTTATACACGTGTGTAGACATTCAACTCGATAAAAGAGATGATTGCATGGAACAGAAACGAATACTGTTCGGCGAAATATGTGTGTAGAAGGCGTACGTCTGTTTGGAGTTTCTGTTGCGTTCCGACCAAGTTGTCCAGATTAAAATAATGTCTATGTATTAACCGCTGCTGATCACACTAGCTACTGCCGATATGCAGACAGCAAATACAGTGCGGCTGTAGCATACACCAGCCTAGAGCTATGCGGTCGAAAACGATGTTTACTAATGCAAGGGGTGCATTCGACCGGCAACGCTGAGTAACATGCTGCGAGTATGACTCTGTTTCTTATCTCTTCATATTCTGACGTAACCTGCCCGCTGGCAGTAGTTCCCCTGTTAAAATCAGTTCGTAGACACCCCACACATCACTTATGCATGCGGGACATTTATAAGTAGAAATTACGGCGTTCGTGAGCCACCTGGTATAGATAACTTTATATATATATATATATAGACTAGCAAGATACCCGTGCTTCGCTACGGCATTATACTGAAATATGTAATTGAATGCTTATCGTTTTATATATAACCCGCCGATATTCGCAATCTGACTCGTTTTCTGAGAGATTACGGCAACGTTGCTCCCATTTTTCAATCTTCTCTCCAGCAATCGATTTCGTACTTCCCGGGCTATGTCCAGGTATTCCACCCGGTCAGTTGGGTCCCTAAATCTTTGTCATGTTTTCCTATAAGCATCTTTAATCTGGATCAAATCCTTGAGGAGATCCGGCGTGATGTCGTCTTGGGTGCCTTGGCGGTACTGAACCGGCGGTCGGACTGCAATCGTAGTCATTACCCGTCCAGGACCCCTTTCCAGCACGGTCCGCGCATATTGACGACGGTCCAGAATATTATTATTATTATTATTATTATTATTATTATTATTATTATTATTATTATTATTATTGATGTTCTGGACCCCACAGCAAGATGCAAGACCTCTACTTGGCAGTAAATTACATCAGCTGCCATTGTCATTGATGACAGTATGACCAGCACCATTGTCTCCCGAAGGGAATTGCGCAGGACTTCTGGCGATACGAATGACATACTTCCGTGCATTATTGACCTTATTATAGAGGTGAATAATTGCACGGTAAATCTTATATCTATCGTTTATTTCAAATGTGTTTAAATTTTTATTTATATGCCAGGAGAATCTACTGTAATCTAAGAAGGTTCTTCAAAGGAAAAGATGGCTCTTGAAAACGAACCCAGGAAAAATTAAAAATGATCGGTTTATGATCAGAATAAGTACATTAAAAACTCAGCAGCCTGTATCCAATCATTCAGCCGGGTCAGGAATGGAATGAATAAGCCCCAAGCTAGCGGTGAGGATAGGAATTGTGCCTGTTGCCGAAGCCTGTCGCACTCCTCTGGGGCAATGATTAATGAATGACAAATGAAATGAAATGATATTGGAGAGTGCTGCTGGAATGAATGATGACGGTTAAAACCGGTTTATCCGAAGAAAAACCTGTCCCACCTCCGCTTTGTCCAGCACAAATCTCACATGGAGTGACCGGGGTTTGAACCACGAAACCCAGCGGTGAGAGGCCAGCGCTTTGCCGCCTGAGACACGGAGGCTCCTTATAAGTACATTAGGAACAGTAAAATCAATTGGCCTCACCTCCGTTTTCACCCCACCGCGGATAAGTTGATTTCCCCCCGCCCCAGAAAAACAGAAGGCGTGTTTCTTTATGTTTAAAGGATATTCCAAATACCAATGTTCACGTTTGTTACCTTCAGTTTTGAGATATAAGTATTCCCATAAAAATAATTCACACTTTTTCACTTGCATTCACACTCCCCCTCCCCTTAAGTGAATTATCTGGCAAAATATATTTTTTTTTTCTTTAATAGTAACGGATCTTATAAATACCGATTATCTTCAGTTTTTGAGATATGTCCCCTCATGAAACGAATTCAACTCCTTTTCACACCCGCCCCCAAAGATGATTCCCGCCCTCCCCTCCCCCCTAAAACGCGTCGTTTTATTTTTAAAGAAGATCTAAATACTAATTTTCACGTCTGTAAAAACTTTAGTTTTTATTAGATGTAAGTATCCTCATACAATTCAATTAATTTTTCAACTTTTCATCCTACCCCTCCCTTCATTGGATTTTCCGAGAATACCTGTTTCTTTACTTTAACAGGAGATTCCAAATACCAGCTTTTACGTCTGTAACGTTTTACGTTTCTGAGATATACTGTAGATATAGTCTTTCTAAAAATTCACCCCAATGTGTCACTCCTGTTTAACCCCCATTAATTAGATTTTCCAAAAACAAAGAATAAATGTTTCTGTATTTTTAAAGGATATTCCACATACTAATTTGTCTGTAACATCTTCAGTTTTTGAGATATAAGTTTCCTCGTAAAAGGTGTTCAACACGTTTCCCCCTTTCAATCCCCTTTCATGGGATTTTCCGAAAATAAATACGTGTTCCTTTATTTAGAAAGGAGATTCTAAGTACCAAGTTTTACATCTGTAAACTTTTAAAGATTTGAGATATAGACTCATTTTCAAAATTCATCCCCCTTCCAACCGTCCAGTATTTGGATTTTCCAAAAACAAAAAATACATGTTTCTTTATTTATAAAGGAGATCCGAAATACCGATTTTCAGGTCTGTAACATCTTCCGTTTCTGAGATATAAGGATCCTTATTAAAGGCATTCAACTATTTTCCACCCCTTTTCACCCCTCCTATTGAGACTTTCCGAAAACAAAAAATACGCGTTTCTTTATTTTGCAAGTAGATTCTAAGTACCAATTTTTACATCTGTAAACTTTGAAAGTTTTGAGATATAGATACACTCATTTCAAAAATTCACCCCCCTTTCAACCCTCCACTATTTGGATTTTCCAAAAACAAAAAGTACATGTTTCTTTAATTTTAAAGGAGATTCCAAATACAGATTATCAGGTCTGTAACATCTTCAGTTTCTGAGATATAAGTATCCTCATTAAAGGCATTCAAATCATTTTTCGCTCCTTTTCACCCCTCCTATTGGAATTTTCCGAAAACAAAAGAATACGTGTTTCTTTATTTTGAAAAGGGATTCTAAATGCCAATTTCTACGTCTGTAAACTTTTACAGTTTCGAGATATAGATGCACTAATTTAAAAAATTCACCCCCCTTTCACCGCCCATTATTCGGATTTTCCAAAAACAAAAAAATACGTGTTCCTTTATTGTTAAAGGAGGTCCCAAATTTAAATTTTCATGACTGGAACCTCTTCAGTTCTTGAGGTATAAGTCTCCTCATGAAAGGTACCTCCAATATTTGGATTTTCCAAAAACAAAAATACATGCTTCTTTGCTTACAAAGGAGATCCCATTTTTCACCCCCTTAGCGACGGGATATCCAAAAATCCTCTCTTAGCGAGCACCTACATATTAATATGAATATATCCACAAAATTTCATTTCTTTATGTCCAGTAGTTTTTGCTCGGCGATAATGAATCAGTCAGTCAGTCAGTCAGTCAGTCAGTCAGTCAGTCAGTCAGTCAGTCAGGACAAGTTATTTTATATATATAGATAGAGATAAAAATATCATTTTTCACTTCAGTAGCATGTTAACTTTTTGATATATACTGTAGAAATTCTCATTTTAAAATTTCACCCCCTTTTCAGATCCCCTTAAGAGGAGTTTCCAAAAACAAATCACCTATGTTTCTTTACATTTACAGGAGATTCCAAATACCCACTTTTTACGTCTGTAACATTTTACGTTTCTCAGATGTTCTGTAGATACAGTCTTTCAAAAATTCACCCCAATTTGTCACTCATGTTTAACCACCATTAATTGGATTTTCCAAAAACAAAAAAGTACGTGATTCTTTATTTTTATAGGAGATCCCATATACAAATTTTCAGTTCTGTAATATCTTCAGTTTCTGAGATATATGTATCCACATTCAAGGCATTCAACCCATTATTCATCCTTCTACACCCCTCCCATTGGGATTTACAGAAAAAAACGTGTTCCTTTATTTTTAAAGGAGATTCTAAATACCCATTTTTACATCTGTAAACTTTTAAAGTTTTAAGTGTAGACACACTCATTTTAAAAATTAACCCCCCTTTTCACCCCCATTATTTGGATTTTCCAAAAACGAAAAGTACTTTCTTTATTTTTAAAGTAGATCCCAAATACCAATTTTCAGATCTGTAATATCTTCAGGTTCTGAAATGTAAGTAGCCTCATTAAAGGCATTCAACCCCTTTTCACCCTTTTCCACCTTTCCTATTGAGATTTTCCGAAAACAAAAAATACGTGTTTCTTTATTTTCAAAGGGCATTCTAAATACCAATTTTTACATCTGTAAACTTTAAATGTCTTGTAATATAGATGCACTCATTTTAAAAATTCACCCGCCTACTGGAGCTGCCATCTGTCAGATATGTGCAAACTATTACGACTTACGTAGACAGATGCAACACGGAGCGCGATCGCGCTCCTGGCACTTTTCACTAGGCTACAGAGGAGCGCGATAGCGCTCCCCGGCACTCTAAGAGTTAAACATGCTTATAGGAAAAGATGGCAAAGATTAAGGGACCCAACTGACCGGGTGGAATATTGGACCTAGCCCGGGAAGTACGAAATCGATTGCTGGAAAGAAAGATTGAAAAATGGGAGGGAACTTGCCGTAATCTATTAGAAAATGAATCAGATCGCGAATTTTGGCGCAATCTCTCAGAAAATGAGTCAGATCGCGAATAACGGCGGGTTACATACACTGACTGACAGAGCAAATGCAACACCAAGAAGGAGTGGTTCGAAAGGGATGAAAGTTGGGGAAAAAAAACAGAGACGGCACGGACGAATAATTGATGTTTATTGCAAACCGATATGCAGGTTACACAATGCGCACGGCATCGACTCAGTAGGATGTAGGACCACCGCGAGCGGCGATGCACGCAGAAACACGTCGAGGTACAGAGTCAATAAGAGTGCGGATGGTGTCCTGAGGGATGGTTTTCCATTCTCTGTCAACCATTTGCCACAGTTGGTCGTCCGTACGAGGCTGGGGCAGAGTTTGCAAACGGCGTCCAATGAGATCCCACACGTGTTCGATTGGTGAGAGATCCGGAGAGTACGCTGGCCACGGAAGCATCTGTACACCTCGTAGAGCCTGTTGGGAGATGCGAGCAGTGTGTGGGCGGGCATTATCCTGCTGAAACAGAGTATTGGGCAGCCCCTAAAGGTACGGGAGTGCCACCGGCCGCAGCAAATGCTGCACGTAGCGGTGGGCATTTAACGTGCCTTGAATACGCACTAGAGGTGACGTGGAATCATACGCAATAGCGCCCCAAACCATGATGCCGCGTTGTCTAGCGGTAGGGCGCTCCACAGTTACTGCCGGATTTGACCTTTCTCCACGCCGACGCCACATTCGTCTGCGGTGACTATCACTGACAGAACAGAAGCGTGACTCATCGGAGAACACGACGTTCCGCCATTCCCTCATCCAAGTCGCTCTAGCCCGGCACCATGCCAGGCGTGCACGTCTATGCTGTGGAGTCAATGGTAGTCTTCTGAGCGGACGCCGGGAGTGCAGGCCTCCTTCAACCAATCGACGGGAAATTGTTCTGGTCGATATTGGAACAGCCAGGGTGTCTTGCACATGCTGAAGAATGGCGGTTGACGTGGCGTGCGGGGCTGCCACCGCTTGGCGGCGGATGCGCCGATCCTCGCGTGCTGACGTCACTCGGGCTGCGCCTGGACCCCTCGCACGTGCCACATGTCCCTGCGCCAACCATCTTCGCCACAGGCGCTGCACCGTGGACACATCCCTATGGGTATCGGCTGCGATTTGACGAAGCGACCAACCTGCCCTTCTCAGCCCGATCACCATACCCCTCGTAAAGTCGTCTGTCTGCTGGAAATGCCTCCGTTGACGGCGGCCTGGCATTCTTAGCTATACACGTGTCCTGTGGCACACGACAACACGTTCTACAATGACTGTCGGCTGAGAAATCACGGTACGAAGTGGGCCATTCGCCAACGCCGTGTCCCATGTATCGTTCGCTACGTGCGCAGAACAGCAGCGCATTTCACATCATGAGCATACCTCAGTGACGTCAGTCTACCCTGCAATTGGCATAAAGTTCTGACCACTCCTTCTTGGTGTTGCATTTGCTCTGTCAGTTAGTGTATATAAAACAATAAGCATTCAAATATAAATTTCAGTATAATACCGTAGAGAAGCACGGGTATCTTGCTAGTCTATATATATATAAAGTAACTTGTCCTGACTGACTGACAGATTCAACATCGCCGAGCCAAAACTACCGGACATAAAGAAATGACATTTTGGGCATACATTCATATTAAGATGTACGTGCTCGCTACGGGAGGATTTTTGGATATTCCGTCTCTAAGAGGGTAAAAAGGGGGGTGAAATTTAAAATGAGTTTATCTATATCTCAAAACTTTAAAAGTTTATAGATGTAAAAATTGGTAATTAGAATCTCCCTTAAAAATAAAGAAACACGTATATTTTTGTTATCCGAAAATCCCAATAGGAGGGGTGGAAAAGGGTGAAAAAAGGGTTGAATGCCTTTAATGAGGCTATTTATATTTCAGCAACTGAAGATAATACAGACCTGAAAATAGGTAATTGGGATCTCTTTTAAAAATAAAGAAACAATTTTTTTTTGCTTTTGGAAAATCCAAATTGTGGGGGTGAAAAGAGGGTGGAATTTTAGAATGACTGTATCTATATCTCAAAACTTTAAAAGTTTGCACATGTCAAAACTGATATTTAGAATCACCTTTAAAAATAAAGGAACACGTATTTTTTTGTTTTCTGTAAAACCCAATAGGAGGGGTGTAAAATGGTGAATAATGGGTTGAATGCCTTTAATGAGGATACATATAACTCAGAAACTGAAGACATTACAGAACTGAAAATTTGTATATGGGATCTCCTTTTAAGATAAAGAAACACGTATTCTTTTGTTTTTGGAAAATCCAATTATTTGCATTTAAACAGGAGTGACAAATTGGGGTGAATTTTTTGAAAGACTATATCTACAGAATACCTGAGAAACGTAAAATGTTACAGACGTAAAAAGTGGTATTGGGAATCTCCTGTAAATGTAAAGAAACGTAGGTGATTTGTTTTTGGAAACTCCACTTAAGGGGAACTAAAAGGGGGGTGAAATTTTTAAATGAGAATTTCTACAGTAAATTTCAAAAAACTTATAATGTTACAGAAGTGAAAAATGGTATTTTTTATCTCTCTTAAAAATCAAGAAACGTGTATTTTTAGTTTTCCGAAATACCACTTGGGTGGAGGGGGGGTAATGGTGACTGAAAATGGTATTGAATTCTTTTAATTAGGCTACTGATATCTCAAAAATGAAGATGTTACAGAGGTGAAATTTGATATTTGGAATCTGCTTTAAAAGTAAAGAAACTCGTATTCTCGGAAAATCCAATGAAGTGTGGGGGGAGGTGAAAGAATTGAAAAATTAATTGACTTAATTGTATGAGAATACTTACATCTAATAAAAAGTAAAGTTTTACAGACGTGAAAATTGGTATTTGGATCTCCTTTAAAAACAAAGAAAAACGCGTTTTGGGGGTTGGGGGGAATCATCTTGGGCAGCGGGAGAGAAAAGGAGTTGAATTCCTTTCATGAGTACACACAAAACAAAAACTGAAGAAGTTAGAGTCCTGATAAGTGGTATTTAGAAGATCTTTTACTATTAAATAAACAAGTATTTTTTGCCGGAAAATTAAGGTGGGGGAGGAGTGTGAAAAGAAGTGAAACAAAAGTGAATTCTTTTTATGAGGATACTTATATCTCAAAACTGAAGATAATAGCCGTGAACATTGTTGTTTTGAATCTCCTTTAAACATAAATAAACACGCCTTCTTTTAATTATTTGTTGGGGGGGGGGGGGAGTAAATAAACTTAACGGCGGTGGGGTGTAAAAGGAGGTGAGACCAATTGATTTTACTGTTCATAATGTACTTATAAGGAGCCTCCGTTGCTCAGGCGGCAGCGCGCCGGCCTCTCACAGCTGGGTTCCGTGGTTCAAATCCCGGTCACTCCATGTGACATTCGTGCTGGACAAAACGGAGGCGGGACAGGTTTTTTCCGGATACTCCGGTTTTCCTTGTCATCATTCATTCCAGCAACACTGTCCAATATAATTTCATTTCATTTGTCATTCATTATCCATTGCCCCAGAGGAGTGCGACAGGCTTCGGCAGCCGGCACAATTCCTATTGTCGCCGCTAGATGGGGCTTTATTAATTCCATTCTGACCCTGTCGAATGACTGGAAACAGGCTGTAGATTTTCGATGTACTTATTCCGATCATAAACCGATCATTTTTAATCTTCCCTGGGTTCGTTTTCAAGAGCCATCTTTTTCTTCGGAGAACGTTCTTAGATTACAGTAGATTCTCCTGGCATCTAAATAAAAATTTAAACACCTTTGAAATAAACGATAGGAATGAGATTGACCGTCCAATTGCTCTCCTCTATAATAAGGTTTTAATGCACGGAAGTATGTCATTCGTATCGTCAAAAATCCCGCACACTTGCCTACGCGCGACAATGGTGCTGGTCATACTGTCATCAATGTCAATGGCAGCAGATCTAATTTACGGCCAAGTAGCGGTCTTGCATCTTGGTGCGAGGTCCAGAACAATAATAATAATAATAATAATAATTTGAATCTGAAGGCTACCTATTTTTCAAGAGCAAAGCGCAAAGAAGAATCCTCAATGGAGCTGTGATGCTTGGAACCGCGTTTGCTGTTAGAACCAAGATCCTTAAATCGGTTGCAAATTTCGAACCTGTGAATGACAGATTGTCTATACTCACAATTAAATGCGCGAACAAAACCTACGCCCTAGTTAATGCACATGCTCCTACAAACGATAAGAACAAGCCTGATCTAAACGAAGTTGATAATTTCTGGGACCTACTGGATGAAAAATTGAACAAAATCCCCAAATACCATGTCAAGCTTCTTTTGGGTGACTTCAATGCCCAACTAGGTCGAGAGCAGAAGTACAAGAAAGTTATAGGAAATTACCCTGCTCACAAAAGAACCAATCCCAACGGCAAAAGACTGGTGACCATTTGTGAAAATCACAATCTGCAGGTCATGTCGACCCACTTTCGCCATCTACCCAGAAAGCAAATGACTTGGCGTTCTTCCGTCCAAGCTCTCGGAGAGTTCCAAATTGATCATGTTGCAATCTCCAGGAGAAACAGCCCTGAGATTATGAATGTCAAGGTAAAGAAAGGCATCAATGTGGCCTCAGATCATTATATGTCTCTTATCAAATTCAAACCAATTCCCGCAAACACAAGGAAGACAACCAAACAGATCACACGCTCCGACAATGATAAACTTCGGCAAAGTGTCGAGGAGTTCCAGGAGAAGGCTAGACCAAATGACTGTGACTTTAACAACGCCAAAAGTCTCCTTGTTGAGGCCGCCAAAGACGTTGCAGAAATCAAGAGAAGCAAAAAGCATGCCTGGTGGAATAGTACCTGCGAATCAGTCCTCCAAGAAAGACTCAATGCGTGGAAACAGTACAACTCTACGAAATCAGAGAATGATTGGGAAACCTACAAAACCCAACGTGCCCAAGCAGCTAGGGTGTTCAGAACTGAGAAACGTAAATACGAAAAATCTCTCATTGAAAAGATAGAACAAAACCTTAGGAAGAATGAAAGCAGAGAGTACTACAGAGCCTTCAAACGCAAACTCACTGGCTATAAACCACCATCCCTATGCTTTGAGCGAACGGACGGCACACTGGCGATGTCAAATGAAGAAAATTGCAGCATTCTGGCAGATTACTTCAAGAATTTACTTAATTGCTCTAAACCGCAAAGCGCCATTGAGACCAAGGAACCCTTACTCAGGTACCCAGATTCCAGACCACCGTATTTCTTCATTTTTAAAGGAGGTTCCAAATACTAATTTACACGTCTGTAACTTCTTCAGTTTTGAGATGTAAGTATACTCATTAAAGCAATTCAACTCCTTTTTTCACCCCCATTCCTACCCGTTAAGTTGATTTCCCCCCTCCCCAAAAGTGCGTGTTGCTCTATTTTTAAAGGAGATTCCGAATACCAATTTTCACATCTTTAACACCTTCAGTTTTTGAGATATAAGTATCCTCACACAAAGAATTCAACTAATTTTTCAATTCATTCATCCCCTTTAAAAGGATTTTTCGAAGACAAAAGAAAACGTGTTTCTTTGGTATGAAAGAATATTCCAAATACACATGTTCATGTCTCTAACATCTTCAGTTTCTAAGATATAAGTATCCTCATAAAAATAATTCAACTATTTTTCACTTCTCTTCACCCCTGTTAAGTGAGTTCTCATAAAGCAAAAAGGTACAGGTTCCTGTATTTTTAGTGCCATTTGCTTTACGTCGCACCAACACAGATAGTTCTTATGACGACGATGGGATACGAAAGGCCTAGGAATGGGACGGAAGCGGCCATGGTCTTAATTAGGTACAGCTTCAGCATTTGCCTGGTAAGAAAATGGGAGACCACAGAAAACCATCTTCAGGGCTGCCGGCGGTGGGGTTCAAGCCCACTATCTCCTGGATGCAAGCTCACAGCTGTGAGCCCCTAACCACATGGCAAACTCGCTCGGTGCCTGTATTTTTAAAGGACTTTCCAAATTCAAAGTTTCTTGTCTTTAACATGTTAAGTTATTGTCATATAATGTAGATATACCGGTACTCGTTTTAAAGATTCACCCGCTTTTCCAATTCTTCTCAGCGCCTTAACTGGATTTTCTGAAAACAAAAAAATACGTGTTTCATTATTTTTAAAGGAGATTCCAAATACCAGTTTTCATGTCTGTACAGCTGTAACCCCTTCAGTTTTTGAGGTAAATGCATACTCATAAGAATAATTCAAATTCTTCTTCACTTCTTTCCACCCCTCTCCTGCCTTACGTGGACTTACCGAAAGAATAAAAAGGTTTTCTTTATTTCGAGAGGAAATTCAAAATACCAACTTTCACGTCTGTAGCATCTTCAGTTTTTGAGATATAATTATCCTCATAAAAAGAATTCAACTCCTTTCTCACTCCAGCCTGTTAAGTTGATTACCCCCTCCAAAAGGCGTGTGTTTCTTAATTTTTTTAAGGTGATTCCAAATACAAATTTACCCGTGTGTAACATTAAGTTTTTGAGATATAAGTTTGTCCATAAAAAAATTAAGTTTTTTCACTTGCTTTCACACTCCCCCCTTAAGTGAATTTTCGAAAACCAGCAAAGCTTGTTTCTTTATTTATAAAGGAGCTTCCAAACGCCAGTTATCACGACTGTAACATTTTCAGTTTTGAGATATATGTATCCTCATAAAAAGGAATTAAACCTCTTTTACACCGCCCTTCCCCCAAATTGCTTCCCCTCCCCAAATGCGTGTTTCTTTATTTTTAAAGGAGATTCGGAATAGTAATTTTCATGTCTTTAACATTTTTTGTTTTTGAGATATAAATACCTCATACAAAGTATTCAGCTAATTTTTCAATTAATTAACCCCCCTTAAAGGGATTTTCCAAAGACAAAAGATTACGTGTTTCTTTACTTTGAAAGAAAATTCCAAACACAAATTTTCAACTCCTTTTTAACTCCACCCCCGCACGTTAAGTTGGTTACCCCACACCCAAAGGATGCGTGTTTCTTTATTTGTAAAGAAGATTCCAAATACCAGTTTCCAAGTCTGTAACCTGCAATTTTGAGATATAAGTTTCTCCAGAAAAAGAATACAGTTTTTTCCTTCCTTTCACACTCCCCACTCAAGTGAATTTTCCAAAAACAAATGGTACCCGTTTCTTTAAAAGTGCTTCCAAATATCAATTATCACGACTGTAACATCTTCAGTTTTTGAGATATTCCTCGTAAAAGGAATTCATCTCAGTTTTCATTCCCCCCCCCCTACCAAGCTGATCCCCCTGTAAATGCGTGTTCCTTTATTTTTAAAGGAGATTCCAAATACCAGTCTTCACGTTTGTAACATCCTTAGATTTTTTAGTACATATTCATCCATTCTCATATAAATAATTCTACTAATTTTTCAATTATTTCACCCTCCACTCCCCCCACTCGTTAAAGGTTTTTACCGAAAACCAAAGAATACGTGTTTCCTTATTTTTAAAGGAGATTCCAAATACCATTTTTCATGTCTGCAATATGTTAAGTTTTAGAGATATACTGTAGATAGTTTCATTTTCAAAATTCACCCCTTTTTTCAGTTCCCCTTAAGTGGATTTTCCAAAAAATATATTTATGTTTCTTTAATTTTACAGGAAATTCCAAATACCAGTTTTCAAATCTGTAATATGTTACGTGTCTGAGATAATTGGCAGATATAGCCATTTTAAAATTTCACCCCGTTTGTCACTCCTGTTCACCCCCTATTCATTGGATTATCCAAAAACACAAAAATAAGTATTTCTTTATTTTTAAAGGAGATTCCAAATATCAATGTTTACGTCTGTAAAGTTTTAAGTTTTTGAGATATACATATCCTCATTTTAAAAATTCACCCCCTTTTTCACGCCCTTAGCGGCGGAATATCCAAAAATTCTCCCTAAGTGGGCACCTGCATTTTAATATGAATGTATTCCCAAAATTTCATTTCTTTAAAGGTCCAGTAGTTTTGGCTCGGCAATGATGGATCAGTCCGTCAGTCAGGACAAGTTATTTTATATACATAGATTTATTTATTTATTTATTTATTTATTTATTTATTTATTTATTTATTTATTTATTTATTTATTTATTTATTTCACACTAACTATACTTTACGGTTTATGGAGACACCAAGGTGCCAGAAATTAGTCCCACAGGAGATGACGTATTTGAACACCTTCAAATACCAGTGGACTGCACCAGGATTGAACTTGCCAAGTTGGGGTCAGAAGGCAGCGCCTCAACCGTCTGAGCTACTCAACTTTTTATATTTATTTATTTATTTATTTATTTATTTATTTATTTATTTATTTATTTATTTATTTATTTATTTACAGTACCTTCTTAACACATGTATAACACTGTTCTGCATCTGAAATTTTTCCTGATGTTTTTGTTTTGAATATTGTTTTGTAGTAATTTTGGAGCACATAAAGGGAATATGTTACCAGTTTCTTTCATTTACATCACATTTTCCTGGAAATAAGAACATCAATTTTTGGCTAATACCTACCTTCTTATTATACATCATCATCATCATCATCACAATCATCATAATTTCTTCACTCCAGCAAGCAGGTCAGTTTATTATAGATCAAATGGTATAAATCATAGTCTTATTTACAGATTAGTTATGAACTGTCAGTAATTTAAAGGAAGCAGGTCACTGATGAACTCCTTGTTCTGTGTACAGAAACAAAACCCATCCATTCATACTTCGTGACATTTTGTATTTTATTTTGGTCAGTGGATGAATTTGAATGTTTTGTTATTTCATTTCGTACCATTAGGGGCCAATGACCTCGATGTTAGGCCCCTTTAAACAACAAGCATTATCATCATCATCAGATAACAGTACCAATATAAATATATTAATAAACCACAGATTTTGTAAGGTTTACAATTTTTTGCTTTAAGAAAAAAGTTTCTTTCATTTTTGCAAGAATTTTCCTCCTTCCATTAATATTTCCATTAGCAATGTTGTAGGCTTTCCAGATACTTTATGATACAGTTTCCCTCTAAACATATCTGGAAAACCTGTTCCATCATGTTGTATGCTCTGTCAAGTTGTAAGGAGCTTAAAGGTACAAGTGGCAAAATACCAGCAAATATTAAGCTACCAAATGTATGCCTGTGTCTTTCCAAGTATGCTCTTATTGCCTCATGTGATATGGAGTGATCTTTTTCAAAACATACCCCATGACACAACAGCCCTGAGGAGCCTTGGCCTACCAAGTGACCAATGTTCAGCCCAAAAGCGTGCAGATAAATAGGTGGTCAGCGTGACAAATCATCTTGGCCATTACTTTTGGCTTTCTAGATTGGGGCCCCCATCTTACCATCAGATAGCTCCTCAACTGTAATCACGTATGTTGAGTAGACCTCAAACCATCCCTCAGATCCAGGTGAAAATCCTTGTTCTGGATGGGAATCAAACCAGGGGCCTCTGGGTAAGAGGCAGATACTTTACACCTATACCCTGGGGATCTTTTTCATCCCCCCCATGGCGCAACAGCCCCGAAGAGCCATGGCCTACCAAGCGACCGCTGCTCAGCCCGAAGGCCTGCAGAGTACGAGGTGTCGTCAGCATGACGGATCCGGTCGGCCGTAATTCTTGGCTATCTAGACCGGTCTAGACATCTCACCGTCAGATAGCTCCTCAATTGTAAACACGTAGGCTGAGTAGACTTCGAACCAGCATTCAGGTGCAGGTAAAAATCCCTGACCTGGCTGGGAATCAAACACAGGGCAACTGGGTAAGAGGCAAGCATGCTACCCCTACACTGCGGGGCAAATAATACTTAATAATTATAACAACCTACATAAGGTGCCAGAAAATATTGGTAGTGTATTGTAACTAGTCTACATAAAGTAAGCAGTGATATATTCTGATCTTTCAGTGTAAGGGTTTTGTGGTGCTAAATGACTATAAAATTATTGTGATTTATTGTATTTCATTTGCTATCACATTATTAAATGTAGATAGAACTTCATCTATAAGGGCTCATTTTGTAAATAATTATGCAAACCTGCTCTAAATGGTTTAGGGACAAATATATTTTAACATTAAAAATACGAAATATGTATTTCATATCTTGGATTGTTGTCTTATATTTTGGTACAATTTTCTATATATTGTGCCTGTTTCTATTCAATGCTGTTCATGAAATAATATTCAGATTGTTATAAATCCTAGTAATTATCTCTCATTTTAAATTAAATTTACATATTAATTTTTGAAGCAAAATGGAGTTTGCACTATAAATACTACAATTTCATTGAAAATTTGCAGGATTCTTTTGATGAAGTTATTTACATTGTTAACTTCAACAGCAAAGTCTAAAATTTCTGTAAGATAGTCTCTCAGAAAACATTTCTTTAATCATTACCTTTCATATCAATTTTGTTAATTTTTGCACTATTAACAATGTTTTTTGAAAGTTAACGTATTTGTGCCCTTTCCCCTCAAAAAAGGGAGTTTAGAGCATGTTGATGATGTAAATAAAAATACTAGCATGAAATATTTCATGTAAATAACTTTGATAGTTTCTGAATAATGATGAACATGATGTGTAAAAATGAATGTTTGAGTGAATGGGTGACAAACATATGACAGAATGGGACCTAGAGTGGCCAATATCTCTCAAGCACTCTGCTGCTTCGCTCATGAAGATGTGCAGGGAATAGATGAACAATGCAATATATGGCGCATCAACATCACCTGCAAAAAGAACTCTACCACTGGTTAAATCCTCGATCCAACTGTGAGGATGGAATCCCACCTTGCTCAACCACAAGAAGGACATGAAGAAAAATAAGCCATCCACCAACCAAGAGTGCTATATTTCTGTACTTGGCTTTGTACAGTCTTCAACATATCAAAGTGATTAGTTTCATGACAGCAGTTCAGAGCACCATTCCTTCTTTATCAGCAAACATATGTAAGCAACTGGGAATTCCTAATTTCAACATTCAGAAAGTTTCCAGAATTGCCCTAAAAGCATCAGGCTTTTTCTTGCATCATCATTTATATTGTTTTACTGACTGTTTTATTAAACAAGTTTAAACAAGGATGGCCTAATTAGTACACACAGAATTATACTTAACAGTGAATGACAACACATCACATACAAAAGTCACAGCAGGTCTTCAGCTGGCAGTCTTTACCTGGAACAGGGATCTTCCTCACAATCTTGACTGAGAGCTTTCATTTTGCTTTGCACAAACCACAATTCCATGTAGTCAGGTTCGAACTTATGTCTGTTGGCTATCACGATGCACGACGAATGTACACTAGGCTTGACTCCAGCCAAGACCGTTAACTCACACAATCAACTCGCATGACTGCTCCACACACTGAGCTCTCAGCTCACGGCTCGTCTCTAACTACTCAACAAACATCACTCAACAAGATAACACAACACATTAACTCTTCGAGATGATCCTGCTTCTGTATAGCTCGGTGATGAAGTTCTATTTTCTTCAGGGTATGGCCAGAATACAAGTGTTCTAGTTTTGCCTTCCAGAAAATTCACTGAAAAAACAGACGAAATGGACAATAGAAGCTAGGCTGTTACATGCCTGCAGGCCAGCTGGTACCTCCCCAGCCAGACTCACTCACCCCTTCCAAGATATACTAAAGGGGGCTTCAGGAGGGATATATGATTAATTTTGATTGGTATTAGAAATTTCTTTTAATGTTTTTCTGTTTTGTATTCTCTTTAATAAGTCAATTATTTTCTAAATTGTTTTAGACCTATTGTTTTTTATTTTGTTCCTTGTCTTCTGGATGTATATTGTTTCCTCATTCATGCAGAGGGCATTTATCTTTGTACCTGTGTAGATTTGTAGACTTGGTTTTCAAATTCAATTAATTATAAGGGTGCATCTTCACTCTTAAAGCACCTCCATAATTATCTTCAGTACTCAGGAGGCATTCAAACCTGAAGACCAGAAACATTACCGTAGGACAATATTCTAAATATTTTGCTTTGGCTCAGTCTTGGATTCAGGATTTTTAAAAGTCACTATCTATCATTTGCTTTCTTACATTTTCAGGTCAGCCCCTTAGATGCTGGAACAGACAACGGCTTCACATTTACGTCTCCGAATTGGCCTAGTGATCCTCACCAGAGGGTTTCACGCATTACGGCTCAACATCCAAACCATCCAGCAAATTCCTTTTATTATCCGGAAATGAGCCATCTACCAAGCATTGCTACATTCAAGCTTCGTAAGGTATGTTTCTTATACAAAGAATCCTGTCATTTGGTATCCTGAATATTGCACTAAGCCAAAATATTTTCCATTTCAATCGCTAAAGAGACAGAATTGCATCGAAAACAAATTGTCAGCGTATGGAGATATCGTAATATACAGGATATATGATTGCTAGTGGTTTAACGTTGCATTAACTCAGATAGGTTACTGGAGACAATAGGATAGGAAAGGGATACGACTGGGTAGAAAGCAGCCATAGTCTTAAGTAAGGCACAGTCCAGGCATTTTCCTGGTGTGAAATGGAGAAACCACAGACAACCATCTTCAGGGATGCCGATGGTGGGGATTGAACTTATCATCTCCCGAAAGCAAGCTTGCAGTTACATGGGCTGCACTCAACCTACTCACTCGGTACATAAAATGAAGTAAATGGAAATATTACATATGACATTTGTAAGAATGTGACACAGATTTTGAAAATACAGTGTGTTCGGAAATTCCTATTCAAAACACCCAGGGCTTGAAGGGATTGAGTAGATAAATGTCTCGGCTTTCATGGCCGATGTCTCAATGAAATAGAAGTAATTTTCTGACTGACTAGTCTGCTACTAATCTTCAGAGTAGGTGGAAACTTGAAATTGCCTATGAAACCCAAAGCAATTGTACATGACTCCCCCCCGCATGCAAGACCAATATATTGCACCACCCGTGATTATGTTCTTTGTTTCCTGGTGATATACCTTACTTCCTCACATGAATACAAATTATTGACTAAATAATCAGTTGCAAGACTTCATTAAGGTGTGTGCATAAATGAATTATTGGCCTGCACATGTTCTGGTTACCCATTGATCTAACATGTCATGGGTGCATAGCATAGAGCCTCTCGAATGGAGTGGGGGCACTGTTTTGTGTCAAAGCATTGGCCTAACAGCAAAGCAGTTTTTATTGTTCGGGATTTGGTGACAAAATCTGTCTGTGTTGAATTCTGAGAATGTTGTCACATTTCATAAATTTTAGCCAATGGCAGTAGCTCTTCACCCAGAATGTGTGGAAAATATCACACGATTTGCTATTCAAGTAAATATATTTCTAGTGGCGGGTGAGTCCCTGACATTGGCAATGAACACACCTCTCTCCCCCATATGTTATACGAGGTCAGATTTCTAGGATTCACAATCATAAACTGTGTACTTCATACTGGGGGGACATTGTATACCCCTACTGCAACCCAGTTTGACCACAGCCTAAAGGTCAAAATTAATATCTATGTTCATAGAGTTGACAAGGTTTTGAAGGAACCGGTGTCATAAATGTATCTAGCCACAAGTAAAGAGAAATATATATTTTAAGAAACTAAATATGAAAGTTCTTGCTTTTTGCTGCTTTAAAGAGCCATAAAACTGTGTACAGCCATAAAAATTAAAAAAATAGCCATTCACTTTCGGGTCCTTTTGCTACTATTTGGAGACAAACAGTGTTACTTGTTATTGGGCCATGGTCAGACATGGTCTGATATCAATAGTTATAACGGACCAGTTACGCATGCTACTATTGTGGCATAGTGGTAATGAGTTGGACTGGTATTCATGAAGTTGTATATTGGAACAAACCACATTTTACCTTTTTAAGGCCACGGCCGCTTCCTTCCAACTCCTAGGCCTTTCCTATCCCATCGTCGCCATAAGACCTATCTGTGTCGGTGCGACGTAAAGCCCCTAGCAAAAAAAAAAAAAAAAAAAAAAGCATTTTACCTTTTTAACATACATACATACATACTTCATTATACAGAGTGTATCAGAACAATACTAACAAAACAATCAGGGATGCTCTTCGTGTTATGTTAAGAACGATGGTGCAATCTGATTAGAGGAGAAAATATTTATTTTCGAGAAAATGAGGTAACTTTGCTACATCAGGGTACGCAAACCACATTGATGAACTTGCCATATTTCCTATGCCAGAGCACAAACCGCTGTCGTGCTTCAGGGAACAGAAGTGGAGGAAGGGTAAGTGGGGTGTATGATGGAAACAGAGATAATGCTCCATGCGTATGCACAAGTTTCCTCGTTTGACTCGCACAAGATTGTCCTTGACTCTTACAGGCAATATCCATATTTCCTTTATTAAACAGCCATAACTGCACACACAGTACAAGAACACACTGTAATTAAGACTCACTTGTCATTCAAGAAATGCGCAAAATCATTTCTCCTCTCGTCTGTTGGTCGCAGTAACGTTCTTTATTATTTAACATGCTCGAAGATGCAACACTGCTGCCCCAAAATTGTGTATTCTTTCACTCACAACATTGTAAATGGAATGAAATACTGAATGAAGGAAACAATACGCCCAATGGTTTGATTATAGTAGATGTTCAGTATGTCCCCTCCTACTTCGATGCACAGTTCACAACAGTGTAGTAGTGTCCTTCAGACTCTGTTTAGGATGTGCAGTGTGTCGTGAACAACCTGGAAAGCTACCTTCTTGGTACAAGTTCATCTTCTCTTTCAACGTGGCTCACATATAGTAGTCAGTTTGTGCAGAAAAGAATGCCTACTGGGGATGGAAAGTGACTATGCAAAACGAACGAGAAACTTGTGCATTCGCACCGAGCATTACCTCTGTCTCCCACTTCCCAGTTCCCCTCCCTTCCCTTCCCTCCTCTGATGCACAAGAACAGGCAGCAACTGGCTCTCCAGCACAGCAAATGCGGCGAGTTTGTCAGTTTGAATCGTGCGCCCGGAAGTAACAAAGTAACCTCATTTTCTCGAAAAGAAAAATAGTCTCTGCCAATCCAATTGCACCATCGTTCTTAACATAATGTTGAAGAGCATCCCCGACTTTCTTTTTCTTGTTGGTACAGTTCTAATACACCCTGTATTACAGCATTCAGTCTGCAAGCATCTGTGAATTTACTAAACGCAGCCACAATCCTCTACTTCTAACTAGTTCTCTGGCCTTATTTACTTCTATACCTTTTATCTTTAACTAGAAACTGTGTTTACTGTCATTGTCTTTGTCTCCCTCTACTTCTCTTACCCTCCACAACAGAGTCTATTGTTCTCCTAGGTAACCTATCCTCCTCCATTCATCTCACATGACCCCATAAACAAAGCCGGTTCATGCGTACAGTTTCATCCATAGAATTAATTCCTAACAACGCCTTTATCTCCTCATTCCAAATACCCTCCTGCCATAGTTCCTGTCTGTTTTTTCTGCCAATCATTCTTGCTACTTTCATGTCTGTTACTTCTAACGTATGAATAAGATATCCTGAGTCCACCCAGCTTTCATTTCCGTAAAGCAAAGTTGGTCTGAAAACAGACCGATGTAAAGATGGCTTCGTCTGGGAGCCGACTTCCTTCTTGCAGAATACTGTTAAGCACAACTGTGAACGAACTACATTAGCTTTGTTGCACCTTGATTCAATCTCGCTTACTATACTACCATCCTGAGAGAACACACATCCTAAATACTTGAAATGATCCACCTGTTCCAGCTTTGTATCACCAATATGACATTCAATTCTGTTTTGTTTTTATCTATGGACATCGATTTAGTCTTCGAGAGGCTAAATTTCATACCATACTCATTGCACCTGTTTTCAAGTTCCAAGATATTAGACTTCAGGCTATCGGCACAATTTGCCATTAAGATCAAGTCGTCAGCAGAGACCAAACTGTTTACTACATTTTCGCCTAACTGAATCTGTCCCTGTCACTTAATACCTTTCAGCACATGGTCCATGTAAACCAAGAACAATAAAGGTGAAATATTACAGTCTTGTCTAACTCCCATAAGTACCTTGAACCAAGAACTCGTTCTACCATCAATTTTCACTGCAGATAAATTGTCAACATAAATGCCTTTGATTGATTTTAATAATCTACCCTTAATCTCATAGTACAGTAAACATCTTTTCCATTCATACTCTGTCATATGCTTTCTCTAGATATAGATCTATTCCTCTCACAGCATTTTTCAATTATCTGGCGCAAACTGAAAAACTGATCCTGACAGCCCCTTTGTGGTTTGAAACCACATTGGTTTTCATCCAACTTACACACAACCACTGATCACACCCTCCCTTCCAAAATTCCAGCAAACATCTCGCCTGGTACACTGATCAATGAGATACCTCGATAGTTATTGGAATTCCTTCTGCTCCCTGGCTTTACTGCTTTTGTCCAATCAGAAGGTACCTTACTAATATTCCATGCTAATCTTATTACTCTATGAAGCCATGTCATCCCTGCCTTACCAGTATATTTCTCCATTTCAGGTCTTTAATTCATCTATTCCCACTTGTTTATGACAATGGAGGTTATTTACCACCCTTTTCACTTCCTCAAGCATAATTTTACCAACAACATTGTCCTCCTCCTCAGAGTTCACTTCATTTACCCAAAACGCTATTCATTTCCTTTTCCTCACACCTCCTCAGATTCTTTATTACTCTTCAGAAAGGTTTCCCTGACGCTCGACCTAGCCTTTCCAGGTTATTACCAAAATCTTCGCACGACTTCTTCTTATATTCAACAAACATTTGTTTCGCTCTGCTACTTTCATTTAGGCACAATTCCCTGTCTGCATCAGTCCTTGTTTGGAGCTGTTTCTGATAAGCCTTCTGTTTACGTTTACAAGCTGCTCTCACATCATCTTTCCACCAAGATGTTTGCCTTTCCCCATCTTTACACACAGTTGTTCCCAGGCACTCCATTGCTGTTTCTACTACAGCATCCCTGTATGACACCCATTCTTTTTCTATATCCTGAACCTGCTTACTGTCCATGGTTTGGAACTTTTTACTAATCATTTCCATGTACTTCTGTCTAAATTCCTCGTCCTGGAGATTCTCTACCCTTATTCGTCTGCAGATAGACTTCACTTTGTCAATCCTAAGCCTAGAGATACTTTGTTCACTATAGATCATATAGTGGTCCGTATCATCGAAAAATCCCTGGAAAATATGCACATTCCTAACAGATTTCCTGAATTCAAAGTCTGTTAAGATATAGTCTATTATGGATCTGGTGTTCCTACCCTCCCATGTGTAGAAGTGAATAGCCTGACGCTTGAAGAATGTATTCATAACTGCTAATCTCATACTAGCACAGAAGTCCAGCAAATGTTTCCCATTCCTGTTAGCTTCCATATCTTCCACACATTTATCAATCACCTTTTCATATCCTTCAGTTCTATTTCCAACTCTCGCATGGAGTTGCCCATTAGCACTATCCTATCCTTGCTCTTAACCCTGATTACGATGTCACTCAATGCTTCATAAAACATGTCAACTTCATCCTCATCTGCACCCTCACAAGGTGAATACACTGAAACACTTCTCGTTTAATTCCTCCAACTGCCAAATCTATTCACATGATGTGCCTAATAGAAACTATGTTGCATTCAATAGTATTCCTGATGAACAGTCCTACCCCACACTCTGCCCTTCCCTTTTTAACACCCGTCAAGTACACTTTAGAATCTCCTCTCTCTTCCTCGTTATCTCCCCCTAACTCGTAAGACATCCAGGTGCATCCTCTTTGCTAACTCAGCCAGTTCTATGTCCTTTCTTCCATAAGCCCCATTAATATTGATAGCTCCCCATCAAATTCCATTTTGTTTGCCAGGTTGATTCCAAGGAATTTCTCGCCTGTCAACTGGGAGTGGAACTCTGTTACTCCCATAGGTCCAAGGGTTGCTTAAAACATTTTGAGTATGCTTGGCGAAAATTCTGTGAAGCAGGATGCTACCCTTACTAATAAATATTTCTCTTTTATGACTGTTTTAGTAATTAACACCAGCTTCATTAATTCATTATGCATGACTTTATCATTATTTATTATGACATTTGGGTTTCAAATAGAAAGAATAAAAATTTATTTTTTTCTCCATAAAAATATATTTTGTGGCATAAACAAAAGAACTTAATGGCACCTGCTTTAGAAAATACAAACAGTTAAAATAAAAATAAAAAGCTACGATTCAATATGTAATCCACCTTCCTCCCAACTGGATCACATCTTGCAGTCAAGTGGGCATGGAGTCGATTAGTCTTTCCAAATAACAGCTGTTCTCAGCCACAGCATCCAGGCATCCTTGACATGCTCCCACAAATCATCAGGAAATCTTGGAGTGGGATTGGGCCAATCTATATATATAAAATAACTTGTCCTCACTGACTGATTCATCATCGCCGAGCCAAAACTACTGGACATAAAGAAATTAAATTTGGGGGATACATTTACATTACAATGTAGGTGCTCATTAAGGGAGGATTTTGGGATGTTCCGTCGCTAAGGGGGTAAAAAGAGAGGGGGTTAAATATTTAAAATGAGTGTATCTATATCTCAAAAACTGAACTGTTTAAAGATGTGAAAATTAGTATTTGAAATCTCCTTTAAAAATAAAGAAATTTTTTTTTTTTTTTTTTACTTTCATAAAATCCTCGTAAGGGGAGTGAAAAAAAAGGTGAAAAAGGGGTTAAATACCTTTTAAGAGGATACATACATCTCAAAAACTGAAGATGTTACAATCATGAAAATTGGTATTTATAATCTCCTTTAAAAATTAACACTTATTTTCTTGTTTTTGGAAAATCTACTTAGGGGTAGTGAACAGGAGTGACAAAGGGGGTGATTTTTTAAAATGAGTATATCTACAGTATATCTGAAAAATGTAATATGTTACAGACGTGAAAATATACAATCATCGAAAAATCCCTGGAAAACATGCCCATTCCTTGACGGATCTAGACTTACCCAGATGTGACTGGATTGACTTGTAAAGACTTCCTTGGTATGAAACCAGCCTAAGGAGTTTTGACTGGGGGATGAGGAATGATGAATGATGAATGTTGACCCTCAAAAACACAATATCCATTCTTCCAAAATCATTTCCGGCATGAACATAACTTTCTTTTATGAAGGGTGGTCTTCTTTATCCTAGATGTTAATAAATATTTCATAACATTCACCCCTTAAAAAAGTATTCATTCCTCCATTATTGTTCGACGTACAAAATAAAAATTTCACAGGTTGATCGCTTTTATGTCCTAGATGTTAAATAAGATAGGGTTTAAAACATTCCAGTTGTTCCTTACGGGGTTCAAGTGAGAGGTAGATTATGAAATAAATAATCATTCCCCCAAAACTGTTTGATGCACAAACTGAGGACGAATTTTACAGGCTCAGCTTGACAGTGGACTCTCCAAAATGTAAAACTTTCACTTTAAAGCCATAGCGAAGCACGGGTATCTTGCTAGTTTTTAACATATGCTTCTTTACTTATACCCATACATTCTCAATTGGGTTCAAGTCCAGATAGCGATGAGACCAGTCTATCGATATGATATCCTTTGTACTTTAAACTTAAATCTTCGAAAATATTATTGTGAGGTTCCACCTATTCACTACTTATCTACTATTCACAATTAAATAGTCATGCTTAAACTACTACAGGTTTTGGCCTCTTTATAGCCATCTTCAGCTAGGTTCAAAAAGTTTTTAATCACATGATGGTGACACATTATAAGCAGAATGAATATCCACATTAAAAGTCATTGTATGACTTAAAATGGGTTATCACATTGTTCTATAAGAATTGTATAAAAAGTTTGTTTGTTTAAAAAGTGTTCTTGGATTGAACTTAGTTGAAAATTATAATAAAATGGTATAATACCAAATGCTAGATAATATGTATTGAGTAGGTGGAAACTCACAATAAATTATCTCTAACAAAAGAATTAATATTGTTAATGTCAATATGGAACCGAACAATGGAATTTACAAGTTGTAATCCTGTCTATATCCTGCGGTATAGGGGTAGCGTGCCTGCCCCTCACTCAGAGGCCCCGGTTTTGATTCACGGCCAGGTCAGGGATTCTTACCTGGATCTGAGGATTGGTTCAAGGTCCACTCAGCCTACATCATTACAATTGAGGAGCTATCTAGCGGTAAGATGGTGGCCCCGGTCTAGAGAGCCAAGAATGATGGCCGAGAGGATTTTTTGTGCTGACCAAACGACACCTCATTTTCTAGAGGCTGCAGCACACCAGCCTCTCACCACTGGGTTCTATAGTTGAAATCCTGGTCACTTCATGTGAGATTTGTGCTGGACAAAGTGGAGGTGGGACAGGTTTTTCTCTGGGTATTTGTCCCTGTAACCTTTTATTCCAGCAATACCCTCTAGTATCATTTCATTTCATCTGTCAGTCATTAATCAGTGCCCCAAAGGACTGCAACAGCCTTCAGCAGCCAGCACAATTCCTATCCTCACCGCTAGATGGGGGCTTTATGCATTATATTTCTGACCCGGTCAAATGACTGGAAACAGGTTGTGGAATTTTATGATGTTCCAGTAACTGTTTATATTTATGATGGTTCAATTTTCAGTGAATGCAATGGATTGTGCCCACTCCACAATGAGAAATCCACCTTCAACACGACATAGACACTCGACCACTGTGGACACATACAGCGGCATGTCTGTGGTCGAGTCATTTGAAAGGAGGATAGTATACCAATGCGAGTCCTTCTGTTGTAGTAGAAAAGGTGACTTCATCAGAAAAGGTTACCCTTTTCCAATCCTGATAACAATTTTGCACTTCAAAGAGTGGTGGAATATTTACTGCAGAAAAGAAATTGTTCTGAAGAAAGGATGAGCAAAGGGAGAAAGGAAAGTGTAATAAGGACTTATATCATTTTATTTTTAATGAATAAGTGCAAAGGATACATCAAAGCATTGCTGCATATTATCGACCTTGTATCATGCGTATTAAAAGGGGACCTGTTCCTTTTACCAGACAGGGATACATACCCAACTAATAAAGTTTCCATAAAAGCAGCAAAACGGGAGATTTTGGAAAATCTAAGGCATATGTGCCTCGTGATTATAACACTGAATAATATGTCGCTGACTGAAGCCATTTTAGGCCCAATGATCTCTCCTTTGTCACTGGCAACCTACAAGGGACCATCAATCAATGTTAAGAAAACTTGAAACCGATTTATACACCATCTGAAAGAGCACACTGAAATATGTAAAACACTTGAATATTATATCCTCGTGCATGTATATATGAGTTACAGGGCAGTAAAGATCTGCGGGTGGGGGTCGTCAGTGTCCAATCAGAATGAAGTTATTTTGAACTGCTGGCACAATGTAAGGGGAAGCGGTCAAGAGAGGGAGAGGGGGGGGGGGGGGAGGGAGGGACAGCACTGTGAGTGCAATGATGAACCATGTGAACGTTGTATTGCCTGTTAAACTACGTATTCATTTCTTTTAAATCATAATGCAGTAATCACAAAACTTGGATTTACTTTATGGATCTTTTAAAATGACAATTAAGTACAGTACTAACCTGCGGTTGTGTTGTAATCGCATGAGGGATAAAAATATTCAAGGTAAACATTTAAACACTGTATGTATGAGTATATACTTATTAAACAATTACATACTCAACAATAATGTGGCAGTCGTGTTTAATCCCCTTCGAGATATTCAGTCTCCCGTGAATGATAATGGAAATTAATTTAAAAATGTTCGAAACATAGTAGCTTCTTGCACCAGCTACATTTGAGTAAAGAAAGCTGATCACAATTATTATTGTCCTCCATAAGGAAATCGCTAGTACCAGTTTGATTCATGCTAATTAGGCCCACTAATTTCCACCCATGTCTTTGTGACAAACAGAAGCACGGTGAACATTCCTGATTGTAGATCAATGACATGCATTTGACAATAGTGTTACACTGTTGCAAGTTCACATCTGTATTATCACAACAAAATCACAGATATGTCGGTCCATTATTCAGAAGTTGTTTTTGCTGGAATGATTTGCACTTTTAGGGTGGATCATGGGAGACTACTGGCAAAAATGAGTGCAATTGGACTAGACAAAAGAGTGACTGAATGGGTTGCTATATTTCTAGAAAATAGATCTCAGAGAATTAGAATAGGTGAAGCTTTATCTGACCCTGTATTAATTAAGAGGGGAATTCCTCAAGGCAGTATTATCGGACCTTTATGTTTTCTTATATATATAAACTAGCTGATGTACCCGTGCTTCGCTACGGGATTCTCAGAAAAACTGTCTTTGTGGTTTTCCTAACTACAGTTATCTTACGCCACTACAAAAACGTCAGTAGGAATGTAGGGATTAAAAGCAATATAAAATAATCGCTCAAATCGAAAACCGCACATTTTCTCACATTTAACGAACAGTACTACGGTGTCGACCTAACAGTCCAAAGTTCCAGTGCTGGAATGACCAGGCCACAGACAGCTGTGAACACTCCTCTGCCACTGTTCCGTTAAATATGCACACTGCTCATCCCAATCAATGCCTCAGGATAGGGATTGAATAGTTTGAATGTTATGGTGAACCAGTTTGTTACGTACCAGTAGTATCAGGAAATTTATGAACCAGAGGAATGGCATGCTAAAGAAGGAAGTTATCTAACTTCCCTGCTACTTCCCGCTAATATTCAGGCAGGCTGTTATAGGCCTACTCGGTACGACCGGGCAAGTTGGCCGTGCGGTTAGGGGCGTGCAGCTGTGAGTTTGCATTCGGGAGGTTGTGAGTTCGAAAACCACTGCCGACAGCCCTGAAGATGGTTTTCCGTGGTCTCCCATTTTCACACCAGGTAAGTACTGGGGCATCGTAATTAACGCCAGGGCCGCTTCCTTTCAACTCCTAGCCCTTTCCTATCCTTTTTTTTTTGCTATTTTGCTTTACGTCGCGCCGACTCAGATAGGTCTTATGGCGACGATGGGATAGGAAAGGCCTATCCCATCATCGCCATAATACCTATGCGTGTCGGTGCGACTTAAGCAAATTAAAAACAATACTCGGTATGCAGCAGTAATCCCATCTATCGGACATGTCTGGCAACAGAAGACACAAAGCACATCACAACAAACAATGGTCAATATAATGTTATTGTTGTTCAATGTTATGAGCTTTCGGTATTGTAGGCCTTCACATAGCTTTCTTTCGACTCTGTGATATTAGGGCATCTTACGAAATGTAGTTCCTTATTTCCCGACTTTACATAACGATTTTCATTAAATTCTGTTTACCCATTTTCTCGTGACTTGGCGCTGATATGGACTTTGCTACAAAAAACCAAATTCATGAATATCTCTGTTATCATAGCCGGTACGGTAAAAATGTATAAGACATAAATGATCGGAAATGTAATACTATATAACTTTAGTCATGAAGTAGTTGTCAATAGGGCCAGTAATAACACAAATATTTGAGAATTGAATTTTAGGTCTTCCCCTAAACTACCATTCCATTCAGCGTGAATAAAATTCTTTATGACCTAGACTGTAGCGACTTATTTTCTGAATTTGCATACCGATTTTAATTAAAATAGGACCATTAATAACATAAAAATTTGAGAATTTAAATTAAGACCTTCCCCTAAACTACCATTTCTTTCAGCGTGAATACGGTTATTTATGGCCTAGATTGTAGCGACTTATTCTCCGACTTTGCATACCGATTTTTATTAAATTCTGTTCAGCCGTTTTCTAGTGATGCGTGTACAGACAGACAGAGAGACAGACAGACAGACAGACATTACGGAAAAGTAAAAATTGCATTTCCTTGTTACTGTGGACATGACCGATACAGAAATACCATTCTTTTCAAATTCTGAGCAATGTACAGACAAAACTCTTATTATAGATATATAGATTACATTTTAGGCCATCCCCTAAACTACCATTTCAATCAGAGTGAATAAAATTATTGATGGCCTAGATTATAGCGACTTATTCCCCGACTTTGCATACCAATTTTCGTGAAGATACGACCACTAATATAATACATATTTGAGAATTAAATTTTAGGCCTTCCCCTAAACTACCAGTTTTCTCAGCGTGAATACAATTATCTATGGCCTAGATTATATCGACTTATTACCCCGATCTTGCATACCGATTTTCATCAAGACACGGCCACTAATAACATAAATATTTGTGAATTAAATTTCAGGCCTTCCCCTAAACTACCATTTCACTCGGCGTGAATAAAATAATTTATAGCCTAGATTGTAGCCATTCATCACCCGACTTTATATTCCGATTTTCATTAAATTCTCTTCAGCCGTTTTCTCGTGATGCGTGTACATACAGACAGACAGACAGACAGAAAGACAGACAGACAGACAGACAGACAGACAGAAATTACGGAAAAGAAAAAAATGCATTTCCTTGTTATTGTGGACATGACCGATACAGAAATACCATTCTTTTCAAATTCTGAGCAGTGTACAGACAAAACTCTTATTTTATATATATAGATATATAGATTACATTTTAGGCCATCCCCTAAACTACCATTTCAATCAGAGTGAATAAAATTATTGATGGCCTAGATTATAGCGACTTATTCCCCGACTTTGCATACCAATTTTCGTGAAGATACGACCACTAATATAATACATATTTGAGAATTAAATTTTAGGCCTTCCCCTAAACTACCAGTTTTCTCAGCGTGAATACAATTATTTATGGCCTAGATTATATCGACTTATTACCCCGATCTTGCATACCGATTTTCATCAAGATACGGCCACTAATAACATAAATATTTGAGAATTAAATTTCAGGTCTTCCCCTAAACTACCATTTCACACAGTGCGAATAACATTATTGATAGCCTAGATTATAGCGACCTATTCCCCGACTTCTCATACCAATTTTCGTGAAGATACGACCACTAATAAATTAAATATTTGACAATTAAATTTTAGGCCTTCCCCTAAACTACCATTTTTCTCAGCGTGTATAGCCTATATTGTAGCGACTTATTTCCCATCTTTGTCTACCGATTTTCGTTAAGATACGACCACTAATAACATAAATATTTGAGAATTAAATTTCAGGCCTTCCCCTAAACTACCATTTCACTCAGCGTGATTAAAATAATTTGTAGCCTAGATTGTAGCGGTTTATCACCCGACTTTACATTCCGATTTTCATTAAATTCTCTTGAGCCGTTTTCTCGTGATGCGTGTACATACATACAGGCCGACAGACAGACAGACAGACAGACAGACAGACAGACAGACAGACAGAAATTACGGAAAAGTAAAAAATGCATTTTCTTGTTACTGTGGACATGACCGATACAGATATACCATTCTTTTCAAATTCTGAGCAATGTGCAGACAAAACTCTTATTTTATATATATAGATTACATTTTAGGCCTTCCCCTAAACTACCATTTCAATCAGAGTGAATAAAATTATTGATGGCCTAGATTATAGCGACTTATTCGCCGACTTTGCATTCCAATTTTCGTGAAGATACGACCACTAATATAATACGTATTTGAGAATTAAATTTTAGGCCTTCCCCTAAACTACCAGTTTTCTCAGCGTGAATACAATTATTTATGGCCTAGATTATATCGACTTATTACCCCGATCTTGCATACCGATTTTCATTAAGACACGGCCACTAATAACATAAATATTTGAGAATTAAATTTCAGGCCTTCCCCTAAACTACCATTTCACTCGGCGTGAATAAAATAATTTATAGCCTAGATTGTAGCCATTCATCACCCGACTTTACATTCCGATTTTCATTAAATTCTCTTCAGCCGTTTTCTCGTGATGCGTGTACATACATACATACAGACAGACACAGACAGACAGACAGACAGACAGACAGACAGACAGACAGACAGACAGACAGACAGACAGACAGACAGACAGACAGACAGACAGACAGACAGACAGACAGAAATTACGGAAAAGAAAAAAATGCATTTCCTTGTTACTGTGGACATGACCGATACAGAAATACCATTCTTTTCAAATTCTGAGCAATGTACAGACAAAACTCTTATTTTATATATATAGATGATATGAGTAAAGGAGTGGAATCGGAGGTAAGGCTTTTTGCTGATGATGTTATTCTCTATAGAGTGATAAATAAGTTACAAGATTGTGAGCAACTGCAACGTGACCTCGAAAGTGTTGTGAGATGGACAGCAGGCAATGGTATGTTGATAAACGGGGTTAAAAGTCAGGTTGTGAGTTTTACAAGTAGGAAAAGTCCTCTCAGTTTTAATTACTGCGTTGATGGGGTGAAAGTTCCTTTTGGGGATCATTGTAAGCATCTAGGTGTTAATATAAGGAAAGATCTTCATTGGGGTAATCACATAAATGGGATTGTAAATAAAGGGTACAGATCTCTGCACATGGTTATGAGGGTGTTTAGGGGTTGTAGTAAGGATGTAAAGGAGAGGGCATATAAGTCTCTGGTAAGACCCCAACTAGAGTATGGTTCCAGTGTATGGGACCCTCACCAGGATTACCTGATTCAAGAACTGGAAAAAATCCAAAGAAAAGCAGCTCGATTTGTTCTGGGCGATTTCCGACAAAAGAGTAGCGTTACAAAAATGTTGCAATGTTTGGGTTGGGAAGAATTGAGAGAAAGAAGAGCTGCTCGACTAAGTGGTATGTTCCGGGCTGTCAGCGGAGAGATGGCGTGGAATGACATTAGTAGACGAATAAGTTTGAATGGCGTTTATAAAAGTAGGAAAGATCACAATATGAAGATAAAGTTGGAATTCAAGAGGACAAACTGGGGCAAATATTCATTTATAGGAAGGGGAGTTAGGGATTGGAATAACTTACCAAGAGGGATGTTCAATAAATTTCCAATTTCTTTGAAATCATTTAGGAAAAGGCTAGGAAAACAACAAATAGGGAATCTGCCACCTGGGCGACTGCCCTAAATGCAGATCAGTACTAATTGATTGATTGATTTTCAGATTCAAAGTTATTTAATGAAAGTACCGGTACATCATGTATTAAATTATTATCTGGGGCCAATGACCTAGATGTTAGATCATCTTTGTGAGGTGCCCAAAAAACCAACAGTAAACAGTTCGATGGACCAGTGTGAGGTAAAAATGTCAACTCCAGAAATATACGGGAAACGTCTTTCGTCATTTTTCCGGATTTTGACCACTGCACAATTAAATTAGGAGCTTTAAACATACCCTGCTGGACAGCTTGACTTGGTGGTTTTGATTCCTGCAGTAAAATAAACAGACAGGGAAGGAGTTATACCATGCATGATACAACTGGCATAATTGTGAATGAATGTATGTGTCCGCTTTGTGACTGTGTAACACCACACACTATCTTCTTACCACGGCGATCAAGTGTTCTCCCGGAATGCGATTCTTTATTGATACCACACTGATCTGCATTATACACATTGTCAGCACCATACTGCTCTATAATCAACATTGTCTCTTCTCTCCAGGAATGCAGTATATTGTTAGTTTCTTCTTCTTCTTCTTCTTCTTTTCATATGACAAAATGCAAGTTTTGTGATTCTATGTGAAAATACTGCTTGAAATTCCTAAACTTAGTAAACACCAACTCGTACAACTGCTTATATTTATTTTTGACTGTTAAACTAGAAGATGACTTGCCAACAGAATCCGCTTTTACAATATCTTCCTTAAAATGGCACAACTGCATCTCGTGCTTCAATTGAGGATATCGGTTTTTCATAGAGTTCCATAAGTGAGGAAATGTTTGCTTTGTCTTCCACTTCTTTGCACTCAACCATGTGTTTATAAACTTCCTTTTTTTCTTCCAATGACCATTCTACTCTGTTCTTCCGGGCTCTGTGGACGTACTGATGTTGATTCCTGTTATGATGAAGGTGAAGTAGATTCTTCTGATGGAGATTTGTATTCATCAGGCACAAACACTGTTTCAGATACTGGTTCATGTTCATTAATATCTTAAGTCTGCGTGTATATTATTTCTGCATCAGACTCGATATTATCTATTAAATAGGTACTGAAATATTGTCTCATCTTCTTTGGTCGAAACGGGGAGCTGGAAATTCTTTCCTTTAAAGTGTTTCTTTAACGCATTCACTATGTTAAGAGGGTTCAGTTTTATAGGTAGAAGCTTACTTTGGAAAGACCCATACACGGTGCCTCTCTGCTCTCGCAAAGCTGTCTCCCTCTCTACCCCCCACCAACTCTCATTCTCTCTCTCTTGCCCGCTTCTCCTTACATCGCACCAGCATTTCAAAATAACTTCACTCCGATTAGACACGGACGACCCCCACCCAAACATTTACCGCCCTGTAACTTGTGTATACATGCACGACAGGATATAATATTCGAGAGTTTTACATATTTCAGTGTGCTCTTTTGGATGGTGTATAAATCGGTTTCAAGTTTTCTTAACATTGATTGATGGTCCCTTGTAAGTGGAGAGACTGATAGCATGTTAAAGCAAAACTATGACTCCATGAATGTAGTTCCCAAAGTCAATAGACTACTACTACTACTACTACTACTACTACTACTACTACTACTTGACATGAAAATGCTCCATGCATTACCTGGGTACTTTCTTTATTTATTTTTAGGATATGTACTACCTGCTAATCTTGTCAAAGTTTATAATTTCTATGTTCTGTATTGATGACAATATAATTGTTTGTCTGTTAATTTTGTGTCAAGTGAATTTTTAATTTTGTGTCAAGTGAATTTTTGTAGACTTCTTTATTGTGATGTTGATTGATATTTTACAAACTATTTTGTTGTTTTGGAGTTATAGTGTTTAACACGCGAGAGGTCGCACCCGTTTTAGAATGCGAGAGGTCGCGCGTGAGCAAATTGCCTCAACGTTGGAATTTGTACATTTCAATGAATGATTTAGTCACAATTCAAGATAAAACTACAGCACCACACTTCACTGAAAGCCACCATAAACCTCATGAACTTTACTTAAGAACCTTTCTTGGAAATGCAGTCATGCACTACGAGAGGAGTCCCACGAAGGCAATTTGCAAGTTGTAAATCTCATTAATAGAAATGGAATTTTAATATCTGTTAATGGTTTTAAACTAAATATAAGGATTGCTATGTACTGGAAAGGTGTTTTTTATTATTGTAACAACTTCTTATACGAAGGCAATTTACCGCGGCAGATGCGAGAGTGAAAGAAAACTTACTCTGGAACGCAGCAGGCAATACGCTGACGATAATCAACGTCAGGCGAGAGAGAGGGAGGGGAGGGATGAAACGAGTGCCCTAAGCCCTACAGCGGCTAGCAATAAAATTATTAACAAATATTTAAAAAGTGCGGTAAACTGCCGCGGGCACGACCTCTCGCGTGTTAATTAAAATACCAATATAAATGGTCCATTATTGGACATTATAAATGGTCTATAGGTATTATAAATTTACTCATTCAGGACAAATATTTCAGACTAGCAAGATACCCGTGCTTCGCTACGGTATTATACTGAAATTATTAATTGAATGCTTATTGTTTTAGATATGTAATCCGCCGAAATTCGCGATCTGACTCGTTTTCTAATAGATTACGGCAAGTTTCCTCCCATTTTTCAATCTTTCTTTCCAGCAATCGATTTCGTACTTCCCGGGCTAGGTCCAAGTATTCCACCCGGTCAGTTGGGTCCCTAAATCTTTGCCATCTTTTCCTATAAACATTTTTAATATGGATCAAATCCTCAGGAGATCAGGCGTGGTGCCGTCTTGGGTGCCTTGGCGGTAATGAACCCGCGGCCGGACTGCATTCTTAGTCATTACCCGTCCAGGTCCCGTTCCCAGCGCGGTCCGCACATTTGACGACGGTCCAGAACATTATTATTATTATTATTATTATTATTATTATTATTATTATTATTATTATTATTATAGATGTTCTGGACCCCACAGCAAGATGCAAGACCGCTACTTGGCGGTAAATTACATCTGCTGCCATTGTCATCGTTGACAATGTGACCAGCACCATTGTCGCGCGTAGGCAAGTGTGCGGGATTTCTGGCGATACGGATGGCATACTTCCGTGCATTATTGACCTTATTATAGAGGTGAGCAATTTGACGGTCAATCTCATTCCTATCGTTTATTTCAAACGTATTTACATTTTTATTTATATGCCAGGAGAATCTACTGTAATCTAAGAACGTTCTCCGAAGGTAAGGATGGCTGTTGAAAACGAACCCAGGAAAGATTAAAAAATGATCGGTTTATGATCAGAATAAGTACATCGAAAATATACAGCCTGTTTCCAGTCATTCGACAGGGTCAGGAATGGAATGAATCAAGTCCCATCTAGCGGCGACAATAGGAACAGTGCTGGCTGCCGAAGCACTCCTCTGGGGCAATGATCGATAAATGACAAATGAAATGAAATATTGGACATTGTTGCTGGAATGAATGATGACAGGGAAAACCGGAGTATCCGGAGAAAAACCTGTCCCGCCTCCGTTTTGTCCAGCACGAATGTCACATGGAGTGACCGGGATTTGAACCACGGAACCCAGCTGTGAGAGGCCGGCGCGCTGCCACCTGAGCAACGGTGGCTCCTTATAAGTACATTATGAACAGTAAAATCAATTGGTTTCAACTCCTTTTTCACCCCACCGCCATTAAGTTGATTTAACACCCCCCTCCCGAAAAAAGTAAGGCGTGTTTCTTTATGTTTAAAGGAGATTCCAAAATAATATCTATGTTCACGTCTGTTACCTTCAGTTTTGAGATATAAGTATCCCCATTAAAATAATTCACTTTTTTCACTTCCTTTCACACTTCTCCCCCCGCCCCAACCAAGTGAATTTTCCGGGAAAAATACTTGTTCCTTTAATAGTAAAGAATCTTCTAAATACCAATTATCACGACTCTATCCTCATGAAAGGAATTCAACTCATTTTCACTCCCGCCCCCCAAGATGGTTCACCCACAAAACGCGTTTTCCTTTGTTTTTAAAGCAGACACAAATACCAATTTTCACGTCTGTAACAACTTTACTTTTAATTAGATGTATGTATTCTCATACAATTAAGTCAATTAATTTTTCAATTATTTCACCCCTCCCCCCTTCATTGGATTTTCCGAAAATACGTGTTTCTTTACTTTTAAAGCAGATTCCAAATTTCAAATTTCACGTCTGTATCATCTTCATTTTTGAGATATCAGTAGCCTAATTAAAAGAATTAAACACCATTTTCAGTTATGTTTACCCCCCTCCCCTTCCACCCAAGTGGTATTTCCGAAAACTAAACATATACGTTTCTTTCTTTTTAATAGAGATAAAAATACCATTTTTCACTTCTGTAACATGTTAAGTTTTTTAGATATACTGTAAAAATTCTCATTTTAAAATTTCACCCCTTTTTAGTTCCCCTTAAGTGGAGTTTCCAAAAACAAATCACCTATGTTTCTTTATATTTACAGGAGATTCCAAATACCCACTTTTTACGTCTGTAACATTTTACGTTTCTCAGATATTCTGTAGATATAGTCTTTCGAAAAATTCACCCCAATTTGTCACTCCTGTCTAACCGCCATTAATTGGATTTTCTAAAAACAAAAAATACGTGTTTCTTTACTTTTAAAGGAGATCCCATATGCAAATTTTCAGTTCTGTAATATCTTCGGTTTCTGAGATATATGTATCCTCATTAAAGGCATTCAACCCATTATTCACCCTTTTACACCCCTCCTATTGGGATTTACAGAAAACAAACAAATGCGTGCTCCTTTATTATTAAAGGAGATTCTAAATACCAATTTTTACATCTGTAAACTTTTAAAGTTTTGAGATATAGGTACACTCATTTTAAAATTTCACCCCCCTTTTTCACCCCATTAGCGACGGAATATCCAAAAATCCTCTTTTAGCGAACACCTACATCTTAATATGAATGAATTCCCAAAATTTCATGTCTTTATGTCCAGTAGTTTTGGCTCGGCGATGATGAATCTGTCAGTCAGTCAGGACAAGTTACTTTATATATATCGACTAGCAAGATACCCGTGCTTCGCTACGGTATTATACTGAAATTTATATTTGAATGCTTATTGTTTTATATATAATCCGTCGAAATTCGCGATCTGTCTGTTTTTCTGAGAGAATCCGCCAAAATTCTCGATCTGACTCGTTTTCTAATAGATAACGGCAAGTTATCCCATTTTTGTCCGACTCGTTGGCTGAACGGTCAGCGTACTGGCCTTCGGTTCAGAGGGTCTCGGGTTCTATTCCCGGCCGGGTCGGGGATTTTAACCTTAATTCGTTAATTCCAATGGCACGGGGGCTGGGTGTATGTGTTGTCTTCATCATCATTTCATCTTCATCACAACGCGCAGGTCACCTACGGATGTCAAATAGAAGGACCTGCACTTGGCGAGCCGAACCCGTCCTGGGATATCCCGGCACTAAAAGCCATACGACATTTCATCCCATTTTTCAATCTTTCTTTCCAGCAACCGATTTCGTACTTCCCGGGCTACGTCCAGGTATTCCACCCGGTCACTTGGGTCACTAAATTTTTGCCAACTTTTCCTATAAGCATTTTTAAAATGGAACAAAACCTTCAGGAGATCAGGCGTGGTGTCGTCTCGGGTGCCTTGGCGGTACTGAACCCGCGACCGGACTGCATTCTTAGTCATTAGCCGTCCAGGACCCGTTTCGAGCGCGGTCCGCACAACTGACGACGGTCCAGAACATTATTATTATTATTATTATTATTATTATTATTATTATTATTATTATTATTATTATTATTATTATTATTATTATTATTATTATTGTTCTGGACCCAACAGCAAGATGCAAGACCGCTACTTGGCGGTAAATTACATCTGCTGCCATTGTCATTGTTGACAATGTGACCAGCACCATTGTCGCGCGTAGGCAAGTGTGCGGGATTTGTGGCGATACGAATGACATACTTCCGTACATTATTGACCTTATTATAGAGGTGAAAAATTGGACGGTCAATCTCATTCCTATAGTTCATTTCAAATATGTTTAAATTTTTACTTATATGCCAGGATAATCTACTGTAATCTAAGAACGTTCTACGAAGGAAAAGATGGCTCTTGAAAACGAACCCAGGAAAGATTAAAAATGATCGGTTTATGATCAGAATAAGTACATCGAAAATCTACAGCATGTTTCCAGTCATTCGACAGAGTCAGGAACGGAATAAATAAAGCCCCATCTAACGGCGACAATGGGAATTGTGCCGGCAGCCGAAACCTGTCGCACTCCTCTGGGGCAATGATTAATGGATGACAAATGAAATGAAATTATATTGGACAGTGTTGCTGGAATGAATGATGAAAAGGAAAACCGGAGTATCCGAAGAAAAGCCTGTCCCGCCTCCGTTTTGTCCAGCACGAATGTCACATGGAGAGACCGGGATTTGAACCATGGAACCCAGCTGTGAGAGGCCGCCGCGCTGCCGCCTCAGCAACGGAGGCTCCTTATAAATACATTATGAACAGTAAAATCAATTGGTCTCACCTCCTTTTACACCCCACCGCCGTTCAGTTTATTTAACACCCCCCCCCAAAAAAGTAAAAGAAGGCGTGTTTCTTTATGTTTAAAAAAGATTCTAAACACCATTGTTTACGTCTATTACCTTCAGTTTTGAGATTAAAATAATTCACTGTTTTTCACTTTCACACTCCTCCCCCCCCCCCCAAATGAATTTTCCGGCAAAAAATACTTGTTTCTTTAATAGTAAAGGATCTTCTAAATACCAATTATCACGACTGTAACTTCTTCAGTTTTTTATTTATGTGTCCTCATGAAAGGAATTCAAATCCTTTTCACTCCCGCCTCCCAAGATGATTCCCCCCGCAAAAAACGGGCTTTTCTTTGTTTATAAAGAACCAAATACAAATTTTCACGTCTGTAGGCCCTAACAACTTTAGTTTTTATTAGATGTAAGTATTCTCATACAATTAAGTCAATTAATTTTTCAGTTCTTTCACCTCCCCCCCACCCCCATTCATTGGATTTTCAAATTTCACGTCTTTAACATCTTCATTTTTGAGACATCAGTAGCCTAATTAAAAGAAATCAACACCATTTTCAGTCACTTTTACCCCACCCTCCACTACCCAAGTGGTATTTCCGAAAACTAAAAATACACGTTTCTTCATTTTTAATAGAGATAAAAATACCATTTTTCATTTCTGTAACATGTTAAGTTTTTTTAGACATACTGTAGAAATTCTCATTTTAAAATTTCACCCCTTTTTATTTCCCTTTAAGTGGAGTTTCCAAAAACAAATTGCCTATGTTTCTTTACACTTACAGGAGAATCCAAATACAACTTCTTACGTCTGTAACATTTTACGTTTCTCAGATATTCTGTAGATATAGTCTTTCAAAAAATTCACCCCATTTGTCACTCCTGTTTAACCGCCATTTATTGGATTTTCCAAAAACAAAAAATACGTGTTTCTTTATTTCTAAAGGAGATCCCATATACAAATTTTCAGTTCTGTAATATCTTAGGTTTCTGAGATATATGTATCATCATTAAAGGTATTCAACGCATTATTCACCCTTTTATACCCCTCCTATTGGGATTAACATAAAACACAAAAAAAAATACGTGTTTCTTTATTTTAAAGGAGATTCTAAATACCAATTTTTACATCTATAAACTTTAAAAGTTTTGGGATATGGATACACCCATTTTAAAAATCACCCCCTTCCCCCCCCATTAATTGGATTTTCCAAAAACTAAAAAATACGTGTTTCTTTATTTTAAAGGAAATCCCAAACACCAATTTTCAGGTCTGTAATATCTTCAGTTTCTGAGATATAAGTACCGGTTTCCTGATAAGAGGCATTCAACCACTTTTTCGCCCTTTTTCACCCCTCCTATTGGGATTTTCTGAAAACCAAAAATACTTGTTTCCTGATTTTTAAAGAAGATTCTAAATACCAATTTTCACGTCTATAAACGTTTAAAGTATTGAGATATAGATACGCTCATTTTAAAATTTCACCCCCCTTTTCACCCCCTTACCGACGGAATATCCAAAAATCTTCTCTTAGCGAGCACCTACATCATAGTATGAATATATCCCCAAAATTTCATTTCTTTATGTCCAGTTATTTTGGCTCGGTGATGATGAATCAGTCAGTCAGTCAGTCAGTCAGTCAGTCAGTCAGGACAAGCTATTTTATATATATAGATTATCCTGTCAGTATGTTACATTAATATATACTGAGTGTTGCATAAGTATGTACTTGATGTTATTTAAAAAAAGATTGTGCATGTTAAAATTTTATAAAACTAATTAAAAACAAATGTGGTGTTTAATGTCATTGTTGTCCATCTTCTTCTTCTTCTTCTTCTTCATCTGTTTACCCGCCAGGGTCGGTTTTTCCCTTGAACATGGTGAGGTATCCCACCTCTACCGCCTCAAGGGCAGTGTGCTGGAGCTCCAGACACTGGGTCGGGGGATACAACTGGGGAGGATGACCAGTACCTCGCCCAGGCAGCCTCACCTGCTATGCTGAACAGGGGCCTTGCAGGGGGATGGGAAGATTGGGAGAGATAAACAAGGAAGAGGGAGGAAGCAGCCATGGCCTTAAGTTAGGTACCATCCCGGCATTTGCCTAGAGGAGAAGTGGGAAACCATGGAAAACCACTTCGGGGATGGCTGAGGTGAGAATCGAACCCAGAGGTGGGAATCAAACCCATCTCTACTCAGTTGACCCCCCGAGGCTGAGTGGACCCCATTCCAGCCCTCGTACCACTTTTCAAATTTCATGGCAGGGCCGGGAATCGAACCCGGGCCTCCAGGGGGTGGCAGCTAATCACACTAACAACTACACCACCGATGTGGACCATTGTTGTTCATAGGAAGTAAAACTGGATTTGTTGGCTTCACAATGTTTAGATAGCATGTGTGACACTTGATAAATAATATTATGTTACTGATGGGTCAAAGTGGGTTATTACAAGTGAAGTTATTTGTTTGAGAGGGAACATCCTCTCAGTATTATTTCGTTAGGTTCTTGATTGAACATGTTAGGAACACAGCAGTATATCTATGTGTATCTTGGCAGGGTGTGTTGGATATCTGTAAATATAGAAGAGACTAAGTGAAAATGAGTGGAGAAAATTGAGGGCGTGAAATGGATAAGTTAAAGTATTGTACTTTACTCCCTCTATTTCGTGTAGATCTTCTTCACATTCTCACACTGTCAACTGTCTTCTGTGCAAGACTTGTTATGCGGTGAGAGGTCATAAGGGAGGGGCGGGGGAAGTGTGGTAGGCGGGATATGAGGAGGGGCTTGAAGTCGCGGTAGGGTTTGATGTATATTGTGTGGGATTGAGAACGTTTTAAGATATATGTTAGCAATCAATGGCATAGTAGTCATAGAAAATATTCACTTTTCCAGTTAACTCATTTAAATTAAAATTTGGATTGATATACTGGTCAATTTGAATGACAAATTCCTCAGTGATGTTGAGCAAGGTTCGATTTTGTAAAGTTTTAAGATACATAAACCTTGTTTTATCTTGCTAAAATTATGTTTGACATGTGCTGTTTTACAAAAAGAGACCCTGCTCAACATCACCAAGGAATTTTTTATTGAGTGTTTATGGCTGAATTTTAAATTAATTTTATCGGGTAAACACAAAATGCATCACTAGAGATTTTTTACAAGCCTACATTGTACAACATGGAGTGTTGCATGGCCCTTTTTCTGCTCTTCAAAAATCTGATTACCTCTTCCAGGTTTGAAACTACTATCTTGGTATCCGGAGGCCGACACTCTACCCCAGAGGCAGCAATATAATTACTGTACATCCAAAACATACATATTATATGCTATTTACAGGAAAGGATATACAAACTGAGCGAGGAGTCGAATCACGCCAGTCCTTCCTCTGAGAAAGGGTACACCATACATGACCTGGAGGCTGCCCTACAACAGGATGAGCTTAGCAATGATGTGCTACCAATATATTCTCCGGAAATGGGCACCAGACGACGACGCTTGAACAAACATCGCAGATTTGGGAAAAATGGACGTAAGTTACACTTCCTTTTATCACCAAGAGCAAGCTTTACTTATAAGTCAATAAATATTATTCATCCTGTCAGATTGAGTGGATCAGACTGTAGAAGCCGAGGTTGGCGGGTTCGATTCTGGCTACTGAGTATCCTATCCCACTTCAAGGTCGCAAGAGCACAATGTTGTTGATATTGTTTGAAGTACCACATGTCTAGTTTACATGTACAGTATTAGCTGTTAATGGACCACAAGAGAACAATGGAAAGTTTACATTTGGGTGGTGCAAAGAGCATTTTTCTGCCTCTGAATAGGAAGCGTTAGAGCATTGGGCATGCTGATAAATAATTTGAAATTAATAATTTGATATATCATACCATTGTCATTTTATCAGCTGCTGAAGTTAGCCAATCAGATCACTTGATGGGAGAATTCAAATGCGCTTTGCGAGGCTGTGTTACTAAATCTGTAAGTGGCTTAGGACCAACACGAGAGAACCAGTTGAAGAATTAAACTTCGCCAGGGGAAGGGTTTGAATACGGACCTCTGAGCTGACAGGATTGCACCAAAGCAAGTACACTACAGTGACACCGGCTGAAAGCAGTGTTGTATTTGTGTTTGATGCTGATTTCTTGGCATGGCTTGCAAGCCATTCTTCAGTCACATGGAGATTTAGCAACACCGCCGCGCAAAGCCCATATGAACTCACCCGCGAGGTGATCTGATTCGCTAACTTCAGCAGCTGATAAACTGACAACGGTGCAAGATATTGAATTATTTCTTTCAAATGATTTATCAGTATGTCCAACCCTCTAACACTCATTTACCCAGTTCACATTGTACAGGACTTGAAACACCACACTGTACAGGATATATATAAGAGTAACATTTCACAAAGTTCACTAATTGATCAAAGCAGACTTTTACTTGCACCATGAGTGGTGAGTGAAGAACGAATTACTGCACTCATCACAAAGGTTTATCCATATAAATTGAAAGGACTTCTTCAGTGTAATCAAACATTCTTGAAACTCTTGAAGAACATAGACTGAATCTCCACACCCTATAAATATGGTAATTCTGAATAGTTTGCTTTTATGATCAGTCTGTTGACTAATTCTTCATTCAGAAGTTATTAACTTGCCATTTTTTTTTTGGTCCACATAGACTTTTACCATTAATCTCATTACACTGAAAATCAGGAGTTAGATAGGAGTCTGACCTGTTAATACTACACTCTCTTAAACAAAACACTTTATTACATTTACCTAATCATACATGTTTCAAGAAAACAGTCTATTCTGTTCCTCAGCACAAATAATTTCCTAAAAATATCAATGATTTGATTAAAATCACACATTACATTGTAATTAAAAACCTCACTCATGCTCGTAAAAAAACAGAACACCTTGAAAGACTAGAGACAAGAAGTTCATATTCACAGGACATGTTCTGCAGAAACGATTAGCATTTCAGTCACCTAGGTTCAGCATATGTCCTGTTGCCTAGTAGGCACTGGGTCTTCCATGGGCTACTTGTTCCATGTGTGATGAAATCAATGTGTATAAGGCGCAAATGTCATCCTGGGGTATAGCCATCCATGCTGCATTCACTTGCTTCCACAGTTCATCTTTGGTGGTTAGCACTGGGTCACAGTGCTGCACCTGTCATTTCACCATATCCCACACAGTTTCGACTAGCGACAACTCCGGTGATCGGGTGGGCCAGGGTAACTGTCTGACATCCTGTGACAACAAGAAGGCACGTGTTCGTGCAGCAACATGTAGTAACGCATTGTCCTGGTGCAATATGGCATCTGGGGTGTTGTGCAGAAAGGGTATGGCTACGGGTCACAGGATGTCATTCACATAGGTCAGACTGGTCGCAGTGCCCTGGACACGCACCAACTGTGATTTATGTTTGTACCCAATAGTACCGCACACCATAAGGCCTTGAGTTGGCGCTGTATGTCTTGTGCGAATGCAGTCAGTGTGATGCCTCTCCCCCTGTCTGCGGCAAACCAAAATGCGGCCGTCATTTTCAAACAAACAGAATCTGGATTTGTCCGAAAACACTATCTGCTCCCATTTCTGTCCCCACCGACGTCGTTCCATACACCATTGTAGTCTAGCATGTTTATACACAGTGGTGAAAGGTAGGCAGAGAAGTGGACGATGCGCCGATAACCCAGACCATAATAAATTGTGACGGATGGTCACTCCTGATAGTGTATGATGTGTTACACTGTTTCACTGTTGCGCCAGAACCGAGTACGACGCAGATCTCTCTTGCAATGCCATTCGGATGAGGTGTCGATCTTCTCGGGGGGTGGTCTGGGTAATGCGACTAGTCCCATCTAGTCATGTTCTACGGCCTTCTGTGAACCATTCTGTACACATCTGTTGCACTGCTGACACACTTCGCCCCACACGAGCAGCAATTTCCCGGATGGCTGCATCACGTTCTCTCATGCCAACAATGTGCCCTCTTTCAAACTCGCTCATTTGACGGTATGGTTCTTGCATACATCTGCAAGGCATCCTGCACGTCTGCTCAAGTCACACTGATCCATTACCTTCAGTTTATAGCGACAACGATAGCCGCAGGCACATTTTACCAGTTGGTGGTGGTGCGCCGAGAAATTGATGTGGACCTTGAACCTGAGGGTCGACATGCTTCAAATGCTAGTCATTTCTTCAGAACATACTAATGCACATGTCCTGTGAATATGAAATTCCTATCTCTAGCCTTTCAAGGTGTTCTGGTTTCATGAACATGAGTGTAGTTATTCTTCTAATAAAAGCTGTCTCTCTCCCAATTACAGGATTACAAATAAAACTTGAGCTGATAGATACAAATAAGAACTGTTGTCCAATATTACAATTAAACTTTTTTTAGAAAACTGTCTCTTCCTCATTATTAATGAAGTATCTTGTCTACTCTATACAATTCCTCCTAATACTAAAATTACGTGTATATCAAATCTTGCTAAAAAAAATTAATTTCTCAGTGTGGCTCCATTCATTGACTTATTTTCCTTGTGTGGGATGAACTTCTTAATTATTAACCATGCAAGCCAGATTACAAATCAAATTCTTCAAATATAGGTATGGCTGCTGTTGACAAACTCACTGCTCATGTCAGTAGATTTATTGCCAGGTAAAACAACTTCTGAAGGACAAAATTCTGGCACCTCACAGTCTCTGAGAAACATAAAAATAGTTAGTGGAACATAAAACCATGAACACTTCTTCTTCTTCTTCTTCTTCATTTTCTACCGCTATTCCCACACCTGTGGGGTCGCGGGTGCGAACTGTGTCGCACATGTGGATTTGGCCCTGTTTTACGGCCGGATGCCCTTCTTGACACCAACCCTATATGGAGAGATGTAACCACTATTGCTTGTTTCTGTGGTGGTTGGTAGTGTAGTGGGTTGTGTGAATATGAAGAGGAAAGTGTTGGGATGAACACAGACACCCAGTCCCCAGGCCAGAGGAATTAAACAGAGGCAATTAAAATCCCCAACCCGGCTGGGAATCAAACCCGGGACCCTTGAACCGAAGGCCTCATGCTGACCATTCAGCCAATCAGTGGGACATAAAACCATTCACACTATAATTAGTTATAGTTCATTACCAGATATGATTCTGGGTCCAAATTAATGAGAAAGAGTTTGCAGGATGATTTATTGAACTTAAAACATCTCATTGATTCGTAAATCAAGGTGGTTGTAGTTGTTCTTGACGGTGATGGTGGTGCTCCAATTAGGGGTGTTGGGACATTGTTGTCAACTGCTTCATGTGCTCATGTTGTGTATAGCCTGTCCAACATTTTGTATTTGTGGTGTTTCTCCTGGTGTATTTGTAATTAATTATAGCTAGGATTGGGTTGATGGCAACTGTGGTTTCTATAGTCTATATAACATATATCCTTTGTTTCAGTTGTTTCCTTTTTTCAGGTATGTTCTAGTCTATTCATAAATTTATGTATCTTGTATTTGACAGACTGAAAAACTTAAAAGGTGGTATATTAACCAAGTTGACACTGAAATCATGGCTTCTATTTTAACGAATGTGCTCTCTACACCGGGTACCATAGTGGAAGTTGTCTTGAGTTGAAGGGAGAAACCTACGAAAACTACTCTTTTAGGATGACCGAGAATTAGATTCTTGTAATTTCAATTTTTACAATAGCCTCATACCGAGATGTATTTCCTCCATGATAGACCTGGGAATTTAATATGAGCCTAATAAGCAGAAAGAAACTGTTCATAGCAAAAACATAGTGGAGCATAAAAACATTAACATTGTAATCAGTTATTCTTAGTTCATTTCCATTAGAATCTAATACTATACATGTTGTGAGGCACTTTCAATAATATTCAGTTTCATCACCAACAGAATGAATTACAATTTTGTCACTAAATCAACAAATTTATGCTGCTGCTGCTACTGCTACTACTACTACTACTACTACTTAAAAATCTATGATTTTTCCAGAAATTTTTCAATGATAAGGACCACTATCTGATCTGTAGTGAATTAAGAATCACTAAGCCTAGGATAGAGATAGAAGAGTTCATCTGCAGATTGATAAGGGCAGAAAATCCCCAGGACAAGGAAATTAGAAGTACGTGGATGTGATTAGTTGAAAGTTCCAAAGGTGAGACAGTGAGTAGCTTCAGTGTGTAGAAAGGGAATGGGTGACAAACAGAAATGCTGAAGTAGAAACAGCATGGAAATGCCTATGAACAACTATATATAAAGACTAGCAAATGTACCCGTGCTTCGCTACGGTACTCTACATTGTATACGGATTCCTCCGTAAATTACTGTAAAGGCAGTGAGTAGGCCCTTAACTTGGCAGGGTGGGCTCGCGACCACGGACCCTTAGGTGAGTCTCGTTTTTATACCTTAATTTTTACATATATGTATTACAGTGTGTATAGATCGCTCCAAAGCGACTTCAATTTATTAATATATATATTATATTTCACCCCCCTACCGAGGGGTTCTAGGGGCGTCTTGCTCCCACAGTACTTTTTCCACATAGTAGGTTATATTTGTACGCCCCCACCGCAAAGGGGGCTGAAGTTGAACTTTAAAAAATCCGAAGTGTCAGTATTCATGTCAGCGACCCCGAAATCTATGGATTCGACACTATTTTCGATTATTTGTATATATCACTCCCCCCCTCGCCACAAAGGGCGTGAAAATGAAAGGCCTCCACACGTAATACCGTGCGAGTTGAAATAGAACGAAAGTTGACCAAGGGAGGTCGAAAAGGATAGATGAAAGTGAGAAGCCTAGCACAAGGAAACAGAAGCAATGTCAGGACTCAGCTAAGGCCCCGCGATCGCCAACCCATACTCCCTACTTAACAGCCCCTGAGGTGGCTTGTAGTCGCCTCTTATGACACGGCATCATGATAGCACTCGAATTCGACTGCGACTGACAGTAGTAAAGGGAACGTGCCATTATATTGAAAATACCTTCCCTATTTCCAGTCATAGTGTAGTTGGGGAAGTATCATGAAATCGCAGGTGGCCTTGGGTGTTAGCAATCAAAAACGTGATGGAGTTTTTCCGTTTTAATGCCAGGCCACCGTGTGTACTTCCAGTCGCTGTCGAGTTCGAGAGTTCCCAATACAATGGGATATCTTGTTTCCTTTTTCCAATGATAATCAGTTGGGGAGTTTTAACTATAATGGCAAGCGGACTTGTCTACCGACAGTATTAGTCCAATTGGGGAGTTCGAGTAGAAGTCAGAGTCGAGTTGGGAGTTTTAATTATAAAGACAGTTCTGCTTACTTATTTTTTTGCTATTTGCTTTAGGCCGCACCGACACAGATATGTATTATGGCGATGAAGGGATAGGAAAGGCCTAGGAAGTGAAAGGAAGCGGCCGTGGCCTTAATTAAGGTACAGCCCCGGCTTTTGCCTGGTGTGAAAATGGGAAACCACGGAAAACCATCTTCAGGGCTGCCGACAGTGAGGCTCGAACCCACTATCCCCCGATTACTGGATACTGGCCGCACCTAAGCGACTGCAGCTATCGAGCTCGGTTGCTTACTTAGTGCCGGTCACAGTCGAGGTGGATGGTTTCCGTTATTACGGTAGATCATTTTTGCTATTCCCAGTCAGATGAGTTGGAAAGTGTTGGTTAGAAAAGAAGGCCCATTTGTCTACTGTTAGCGAAATGTATTTAGGGTTCTTCAATATAATGGCAGGCCCACTGGTGGGCAGGCGGTCACAATCGAATTTCAAAGTTCCCATTATCATTATAGGTCGTCTTTGCTATCCCCAGTCACTGTTGATTTGCGAAGTTTTCATTGAAATGGCATTTCCGCTTGCCTATGGCCAGTTAGTATCAAGTTGGCGACTTTTCATGACAATGTCAAGCCTTCTTGCCTATTACCAATCAAAAATGTGTTCGGGCGTGTGGGTTACAAAAGTAGGTCCCCTTGCTACTGCCAAACCCAGTCAATTTGGGGGTTCCCATGATAACGGCAGATCTTCTTTCCTATTTCCGGTTATCGTGTTTTGATTATATTGCCAGGCCCCCTTGCGTATTGGCAGTCACAACGAAGTTGGACAGTTTTCATTGTAATATTATTCCAGTTTGTCTACTGCGAAAAACATTGAGTTGAGGAGTTAAAATTATATTGGCAGGCCCCCTTACCTTCTGCCAGTCACAACCGACGTGGGGTATTTTCATGCCTATTGCCAGTCACAGTCGAGGTGGAAGGTTCCCTACCGCCACAGACAGTAGATTTGAGCAGCTTTGGTTATGATGACAGCCAACGGCCGTAGCCGTGTTGAAGCACCGGATCCCGTGAGATCTCCGAAGTTAAGCAACATTGGACGTGGTCAAGATTTGGATGGGTTGCCACGCGCTGTTGGTGGGGGTTAAGGGAATGGAGGAGCGGAAAGGGACTGGCCACCCTACCGTACGTAAACTCCGGCTCAGGCACACATTTGCGGAGGTTCGGACCTGCCTTCGGGCAGAATACACCCTTTAGTTATGATGACAGGCATACTTTCTCTTATTGCCTGTCACAATGGACTTGCGCAGGTTTCATTATAATGGCCGGCCCACTTGCCTATAGGTAGCCACAGCCCTCTTTCCTATATTCAGTCATAATGTAATTGGCGAGGTTTGGTTATAATGGTAGTCCCGCTTGCCTACTGCGAGTCACAATCGAGTTGAGGAGTTTTAATTATAGTAGCAGTTCCCCTTGCCTACTACCAGTCACATTCAAAATGGGGAGTTTTCATCATCAATGCTGGTAGAGTTTACCAGTGCTAGTCACAGTCGAGTTTGAAGTTGCTATTATAACGGCCGATCTCCTTTCCTATTTCCAGTCATAGTCGAATTGGGAAGGATTTTTATAATAGCAAGCCCCTTACCTACTGCACTTCACAATCGAGTTGAGGAGTTTTAATTATAATAGCACTCCCCCTTGCCTACCACCAGTGTCAATCAAGCTCAGGAGTTTTCATTTTAAGGGCAGACCCCCTTACCTAGGGCCAATCGCAGTCAATTCGGAGAATTCCCATTTTAACGTTAGGTCTTCTTCCCTATTCCCAGTCAGTGTCGATTTAGCCAGTTTTCATTATGTTGGCATGCTCCCATTTCTACTTCCAGATAATCAATAGTGTGCTTGGAAAAATTAAGTAACACTGATGATCTTCCCATAATTCGGAGTCTATTCGTTTATGGGATCAATTTCATTTAATTTGTCACCAGTACACGTACTGAAGCGAAGGAAGAACAGAGTCATTGAAGAACCTCTTGATAAACAATATTTTGTGTTTTATTTTCTGGTGCACATATAAACAGGGACTTGCTGCTGCTGACTCGGGAACATGCGACGTACAGTTGCCCGTGGGAAAAGCAGGGTGATCTGAGGTCAAGTCCAGCAATACTCAACGTCTGGCCTTGGGATGTATTAATAGTCATCGCAAAGCAGAGGCTGACTGGAAACTGCAGACGCTTGAACTCATACGGGTAGTTGGTTGGGATTAGTGGTATCCGCGGGATAAGAACTGACTCTCCTTCACCGCATCCAGTCATGATAGTTGCCTCTATCACATGTTTGTGGAGGGCGTTTACCTGAAATCTTGTCCCATTGCACAAATTAGGTGGGCTGAGATTGCGCATGAGTATGATTGGTGCTCCGATCTTTAAGGTAATTTTGTGCGATGGAAGCCCCGGAGCCGTTATAGAATTCAGGAACTCAGGAGGATAGTGAACTGCGTCGTCAGAGTTGATTACTTGATTGACAGACGTATAAACTGTCTCCTCGCCGTGGAACATTGTGAGGATAGTCGAATTAATGTACGCCGCTTGTTCATTAGTTGGAGTTAAGATCGCTCTGCAGCAGAGCCATGAGATGGGTTTGCTCCTAATATTTTCTACGTCCGGGTACACCGATGAAATGAGAGCTTCAAGGTTAGAAAGCGACAAACAAAATTCATCAGAAAGAGTAATGATCCCGTTACTGTCTCCCAGTGAGCCGTTCCCAATCGACAACAATATTTCAGTGAATGTATGTATGTTTTCATCACCACCTAGATGTACCCTCATATTCTGTGTCAGAGACAGTTTTTTGATATTTGGCCAAAGTGATGATCTCCTTAATGAAGCATTCACTTCATCTGCTCTGCTCCCTCTTGGAACAACCGGTAACGTTTGACGAAAATCACCAGAAAAGAGGATAGGGACACCTCCAAAGAAGTTATCACTGTTTCGGATGTCCCGCAGCGTTCGGTCAACTGCTTCAATTGCCTTTCTGTGAGCCATAGTGCATTCATCCCAAATTATAAGACTGCAGTCTTGCAGAACCTTGGATATGTTACTTTGTTTTGTGATGTTACATACTGGTGACTCTGTGCAGTCAAGATCTATAGGCACTTTAAACATCGAGTGAGCAGTTTTGCCACCGGGTAATAGAGTGGCTGCGATCCCCGAAGAGGCTACTGCTACAGCAATCTTACTATCCTGTCTGATCTTAGACAACAGTAAGTTAATCAGGAATGTTTTTCCAGTTCCGCCCGGAGCGTCTAAGAAAAACATTCTACTTTCCTTATTTCTAACACAGTTTAATATTTCCCGATATACTACAGTCTGTTCATCTGTAAGTTTTGTTTCATTTAATATAACAAAAGACCTTAACGCTTCTTTATCGTAATTTGTTTCCCTGAGATAGTCAGCATTTAACGTTTGTAAGATCTGAGGGGAAGGAAGGCCGTAAATGTTCAAAGGCTGACCGCCAATCGATAGAACGTATTCTTCGAGGTCTTGAAGACATCTGTCTTCCACATGGGCGATCATTTCATGAGCAGTACCGTCGTTACAGCGGGAAAGTTGTCGTAAGAAATCTTCTGCTAGGCTCTCCTTATATTTGTTCCACAGATACAATGGATCAGAGAGACTGCAAAAGACTAACAATATGCCAAAAAGCCGGCGAAGTTTTGCTGGGCTTTGTGAAACTATCGCCTCCTTCAGTGTCTCTTCCCATTGAGAGTCATCCAGGAGTAATCCATGGGCTTTGCATGCACTCCGATATGTAGGGTGAAGTATGCCATTGACGGTGCGAAGGTCAGTGAAGGATGTTGGTCCCCTGACAGTGAACAGAAGCATGCGTAAATAGAAGCACTCGGAATTATTAGGATGGACTGCATACACTCGGCTAATTACGTGCTGCTTTCTAACGCCCGAAAATGCCACCACAGGTACTCCTTTCTTTCTTCTTACAAAGGTACCTTGCTGTTTGTTATACGTATAGTAAGAGGGAACGTCTTCATACAACAGTGTCTTAGCAAAATCATCTGTCTGACATAAGTTAAAGAATGCCATTAAGGTGGTGTTACGTGGATTTTCTACTATGTCATGAGCCGTTTCTGCAGTAAAGACAATTCTTTGAAAATTTTGTAGATGAACATCTAAATGCATTACTGGAGGATACCTTTCATGGATAGGAAATGAAAGAATTCGCCAAACTGCTTCTGAGCTGGATATGTACCTTCCGCTCTGATACTGGCACACTTCATCATTTTTGTCTTGCAAACCTAAGACTGCCTGATCGCTTCCTTTGTTGATGTACTTACAGATGTATTTGATGGACTTAACACTGCTACAGTATTCAACATTGATGTGTGTTTTGAATACCCTAGACAAAACAGGACAGTATGGCACTATCCATCTATTATCCACTTCCATAACCTGTCCATTTATCATAAGGCGTGCAGTGAAGCCACCCATAGAAGGAATCCTGCGCTTGTAGGATGGGTACCCATCGTTCCCTGTGACAGTTTCATTGACGAATGCTCGTGGGTATCGTTTTGAGCATCGTCCACCTTTCATACATGGTGAGCCTACGTTGAAAGATCCGCATGGTCCATGGACCATGTGACATTTAACTATGTTAAAAAGCTGTGGATCTTTATCAGGATCTGGAAATTCAGCACTAATAACCTTATCAATATCGACGGGTCGTATCTGGTCCTCAAGCCATAATAATATGTGGGCGTGAGGCAAGCCACGCTTTTGCCATTCAACAGAGTACATAAAACAAAGAGTTGGCCCAAATATTTGTTCTCTGGTTAGTAAGTCCATGAGAGATTTTAATTTCATGTGAAATACACGTGTAATAATGTCGTGACGATCATTCGCTGACTGACCATTATATACGGCATTACCAATTTCTTCCCATTTTGGATTAGTTGTAGCTGTAATAAAAAGATCTGGACATGAGTATTTTCGCACATAACAGAGTGCATCTTGAGATCGCTCGTGCATATATCGGGGTCCTCCAGTGAAAGTGGACGGTAAAATGACTAACCGTCCCAAATCTGCCATGTTACCCTCGTCCTTCCTCAGGGCGTCTTTAAGGTGAATGTAGCTCTCAGCCCTTAATTCCCTTTGGTGTGTTCTGATATAGACTAACCTTTCAGTCTCTATTTTAGCATACATGTCTACCCAGAACTGATTGGACAGTTGACGGTAACAATGTAAGTAGTTTACCTCGCCTTGTCTTATCATTATACGATAAGAATAAAACTGAAGAGAAGATATTTTCTTGAGAGGGGTCTTTAGTTCTCCGGTTCGTGGGTCTACGTGGTACAGTAGGAAGTGGTAGCCATCAGCTCCACGAGGGAACATCAGGGGATATTGAAGAGCGTCGTATGATCGGTGGATTTCAGATATTCGTCTCAGGCCCTGGTCTCTTGTCCGAAGCACGATGTCTCGCTTATCACATTCGTGTCCAACCAATATGACAGCTATCTCGTTTGTTGTCGGCTGATTATAACAGCCTCTGTGCTCACCAGCAGGAACTCGGTCGGCGTGGATCACAATCTTGTGGGTGTCACCGTCCGGCATTGTCTCTAGAGTTGTCTTCAGTTCCTTGACATATGGGTTCACATCATGTAACATGCCCTGCAAATCATTAACTAAATGGGTTTTTAAATTTGGTATTATTGCTGTTCTTTGATCTACCTGTGCTTTGTGGTCTGCAATGAAATATATTTGAAGATATTTAGAATTTTCATTGTTTGCAGGGAGAAGTGAACCTATTAAGTGGTATACTTGTCCTTGAATTTTGAATGTTGGCATAAAATTTCCTTCCACTACTTTAGTAGCTCCGAAGCTTGTCATTTGGAATGCGCTGTTGTAGGCTCGCACAAACTGAAGGAAATGGCGAGAGTCAGTATGCGTCCCATTTAACAGAGAAATAAGAAGTTCCGGTAGAGGAGTTAGATGATTTAATTTAATTTTTCCGGAAGAGCAGCACATTCCCTCTGGCTCTTGCTTCCATTTGAGAGCCCTACAGAAAGGGCACACTTTACTCAAAGACCCTATATGGGCTCTTGGATGGTAGTCGATAAGAGGGTTATAAGCATATGCACTTCGCTGCTTTTCATGCCATGGAATCATATTAGGACACCTAGATTCAATTGACGTTGAATGTAATTCTCTAACATTGGCATGTCTCACTCTATCTTCATCTAACCGTCTGAGATATTCATCAGTGGTCTCTGATGTACGTCTTTCTGCTGCACGTTGTCTTTTCTCTTCCTGCTGGACATTTTGCATTTCGTTTAACGATGCGTAGGTACTTCGTCGTTGTGTTAACGCCTGAGAATATTCCTCCGCAGTTAGGTTTTTGCGTATGAGGGAATGGTGCTCTCTGTCATGCTCCATTCGAGCCGTCCGCTGATCCTCTGATTCTGTTTCTCTTAAACACATCTGTCTAAATCTTTGCGATCTGAGTCTTGCCTCGCGGTCTGAAGCAGTCTCAGAAGCCCTAGATGTGGACTGGCGTGCTCTCTGTGAGCGAAGCCTGGCCTCGCGCTCAGAAGCACTCTCCGAATCACGGTGAGTGCTCTTCCTCAGTCTGTCTGCACTGAGTCTGGCCTCGCGGTCTGAAGCACTCTCAGACGCCCTAGATGTGGACTGGCGTGTTCTCTGTGAGCTAAGCCTGGCCTCGCGCTCAGAAGCAGTCTCCGAATCACGGTGAGTGCTCTTCCTCAGTCTGTCTGCACTGAGTCTGGCCTCGCGGTCTGAAGCACTCTCAGACGCCCTAGATGTGGACTGGCGTGCTCTCTGTGAGCTAAGCCTGGCCTCGCGCTCAGAAGCACTCTCCGAATCACGGTGAGTGCTCTTCCTCAGTCTGTCTGCATTGAGTCTGGCCTCGCAGTCTGAAGCAGTCTCGGAAGCCCTCAATATCTTCACATTTTTAGCTTTTGATAAGGACCGTCCAATGTTAATTCGCTTCCTAGCAGGCATGGTCAAAGGAACAGTCACAAAAGTGTCGAAACCCAATCAGTAACTCTGTAATGGGCAGCAAAGTGCATGTGGTGGTGATTATTTTCTGTTGGTGACGGTGGTGCTGGTGATTATTGTTTTAACAGGACGTACAACGGGGCAACTATCCTCTATTAACACTAATCAGAAGAAAACTGAAAGAGATCCGATACTTCGAAGAATGAAGTTATCGGCAAAATAAAGGGAAGGGCCGCAATGAGCTCGAAAATAACAAAAACAGAAACCCCTCCCAGAGCAGAAACTGGGAAGGCAGGAAGTACTAAGGGGTAATAGTCAACAAAATAGAGGTAGTTGTGATTATTGTTTCGAGAGGTAGTACAAATGCGCAACAATCTTCTGTTAACACTAATCAGAACGAAATATGAAGAGATGCGATACTTCGAAGATTGAAGATATCGGAAAAGGAAGATAAAGTCCACAAAGGGGTTAAAAATCGCAATCAGCAACAGAATTGAAATGACCGTATTGGTGATTGTTTCAAAAGGAAGGACAACTCCTCAACAATCCTGCCTTATCACTAATCAGAATGAAATTGAAAGAGATCCGATACTTCGAAGAATGAAGATATTGGCAAAAGAAAGGGAAAGGCCGCAAAATGCTTCCAAATAACAACCACAAACCCCGCCCAGAAGAGAATTTCAGATGCAGCGGTTCCCAATGAAATTAGAGTATCCGAAAATTTCTAAAGTGGAAATAAATTAACGTACCGTCGCAACGCTTCTGAAACAGGAAACAATATTTCAGATATTTTTAAACGCAACAACTGACATGAACACTCCCATAGATATGTTAACAATCTCAGTTAGAAAGTAACAATGTAATACAGAGAAGAACTAAGCGCCACCAGTGTGAATACCATTAAGCAGTCAAGTTCCTTTTGCTCAGAGCAATATTGATTTCGGTTACGCTTATCGACGTGGATGATATAGACTGCTGAAGCTGACCGAAGTAGCTGTTGCCTGTGACTCACGGGTGGCCCAGATTGGTTGCGCAGTAGATGTTGGTTTTCCCCACAGGAGCACCGTGACTGTGTAGCACACAACCGCACGTGTATCTTATTTCTTTGTTTATAGCTGTCTCTCTTATAAAGGAAAGATTTCCATGTAACATCTGTACGTAATTTCTTTCCTTATATTGCTGTTGGTGTATATAGTGGCCTACTGTATTTTGCGTAGCGTGTGCATCGTAGTTCGTTTCTGTGAACCGCCTGTTGCGTGGTGAAGGTGGGAGGGGGGGGGAGGAATACATCCGGGTTATTCCCTGCCTGTCGTAACAGGTGACTGAAATCGCCCCAGGGGTCCTTAACTTGGCAGGGTGGGCTCGCGACCACGGACCCTTAGGTGCACTTACTTATGCCACGCTCCTCACTTTAGCTATATTATCCGAACTTCCGTGGTCTATTCTTGTTATTTGCAGACCCCGACGGCATTAGAACATTCGAGGCCTCATTTCCACGCCCTTCGCGGATAACTTAATTTCGGAAGAGTCGGATTCCTTCCATTTTTGTCACTGATTACTGTTAATATAGGATGGTTGCCCAGTTGTAGTTCCTCTTGAAACAAAAATCAGCACCATCACCACTGTCTTCTCTCATCCGACTTGTGTTCTTATGTTTGAGAGATCTCGGGAGTTGGCCCAATTTTAAGATTGTATGCCGTTCCTGAGGCCAACCGAATGTGGAGGATTGTATTGAACAATTACGCCTTTCTGCTGGGATTCAATCAATCAATCAATCAATCAATCAATCAATCAATCAATCAATCAATCAATCAATCAATCAATCAATCAATCAAACAAACAAACAAACAAACAAACAAACAAACAAACAAACAAACAAACAAACAATCAACATACATACGGAGTAATTAAGGAAGAAAATAATAGTTAAGAAATCTGACATTAATGGAAAATAGATTATAATAACTGAGGAGAGCCGGATGACGACAAATATGTAAATACCAAGTGAATGTATTGCTCTTACTTATGCCCCTCAATAAATTATGCTGGTGTGAGTTATGGATATAAGAAAGCCGTAACAGAGGAGCAAATTAGGTGCAGGGATTCTTAGGTAAACAGATAAGATGACTAATGGTGTTATTACTGAAGCTGTTCGAGGACGGTTATAACCTCCAACGATATTCCGCCCTTATTCCGCAGAATGGCCGATTGACACCTCTCTTGCCTTCTACCCAAGGAACAACCACGAATTTAAAGGCATGATGAGGACAATGGCAATACATTACTTCCCTGCTGGCATGCAGTCAGAGACGTTGCCATGGTAACCTGTAGGTTCGTTGTCGGTCTGTCGGTCACTCAATGCAGAGCATGGTACCAGCAGAAAATTGTAAATTTCTCCGTCATGTGAAGAGTAAGGTAAATTATGAACATAACGAAAGTTGTTTATAATGAAGAGACGTTTCACATACGGTAAACGAAGTTTACAGAAAATCAATAGTGTAAGAGAAAATGGAGTGGTTTTCCTCTAAACCCCCCATCTGTTGAAATATTTTAAAATGATATGCACATAAAAACCTTCCCCGGGATGAGTATACTCTAAATATGAAGTTTGATTGAGATCTATCCAGCCGTTTCGACGTGATGGTGAAAAAACCATCCTGCCTTTCCTATAAACACCCCGTGTATTGAAAGATTTTAAAATGATATGCATATCGAAACCTTTCCCGGGATAAGTATACTGTAAATATGAAGTTTGGTTGAAATCTATCTAGATGTTTCGACGTGATGGTGGAAAAACCATTCTGGTTTTCCTATAAACCCCCCGTGTATTCAAAGATTTAAAAATGATATGCATATCAAAACCTTCCCCGGGATGAGTATACACTAAATATGAAGTTTGGTTGAGATCTATCTAGCCGTTTCGACGTGATGGTGGAACAGACAAACAGACAAACAAACAGACACGAAACGTAAAAACCACCGATTCGGTCTTGAGTTGACCTAAAACGGATAAATATCTGAAAAATTGGCAAAACAAAAGAAATTACAGACAGCGGACCCCCTACAATTTTATTTATATAGATGGGGAAAGTAAACATCTTGGTGGAATGAAGATCTCGGGGCAGGTTGCAAACTTAAGAAGGCAAATAAAAAACAGCTATAAAGGAAACTGATGTAGTTTGGGACAATGATAGAGGAAAATACTGAGGAAAAGAAAATATTTAGTTAAAGAAGAAATCATAGAAAGACTTTGAAATGTCATGGAAACCTTTCCGCACTATAATGTAGAATCTTCAAAAAGGAAGGAAAAATTAATAGCGTTTTGTGTAAATCAGGTGAACTCATTATAGATTGCAGGGAAATACTGGCAAACAAAAGGAACATTTAGAAAATCTTCTCAGTGTAAAATGAAAACTTTTTATTGAGTCATGAACAGCAGAATACATTGGGAAGAGAACAGTGATGGCAAAAGCAGTAAGAATAATTGCTGGCACAAAAAGATTGGAACAATGACAGGATGCTACTCACAATGTTGAGATAAATGCTAAGGTAGGAATTAACTCAATAGATGAAGCTGTACATATAGACTAGTTTTTCAGACTCTTTTTTTTTAATGATTTAAAGATAAGAGGTTTGGAATTGAATGAGGCCACATAGTTAGTATCAAATAGAGTATTGTGGAGGCACTTAGCTATCTCATAGAAACCCGCAGACTGAAGAGTGGAAAGGCATAACAGACTATAATGATGATATACAGGGTGAACAAAAAATACTGCACGTGGAGGGCGGCATGCGGTTCCTCATCGGAATTCATGACAAAAGTTTATCTTGCAAAACCTAGTCCCACAAATAGGTTTAATAGAAATGCGAGTTACGAAACTAGGCTCTGGCAATGCTGTAATGGCGTACAGTGTGGCCAAGCACAGGTCACATGAACTCGGCGCTCTGCTGGAGCTGTCTCATTAGCTCAGCGAGACGAGGTAATGCCATAAGTGCCAGTTGTGCGGACGCGCCGATGTTCGAGTCGCGTTCGTGCCAATTATTTTCTCAGTTAATGTATCAAATTGTATTCAATGTACACCTCCACTATGCATACACTATGTTCTGTCTTACCGTTACAGTTACCTTTATTTAAACATTCAAACATAACATGAACTTCTTATAGACGTAAACGACCACTTTATTTCATCCATGGCACAAATAAAGCCAATACGTAGAACATAATAGGGGATACAGTAACATCGTCTCTATCCAATCCAGTACAAGGAAACACAATACAGTACAGTAAGTAGGCTACACTGGATTGCCCATTATGCTATGCAAAATAATTCCATAGTGTGCGTGACGTCCAGGCTTATCTTCACAGAGCCAGTATGTACACTTACGAGCAACGTTCACTTCACAGCAGATGTTCAAAGCAACCACCTTGCATTTGCAAACACTTTGCCACTCGCTGGAGCATACTTTGCCGGACCCTACACAACACACCTGCATCCACCATTGCTGATGCAGCATGCACGCAAGCTATTAGGTCTTGTACATCCAGGGGTGGAGTACTATAAACATGTTCCTTTAAGTGACCCCACAAATAAAAATCTAGTGGATTAAGGTCCGGGAAACGTGGAGGCCAGAACATTGGACCTCCATGACAAATCCATTTCCCAGGAAACGCTTCATTTAACCAGTTATGCACAGTCATTCCAAAGTGTGGCTGTGCACCATCATGCTGAAACCAAAGCTGTTGCTGAACACCAAGTGGAACGTTTTCTAAAGCATCAGGGAAAGTATTGCCCAGAAACGTATGATAGCGGGGCACATTCAACTTGTCTAGCAATAGGGAAGGGCCTAAAAGTACTCCTGCCACGATTCCAGCCCACAGGTTCATGCCAAAGCAAGCCTGGAAGCCACATTCACGGGTGACATGTGGGTTGTGGTCAGACCAATAATGGCTGTTGTGATGGTTGATAATACCTTCCTGAGTCAAGCTACATTCGTCACTCCATATCACATTCTTTATAAAATCTTCATTATCTTCAACTTGTTGCAAAAGCCATTCACAGAACTGTAATCGTTGAATGCAGTCTTCTGGCCACTGGTGTTGAGTTAACGTGTAATAATATGGATGCAGTTTTTCGTCGTGCAACATGTCAATAACCAGTGTTTGAGATACCTGGAACTGCCTTGCAATATCACGGATACTTTCCCAAGGTGACTGATGAATAGCTTCAAGAATGTCGTCCTCTGTTTGTGGAGTACGTCTAGTCCTTGGACGACCTCTGTCCACTACTTGTGGGCGAAGATTACCGGTTTCCTACAGGTGTTGCTCAAGGCGACGAAAAACATTCTTATCGGGATGGCGCCTTTGAGGGTACCGTGCTGCATACTCATGAGCAGCAGCAGAAGGTTGGTTATCGGATGCACCCAACACTAAAAGCATATCGACGTATTCACTGTTTGTGTACTCCATCAGGAAGCCGCCCTACAAGCACTTGACAGGACCAGTTATGGTTGTGCACTGCATGGTTAGTCGACTCGTGCATTCAGTTGAATGGATCACACTGTCAGGTGTTTGACTATTGTCATGTGACAAGAGGATGTTATGCTTACAAACACAGTTACACGACGGGAACTAGGGACCTGACGTCACACACACAAAAGAAAAAAAAACAACCTGATATAGATTCGAGCCGTAGCTCCATGGCGCATGTGGTTTTGATAACCCGGCAGTGTTCTCAGTGAACTGCGACAGCCAGGTACAGTAGAGCGGGATGATGCACATTTTTCTATTACATTCTGATGTGCTGCAGGATGTGACAGTGTTGACAGCTTCTTGTTTTCAACTTGTTTTCCAACAGCACCAGATCCGATTTGGCTATAAAAACTTTTGTCTTGCAATGGGATGAAGAATTACATGCCGACCTCCAAGTGCGGCATGTTTTGTTCACCCTGTATACCTAGTATATGTATGACTGTCTATTAAGACATTGACCTAGTTTAAAAAAAAGCATATGGCCTCAGCTACCGTGTGCTGATATTTCAATTTGATGCCATCTGGCTGTCTGCTCATCAATTTCAACGTTCCATTTTACTCTAAGCCTACTAGATGGCAGACCGAGTAAATTGAAACTCTCTTGGATATCTATGCCTGACATTTAATGAATTTTGTCGGGTAAATACCAAATGTGTCACCAGAGATCTTTTATATGCCGACATTGTACGACATGGAGTGTCGAATGGACTTTTTTCCGCCCTTCAAACATCCGACTACCTCTGCCAGGTTTGAACCCGCTATCTTGGGATCCGGAGGCCGACCCTCTACCACTGATCCACAGAGGCAGCTATTGACCTAGTGGTTTGTTGGATCCTCTTAATAGTACCACCAAAGTTTATGCAGTTTTAAGGATACAGCAAAAATCAATGGCGGCACTATAATGAGACATACTTGGCAAAATAGAGAGTGAGGTAGTTCACCAATGCTTTCCTCAGTCAGAATGTATTATTGCAGCATAATTGACCCTATGAGTAGTACCTTCCACAATATCCAGACACACTAGTTGTGCTCCGAATATAATAACTCAGTACCACTCATATTTACACTTCATGATAAAAAGTGAGACCAATGCTTGAATTTTTAAAATAGCCTTGAACACTTGAGTGAACTTAAAATATTCTACTGACTTTACATTTTCCATACCGGGTTCACCTTTCTTATCACTGTCAGAGGATAGTTGATGTGGAATGATACAAAGGGCGTACTATATTGTTTTACACTTTATTTTCTTCTACCCAAGTGAAGTACATTACACATCAATTGTTATGTCCCCTTCTTAACATAATCACCTTGTAACTGTATGCACTGTTGCCATTGATGTGTCTGTCCCTCCAGATCTTCCTCAAACCATTCATTCGGAGTGATGCATACCCATGCCTTAACAGCTGTTTCCAGTTCTGCAAAATCTGCAAAACCATGCAGAGGTTCCTTCATGTTCCCAAACAGGTGACAATCACTTGTTCAACATTTCTTTGGTGGTGGACTGCCCCTATGCTTCCATTGCATCGATTGTTGTTTCATTTGTGGCTCATGGTAATGGAGCCATGTCTCATCACCAGTCACAAGCCTAGCCATGAAGTCGGCTGGATCTTGATCATGGCGTTGCAAAAGTTCCCTGACAGCGTCCACACACCTCTGCTTTTCATCTGCAGACAAGAGTCTAGGCACCGACATGGATGACACCTTCTCCAACTGTAAGTGGCCATGCACGATCCGCTGCAGGGTGTTCCCGTTAATTAACGTGGCTGCCTCCATTTCCATACATGTGATGCATTTGTTTCCTTGGATGTCCTGTTCAACCCGAGCAATGTTGGCTGGTGTTGACACTGTCACATTCCTTCCAGAACTGGTTCCCTTGTCCACCAATGTGCGTCCTGTTTTCCAACCTTCCACCCAGTTGTAAACTGTTTTCTGTGACGCCACATGTTCTCCACAGACTACTACCAAGCGCCGATGAATTTCTGCACTGTTCACACCTTCTTTCCATAGGAACCAAGTCGTATAGCGCTGTCCCTGACGGTTGCTTTCCATGCTGTCTGCTCCTACGCTGACAGAGTTGTTATGAAATGGCTATGACGAGTGCATTCGCTGGCCCCTGTGCATGTGCTGCTACCAAACGGTGGAACAAGACACTAGTTACATGTCACCACCTTCGAAAGTGAAATATGAACCGTACTCGGACATACAAAAAAAATAAAGTGTAAAACAATGTAGTATGCCTCTAGTATTGGTTCAATCAATCAATCAATCAATCAATCAATCAATCAATCAATCAATCAATCAAACAATCTGCATTTAGGGCTGTTGGCCATATGGCATATCAGTTGTTTCCCCCCCTAGCCAGGCTGAGTGACTCCGATGGTTCAGACGCTGGCCTTCTGAGCCCAAATTGGCAGGTTCAATCTTGGATCAGTCTGGTGGTATTGTATTTGAAAATGCACATCAGCCTCATGTAAGTAGATTCACTGGCATGTAAAAGAACTCCTGCGGGACTAAATTCCGGTACCTCAGTGTCTCCAAAAACCGTAAAAGTAGTTAGTGGGATGTAAAACCAATGACACTATTATTATTATTATTATTATTATTATTATTATTATTATTATTATTATTATTATAATGTCCAATAACAATAATAATAATAATAATAATAATAATAATAATAATAATAATAATAATAATAATTGTTCACCTAGCCTTTTCTTAAATATTTTCAAAGAATTTGGAAATTTATCGAACATTTCCCTTGATATATGATACCGATCCTTTACTCCTCATCCTATAAATGAATATTTGCACGAATTTTTCCTCTAGAATTCCAACATTACCTTCAGATAAAGATCCTACCTACATTTAAAAGCTCCGCTCACACCTATTTGTCTACTAATGTCATTCTATGCCATTTCTCCACTGATTGGGGCGAAACGCTGGCAACCAGGAATGAGTTAGCTGCAAAATTTATAATGTCCAATAACAGACCAACCAACTTTATTGGTATTACATACCACTTGGTCGAGCAGCTCGTCTCCTTTTTCCTCCAAGTCCTCTCAGCCCAAACTTTGCAACAATTTCATAACACTACTCCTTTGTCGGAAATCACCCAGAACAAATCGTGCTGCTTTCCTTTGTATCTTTTACAGTAGTCCTGGTGGGGGTCCCATACACTCGAACCATAATCTAATTGGGGTCTGACCAGACACTTAAATGCCCTTGCCTTTATATCCCTACTAATAATAATAATAATAATAATCGTATGGCCTCAGCTACCGTGTGCAGACATTTCGATATGACGCCATCTGGCTGTCTGCTCGTCAATTTCGACGTTCCGTTTTACTCTAGGTCCGCTAGATGGCAGACAGAGTAAACCGGATCTCTCTTGGGCGTCTATGGCTGAGATTTAATTAATTTTGTCGGGTAAATACCAAATGTATCACCAGAGATCTTTTACATGCCGACATCGTACGACATGGAGTGTCGAATGGACTTTTCCGCCCTTCAAAAATCTGACTACCTCTGCCGGGTTTGAACCCGCTATCTTGGGATTCGGAGGCCAACACTCTACCACGGATCCACAGAGGCAGCTACTACAACCCCTAAGTACCCTCATAACGATATTATCAATTCCAACTGTTTTTCTAGTTTTCAACATTTGTATCTTATTGTAAACGTCTTTGTAATCATAGGTAAATTTAAGTACTTCATTAGTGTTAGTCACCTCCTCTTTCTGGATATTTATCCTTGCATTATCCTTAACCTCATATTACTGTTTGCATGAAGGAACGATACTAAATTAATGGAGAGTTGCTATAGTTAGAGCCCTGCACGGATATGCAAAATATTACCCGCATCCACACTTCCTTCATTCACAGTCGGTGATAAGGGTACAGGGATCTGAAAGTCAGGTAGGGATGACATAAAAATGTTAGTGTTGAACTGTAGAAGTACACTCATGTTCATATTCATAAAAAACAGAACACCTTGAAAGACTAGAGATAGAAGGTTCATATTAACAGGTCATGTTCATTAGTGAGTTGCTACAAAATGACCTTGATAATGTGAGATGGACAGTAAGCAATGGTATGATGATAAAAGGTGTTAAAAGTCAAGTTGTGAGTTTCACAAATAGGATATTCCTCTCATTTTTAATTACTGTATTGATGGGGGGTGAAATTTCCTTATGGGGATCAATTGTAAGTACCTAGGTGTTAATATAAGGAACAATCTTCATTGGGGTAATCACATAAATGGGTTTGTAAATAAAGGGTACAGATCTCTGCACATGGTTATGAGGGTATCTAGGGGTTATAGTAAGGATGTAAAGGAGAGGGCATATAAGTTGTTGATAAGACCCCCAACTACAGTATGGTGCCAGCGTATGGGACCTTCACCAGGATTACTTGATTCAAGAACTGGAAAAAATCCAAAGAAAAGCAGCTCGATTTGTTCTGGGTGAATTCCGAGAAAAGAGTAGCCTTACAAAAATGTTGCAAAGTTTGGGCTGGGAAGACTTGGGAGAAAGGAGATGAGCTGCTCGACTAAGTGGTATGTCTGCCTAGCAATTCTGAATGGAGCAAATACCTGAAAAGCCTTACATCTGATCTGTTTTTAAGTGGTATCTTACAAGTAATAAATTTCATCTTGATCTGTGGTGGAGTTTTTATATGTAACAAATTCCAACTTGTACATTTTGGAAGTTCCACATTTCCACCACATTAAAATCTTATGATTTTCTTAGATTACAATAACATTAATTTATTAAAAAAAATTTTTTTTTGTTGGTACATATTTCATTTTTCCATGGAAAACATCCTTATCCATGATCTTGAATGATAGTTAAAATATACACAAAATCACAAGTAACATGGATAAAACACAATATTAAAAACAACTTGTCTTTGACAAAAAAAAAAAGACTTAAATGCCTAAAGAGTCAATGTTTTTCACTTTGTTGTCACTGTTTGGCACCTCTTGATGTAAAATACGCATTCGTGAAAAGCCGCTTAAAAACTATCCTGAAATAAGGGATCTAAAAATTTCTTAATAAATAATTAAAACAGTAATGTGTAGCTACACAAGTTCTTATAACATTCAGCCTTAATGCGATGGAAAGGGGAGTTTTCTTGCCAGATGAATTGGACTAGGCCTAATTGTATTCAAGATAAAAAGCAACTCTTTGTGTTGTGGTTGTGTCCAAATCTGGAAAGGAGAACAAATTTTGGAGCTACATAGCAAAAGTTATTTTGCTGTCGTGTTTACTAAGACTTCAAGTTTACTCTCCATCTGACACCCCTGACAGCTGACTCACACTGGGCCTCCTACTGCACTCAATGCTGCTTTCCTCCTGGTGTTCTACCTGTGTGTGCTTGCATGGTCTACATGCTTGGTGGAGGGATGGGGGACAACAGCTGCAGAAGGAGGTGGAGGGCAAATTTTCCTTCTAGGTGGCAGGAAAAATCTTCATTCCGTAGCCTATTTTGTTATTGATGACAAGTAGATTTAATAAGGGAGGTACTGAATCAAATAAAGGGTTCTTATTTTCTGTGTTTTCGTTCAGATTGTGATTATTATAGAATTTGTCCAGGAAAATGAATAGGTTCTCTGTTGTATTCATGAGACACCCTTTCTTCACTCTTTTTATTACCTCCAGATCTTGTTAAATTGAGGTATATGTATGTCCAGACTCCTCCATGTGACTACTAATAGCAGAGAGAATTTTTGGTGTTTACTGGCGTTTACATTCTCCATGTATCTAGTTGTGAAGTCTTGCCCAGTTTGTCCAACTTATACGGCTCCACAACTAGCACAATTAAGCCTGTAAACACCTGCATCTGTATAAGTGGTATGTTCAAAGCTGTCAGTGGAGAGATGGCATGGAATAACATTAGTAGACGAATAAGTTTAAGTATTTTCTTTAAAAGTAAGAAAGATCACAATATGAAGTAAATTTGGAATTCAAGAGGACAAAAGGGGGCAAATATCAATTTATAGGAAGGGCATACTAGTCCACCCTATTTACCACTGCATTACAAGTGAAGGCCATCTGAGCATAAATCCCTATCTCCTACCCACCCATTAGGATATGGAAATCTTGCTCCCTGTTTCCCACATACCCATTCCATAGCCTCGTTTAAATCCCCGATAACCTTCCAGTCAGTATCCCTCCTACACCATATTCCACTGATAATGATCTCCACTTCCTTAAACTTCACCCATGCTTGATTTACCAGATCACATACATCCCCTATTATGATGGTACTTACACCTGCTTACCGTACGTTGTTGGTGCCAATGTGAAAAACTACCACCTTCTCCTTTCCCTCCTCTTTCTCTTCTACTTTCCACGACATCTATCTTAACCTAATTCCTCTATAACATTTCACCCTGGTCCCCTTTCTTCCACACGTCTGACAATGGAATCTCCCATGACCAGGGCCTCAACCCTACTCACCTCATTTGATCCCCTCCCCTCCTGGTCTCTCCTATCTTTCCTGCAGAAGCTACTTCTTCCTCCCTTTCATGACCCTGTTCCACCTTTTCCGATTCTCTACTCTACATGTCCCTTCCCTATCTGTTCTTTTCCCCCTACTCCCACACTCCATAACAACAGTTTCCTGTTCCTCATCTTCCCTCTGTTGTTCTACGTTCAGTGATTCCTACCGATTTCACACAGACACCTGTCCTCAATTCTGCTCCTGAATATAGCCCTTAGCTTGCAATTTCCTTCCCCTTAATCCATTAGACCAACTATCTTCCATAACTCCCCCCCTTTCCTTTCATCCCTCTTCATTAGACCACCTATCTTCCACAACTCCCCCCTTTCCTTCCCATCCCCCTTCATTAGACCACCTATCTTCCACAACTCCACCCTTTCCTTCCCATCCCTCTTGTATATTTACTGTATCCCGTACATTGTTTGAGGGAGGACTTTTTCCTTCAGTTTCATGCCAGATATAGCAATATCCATCCCCTGTGTTGCTTTCGTATACTCTAAAGTTGTACACAGCAATTTTGTGACTGTAGTACAATACCACACTTTCAGAACGTTTTGCAAATCAAATGAAACGTGGAGAAAATTGTCTTCCTTGATTTGTTCGTCTTTCAAGAAACTAAGTTTACATTCTTCCCATTGTTGCTGGTGGTCTTGGAGTGACAAATTGGGGTGAATTTTTTGAAAGACTATATCTACAGAATATCTGAGAAAGGTAAAATGTTACAGACGTAAAAAGTGGGTATTTGTAATTTCCTGTAAATGTAAAGAAACACAGGTGATTTGTTTTTGGAAACTCCCCTTAAGGGGAAATAAAAAGTGGTGAAATATTAAAATGAGAATTTCTACAGTATATATCAAAAAACTTAACATGTTACAGAAGTGAAAATGGTATTTTTATCTCTATTAAAAACAAAGAATCGTGTATTTTTAGTTTTCGGTAATACAACTTGGGTGGAAGGGGGGTGTGTGTAAAAGTAACTGAAAATGGTGTTGATTTCTTTTAATTAGGCTACTGATATCTCAAAAATGAAGATGTTACAGACATGAAATTTGATATTTGGAATCTGCTTTAAAAGTAAAGAAACACGTATTTTCGGAAAATCCAATGAAGGGGGGGTGGGGGGGTGAAAGAATTGAAAAATGAATTGACTTAATTGTATGAGAATACATACATCAAATAAAAACTAAAGTTGTTACAGACGTGAAAATTGGTATTTGGCTCTCCTTTAAAAACAAAGAAAAACGCGTTTTGAAGGGGAAACCATCTTGGGCGGCAGGAGTGAAAAGGAGTTGAATTCCTTTCATGAGGACACACAAATCAAAAACTGAATAATTTAAGAGTCATGATAATTTGTATTTAGAAGATCATTTACCATCAAAGAAACGAGTATTATTTGCCGGAAAATTCACCTGCGCGGGGGGGGGGGGGGGGGGGGGTGAAAGGAAGTGAAAAAAGGTGAATTATTTTTATGGGGATACTTATATCTCAAAACTGAAGGTAATAGACGTGAAAATTGGTGTTTGGAATCTTCTTTAAACATAAAGAAACACGCCTTCTTTTAATTTTTCTTTGGGGGGGGGGGAGGGGTAAATAAACTTAATGGCAGTGGTGTGTAAAAGGAGGTGAGACCAATTGATTTCACTGTTCATAATGTACTTATAATGAGCCTCCGTTGCGAACTCGGCAGCGCGCCGGCCTCTCACAGCTGGGTTCCGTGGTTCAAATCCCGATCACTCCATGTGATATTCGTGCTGGATAAATCGGATGCGGGACAGGTTTTTCTCCGGATACTCCGGTTTTCCCTGTCATCATTCATTCCAGCAACACTGTCCAATATTTAATTTCATTTGTCATTCATCGCTCATTGCCCCAGAGGAGTGCTTGGGCAGCCGGCACAATTCCTATTGTCGCCGCTAGATGCGGCTTTATTCATTCCATTCCTGACCCTGTTGAATGACTGGAAACAGGCTGTAGATTTTCGATGTACTTATTCTGATCATAAACCGATCATTTTTAATCTTTCCTGGGTTCGATTTCAACAGCCATCTTTTCCTTCGGAGAACATTCTTAGATTGCAGTAGACTCTCCTGGCATATAAATAAAAATCTAAACACATTTGAAATAAACGACAGGAATGAGATTGACCGTCAAATTATTCGCCTCTATAACAAGGTCAATAATGCACGGAAGTATGTCATTCATATCGCCAGAAATCCCGCACACTTGCCTACGCGCGACAATGGTGCTGGTCATATTGTCAACAATGACAATGGTAGCAGATGTAATTTACCGCCAAGTAGCGGTCTTGCATCTTGCTGTGGGGTCCAGAACATCTAATAATAATAATAATAATAATAATAATAATAATAATAATAATGTTCTGGACCGTCATCAAATTGTGCGGACCGCGGTGGAAACGGGTCCTGGCCTGGTAATGACTACGAATACAGTCAAGCCGCGGGTTCAGTACCGCCAAGGCACCCAAGACGACACCAAGCCGGATCTCCTTCAGGATTTGATCAGTACTAAAAATGCTTATAGAAAAAGATGGCAAAGATTTAGGGACCAAGCTGACCGCGTGGAATACCTGGACCTACCTCGGGAAGTACGAAACTGATTGCTTGAAAGAAAGATTGAAAAATGTGAGGAACTTTGCCGTAATCTCCCAGAAAACGAGTCAGATCGCGAATTTTGGCGGATTATATATAAAATGTTATGCATTTAATTATAAATTTCAGTATAATAACGTAGCGAAGCACGGGTATCTTGCTAGTACTTAAATAAAAATGTTAATATTAAATGCAGAGCTGCAAGGTTAGTAGAACTATCCGCTCTTAAGCCGAAGCCTACCATGCTTGGTGTGCAAGATGACAGTGGTCCACACAATGCTGAAATGGCATAAATTCCAAAGGGTTGCGAATTTGTAGCTAGGGCCATATTAATATTGTAGCGAGTTGGCGGGGCAGTAGGATCAATTAACACTAGACTGGTAGCTTCAATACTAAGATTTATTGGCTATGTGCTAAACTACACAAGGCTACACACAACTTTTGCTCATAACACACACTTACACAGTTCGCGCAATCTCTCTCCCTTAGTTTCTCATGTTCTCACGCTACACAGTTTTACACCCACACACAAGGTCCCATGTCGCACGGCTACATGTTCTCTCCTTCGCCGACAGTCTGCACTGTAGCACACTAGTCCGATAATCATGGCACTTCACATACTTCACTACACTGGCAGTCGCTCACGACTGAACCACACCAACTTCTCACTCAGTTTAACTCTCCCTCCTGCAGGCAGGTTGTTCCTCTTATATACCTGCACTGGACCTTCTAGAATCGTCCAAATGCTCGATGGATCCAGGAACATCGCGAGATGGAAGACTCCAGATTAATCGTGGAGTCATTTCCATACTCCTCTGCTACGGGACCGTGAGCGGAAGCGAGTGGGGCTAGCCTAGCACTTAAGCGCTGCTTGTGATTGGCGCGGTTGAAGCATAAGGGGCGGGCCTATACGGTGCCGGGCCGGGCTGGGCCGGGCCCATAGCCAGTTGGCATGGCGGACGCTATAACCATTACACTGCCCCATCCTCAAGGCTGCTCATCCCGAGCTGCTCCACGATACGGTGCCAAGCGATCCAGGTGAACCACCACCATCTTCCCTCAGGGAGGCCGCCGGATCAGGTAGACGACGTCGCTGATCCTGGTGACGATTGTATATGGGCCTTCCCATTGTGGCTGCAGTTTCGGTGACTTCCCTTTCGTCCGCACAGGATGGTACAGCCACACTCTGTCATCTTCCTGGAAACCCCAGAGTTTGCGAGCATGTCGTAGCGGCTTTCATCCGGTCGCTGGCTATCCTTAGATGATGTCGGGCATAATCGTGGATGTCGTTGAGCCGATCCACCAACTCCCATGCATAGTCTTTCGCTGGTTGCTGCTGGTCTGGTGCAGACCCGAACATTAGATCGCATGGCAGGCGGAGCTCTCTTCCGAAGACCATGTTGGCAGGTGTCATGCCCGTCGCCTCATGGGCGGACGCTCGATAGGCCATCAAGAAGAAGGGGACCCTCTCGTCTCAGTCCTTCTGGTGTGCCGAAACCACTTTCCTGAGGTGCTCCTCAACGGTTTTCACAAAACGCTCCACCATACCATCTGACTGAGGGTGGAGAGGCGTCGTACGTGTCTTACGCACTCCTAAGCATTACAGAACCTCTTCCATTAGCCTGGACTCAAAGTTTCTGCCTTGGTCGCTATGAAGTTCCTTCGGGACACCGAATCGACAGAAGAAGTTCTTGACCAAGATGTCGGCCACTGTCGATGCCTCTTGGTTCGGGATGGCGTATAACTCCGGCCACTTTGTGAAGTAGTCCATAGCCAGGAGGAGGTAATGGTTCCCGGTGTCAGATTCGGGGAATGGTCCAGCGACATCAATGGCGATCCTCTCGAATGGTGCTCCAACGTTGTACTGCATCATTAGGTCCCTACTCCTGGTACATGGGCCCCGGCTCACCATGCAGGTGTCACACAGCTGGCACATCCTCTCAACATTGTTCCTCAAGTGCACCCAGTAGTAACACTGTCAGGCACGATCTAGTGTCTTATTCACTCCCAAGTGGCCGGCAGTAGCGCCCGCATGCAACTCAGTCAGCACCTCTTTTCTCATGCTCCTGGGGATTATCAGCTGTGCAATGTGCTTCTTTCCATCGGTTGATTCCCACGTGCGGGTAAGTACCCCATCACTAACCATGAGGGACAACCACTGGGCCCAGTACGCCTTATAGGTTGGACTGCGTTCAGCGATGTCTTTCCATTCCGGCCTCTGCCCCGACTTTACTTCTCGTAAGATCAGCCTGATGTGTCGTCGTCCTTCAGCTGCTCCCTCCTGAGGGCGTCTTGATCCCATCCTTCAGTGGCAGTGGCCCTCACGGCCTGGACGTCTACGATGCCTGCCTGTCTCTCCACATTCTGGCATTGTGTACAGTTCGCAGGGCATGGTCTTCTCGATAGAGTGTCGGCGTTGCAGTGCTTCCTTCCTTGTCGGTGCTCGGTGGTGAAGTCGTACTCGTGAAGACGTTGCACCCAGCGAGCTGTCTGTCCTTCCGAGTTTCTGAAGCTTAGGAGCCAGGTCAATGCAGAGTGGTCGGTGCGCAGGCGGAAAGGCTGCCCATACAGATACTTGTGGAAGTGCTCCAAGGTCTTCACGATGGCCAGCAATTTCCGACGCGTTACACAGTAATTTCTCTCAGCTTTTGACAACGTCTTGCTGAAATAGGCGATCACCTTCTCATGGCCGTCTTGCACTTGTGACAGTACCCCACCAATTCCCATGTCGCTGGTGTCTGTATCGACGATGAACTTCTCCCCAGGCTTGGGGTATCCGAGGATGGGTGCAGTACACAGCGACTCCTTCAGCTTCCGGAAGGCAGCCTCCGCCTCGCTTGACCATTGGAAAGATCTCCTCTCCTCGGTGAGCCATGTAAGAGGCTTTGAGATGTCTGCGTAGCCAGCTATAAATCTGCGGTAATATGTGCAAAGGCCGAGAAAACTCCTTAGTTCTCGCTTGTCCTTCGGCACTGGCCAGTCCCTGACAGCTTATAACTTCTCCGGATCCGTGGCTACTTCCTCCGATGACACGATGTGGCCCAGGTAGCGGACCTCCTACTGGAACAGCTGGCATTTTCCGAGACTTAGCTTTAGGTGAGCCCCACGTAGCCTCTCGAACACTTTCCGCAGGTTCTCCACGTGCTCTTTGAACGTGTGTCCCACCATAATTATGTCGTCCAGGTATACGAGGCAAGTGTCGTGAGTTAGCCCTCTCAGCACAGCCTCCATCAGTCGCTCGAAAGTTGCCGGCGCGTTGCAGAGGCCGAAGGGCATCACGGTGAACTGGTAGAGTCCTTGGCCGGTTGAGAATGCCGTCTTCTCCTTGTCTTCCGGATGGAGCGCTACTTGCCAGTACCCAGACTTCAGGTCCAAAGTCGAAAACCACTGGGCTTCAGATAACGTGTCCAGGGTATCATCTATCCGAGGTAACGGGAAACACTCCTTCTTCGTGACGTCGTTCAACTTCCGGTAAAAGACACAGAAACGGAGTTCATCGTTCTTCTTCTTCACCAGGACGACTAGCGATGACCACGGGCTGTTCGACTCTTCGATGACTCCCCGCTGCTTCATGTCATATAGCATCTGGTCGATTTCTACCTTGTTCGCCAGGGGTACCCTACGAGGTGGCTGACAGATTGGAGCGGTGTTAATGCGATGGTACACTCTATCCGTCTTTCCGTAGTCGCCTCCGACAATGAAGATGTCCTGAAACTCATGGATTAGTTCCTTAACCTCCCTGAGCTGTCTCGCCTCAAAATGTTTCCGGGTGTCGGATATAATCTTCCGGAGCTTATCCAATCCTTCACCTGCTTCCAAGGTCTGTGCGTCTTCGTCGTCCACTGGCACGACGCACGTGACTGGTTCACAAGTCCCAAGCTCGGTCCCGCTAGGTACCCTCTGCTCCCGCGACGTCGAATTCAATATTCGTACCGGCATGCAGCTTCGTGCCGGAACGAGCGTCCTGGCCAGGTAGAGTTCTTGATCGGTGGTTGGCAAAACGGGTTCCACGAGCACGCTGTCCCCTTGTATGGGTTCCTCTAACCGTGCCGTAACGATCACCTCACTGTTGGCCGGTATCACTTCTTCGCTGGCCAACGTTAACCGCGCTACTCGAGGTTGCGTACCTGGGCGTCGCAGCATTACCTCTTGTTTGCCGAGCTACAATACACGTCGTCCCACGTCGACAGTCGCCTCATATGCCCGTAGCGTGTCTAGGCCCAGCATGACCTAATCCGTGATGGCGGCGACGAAGGCCCAGACTCGTAGGCATCGTTTTCCCAGCGTCAGTTGAAGTAGCGCCTCCTTCAAGATGGGGATGGTGTGTCCTGAGGCTGTTCGCAGCAGGAGAGGGCGGTGGGGTTCCCTCTCTGGCTGTCCCTCAGCGATATCCGGCCTGGCGATGGTCAATACCACCCCCGTGTCTATCGTAACTCGGCACGGCCTGTCTCCGAGCCACCCATCGGCGATCAAGCTGTCGTCGCTCCGTTCGGTGACCACGTTTAGCGTGAAACGAGGGGACGGTAGTGACGGTGCCGACGAGCCCCTCTCCTTGTCGGCCCTTACTCGTTTCCCTGATCAGGGGCTGCCTCCATACGGTAGTTCCTCCGCAGGTGGCCATGCTCGCCGCAATTCCAACAGGTGATCTCGTTGGTGCATCGGCGTGCGTCATTCCCCTGTAACGCGCGGGTCTCCAGCGCGTCCTCGCTTCTCACGGCTCGTATTCTTGGTGACGGTGCCACTGTTCCCTTCACTGCCTCCACCCTCAGGGTTAATGTCAAGGCCTCTCTGAGGTCATGCTCCCCGCTGAGCATCAGCTTTTGACGGATCTCAGCGTCGCGGAGCCCATCAGTGAATGTATAGGCTGCCTCCCGCTGAATGGTGTCCTGAGTCAGCCCATCCAGAGCCTTGTGGGCTAGCTGCTCCACATCTTGCGCGAATTCTTGCAGCGTCTCATTAGCGCGCTGGGTCCTCTTCCTCAGCTGGACTCGGTAGGTGGCTGCCAGCTGGTGGTTACCGTATCGGCTGTCGAGTGCTCTAACAATCTCGTCGTAAGTGGCACCCAGCTGAAGGCTGTGTAGTACTTCTGCTGCTGGTCCTTGCAGTCCGGCGATTAGGTACACGGCCATTTCCTCCGATGTCCAACCGTTGTGCCCACACACGGTCTCGAATTGGGCCCAGAAGGTCCACCAAGATGTTGTCCCGTCGAAGCGCGGTGGTTTTACTTTTCCGGCGCTGGAGCTGCTGTCGCTGCAGGTGGCCCTAGCACGAGACTCCATGGCTGTCACTCTCGTACGCAGGGCACTTACTTCTTCTTTCAGGTCTCTAACCCCTGACTCCACAACCTGCGGTATTTCTTTGATCTCTTTTTCAACTAGTTCCTGTACGTCCTGCATAATGTCACTCTTTAATTTTCTTTCGAGAGAGCGCATTTCCTGTTCTAATTTTCCTTGTCCACCCTTAAGTTCATTTAATTCCAGTTTCAGTTCACTCTTTATTTCGTCCTGTTTGGATGAGAGTTCAGTGAACTTATTGAGGAGAGCCTGAAACTGTTCGCTATCCATTTTATGATTCACTAGAAATTCTTAGTTACGAAATTACTGCTACCAGTCGATCCCGATTCTGACACCAGTTGTAGCAAGTTGGCGGGGTAGTAGGATCAGTTAACACTAGACTGGTAGCTTCAATACTAAGATTTATTAGCAACGTGCTAAACTACACAAGGCTACCCACAACTTTTGCTCATAACACACACTTACACAGTTCGCACGATCTCTCTCCCTTAGTTTCTCATGTTCTCACGCTACAGTTTTACACCCACACACAAGGTCCCACGTTGCATGGCTACACATTCTCTCCTTTGCCGACAGTCCGCACTGTAGCACACTAGTCCGATAATCACGGCAGTTCACATACAAGACTCCAGATTAATCGTGGAGTCATTTCCATACTCCTCTGCTACGGGACCGCGAGCGGAAGCAAGTGGGGCTAGCCTAGTACTTAAGCGCTACTTGTGATTGGCGCGGTTGAAGCGTAACAGGTGGGCCTATACGGTGCCAGGCCGGGCCCATAGCCAGTTGGCACGGCGGCCGCTATAATCATTACAATATTATTTTTAGACATAAATGATTGAACTAGAACAATGAAGCTTAGCTTTACTTTATAGGTTGATTTTTAGCAGAATTTAAGTGGATGCAAGACATTTGTATTATAAAAATAACTGTTTATAAAGTGGGAAATATGTATAGAATGTAAGTATAATCGTATGAGGATTAAACCTCCTTCTTCAGTTCCTGTTTACAGTTTTCTACTGGGTCAGGTTATGAATTAATGACCTCCATTATCGCCTGTCATTCTACCACTCTTTTCCTGCTTCCAATATTTCTTCTCTTTTCTTTTCTTTATACTCTCCTCCTCTGTATCCATCCATCTCATTCAAGGTCTCCCTTGTGGTCTCTTTCCTATTGTTTCTTCTGTAAATACTTTCTTTGGATCTCGGCCTTCTCCCATTCACATCATGTGTCTATATCATTTCATTTTGCTTGCTTCTATCACATCCGGTTGTTTGAGGGTTAACCTAGGGTGATTATATTTTCTTTGACAGGCCGTCCAGTCCCGTGTCAAGTGGGCAGTTGGAGCCCCTGGTCTGCCTGCAGTGTCTCCTGTGGGGTAGGAGAATCTTCTCGAACACGCAAGGTTGAGAGGCTTGCTCGGCGTGGAGGACGTCCCTGCCCACCACTAGAGGAAATACGTTGGTGTGGTGGCCACACTGACTGTCCCCAGAGGTTCTTTAAGTGGTGAAAAGATATGTGCTGAGGAAATTCAAGAGTACACGGAGATATGAAATATTTCCGTATTCGTTTTAAAGGCTGTTGTCATGATAATCACTGATATGTGTCTATTAAGTGTGCATTGTGCCGATCCTTTCAAAAGCTATACAGATGTTTTAAAATGTGTATATATTTTGATTAATTGAATGGAATTTTTGGTAATTTATTGCCAGATAATTTCATGTGATCTCTAGAACTCTTGTGAGTGGAATTATAACTTGCTTTCAGTTAACTGACAGCTTCATCTGTGTTATATTTAACTCTGCTCAAGGTTAGTCTTTGCTAAACTACTTAATTTTAGCCCAGAACTATAATTTCTCTAAAGAAAAGTATTATCTTCAAATTACTTTTTACATATAAGAAATAAGAAAGGTATTTTTACGTTTTGCAGTTCATAAGGTAACGCAGGGTTAATTCTCTAGTCTCTTCGTCTACATTCACAAGATTTACATAGAAAATATACTTTGTAAAATTGTTCTGGAGGGAAGAAGCTACTATGAAATGCAAGAGTTGCCTTAATGATCAGACATAAGAAGAGAGTAAAACATATCTATATGCACGAACCAATTTTGAAAGTAGAGGGCACGAACCAGTTTATCAAAATACTGACTGGACAAAGAGTTTGAAAGTTATTTCATTTGCACTATACGACGATATGTACATGTGAAGAGCTAATCGAGGAGGATGCGCACCACGTTCTCTTACAGCATTTTTGTGAAACCAGGGGCATAAAACCTGACATACTACTATGACATAGATTTCTGAGCCTGGAAAACTTGCAGATGAATTAGTCCATATTATGGACAAATTTTCCAGTACCAAATTCATTTGTACCCCTCTGAGGTTTGTTTTTAACAATCTAGAAGATTATTTCATCCATAATCATACAGAAAAATTACAATACTATATTTGTGTATAAATTAGAAAACAAGCACAGAATACATATAGGAATGTGCAAGTGATCAGATATGGCCTAACAGAAGAAACCACAAGGTTTTCTTTATTTTTGCTTCACGTTGCACCGTCACAGATAGGTCTTATGGTGACGATGGGATATTTTACTTGTACTCTTGCCGCCACAGAAAATGGGCGCCCTCTGGAAGGTATCGTTGCCCACAACATACAGGTGTGGAAATAGAACATGCAACATTGCCTTGCTGACTTACGTTGTATTTTGTTGTCCTTATAATGTGACAGGACATGGCTTGATATGTTTCTCAGTCTAGGACATGATATATTCATCCAGTGGCCAGATTAGTCATAATGTATGCTCTATATTTTGGCCGGCGGTCATGTTGTAATTTTGGAAATTGCTTCTGAACATGCAGACTCTGTCAGCCAAGACGGTAGCCATGTATGGTAAACCATGAGTTCTCTCCCTCACGTCTGGTGTCAAGAGTTTGAGTACCGGGCGAGTTGGCCATGTGGTTAGGGTCGCGCAGCTGTGAGCTTGCATCCTGGAGATAGTGGGTTCGAACCCCACTGAGGGCAGCCCTGAAGATGGTTTTCCGTGGTTTCCCATTTTCACACCAGGCAAATGCTGGGGCTGTACCTTAATTAAGACCACGGCCGCTTCCTTTGCACTCCTAGGCCTTTCCTGTCCCATCGTTGCCATAAGAGCTGTGTCGGTGCAACGTAAAGCAAAAAAAAAAAAAAATGTTTGAGTAAATAAAGTATAATGTTTGGAAGACCATTAAGTTTGCGAAGTCTATTTACCCAGTAATTTTATAACTTCAATAAAAATCGTCTTCAGGCATTGTTATTAAGGAATATTCATATATTCATATTGACAGACATAAACTAATTTTCAGTGTCACTATTTGTGGAATTGTAATTTGAAGCTGAAAAAACTTCACTAAAAGTATGAGTAAGTAAGGGCCTATGCATAAAATTGACCAACAGCTAAAAGTTTGATGCCTCTCCAGTTGCTGAGATTTAAAGGTTGTAACAGATGGTCAGCACTCAGTTGGTTTTGATGGTATAATGGAAAGTTTATGCAGGTTAGCATAAGACAAACATTCCTCTAGCCAAAACCCAGAGAGTTATTTCACTTGTAAGTGTCCAGTCAGTTAAGTGCTTGCTGCATTTAGAATAAACAAGCACAGGCTATAGATATGTGACCCTGAATTTTCTGATTAGGGAAAATTCTAAATCAAGTGTAAGTGAGACTTTTCATGTATGTTACCATACCTAATGGATAGTTGAGAAGAACGCTTGCATTCCTTCACATTGTATTCTACATAAATGTACTTAAACATCTGCATTTGTTTGAACAATGTTTGTATTTTGTTTTCCAAAACTTACTTGAAATTCTCTGATATTATATTTTTCTGAAGCAGAATATGTATTTGTATTATTTGAACATGTATACAACTATTAGTATAAGCCACTGTGATCTAATGTTCATTTATGGTATTATAATATTGTAATCACTAGAGTGGTACACAGAGTGTCTGAAAATAAGTTACAGAAAATTTATGGGCATAATGAACCCAATAGTGTAAAAGAGGATCCATCATCCATTTTTTCCTAAACCATTTGGTTAATCACCAAAGGTAACTGGTTTATATCTCTTACGTCTTGTGACGTAGTGAACTGAATTCGCAACGAAACGTTAAAGGTGAAGAGTGTAAATATTAGCATTTAAAATTCCCAAGGAAAATGCATGGGGTACGCAGAAATGATCAGAAACTCTATTAGCGAATGGAATACAGGGATGAGTGTGTGACTGAGGGGCTCACAGTATCGGCTGTTTACTTGTGCTGTGCAGATGGCAAGCAATACAGTAGAGTGTATTGCATGACTCAACACATGTAGAAGAGGGGAGTGGATAAGCGGGGTATTGGGAAGGACAAATTTAAAGCATATATGAAATAAAAATATTAATGTTCACAGTAGGGTATGTATGATACGTAAACAATTAACTGAAATCAAATACCACTAAACATATATCCTCAATGGACTAAGGACTCTAAAGTCGAGATGTAAAGGCAGGAAATCTAAATCACATAAAGGTGATGTTAGGTGTTGGTCAGAAATGTTGACCACTATTAATGCCAATCAAAACACAATAATAATGTAGAGAACTACTTTGGACATAGTTTTATTAGCCTATATCCTAGGATACTTTGTTCTAAACTTAGCCTTTAATACTTGACAATATCACAGGACGTGTTTGCAATGTTTACTTTTACTACATAACTTCAGTTACATGGGTATGTCATTTCAGTAATTATTTTGCAGTGTGGTGTATTTTGACATGCACGAAATGTACTGTGTTTACTGATATATTTCATAAAACAAATGTACTGTGCTCACCCAAAACCAGGAGGAGTTTTCAGCTTTGTACGCCAGTCAGTTCAGAATACCTTAGAGCATGATAATCAGAATAAAGATGCCGCATTATCCTGGCATGATGATCAGATGTTGCTCTGTGATATGCAAGCATTACTATTAAGTATGCATGTGAGCAATTGACACGTCAGTGTGCTCCGGTAGCGCTTTGCCCAAGGTTATCAAACAAGAGAGCTTGGCCAGTTGCACACTGCATAGGCTGACACAGAAGTTGCTCACAATATGCTAGAGATCGATTTTTGTTTCAGAACACTATGTCCTCTTACAATTTCTGTAAGTCATTTTCAGACACCCTGTTTACAGAAACACACACACACACACACACACTCTCTCTCTCTTTCTCATCACGTTCAAAGCTCAGTAAAATTTGGAATGTAATGGAAGTACCCTTTATTTATTTATTTAGTGTCCACTATTGGTCTTATTAAGCAATCAAATGGTAAAATGAATAATATTGAAGATGAAATGAAGGCAGTATTTTTTGGTGGCCAACCTATCTTTCTCAGTCTTTTAGCAAGCTGGAAAAATGATGGTTGCACACCTAATAAGAATCAGTCTTCAGTATTCATTTGGGTAGTGGAAGAGGAAGTCCAGAAATTATTTAAAATTAGAAATGAATTTTATTCATATTAACTTTAGAACAGCATACTATAATTCCTTCTCTGTGTATGCCAACATTTTAAAAATCCTGTCTCCTCACAATTTATAGGTTAAGGGTGCTCTTTTGTCTGTTTTATGATGGCACCATACTGTCCAAATACTACAAAAGTTTATCTTTTATCTTCTTACATCTCTTCAATTGGTTATTTTAGATGGTTCTCATCTCCACTAATAATTCAGGTACACAGCTATGCACTGACTATTAACTCAAGGTCCTATTTCCCTGTTACGAAGTGTATGGTATTCTTTACTCCTTCTACTGTGGCAGATTTTCAAGGTCCTTATAACTAAAATGACAACTTTGAGATGCTCTGTTGTTACACTATCAACCTTTTCTTCTTTTTTTTTTACAAGTCCACTCACATTCAAGTTTTCCACTTCATGTACTATGTACTCATGCACTTGGTCGAAAACACAGCCCTCTGACACATCAGCCTCCTGCTCTCAATCATGAACTATGTGTACGGTATTATTTATTCTTTCTACTGTGGCAGGTTGTCAAGGTCCTTATAACTAAAATGACTACTTTGAGATGCAGTTTATTTATTTATTTATTTATTTATTTATTTTATTATTTTTTTTTTTTACAAGTGCACTCACATTCAAGTTTTCCACTTCATGTAGTTTGTACTCAAGCACTTGGCTGAAAACTCAACCCTCTGACACGTCAGACTCCTGATCTCCGTCATGGCTTCTCACAGTGCAGTGCAGTGTTGTCTCCAGAGCAGCTCACTTCACAACTTAATTCATGCTGAACTCTGTGTAATCAATACCGTCTTAATCCCCACTAACTTATCTACCCATGAGAGACTGGTAACTGCCTTGCACTCCCTTAGAGCTGACTCAAAAAAATCTCGCACTTCTTTATATAGGCACGCGGAAGATTCCCGAGAAAGTATTTGTAGTTTCTGCTTCCAGATCTTTTCGGGCACCTTTCCGTTGTTGGCTACTTCCATCATCTATCGAGGAGCTTCCTTATTGTGCACCTCAACGATTTGCCAAGGGGTATTATTATACCCGTCTCTGGCCCCACCTACATTGTCACCTTCTGTCACCATTCCTTCCACCCTTGACCTTCATTGTCACATTATTCAAAATTCCAAATATGTAACTATCAACAAATTAACATTTAAATTACTGATCATTAAATATTTTATTACTTATATAAAGGATATTACATACAAGTAAATAAATGTAAAGCTTCCTTTGTTTACAAAAGAACCTGGAAATGCTGATCGCTTTATATTCCATGAAGATAAAATTAAAATTTGATTGAAGGTTTGGTATGATGACCTTTGTGACTATAAAGCTTAAAAAGTTACCTTATCTATAATACGTCATGGACTACTACTACTTCCACTACTTCCTGTCTCGTCTAGTAGCAGGGTGACTGTTACCACCATTTGATTAGCTTGTGGACTATGTCATGGTGTAGATTTATGCACTTTATGTGATTGTGTAGATTATCAGTTCATGGGTCTCTTTCCAGTGGCATTCAGGGTGTAGCCCATCTTTGCACTCGTATTGGTTTCTGCTTGTAGCATGTGTCCAAACCATGTGGGTCAGCTTTCCCAGATTTTTTGTAGATTGATTCAATGTCAACTCATTTTAAGTTTGTATTGGAAAGAAGATTAACTAATGATGCTGCCTCACCATCTGGTTTTCCCTAATTTTTTTGATCTGTATACATGCAATTTTTTTTTTCCAGACCATTCTGTATACTGGGTATCAAATCTCCCACTCCTGTCAAGTTTGATTTACACCCTATAGGCCTCGTCTCGATCAATAATTCTGAATGATGCTAATATTCAGTTGTTATCTTTAACTTTTATTACATGAGAGATTTTTCTACAACCTATGGGATTAAAGAACAGCATTAAAATTACTACATAAATTATGTTACACTTGCTCAAACATCTATCCACATAGAAAGCCCATAATTTTCATATAGATGTATATATTTAAAACCTCGATAGAACTAAGAGATATTTTAAAGGTGGAGGAAGGTAGGGTTAGATTTCATACCTGCCCCCCACTAACGGATACATCTCTGAATGTTGAGTTCTTAAAATATCCCTAGCTCTACCCAGAATTAATTTCTAAATACCAGTAGATCACCCTCAATGATAGCAGTCACCTTAAAATAATTTATTTGTTTGTATCTAATGTAATGTAATGTAATGTAATGTATGTATGTATGTATGTATGTATGTAGTGTTGCATACAGAAATTTAGAAGGCTAAAAATTATTTTACTGTATGTTTTATCATCATGTAAACAAACTATTTATTCTCTAATGGATAATTATCAGCCATGTTTGCTTCTAAAGTAAATTAATTATTATTATTGTTCCACAGGAAGAAAGACATGACAATCTAAGAAGGCCATAATTGACTGATCAAAATGTGTACAATTAATGCACCCTTATATTTCCTTTGTAAATTGGTAAGGCTAAAATCAATACAAAGCTCAACTGATATTGAGAGTGCAAAAACGTAAATTAAGGCTATTTGTTTGGGGCTTTATGTGAAATATATCTTCCATATTCTCCTGAATTAATAAATAGTAGGCAAGCGCTGTAAGTTCTAATCAGGTAATAATTACAGAAGAAGAAATCATTCAAAGCGTAATTCATTTTATTTTCAAATTAGTAATGGAGATGTGTGGTATCTAAACTCATTTTTAATGTGCAGATTGTATCAAAAATGGAGTACATTTTTATATATTCTAAAAAATTATTATTATGATTGTATGTATGTATTTTATTTAAAAAGTGTGTCTGAATTTGATAATGTGAGAATTTTGGTCTGTATGTATTGTAAACAAAGGCTACAATATGAAAATGTATATTAAGTTTAATAAAGAATTTGATTTATGAAAGATCAAAATCACTCAAACATGCAGAAATCATATAATATACTGCTCAAAAGAAGTTTTGCATATTATGGTTAGTGCACTTTTTATTTTGCTACATGTATGTATGTAAATTATACATTACAAACAGTATACTATCCCTTTTAAGAGAATTTTGAATGTAACAGGGCAATGAGGGTACAATATAGAGCAAAATTGGGGAGGTGAAGAAATTAAAAAAAACAAAACAACCAACAGATGGCATGCTTGTAAAACAAAGGCTATAACAGTTTATTCATAAACACATAGCTTATTTAATTTATAAAGAAAAAGTCAGTCCTTATTCATGATTATGAAGATGACCACTATGTTAAACTTAACTGAAAACCAAACATTAGAGCTAAAGAACAAAAATGAATCACAAACCAGTGGGGTGTATGATAGAAAAGAACCTTATAAAACCATTACAATGGATTTAAATATAATGTACTTTTTATTTTTATTATTATTGATATGCAGTACTGTTATGGTGGACATACAGAGCCATACAGATATGGCCACCAGCTTTCTACTGACAGGCCATATAAGCAAGAGAGAAGTCCGCCTCCGTAGCGTAACGGTTAGTGTTAATAGCTGCCGTCCTCGCGGGCCCAGGTTTGATTCCCGGTACTGCCAGAAATTTAAAAATGGCAGGAGGGCTGGTATGTGGTAAAAATGGTACATGCAGCTTACCTCCAATGGGGGTGTGCCTGAAAAGAGCTGCACCACCTCGGGATGAGGACACGAGTTTGCATTCAGCAGGAGAAAAGTAGAACTCGTACGCTATTAACATTTCAAAATATAAATCAAAGAAGCATTAACTACATTGCAAGCAGAGATCAAAGTAAGCTTTGAATTTTCAAGCAGCAAATAGCTGATGAGAAAAGTTGAAAATCGTTTTGGAGCATTGGAACTGGGTATCAAAAACGAATGTGTAATTACTGTTGTAATATGAATAAGATTACCTCCACTGTTGAGTATCAGTTGTAATATGTAATATCCTGGTGGCCAGGATCGTTAAGGGGTCAGGTCTGTATGGTCCGACACTGAGGGTAGTTGGTTTGAGTTCCATTGGTCAAAAAAATTTCAAAATTGTGTGCCAAAAGCCTGGATTCAATTCCAAACCTCTCTGCAGTGTTCAAACAGAGTGAGGGCATATGACATTGTTGTTGGTGATTCATCCATCGGATGGGGAAGTAAAGCTTTGAGCAGACCCCTTGGTGTTATTCGACAGGAGTAGGCTACGTGCCGACACCGGGTTTCACCTTCTTCCAACCTCATTACCATTATCATCCCACATCTAGATGCACAGATCATCTATGGGCATCAAATAAAAAGACCTGCACCAGGTGGGTACCAATGTAACAATGTAACATGAATTAATACTTTACTTTTGTCATGAGAGCTCTTCTTTCTCAGGTTGCCAATCGGCTGATGGATATCCAAATTTACACAGAGACCTTACCATACTTTCCAATGGAATAACTTATCACGGAGCAAGTGGCTGTGGGTTTTGGGTCATGTAGCTGGCGGCTTGCATTTGGGGGATGTGGGTTCTAACCCCACTGTTGGCAGCCCTGAAGATGATTTTCCATGGTTTCCCATTTTTATACCAGGCAAATGCTGCAACTGTATCTTAATTCAGGATATGGTCGATTCCTCACCACTCCTAGCCCTTTCCTGTCTCATTGTCCCCGTAAGACCTCTCTGTGCTGGTGCGAAGTAAATCAATTGTAAAAAGATAAAAATAAAATAACAAATAAGGTGAAGATGTCATGTGATGGTATGACTCTACTAATGAATTACCAAGATTTGAAATCATTCAAATCATTGAAATCTTTAACACAACACAAATATACGAAGGTCATTCAAATATAAACTGGTACTTTGTTCATTTGATTCACGTATTGACATGACAAGCACGGAGTGCTGGCAAATTGGTTGTGGAAGAATGGATAGCAGATAGCCATGCACATTGCCCAAACACTCATGTCTGCCATTTCAGTATTTCTATGGATGAACCGAAAGTACCAGTGTCTGTTGCATGATGAATTATTAGGCCCTATTCATTTTCTCGCCAACGAAGGTGTGAAATTGAAGAGACATTTTGAAGAGATTCCAGGCACTGTTTGGTGATGCTACCCTGAGTAAAACCCAAGTGTTCAATTGGGCCCAGAAGTGTCAAAATGGTCGTGATAGAGTGGAAAATCAAAGCCATAAACGACGTCCAGCATCAGTGAAGACAATATTCAATCCATGCGTGAGCTTGCAGAAGACGATCACCAAATTACTGTTGCCAAGATTGCATCAGAGGAAAAGATGGCAAGGATTTAGAGACCCAACTGACCGGGTGGAATACCTAGACCTAGCCCGGGAAGTACGAAATCGATTGCTGGAAAGAAAGATTGAAAAATGGGAGGAACTTTGCTGTAATCTCTCAGAAAACAAGTCAGATCACGAATTTTGGCGGATTCTCTCTGAAAACGATTTACCGGTAGATCGCAAATTTCGGCGGATTATATACAAAATGTCAAGCATTCAATTATAAATTTCATTATAATACCGTAGTGAAGCACACGTATCTTCCCAGTCTATACAGAGTGTTTAGGGGTATACGTGCAGATATTTCTTGTAGCAGGAGAGAACGATGTGACGAACCACTATATATCAAACTTTTAGTAATCCACGGAACTTATTTTCGAGAGCAAAGGGATACGATATTTTTAGAATAGGTAGTATGCCTTGTTCTGTCGATGAATAGCTTTCCGTTGATAACAGGCAAGTCACGCGCCATCCGTGCCAAACTGGTTTCTGTTAATGTTTAAGAGCAAATGTACTACTGTAACAGCTGAACGCTACCTATGCAATGCCACGAGATGTTACATAATATACTTGCCAAACTTGTTTTATGTTTACGAGCAACTGAACTACGATAACAGCTGAAGGCTGCTACCAGTGTACACCATGTTACGTTACATTCTCGCCAGACTGGTTTTGTTGTTGTTAGTATTAAGTTCCGTCTTAGGGGCTTCAGACAACCCTAGTTATCGGTTTCGGACCCTGGAGATGTATTGAATTGTCAGCGTTAATACTGGTTCATTTGCTGTTACGTCCTTTAGGGGATTGGGATATCTGTGGTCGTCAGCCCCGTGGTCTAGTGAGTAGTGATGGGCAACGCTCTCGCTCGAGACTGACGTCGCAGATCTCGAGACTCTCGCGAAAATCCCGGGACCGATTGTCCTGTAGTGCAAGCTGTGCGACGTACCAGTAACTATGTAAACTTGATAGTATATCATTGGCAGTTATTGCGTGAAATAAAATTCTCATATGAAAACGTGTGAGCCAATACATTTTGTCAAAAGCCAGGAAAAGTACTGCATGTTCAACTATGAACCCCTTTAATACCACTAACGAAGATGAAAACAGAATGTCAGTATCTTAAACTGTTCACGACTTATTTGGAGTGGACATCTTAACTGAATAACCATGCATAATTTGTGAATCACCTACTTGAATACTAGAGGCGTGCATTATTCGAACCTGAGACGGGGAAGATGTGCTTTGCTACATATGCAACCCCAATTACACATGAGTGGAACGTGTAATCTAAAATGACTGACTTTGCCCCAATTCTTTCAGCAGGGGTGATGGGCAACGTTCTCGAGACCGATTCTCGTGTGCTGCGAGCTGTGCGACGTTCCAGTAACTAAGAGTGTAAGCTTGATAGTTATCATCAGCAGTTAGCATATGGAAATGTGTGTGACGATAAATTTTGTCAAAATCCAAGGAAAGCACTGCATGTTGAACTATGAGCTCCATAATACCATGACCGAAAGTGGATACAGAATGCCAGTATCTTAAACTGTTCATGAGTTATGTCAGGTGGACTTCTTAGCTGAATAATCTGTATAATTTGTTAATTGTTGTTAGGATGTAAACCTACCTGGATGCCTTACAATCGTTGTCGGCAGGGTAGCTTCTTTTGATTCAAACCGGGCCGGAGGTGTTCTGTGACGATTCCTCTTCATTGATAAAGCCCCTTTTGACGGCACCTCATAGAATTCGAAACCGAACACTAAATTTTTTTCAGTTTCTGGAATTTTCAAAATATTGTCTTTTTTTTTCTATTTGCTTTATGTCGCACCAACACAGATAGGTCTTATGGTGACGATGGGATAGGAAAGACCTAGGAATCGGAAGGAAGTGGCCGTGGCCTTAATTAAGGTACAGCCCCGGCGTGAAAATGGGAAACCATGGAAAACCATCTTCAGGGCTGCCGACAGTGGGGCTCGAACCCACTATCTCCCGATTACTGGATACTGGCCACACTTAAGCGACTGCAGCTATCGAGCTCGGTTTGTCAGCTTTTTTCTCACTAAGTCTGGTTCTCATCCTTGCATCTGGGTACTTGCACAAGGAGGAATTAATTTATGAACTATTAATTAGGAAGGTCCAGTCTGGTGGCACGGTTGTAGCAGATATTGCAAAACTTCAAGAATCTTTAGTTTCCCATCTGTATCCCAGTATTTTGGGAGAAGGATATTGATGAGGATCTGTCCTCTATCACTGACAATACCACTGAGCTGTTCTGTTGTAAGTTTCTTTGAAGTGAGTGATCCTTCTACTTATCAGCTTAAGCGTGTTCAAGCTAGGTTGTTCCATTTTTACAATAGGGCTATGGACCTATTGTCTCTAAAACTAAAGGACGTGCATGCTAAGGAAGATAGTAATTTATTGGAACACCTTTCTAACATGTCCAATGCCTGAAGTTGAATGGAATGGAGCTGCAAGTGAAGCCCATGACCAGAAAGTGGCAAATAAGTTAATTTGGGAGGGAGGATTTACGCAAGTAGTACAAGAACCGACTTGTCTCAACAACTTGCTAGATGTATTCTTGGTTAAACCATGGGAAATTGTTGATAAAACTGAGGTAATTGAAGGAATAGGTGACCATAAGGCTGTAACAATGGATGTAGGACTTGTACCAAAAATGCTTAATAAGAGGGTCACACAAGACAAGAAATTATACAGAAAAACTAAAGTTGATGAATTTGGGACTTACCTTAAATCACAATTCAGATGTTGGATAAGTGAAGGGGGTAATGTGGATACACACTGGGCTAAATTTAAAGGAATCATTTGGGAAGGAGAGAAGAAATTTGTACTTGTTAAGAAGGGTAAAATGACCTCAGACCCTGTTTAATATACAAGGGAAATAAGGAAATTAAAAAGAAAATGTAGAATAGTAAACAGGAAAATCAAAGAGGGTAGGGAGAATAGTGAAACTACAAAACAGCTAATGAGGGAACTGAATAGAGTGAAAAAGGAAGCAAAAGAGAAATATATGAATGGCATACTTCAAGAGGGTAATGACCACAAAGGGAAATGGAAAAAGATGTATTCATATATTAGGAATCAGAAAGGAAAAGGAATCCAAATTCCTACAATGGTGGGAGAAGGGGGTGAACACTATTCAGCAGATACTGAGAAAGCAAATCTATTTCGTAGGGAATTCAGAGATTCAGTAGAAGGTTGTCAGGAGTTGGAAACAGTAACAGAAGATAGAGAGGGAGAGACACATAGGGAAACAAGAAGCTTCTCATTCACAAATGAAGATATTTTCAGAGAAATCCAACTGCTTCAGCAAGGAAAAGCAGCAGGAAGTGATCGAATTACTGGGGAGGTATTAAAGACAATGGGATGGCACACAGTGCCTTATTTAAAATTTCTCTTTGACTATGTCATAAATAATAGTGTAATACCAAAAGAATGGAAGGAATCTATAATAATACCAATTTATAAAGAAAAGGGTGTTAAAATGAAACCAGAGAACTACAGACCAATCAGCCTGACGAGTATAGTTTGTAAAATACTGGAGAGTTTAATAGCAAAGTACATCAGAGGGATATGTGATGATAAAAATTGGTTCATGAGGAGCCAGTATGGATTTAGAAAGAAATTTTCTTGTGAGGCACAACTGGTGGGATTTCAGCAGGACATCAGATCAGTTGGATTCAGGAGGCCAGTTAGATTGCATAGCCATAGATCTTTCCAAAGCCTTTGATAGAGTGGAACATGGAATATTATTAAAGAAATTGGAGGGAATAGGATTGGACGTAAGGGTTATACGTTGGATAAGAACATTTCTAAATTCAAGGGTTCAGAAAGTCAAAGTAGGAAATAATATATCACAGGAAGAGAAAGTTTGGAAGGGAATCGCACAGGGTAGTATAATCGGTCCATTACTTTTCTTAATATACACAAATGATTTAGGGAACAATATAACATCCAAAATAAGATTGTATGCAGATGATATAATTGTTTATAGGGAAATAAATAACACTGAGGATTGTTCAGAATTACAAAGGGACCTTGAAAGTATCCAACAGTGGGTTGAAGAAAATAATATGAAGGTTAATGGAGGCAAATCAACTGTTACAACATTTACAAACAGGAGCTTTAAAACTGAATTTGAATATACATTGGATGAGGTAGTTATCCCAAAAGATGGCAAGTGCAAATACTTAGGTGTGAGATTTGAAAGTAATTTGCACTGGAAGGGTCATGTTGATGACGTTGCTGGGAAAGCATACAGATCGTTACATGTCATAATGAGGCTACTTAAAGGATGCTATAAAGAATTAAAAGAAAAAAGTTACTTAAGTATGGTTCGTCCATTATTGGAATATGCAAGCAGTGTTTGGGATCCTCACCAAGAATGCCTAATAAAAGAAATAGATAGTGTGCAGAGGAAAGCAGCAAGATTTGTAACAGGGGATTTCAGGAGAAACAGTAGTGTATCAGAAATGTTAGAGGAACTTGGGTGGGAAACTTTAAGTAAGAGAAGGGAGAAAACTAGACTTATAGCATTATATAGAGCCTATACAGGAGAAGCAGCATGGGGAGAAATCCGTGAGAGGCTTCAGTTGGAAAATAATTATATTGGCAGAACTGACCACAAGTATAAAATTAGAAGGAATTTTAGCAGAAGCGACTAGGGTAAATTTTCATTCATTGGGAAGGGCGTGAAGGAGTGGAACAGTTTACCAGGGGTAGTGTTTGATCCTTTTCCAAAATCTGTACAGGTATTCAAGAAGAGAATAAACAGCAACAGGGAAAATAAATGAAATGTTAGAGGGCATTCGACCAGTGCAGGCTATTGTAAATAAAAAAATGTGTGTTTAAAAAAAAAAAAGAAAAAATTCCATCCCCTGGTCCATGGAGTTTGGACAGCCAAAGTAGGGGACTGCCTGTAGGGGTGAAGTACAGTGGGGACTTCGAGGGCCCTGGGACCACTACGGTAGCTGTGAAGGCCCTTCAGGTGAAAAGTGGTGGCCAAAGGGGGCTCTGGTTAAGACGCAGCAGGTCGTTATGCTACTTAGGTTCCAAAATGGGTAAAAAAAAAAAAAGTAAATAAATGCAATGTAAATTTTAATCTTATACCAGTTGCATAGTATTATTTGAAGTAATTCCACCTACTGTATATGAGTTGACTATGTTTGTAAGTATAGGAGATATTATAAGTACAATTTTGTAAACAATATAAATTTATTAAGGATGATCTGTTTGTGTAATAGAAAAAAAATTGTTAGCATAAATTGTATATTATTGTATTCTAGAAAAAAAAAAATTTCTTCTCTTGTTAATTTCAAATTTAGTGCTTGACAATAATGTATTTTAGTGTACCATTTGCCACCGAGGTAGACACCTCATTTGCAAATAAAGAGATTTTGATTTGATTTGAAAAGAAGATTGCTGCAAGTTGACCGGTCTGAAAAAGATCCATGTATCAATGATGATATTTCTAAAGAGAGGTGTTGATCTTATCCAGAACTGACTAAGCATTTTGGAAATAAGAGATGAAATTGAAACAGGTCTATATTGTATTATGTCCGTTTCATCACCATTTTTGATTACTGGGCTAATGAATCATTTCTTCCATTCCTCTGGGAAAACACCTTGGTGTAATGTTAAGTTAAACACATAAAACAGTGCTGTACATAAAATAAATGAGCAGTTCTTGAGCGGGTAAGTTGAAACATCACCAGGTCCTACAGCTTTCTTTAATACAAGGGATTTCAGATTTTTGTAAATTTCTGTCTTTCAGAAGCTGACAACAGACAGATTGACCGATGAAGGAAAATCAAATGCCATATTATTCTGGCAAGTATAATAAACAAATGAAAAGTGGTGAACTAAAAGATTAGAAAGGAGACAAAACAAGAGAGGGCACTCATCAGGAAGATGGATACTGACATTCCCCAAGTCAGAGCGTGGAATGTTAGAAGCTTGTATCTTTGCGATACATTAGAGAATCTCAAAAGGGAAATGAACATACTATAGATGTAGATGGTGTAATGAAGTATGCTGGCAGGAAGAGCAAGATTTTTAGTCAGGCGACTACAGAATTATCAACACAAAATCAAACAGGGGAAATGCAGGTGTTTAATAATGAAAAAAAAAAAAAAAAAGGGCAGCGGGTAAGCTACTACGACCAGCATAGTGAAAGGATATATGTTGTCAAGATAGACACCTAGCCAATTCCCACTAGAATAGCACAGATCTATATGCCTACTAGTTCAGCAAATGATGAACAAATGCAAAGAATATATGAAGAGATAGTAGATTTAATACAATATGTAGAAGGTGACAAAAATCGAATTGTGATGGGAGACTGGAATGCAGCGGTAGGCCAAGGAAGAGAAGGTAATGCAGTAGGAGAATTTGGATTGGGACAAAGGAATTAAAGAGGAAGTAGGCTATTTGAGTTCTGCAGACGTGAACTATGGCCACAATTTTTTGCTCGTAAAATGCCATCTGAAGATGAAGAAATTGAAGAAAGGAATGCAAGATGAGATCTAGACAAGTTGAAAGAAATGAGTGTGAGGGATTGTTTCAAGGAACATCTTCCAAAAGGATTAAATGAAAAGCCTGAAGGAAACATAACAGAGGAAGAATGGACAGTCATGAAGAACAAGGTCAGTAGGGCAGCTGAAGAAAGGTTAGGAAGAAAGGAAATAACTAAGAATCAACTCGACTTGATTGACAGACAACGAAAATACAAGAATACAAAAAAAAAAAAAAAATGATGAGGGCAGAAAAGAATACAGGTGATTAAAGAATGAAGTGAAAAGAAAGTGTAGAACAGCCAAGAAACAATGGCTGAAAGAGAAGTGCAAAGATGTTGACGGTTGTATGGTTGTAGGAACGGTAGATTACAGGAAAATCAAGGCAACGTTTGGAGAAAGGAAAATTAAGTGTATGAATATTAAGAGCTCTGATGGAAAACCACTTCTGGGAAAAGACGACAAGGCAGAATGATGGCAGAAACATATCCAACAGTTGTATCAATATAAAGAAGTAGATGATATATTACTGGAATAGGAAGGGGCTATTGATGTTGTTTAAATGGGAGACCCAATTATAAGGTAAGAATAAGACAGAGTTTTGAGAGACCTAAATAGGAACAAGGCACTTGGAACTGATGACATACCCTCAGAATTACTGATTGCCTTAGGAGAAACCAGCATGGCGAGGTTATTTCATTTCGTATGTAAGATGTATGATACAGGGGAAGTGTCATCTGATTTTAGGCTAAATGTTGTTATACTTATTCCCAAGAAGGCATGCGCTGACAAATGAGAAAACTACTGCACTATTAGTTTAGTATCTCATGCCTGCAAAATTTTAACACGTATTATTTACAGAAGTCCGCCTCTGTGGTGTAGTGGTTAGCGTGATTAGCTGCCACGCCTGGTGGTCAGGGTTCGATTCCCGGCTCTGCCACGAAATTTGAAAAGTGGTACGAGGGCTGGAACGGGGTCCACTCAGCCTCGGGAGGTCAACTGAGTAGAGGTGGGTTCGATTCCCACTCCAGCCATCCTGGAAGTGGTTTTCCGTGGTTTCCCACTTCTCCTCCAGGCAAATGCCGGGATGGTACCTAACTTAAGGCCACGGCCGCTGCCTTCCCACTTCCTTGTCTATCCCTTCCAAACTTCCCATTCCCCCCACAAGGCCCCTGTTCAGCACAGCAGGTGAGGCCACCTGGGCAAGGTACTGGTCATTCTCCCCAGTTGTATCCCCCGACCAAGAGTCTGAAGCTCCAGGACACTGTCCTTGAGGCGGTAGAGGTGGGATCCCTCGCTGAGTCCGAGGGAAAAACCGACCCTGGAGGGTAAACAGATGATGATGATGATGATTATTTACAGAAGAATGGAAAGACAAGTTGAAACCGAGTTGGGAGAAGATCAATTTTGTTTCAAAAGAAATGTAGGAACAAGTGAAGCAATTCTGACTTTATGTATGTTCTTAGAGGAATGAATTAAGAAGGACAAGCCCACGTATATGGCTTTTGTAGATCTAGAAAAGGTATTCGATAATGCTGATTGGACCAAGCTGAAGGTTATCGGGATCAGATACCGAGAATGAAAAATTATCTACAATTTATTCAAAAATCAGTCTGCATTCATACAAATCGAGGGGTTTAAAAGAGAAGCAACAATCCAGAAAGGAGTGAGGAAAGGCTGCAGTTTGTCCCCCCTACTTTTCAATGTTTATACTGTACCAGGATTGACCATACATAAAGCATTTCTTAAATACTATTTGCCATGAAGAACTGATAAAGTATTGGCATGTGTCTTTCTCGAACGCCAACAGAAACAAAATCCCACAGGAGCAAGTAGTCGACCCGCACAACGCTGCTTGCATAATCACCTAGCCAAGCACTTGTCAAAGACAGGTTACATCATACATTCTCGAAACATCCAATCAAGAATCCTGAACCAATTGAGATATCAATTTGGAAACAATGGCATCTTATAGTGCACATTTCACACATCTGCTCATGTTCATTTCTCCATAATCGATCCAGGGATTACAGAGATATTCAGGGTTTTGTAAAACATTACATCAGAGCCATTTCTATATAAAAGGGCCACCTCTCTGAGTACTAGCACCAGTTCAGAGCAGTTCATCAACAGTTCAACAGCGGTCTATACCTAAACGATGTTGGTTCACCGCCCGTTATGAAATCGTACATATAAGACAAGGCTATGTCCTAGTGACGTGTGAACTGTGGACATAAAATAATTCTGGCGTTACGGAACTTATACATTTTCAGTTAGTAGAACCTTATTAAGGAACTTGTTAATATTCTAGTTCGACTCCAGGACTCGTGAATCATAGTATAACCAATACTTACGTGTGTCACATATGTCAGAACAGTTTCAAAGTGAATTTAATTGAAATACTTTAACATTAAGACTTGAGTGATAGAATATTAAGATATTTTGCTAATGGACTTTTCGTATTACAAGTGTTCTAGTAGCTCACTTCAGACATTGTGGAGAATGCAGTAATTATAAATGACATGTTCAAGTGAACTGAACTTTGAAATAATAATAATAATAATTGCTTTGTGTAGAATGCAGTAATTATCAATGCTATTTCCAAGTGAATCGTACTTTGCAAATAGACATTTAATGTCACGAGTGCAGTTGTAGGTTGCTTTAGACATTCGTGTAGAATGTAGTGATTACAGTGATATTTCCATTTGAACTGTGATTTGCTAACTGACACTTTAATTCACAAGTGCTTTTGGTAGGTCGCTGCACACATTCAATTTCATTACATTCCAAGTTGAAGTTATTCCATCAGACACTATACTTTCTGACACGAATAGGAGTAAACTGTACAGTTATTAGTGCAAAGGAACAGTGTTAATTTCCAGTTCAGTGGGAAGACACCACGCAAGTGAAGGGATTCAAACTTTATTCTTTCTCTGTGTCTGGGAAAAAAACCACAATCTTTTCACACAAGTGCAAATTATTTTACCAAACTAACATTCTGGTTCTAAGTCAGGACCGAGTCAATGATTAAATATTATGTAATAAATATTTATAATATATTTGAAGAACCACCTTTCCAATACACAAAATCCTTATGTTTAGGATGAAACCGTTAAATCCCAAATTGGACATGATGCTCACTAAGATTGAGCGAAACATCAGCAATAGAAAACTTAAAACATTGGTAGGTCAGGGCCCTGATCCCGGTGTATATCACAAAAGAATGTCTAAAATACATTGGTAAAATGTATGAATTTAACACTTTAAAAATAATCAATAAGATTATTTATGTCTATTAAAACAAAAATCAATCATTCAAATTGTTTAAAATGTAAAACGGAATGGATGGCTTAAATGTTAAAATTATCCGATTTAATTTCACATACCAGATCAATAATTCACCGTTAGGAGAACAATCAACACATTACTGCACAAAATAATGGCTGAAATTACAGTGCAAGGAATCCCATAAGGGCTAATTTACGCCGATTTACACGACGTTTTATTACCAGTGGACTTCATTTTTCAACCATTGTGTGTGATTTTTGGCATTTCTCATCATGTTTATTTTTTAAAAATTCGCAACATAGTTTATAATAAGATCTCACCCAGATATGAAGAACTGGTTTTATCATAAACAGTTTAGTGCAATCGAACATAGATATATTGGACAACGATTTTTAAGAACATCTAATTACCATATACTATTTTTAACATTTAAGCCATCCATTCCGTTTTACATTTTAAACAATTTGAATGATTGATTTTTGTTTTAATAGACATAAATAATCTTATTGATTATTTTTAAAGTGTTAAATTCATACATTTTACCAATGTATTTTAGACATTCCTTTGTGATATACACCAGGATCAGGGCCCTGACCTACCAATGTTTTAAGTTTTCTATTGCTGATGATGCTCACTAAGATTGAGCGAAACATGTCCAATTTGTGATTTAATGGTTTCATCCTAAACATAAGGATTTTGTGTATTGGAAAGGTGGTTCTTCAAATATATTATAAATATAATAATTTATTACTCTGAACTCCAATACAGTTGAAAAATGAGATTTATAACTTGTAATAAATATTATGTTACGATTACGAAGTGCTGTGGTTTACATGAAACCATTCCATACTTGGGGACTGTTAAATTTGGAAACTCGTGTAACACAATCAGTGAGTGATTACTCCACGCAGAGACCTTCTAGAATCGACAACGACCATTGCTGCTTACAACAGATTGTGGTTCCATGGTTTGGTTGCTGAACATGTGGGATAGTTTTTCCATGGTACAACTGCTGCCTATCAGGGATCGTGGTTCCATGGTTTGGTTGCTGAACACGGGGGATCGTGTTTCCATGGTTCGAATGCTGCCTATAAGGGATCGTGGTTCCATGGTTGTGGTTGCTGAACATGAGGGATTGCATTTCCAGATTGCTGCCTTTGAGGAATCGTGATTCCATGGTTCGGTTGCTGAACACTCTAGGAATCGTGTCTCCATGGTTTGGTCGCTGTTCAACAAGGAGTATCTATGGAGACAACTTCACTGTAACCAGCACAATTGTAACGTGAACCTTATGTGAATAAATTCAGTATTTTAACCCATTCCACTACAATGACGGGTACAGCCATCAAGAGTTCTGAATTCATTAACATGCAATGACGGGTACAACCGCTGCCGTGTACTCAAGTCAATACGTCCGTCTGACTATCGATTTCTTTCGATTGTGATGTTGTACTTTAGAATTACATTCCTAGATAGTGCTAGCGTGTTTATTTTGCTTCTAAACTAAAGTTGGTCATCTTGTTCATGAAATGAATGCTACCACAGAGCAAGAAGTCGTGTGGACATGGCAAGGAGGAGGAGGAAAGAATTCTGCAATTTCTTCTTGATAGTAGTGATGAAGATAACTCAGATTTACTGGCATCTGATAGTAGTTTTAGCAGTGATAGTACATCTGAGAACAGTGACTGCGCTCGTGAAAGTGATGGTGAAGATGAAGATAACTTCGTACATGACCTCACCATATCGAACAACTGGAACTGGAGTTTGGCCAGTAATGTTCCAAAAGGCAATGCATGTGCTAAATACTATAGTCAGGAGGCGTCTGGGTGAAAATGCTACAGAACATGACGTGAGTCAGTTCCTTACAGACACTTTTTGGGTGGGATTTTGTAAGGAAACCAATACCTATGCACATAAAATTCTGGAAGATACCACCCTTCCTGATTATACCACTAGAGAAGGTCCATCTCAAGGTAGCATAGCAATGAGACTACAGGGAAGGCACTGGGGTCATTTTCCTGAAAAGACTGCTCCTACAGCAAGTAAATCAGCCCCATCAAGGAGATGTAAAGTCTGTTTTGAGCATGAAATCCGGAAGGAATCTTGCTTCGAGTGCAACAAATGCAAAGTTGCCCTCCACGTGGATGGATGTTTCAAGGTGGACCATACCTTAAAAGATTTCAGTTAACTGTAGTAAGTTAAACTCCAACCCAAAATGTTGTTAGTTTGATGCAGTATGCTTTTGTAATCATTTTAGCATCCATAACATAAAATGTAGATAAAATAATCACATTCCAAGGTATATTTTTCAAGGGAAATATTTGCATAGCAATGGGTTAAAATCTGAACTCATTGTAGTTAGGACCTCTCTGTGTCCCCAGCTCCAGGTCTACACCCAGTGTGTCCTGCAGTTAAGAAATCTTAAAAAACTCCAAAATAACGAGTCATGGCTTATCATTCAATAATTTCCTGGTACAATATAGAACAGGCAATTAAGGAAATCAAAGAGGAATTTGGAAAGGGAATCGAAGCCAATGATAAGAAATCAAAACCCTGAGATTTCCCGACGATAATGTTATTTTATCCTAGTCTGCAGAAGATCTGGAGAAATTGCTAAATGGTATGGACAATCTTGGGGAAGGAGTACACGATGAAAATAAATAAATCCAAATCAAAAGTAATTGAGTGCAGTCAAAGAAAGTTGGGTGATGCAGGAAATGTTAGATTAGAAAATGAAGTCTTAAAGCGCACCTGTAAAAATCCTAAAATCTACAATTTTCATCTTTTCACCTTAGAATTTTGAACATTTTATGCCAATATCAATATGATACACCATAAAATATTTCAGGTTTCTATCAACAACAGTTTTTGAGATATGAAAAAATTTAACAAAATTTTAAAAACTTTTTGATGAATTTTAAAATGCTCCTCAGTCCAAATGTCTCAACAGATCTGGCTGAAAATTTTATCTCGGTTTTAAAATACTAATATAAATGAAGTGATGTGTGGGTTTTGATAAATTTTAATTATAGGGCCTACTTGAAGAAAAAAATATTTCACATAGGCATAAATAACTCAATTTTTATATTTTATGATGATCATGATGAGAAAAAAAACAATTGCTCCTGCACTATTGCATATATTGTAACATTTGCACATCCGTTTTTTATTTTGTTGTATCTGAAACTATCCTAAGAGTTTCAAGTAGATTGGTTGAAAATTGTGGCATGAAGAGCATTTTGATTCTTGGAAAGTGCTGGGGAAAAAATTCTGGGAAAAATGAGATTGAAATTTTAGAGATGAACAGTAGTCCAGTACCTGAATCTAGTTGACTTAAAATTCCCCAGTACCATATGTTGGACCCTCTGCTGCTTTCTTCCTGGTCTCACTAGCAGTTTTTGAGAGTTTTAGTTTCCTTCGGGCTGTTTTGTGCTTTTGTCGTCCAGACATTCCACTGTGATCACGTCTACACTTGTCCCTCGTTACACTAATTTCCTGTCCTAAGCTGCTAACATAATACCCCTGACACTAGCTTTAAGTATCTGACTTGCTTCACAACCCATATTGAATTCAGCAATTGCTGATGCTACAGCAATCTCCAGTTTTTTATTTGACACAAACACTTCCTTCGGGCATTAGCCCGAATTACAGTATGCAATGATTCATTGGCATTCTGTGTTTTACCTACTATGCAGCACTCTAAAATGTCATTCGAAGCAAGTCTTTGATACACAAATATTATTTTAGATACTTTTCTTGTTGTTGTTATTGGCTTTACGTCACAACGATACAGATAGGTCTTATGACGTCGATGGGACAGGAAAGGCCTAGGAGTTGGAAGAAAGCGGCCGTGGCCTTAATTAAGGTACAGCCCCAGCATTTGCCTGGTGTGCAAAATGGGAAACCACGGAAAACCATCTTCAGGGCTGCCGACCGTGGGATTCGAACCCACTATCTCCCGGATGCAAGCTCACAGCCGTGCGCCTCTAACCGCAAGGCCAAATTGCCTGTTTCTTTTTTTTTTTTTTTTTTACATACTACCTTTGGAGATAGTATAGTCTTCATGTTGCTACTGTCATGTTTGGTGAATCTACGAAAAAGAAAATTACAGATATTATTTATGAGAATAGCGACAATGTGAGGCAATGCCCACTTGTGCAGGGTCATTTAAACTTTAAATGGCTGATATTTAAATAAAACAAAGCACAAAAAGAAAGTACAAGGTATGAACATAGTAAAAACTTAAAAAAGAAAAGGAGTTTTTTTCATAATTTTCACCAAATTTCACCGATATGTTGCCTTAAAGGAAGTAGATGAATATTGTTACTTGGGTAATAAACTTGCAAACGATGGCAGAAGAAAGGAGGACATACAATGCATACTAGTACAATCAAGGAAGGCTTTTCTTAAAAAATGAGGAAAGAAATTTGCTCACTTTGAACATTGATATGGGAATTAGAAAGAAGTTTTTGAAGACTTTCATCTTGAACACGGCATTGTTTGGAAGCGAAACACGGATGATAACTGGCTCAGAAAGAAAGAGAATAGAATCATTTGAAATGTGGTGTTACAGAAGAATGCTGAAAGTGAGATGGATAGATCAAATTACAAATGAAGAGATGTGTGTTTGAGTCATCAGTCCATAGACTGGTTTGATGCAGCCCTCCATGCCACCTGAACATACTGAACAGAATTAGTGAGAGGAGATCAATTTGGCTAAATTTGACAAGAAGAGAAGGATAGGACATATCATAAGACACCCGGGACTAGTTCATTTTTTTTTTTTGCTTTAAGTTGCACCGACACAGATAGGTCTTATGGCAACGATGGGATAGAAAAGGCTTAGGAATGGGAAGGAAGTGTCTGTGGCCTTAATTAAAGTACAGCCTGGTGTGAAAATGGAAAACTACGGAAAACTATCTTCAGGGCTGCCGACAGTGGGGTTCGAACCCACTATCTCCCGCGTGCAAGCTCGCAGCTACACGCCCCTAACCACACAGCCAACTTGCCCGGTCGGTTGGTTTTTGAGGGAAATGTAGTGATAAGAACGGTAGGGGTAGACCAAGGTATGGATATGACAAGCAGATTAGAGCAGATGTAGGATGTGGTAGTTATGTAGAAAGGGAAAGATTAGTACAGGATAGAGTGGCATGGAAGGCTGCATCGAGTCAGTCTATGGACTGAAACTTGAACACACAACACAAAACCCACAGCTAAGAACCTTTCACCGGGCTGAATGGCTCAGATGATTGAGGCGCTGGCCTTCTGACCCCAACTTGGCAGGTTCGATCCTGGCTCAGTCCGGTGGTATTTGAAGGTGCTCAAATATGTCAGCCTCGTGTCTGTAGACTTACTGGCACGTAAAAGAACTCCGCGGGACTAAATTTCGGCACCTCGGCTTCTCTGAAAACCGTAATAGTAGTTAATGGGGCGTAAACCCAATATCATTATTATTATTGAGAACCTTTCATCATAGCTTCTCTTCTTACTTACCTATAATGAGTCTCGGTTATCCCACATTTCTCATGCAGTTTCTGTAAATCGAAATATATGATTCACACAAGACACTGTTCTTGTTTAAAGTTTAAACTGTTATGAATAGGGCCTGGATTCTTAGGTTCTTAAAAACCCCTTTTTAGTTTTTAAATAGCTCAAAATAGTCTTTTTTTACTTTTTTATCCTCCTGAAATAGTTTTTAATAATAATATCAATCATTACTAAAGGCTCTAACATTTACAGTATTGTTGACACCTACTATGGGATGAGAAGGCCCCACAAAGAACAAAAAATGATCCTGTGCAAGACATATTTCATTCCCATCCTTACATATTCTTTGGAAACCTGCACACTAACATCAAAGGATTGTAGCAGGATTCCAGCATGTGAAATGAATTTCCTAGAACTGCCCTCCAAAAGACACGACTTGATCACGTGAAAAATTATGAGATCCGATCTAAGCTAGGTCTAAATGAATCGATGGAGGAAAAACTTAGGTCATCTAGACTTAAATGGTTTGGGCATCTTAAACGAATGAATAGCACAAGGTTATTATGAGCTTATTTGGAAAAGAGAATAACAGGTAGAAGATCAGCTGGAAGACCGAGAAGAAGATGGATGGAAAAACTGAGGAAAGACGTGGAGAGAAGAGGATGGAATTGAGAATCTGTCATGGTCAATAAAATCTTTTTGAACAGGCAATTTTGGAAGACGCTCGTTTTCAAACACCCTAGCCAGCTCGCTGGAAGGGCAAACCGATGATGACGACGATGATTTCTTCATCGGGTCTGACTAGGCACTAGTTGAGAGACAGCTGAGATTCATGTGCATGCTTTTTGTTTCAATTTTCCTGTTTTAAGCCACTGATCAATGTTAGATTGAACTCAAAGTAAGAACCAAATGTATAAAAATGTAATTCTCTCGACAAAATCGACTTGTGAAGATCATGCTTGAGTGCGATTCAAACAGGACGTCACACTTTCACATTTTTCGTTTGTAATTTTGTAATTTTACATTCATTCATTCATAAATTGATATTTGTAGGATGGTAAAATAAATACAACATACCTTTATCACTGTCGTTGCTCTCAGACATTGGACGTACACCTTCTATCATTTCTGTAAGGCCTGATGTTGCTGCTTTGGATGAACCGGGTTCAGGAGATGAACTTGAGGATGATCCAGACGATGAAGAAAGTCTTATTAAAAACTGTTCATCGTCAACATCGTGCTGTAATTCGTCTGCTTTCCACAAATCTCTTTCATTTTTCTTTACTTCGTTCACGTAATTTGCCCAATTGTCCACCGTGATGTTCTTATACCCAGCGGTTATTAAATTTTTCACATCATTTTTCTCGAATGATACGTTTTGACTTATAGTTATGAATTTCATTGGTTCCGTATTGAAGTGGGATTACAACAAAATTAAATTCTTTTCAAGGTCCACCTATTCAATACAATGACGTTTTATTGTGATTTAATCACATGTCAAATAGTCAAATGGTACCAGTTTCGGCATCTATGTGCCATCATCAGCCTTGGGTAAAAATTAAAACAAGATATACATTCCTAAAACATCTAAAACACATTTTAACACATTATAAAATAACATACAATTAATGTGGTGATACATGAAATACGATAAAATTATGATACAATTGGTATGATAAAAAATTCTTAAAATTCCGGCTGTTCGTTACATAATTCAGTCTGTGTGCATCCGGGTGAATTTTTACAGTTGTATGCTGTCTATGTGAATGACATTTGTTCCTTTAGATATTAGGTGGTTCCAGGGAAGTTTACTTTGATCATGTAAGATCGCGATGTATTTAGAGATGACTTCCCACTTCAATTTGAACCTGAAGAAGAAATTAGCTAAGTTAGATGTTGGAAGCAATGTATGGAAGTTACTGGAAACATTAGAATCGTTAAATGATGATTGACTCACCTTGAGCAGCATGTGAACGTGTTGTTACACAGACGGAGCCGGACGAAGTGTGTGAGCAACGGTAAAGGAGGCTAGGGGAAGGCGAGGGGAAGGAAGGAGGCGGAGCGCTTGCGGGGGAATGGAACTAAGGCGGGGCGGAAGGATGGGGTAGTGGGGGTAATTGACGGGAGTGTGTATTCCGGATTACTTGGAAAATCGAACTGTTTTTCGATAGTTTGGTATTTTTAAGCCAATCGATTAAAAGATCAAAAAGAATATTGGGTTTCTCGTAAATCTCATTTAAATTATAATTGGGGTTAAAATATTGGTCGCAGTTGATGTAACAACTTTCAATGATATTCATTGTGGATCCCTTGTTTACTGTTTGAAGAACTTCCATATCTTGTTCAATGTCGGTAAATTTGTGATTAGTGTCGTGCATATGTACACCCATGGCGGAGAACTTATTGTGTCTCATCGCGTTGACGTGTTCCGAATATCTAATCATAAAATTGCGTCCTGTTTGACCTATGTAGGAGCTGCTGCATTCATTGCATTTTAGTCTATATATTCCAGATTTGGAGTAGATACTGGGGGTATTGATTGATGCAGAGTTGTGTAAAATTTCGGAAGTTCTATTGTTAGTTTTGAATAAAATTCTTACGTTATGTTTTCTGAAAAGGTTGGTGATTTTGTGGACGTCATTATTATAAGTGAAGGTGGTTGAAATATGAGTTTTTTCTTTTTCTTTTATAAGTTTAGTTTTAGGCCGGTACCTATATTTGTTTATTATTTGTTCTATAAACTGCCTGTTGTACCCATTGAACTTAGCAATTGCCCTTATGGTATTAAGTTCATTATTAAGATCTTTCTTTGCCATGGGTATGGCGAAAGCTCGATATACCATGCTATTGTATGCTGCACGTTTGTGCATTATGGGATGTATGGAATCTTTGTGTATAGTGTTAGCAGTTTGTGTAGGTTTCCTGTATATTTTGTAAGACAGGCCAGATGTATTTCTAATGATAGTTATATCTAGAAAATTGATTGCTTTATTGGTTTCTGATTCTAGTGTGAATTTAATGTATGGATCAATATTATTCAAGTCTTGAAGAGTGGATTCCGCGTTCTTGATTGATTCATCCATAATGACGAATGTGTCGTCCACATATCTAGCCCACATGAGAATATTTGGAAAGTTGTTATTATTGATTTTTGTATGTTCTAAGTTATCTAAATAAATATTAGCCAAAATTCCTGATGAAGGTGATCCCATCGCCAGTCCATTCTGTTGATATATAATTTTGTCGAAAACAAAGAAATTATTATTGATGACCAGGTCTAGAAGCTGAATGAAATCTTGTATTTCTAGTTTGCTAAGAGAACTATATTTATTTAGATTATTTTCAATGATTTTTGGAAGTTTAGAAATTGGTATGCTCGGGTACATATTTTCTATGTCAAAGGAGTGGAGGGAGTGGTTAGGTTGTAGGTTTAATACCTTTAATTTCTCAATCAGTTCAGTAGTGTTTTTAATGGATTTGTTGGAGAGAAAGTGATAATTTTTTGTTAGAAAATTTTGAATGAATTGGGATGCTTTGTAGAGTGGACTGGGTCTGTAGTTGATAATGGGTCGGATAGGAATATTAGGTTTGTGAATTTTCGGAAGGGCTTTAACTGTAGGAAGGCCTGGATTCATGGTTATCAGTTTAGATTTTTCATGGTCTGTAAAAAGAAATGTTAAGTTCTTTAAAGTTTGCTTTAGTTGCCTCTGGATTTTTTGGGTAGGATCTTTCTTGATTATTTTAAATGTGTTGTTGTTGAAAAATTCTTTAGTTTTGGATACATAATCAGTTTTATTCATTAAGACAGTAGCTTTACCTTTATCTGCCTTTGTAATTATTAAGTCATTATGTTTTATTTTACTTTTAAGTTCTCTGATTTGCTTGTGTTCAGAGGTAAATTTGTCGTCATTAGCGTTAATGGAAATAGTTTTCCTACTTACGTTTTCAACTGTGCCTATCCTATCTAGTTTTCTTTTTATTTCGAATCTAATTTCGTCTTGTTTCTCCAAAGGTATTTTGTTTATTGTAGCTTCTGATTCTATAATCATGTTAGTCATTATGTTTATTTTATTCATGTTAGGCCAGTTTTGGTTAGGGCCTTTTGATAAAATGGCGATTTCTTCTTTATTAAAGTTTACATTGGAAAGGTTAACTACAGGGGGATGAAATTTCTCAATTATATTTTTTGTCAAATTGATTTCTTTAGGTTGATTTTCAAGTGAAAACGTTTGTTTCTTCTTTTTTAAAATGTTTAATTTTCTATCTAAAGTAAGCTGTTTTTGCGAAAGAATATCAAACAATTTATTGTCAATTTGGCTTTGAAATATGTTCCATTGTGCTATAGAAAGCAGATGAGCTGCTTCAAGGTGAGTTTCATACAATTTATTATTTAAGAAGGATTTTTTCTTATGTAAAAAACAAATTTCGTTTTTCAGCCAAATCTTGTTCGTTTTTTGTTGAGTTTTGATCAAATGTGGTGCGTAACGATGTTTTTTAATTGTTCCTTTCAAAAAATTAGGTGTTAAATCATGTGTAATACATTGCTTCAGGAAATTGATATCTTTGCCTAATTTTGCAACTTTGATTTTTAGGCCCATATATTGATAGGCCTTTCTCTTTGCCTGGTAGGCCGTTTCACTTATAGTTATGAATTTCATTGGTTCCGTATTGAAGTGGGATTACAACAAAATTAAATTCTTTTCAAGGTCCACCTATTCAATACAATGACGTTTTATTGTGATTTAATCACATGTCAAATAGTCAAATGGTACCAGTTTCGGCATCTATGTGCCATCATCAGCCTTGGGTAAAAATTAAAACAAGATATACATTCCTAAAACATCTAAAACACATTTTAACACATTATAAAATAACATACAATTAATGTGGTGATACATGAAATACGATAAAATTATGATACAATTGGTATGATAAAAAATTCTTAAAATTCCGGCTGTTCGTTACATAATTCAGTCTGTGTGCATCCGGGTGAATTTTTACAGTTGTATGCTGTCTATGTGAATGACATTTGTTCCTTTAGATATTAGGTGGTTCCAGGGAAGTTTACTTTGATCATGTAAGATCGCGATGTATTTAGAGATGACTTCCCACTTCAATTTGAACCTGAAGAAGAAATTAGCTAAGTTAGATGTTGGAAGCAATGTATGGAAGTTACTGGAAACATTAGAATCGTTAAATGATGATTGACTCACCTTGAGCAGCATGTGAACGTGTTGTTACACAGACGGAGCCGGACGAAGTGTGTGAGCAACGGTAAAGGAGGCTAGGGGAAGGCGAGGGGAAGGAAGGAGGCGGAGCGCTTGCGGGGGAATGGAACTAAGGCGGGGCGGAAGGATGGGGTAGTGGGGGTAATTGACGGGAGTGTGTATTCCGGATTACTTGGAAAATCGAACTGTTTTTCGATAGTTTGGTATTTTTAAGCCAATCGATTAAAAGATCAAAAAGAATATTGGGTTTCTCGTAAATCTCATTTAAATTATAATTGGGGTTAAAATATTGGTCGCAGTTGATGTAACAACTTTCAATGATATTCATTGTGGATCCCTTGTTTACTGTTTGAAGAACTTCCATATCTTGTTCAATGTCGGTAAATTTGTGATTAGTGTCGTGCATATGTACACCCATGGCGGAGAACTTATTGTGTCTCATCGCGTTGACGTGTTCCGAATATCTAATCATAAAATTGCGTCCTGTTTGACCTATGTAGGAGCTGCTGCATTCATTGCATTTTAGTCTATATATTCCAGATTTGGAGTAGATACTGGGGGTATTGATTGATGCAGAGTTGTGTAAAATTTCGGAAGTTCTATTGTTAGTTTTGAATAAAATTCTTACGTTATGTTTTCTGAAAAGGTTGGTGATTTTGTGGACGTCATTATTATAAGTGAAGGTGGTTGAAATATGAGTTTTTTCTTTTTCTTTTATAAGTTTAGTTTTAGGCCGGTACCTATATTTGTTTATTATTTGTTCTATAAACTGCCTGTTGTACCCATTGAACTTAGCAATTGCCCTTATGGTATTAAGTTCATTATTAAGATCTTTCTTTGCCATGGGTATGGCGAAAGCTCGATATACCATGCTATTGTATGCTGCACGTTTGTGCATTATGGGATGTATGGAATCTTTGTGTATAGTGTTAGCAGTTTGTGTAGGTTTCCTGTATATTTTGTAAGACAGGCCAGATGTATTTCTAATGATAGTTATATCTAGAAAATTGATTGCTTTATTGGTTTCTGATTCTAGTGTGAATTTAATGTATGGATCAATATTATTCAAGTCTTGAAGAGTGGATTCCGCGTTCTTGATTGATTCATCCATAATGACGAATGTGTCGTCCACATATCTAGCCCACATGAGAATATTTGGAAAGTTGTTATTATTGATTTTTGTATGTTCTAAGTTATCTAAATAAATATTAGCCAAAATTCCTGATGAAGGTGATCCCATCGCCAGTCCATTCTGTTGATATATAATTTTGTCGAAAACAAAGAAATTATTATTGATGACCAGGTCTAGAAGCTGAATGAAATCTTGTATTTCTAGTTTGCTAAGAGAACTATATTTATTTAGATTATTTTCAATGATTTTTGGAAGTTTAGAAATTGGTATGCTCGGGTACATATTTTCTATGTCAAAGGAGTGGAGGGAGTGGTTAGGTTGTAGGTTTAATACCTTTAATTTCTCAATCAGTTCAGTAGTGTTTTTAATGGATTTGTTGGAGAGAAAGTGATAATTTTTTGTTAGAAAATTTTGAATGAATTGGGATGCTTTGTAGAGTGGACTGGGTCTGTAGTTGATAATGGGTCGGATAGGAATATTAGGTTTGTGAATTTTCGGAAGGGCTTTAACTGTAGGAAGGCCTGGATTCATGGTTATCAGTTTAGATTTTTCATGGTCTGTAAAAAGAAATGTTAAGTTCTTTAAAGTTTGCTTTAGTTGCCTCTGGATTTTTTGGGTAGGATCTTTCTTGATTATTTTAAATGTGTTGTTGTTGAAAAATTCTTTAGTTTTGGATACATAATCAGTTTTATTCATTAAGACAGTAGCTTTACCTTTATCTGCCTTTGTAATTATTAAGTCATTATGTTTTATTTTACTTTTAAGTTCTCTGATTTGCTTGTGTTCAGAGGTAAATTTGAACAATTAAACAATTAAACAATTAAACAATTAAAAAACATCGTTACGCACCACATTTGATCAAAACTCAACAAAAAACGAACAAGATTTGGCTGAAAAACGAAATTTGTTTTTTACATAAGAAAAAATCCTTCTTAAATAATAAATTGTATGAAACTCACCTTGAAGCAGCTCATCTGCTTTCTATAGCACAATGGAACATATTTCAAAGCCAAATTGACAATAAATTGTTTGATATTCTTTCGCAAAAACAGCTTACTTTAGATAGAAAATTAAACATTTTAAAAAAGAAGAAACAAACGTTTTCACTTGAAAATCAACCTAAAGAAATCAATTTGACAAAAAATATAATTGAGAAATTTCATCCCCCTGTAGTTAACCTTTCCAATGTAAACTTTAATAAAGAAGAAATCGCCATTTTATCAAAAGGCCCTAACCAAAACTGGCCTAACATGAATAAAATAAACATAATGACTAACATGATTATAGAATCAGAAGCTACAATAAACAAAATGCCTTTGGAGAAACAAGACGAAATTAGATTCGAAATAAAAAGAAAACTAGATAGGATAGGCACAGTTGAAAACGTAAGTAGGAAAACTATTTCCATTAACGCTAATGACGACAAATTTACCTCTGAACACAAGCAAATCAGAGAACTTAAAAGTAAAATAAAACATAATGACTTAATAATTACAAAGGCAGATAAAGGTAAAGCTACTGTCTTAATGAATAAAACTGATTATGTATCCAAAACTAAAGAATTTTTCAACAACAACACATTTAAAATAATCAAGAAAGATCCTACCCAAAAAATCCAGAGGCAACTAAAGCAAACTTTAAAGAACTTAACATTTCTTTTTACAGACCATGAAAAATCTAAACTGATAACCATGAATCCAGGCCTTCCTACAGTTAAAGCCCTTCCGAAAATTCACAAACCTAATATTCCTATCCGACCCATTATCAACTACAGACCCAGTCCACTCTACAAAGCATCCCAATTCATTCAAAATTTTCTAACAAAAAATTATCACTTTCTCTCCAACAAATCCATTAAAAACACTACTGAACTGATTGAGAAATTAAAGGTATTAAACCTACAACCTAACCACTCCCTCCACTCCTTTGACATAGAAAATATGTACCCGAGCATACCAATTTCTAAACTTCCAAAAATCATTGAAAATAATCTAAATAAATATAGTTCTCTTAGCAAACTAGAAATACAAGATTTCATTCAGCTTCTAGACCTGGTCATCAATAATAATTTCTTTGTTTTCGACAAAATTATATATCAACAGAATGGACTGGCGATGGGATCACCTTCATCAGGAATTTTGGCTAATATTTATTTAGATAACTTAGAACATACAAAAATCAATAATAACAACTTTCCAAATATTCTCATGTGGGCTAGATATGTGGACGACACATTCGTCATTATGGATGAATCAATCAAGAACGCGGAATCCACTCTTCAAGACTTGAATAATATTGATCCATACATTAAATTCACACTAGAATCAGAAACCAATAAAGCAATCAATTTTCTAGATATAACTATCATTAGAAATACATCTGGCCTGTCTTACAAAATATACAGGAAACCTACACAAACTGCTAACACTATACACAAAGATTCCATACATCCCATAATGCACAAACGTGCAGCATACAATAGCATGGTATATCGAGCTTTCGCCATACCCATGGCAAAGAAAGATCTTAATAATGAACTTAATACCATAAGGGCAATTGCTAAGTTCAATGGGTACAACAGGCAGTTTATAGAACAAATAATAAACAAATATAGGTACCGGCCTAAAACTAAACTTATAAAAGAAAAAGAAAAAACTCATATTTCAACCACCTTCACTTATAATAATGACGTCCACAAAATCACCAACCTTTTCAGAAAACATAACGTAAGAATTTTATTCAAAACTAACAATAGAACTTCCGAAATTTTACACAACTCTGCATCAATCAATACCCCCAGTATCTACTCCAAATCTGGAATATATAGACTAAAATGCAATGAATGCAGCAGCTCCTACATAGGTCAAACAGGACGCAATTTTATGATTAGATATTCGGAACACGTCAACGCGATGAGACACAATAAGTTCTCCGCCATGGGTGTACATATGCACGACACTAATCACAAATTTACCGACATTGAACAAGATATGGAAGTTCTTCAAACAGTAAACAAGGGATCCACAATGAATATCATTGAAAGTTGTTACATCAACTGCGACCAATATTTTAACCCCAATTATAATTTAAATGAGATTTACGAGAAACCCAATATTCTTTTTGATCTTTTAATCGATTGGCTTAAAAATACCAAACTATCGAAAAACAGTTCGATTTTCCAAGTAATCCGGAATACACACTCCCGTCAATTACCCCCACTACCCCATCCTTCCGCCCCGCCTTAGTTCCATTCCCCCGCAAGCGCTCCGCCTCCTTCCTTCCCCTCGCCTTCCCCTAGCCTCCTTTACCGTTGCTCACACACTTCGTCCGGCTCCGTCTGTGTAACAACACGTTCACATGCTGCTCAAGGTGAGTCAATCATCATTTAACGATTCTAATGTTTCCAGTAACTTCCATACATTGCTTCCAACATCTAACTTAGCTAATTTCTTCTTCAGGTTCAAATTGAAGTGGGAAGTCATCTCTAAATACATCGCGATCTTACATGATCAAAGTAAACTTCCCTGGAACCACCTAATATCTAAAGGAACAAATGTCATTCACATAGACAGCATACAACTGTAAAAATTCACCCGGATGCACACAGACTGAATTATGTAACGAACAGCCGGAATTTTAAGAATTTTTTATCATACCAATTGTATCATAATTTTATCGTATTTCATGTATCACCACATTAATTGTATGTTATTTTATAATGTGTTAAAATGTGTTTTAGATGTTTTAGGAATGTATATCTTGTTTTAATTTTTACCCAAGGCTGATGATGGCACATAGATGCCGAAACTGGTACCATTTGACTATTTGACATGTGATTAAATCACAATAAAACGTCATTGTATTGAATAGGTGGACCTTGAAAAGAATTTAATTTTGTTGTAATCCCACTTCAATACGGAACCAATGAAATTCATAACTATAAGTGAAACGGCCTACCAGGCAAAGAGAAAGGCCTATCAATATATGGGCCTAAAAATCAAAGTTGCAAAATTAGGCAAAGATATCAATTTCCTGAAGCAATGTATTACACATGATTTAACACCTAATTTTTTGAAAGGAACAATTAAAAAACATCGTTACGCACCACATTTGATCAAAACTCAACAAAAAACGAACAAGATTTGGCTGAAAAACGAAATTTGTTTTTTACATAAGAAAAAATCCTTCTTAAATAATAAATTGTATGAAACTCACCTTGAAGCAGCTCATCTGCTTTCTATAGCACAATGGAACATATTTCAAAGCCAAATTGACAATAAATTGTTTGATATTCTTTCGCAAAAACAGCTTACTTTAGATAGAAAATTAAACATTTTAAAAAAGAAGAAACAAACGTTTTCACTTGAAAATCAACCTAAAGAAATCAATTTGACAAACAATATAATTGAGAAATTTCATCCCCCTGTAGTTAACCTTTCCAATGTAAACTTTAATAAAGAAGAAATCGCCATTTTATCAAAAGGCCCTAACCAAAACTGGCCTAACATGAATAAAATAAACATAATGACTAACATGATTATAGAATCAGAAGCTACAATAAACAAAATACCTTTGGAGAAACAAGACGAAATTAGATTCGAAATAAAAAGAAAACTAGATAGGATAGGCACAGTTGAAAACGTAAGTAGGAAAACTATTTCCATTAACGCTAATGACGACAAATTTACCTCTGAACACAAGCAAATCAGAGAACTTAAAAGTAAAATAAAACATAATGACTTAATAATTACAAAGGCAGATAAAGGTAAAGCTACTGTCTTAATGAATAAAACTGATTATGTATCCAAAACTAAAGAATTTTTCAACAACAACACATTTAAAATAATCAAGAAAGATCCTACCCAAAAAATCCAGAGGCAACTAAAGCAAACTTTAAAGAACTTAACATTTCTTTTTACAGACCATGAAAAATCTAAACTGATAACCATGAATCCAGGCCTTCCTACAGTTAAAGCCCTTCCGAAAATTCACAAACCTAATATTCCTATCCGACCCATTATCAACTACAGACCCAGTCCACTCTACAAAGCATCCCAATTCATTCAAAATTTTCTAACAAAAAATTATCACTTTCTCTCCAACAAATCCATTAAAAACACTACTGAACTGATTGAGAAATTAAAGGTATTAAACCTACAACCTAACCACTCCCTCCACTCCTTTGACATAGAAAATATGTACCCGAGCATACCAATTTCTAAACTTCCAAAAATCATTGAAAATAATCTAAATAAATATAGTTCTCTTAGCAAACTAGAAATACAAGATTTCATTCAGCTTCTAGACCTGGTCATCAATAATAATTTCTTTGTTTTCGACAAAATTATATATCAACAGAATGGACTGGCGATGGGATCACCTTCATCAGGAATTTTGGCTAATATTTATTTAGATAACTTAGAACATACAAAAATCAATAATAACAACTTTCCAAATATTCTCATGTGGGCTAGATATGTGGACGACACATTCGTCATTATGGATGAATCAATCAAGAACGCGGAATCCACTCTTCAAGACTTGAATAATATTGATCCATACATTAAATTCACACTAGAATCAGAAACCAATAAAGCAATCAATTTTCTAGATATAACTATCATTAGAAATACATCTGGCCTGTCTTACAAAATATACAGGAAACCTACACAAACTGCTAACACTATACACAAAGATTCCATACATCCCATAATGCACAAACGTGCAGCATACAATAGCATGGTATATCGAGCTTTCGCCATACCCATGGCAAAGAAAGATCTTAATAATGAACTTAATACCATAAGGGCAATTGCTAAGTTCAATGGGTACAACAGGCAGTTTATAGAACAAATAATAAACAAATATAGGTACCGGCCTAAAACTAAACTTATAAAAGAAAAAGAAAAAACTCATATTTCAACCACCTTCACTTATAATAATGACGTCCACAAAATCACCAACCTTTTCAGAAAACATAACGTAAGAATTTTATTCAAAACTAACAATAGAACTTCCGAAATTTTACACAACTCTGCATCAATCAATACCCCCAGTATCTACTCCAAATCTGGAATATATAGACTAAAATGCAATGAATGCAGCAGCTCCTACATAGGTCAAACAGGACGCAATTTTATGATTAGATATTCGGAACACGTCAACGCGATGAGACACAATAAGTTCTCCGCCATGGGTGTACATATGCACGACACTAATCACAAATTTACCGACATTGAACAAGATATGGAAGTTCTTCAAACAGTAAACAAGGGATCCACAATGAATATCATTGAAAGTTGTTACATCAACTGCGACCAATATTTTAACCCCAATTATAATTTAAATGAGATTTACGAGAAACCCAATATTCTTTTTGATCTTTTAATCGATTGGCTTAAAAATACCAAACTATCGAAAAACAGTTCGATTTTCCAAGTAATCCGGAATACACACTCCCGTCAATTACCCCCACTACCCCATCCTTCCGCCCCGCCTTAGTTCCATTCCCCCGCAAGCGCTCCGCCTCCTTCCTTCCCCTCGCCTTCCCCTAGCCTCCTTTACCGTTGCTCACACACTTCGTCCGGCTCCGTCTGTGTAACAACACGTTCACATGCTGCTCAAGGTGAGTCAATCATCATTTAACGATTCTAATGTTTCCAGTAACTTCCATACATTGCTTCCAACATCTAACTTAGCTAATTTCTTCTTCAGGTTCAAATTGAAGTGGGAAGTCATCTCTAAATACATCGCGATCTTACATGATCAAAGTAAACTTCCCTGGAACCACCTAATATCTAAAGGAACAAATGTCATTCACATAGACAGCATACAACTGTAAAAATTCACCCGGATGCACACAGACTGAATTATGTAACGAACAGCCGGAATTTTAAGAATTTTTTATCATACCAATTGTATCATAATTTTATCGTATTTCATGTATCACCACATTAATTGTATGTTATTTTATAATGTGTTAAAATGTGTTTTAGATGTTTTAGGAATGTATATCTTGTTTTAATTTTTACCCAAGGCTGATGATGGCACATAGATGCCGAAACTGGTACCATTTGACTATTTGACATGTGATTAAATCACAATAAAACGTCATTGTATTGAATAGGTGGACCTTGAAAAGAATTTAATTTTGTTGTAATCCCACTTCAATACGGAACCAATGAAATTCATAACTATAAGTGAAACGGCCTACCAGGCAAAGAGAAAGGCCTATCAATATATGGGCCTAAAAATCAAAGTTGCAAAATTAGGCAAAGATATCAATTTCCTGAAGCAATGTATTACACATGATTTAACACCTAATTTTTTGAAAGGAACAATTAAAAAACATCGTTACGCACCACATTTGATCAAAACTCAACAAAAAACGAACAAGATTTGGCTGAAAAACGAAATTTGTTTTTTACATAAGAAAAAATCCTTCTTAAATAATAAATTGTATGAAACTCACCTTGAAGCAGCTCATCTGCTTTCTATAGCACAATGGAACATATTTCAAAGCCAAATTGACAATAAATTGTTTGATATTCTTTCGCAAAAACAGCTTACTTTAGATAGAAAATTAAACATTTTAAAAAAGAAACAAACGTTTTCACTTGAAAATCAACCTAAAGAAATCAATTTGACAAAAAATATAATTGAGAAATTTCATCCCCCTGTAGTTAACCTTTCCAATGTAAACTTTAATAAAGAAGAAATCGCCATTTTATCAAAAGGCCCTAACCAAAACTGGCCTAACATGAATAAAATAAACATAATGACTAACATGATTATAGAATCAGAAGCTACAATAAACAAAATGCCTTTGGAGAAACAAGACGAAATTAGATTCGAAATAAAAAGAAAACTAGATAGGATAGGCACAGTTGAAAACGTAAGTAGGAAAACTATTTCCATTAACGCTAATGACGACAAATTTACCTCTGAACACAAGCAAATCAGAGAACTTAAAAGTAAAATAAAACATAATGACTTAATAATTACAAAGGCAGATAAAGGTAAAGCTACTGTCTTAATGAATAAAACTGATTATGTATCCAAAACTAAAGAATTTTTCAACAACAACACATTTAAAATAATCAAGAAAGATCCTACCCAAAAAATCCAGAGGCAACTAAAGCAAACTTTAAAGAACTTAACATTTCTTTTTACAGACCATGAAAAATCTAAACTGATAACCATGAATCCAGGCCTTCCTACAGTTAAAGCCCTTCCGAAAATTCACAAACCTAATATTCCTATCCGACCCATTATCAACTACAGACCCAGTCCACTCTACAAAGCATCCCAATTCATTCAAAATTTTCTAACAAAAAATTATCACTTTCTCTCCAACAAATCCATTAAAAACACTACTGAACTGATTGAGAAATTAAAGGTATTAAACCTACAACCTAACCACTCCCTCCACTCCTTTGACATAGAAAATATGTACCCGAGCATACCAATTTCTAAACTTCCAAAAATCATTGAAAATAATCTAAATAAATATAGTTCTCTTAGCAAACTAGAAATACAAGATTTCATTCAGCTTCTAGACCTGGTCATCAATAATAATTTCTTTGTTTTCGACAAAATTATATATCAACAGAATGGACTGGCGATGGGATCACCTTCATCAGGAATTTTGGCTAATATTTATTTAGATAACTTAGAACATACAAAAATCAATAATAACAACTTTCCAAATATTCTCATGTGGGCTAGATATGTGGACGACACATTCGTCATTATGGATGAATCAATCAAGAACGCGGAATCCACTCTTCAAGACTTGAATAATATTGATCCATACATTAAATTCACACTAGAATCAGAAACCAATAAAGCAATCAATTTTCTAGATATAACTATCATTAGAAATACATCTGGCCTGTCTTACAAAATATACAGGAAACCTACACAAACTGCTAACACTATACACAAAGATTCCATACATCCCATAATGCACAAACGTGCAGCATACAATAGCATGGTATATCGAGCTTTCGCCATACCCATGGCAAAGAAAGATCTTAATAATGAACTTAATACCATAAGGGCAATTGCTAAGTTCAATGGGTACAACAGGCAGTTTATAGAACAAATAATAAACAAATATAGGTACCGGCCTAAAACTAAACTTATAAAAGAAAAAGAAAAAACTCATATTTCAACCACCTTCACTTATAATAATGACGTCCACAAAATCACCAACCTTTTCAGAAAACATAACGTAAGAATTTTATTCAAAACTAACAATAGAACTTCCGAAATTTTACACAACTCTGCATCAATCAATACCCCCAGTATCTACTCCAAATCTGGAATATATAGACTAAAATGCAATGAATGCAGCAGCTCCTACATAGGTCAAACAGGACGCAATTTTATGATTAGATATTCGGAACACGTCAACGCGATGAGACACAATAAGTTCTCCGCCATGGGTGTACATATGCACGACACTAATCACAAATTTACCGACATTGAACAAGATATGGAAGTTCTTCAAACAGTAAACAAGGGATCCACAATGAATATCATTGAAAGTTGTTACATCAACTGCGACCAATATTTTAACCCCAATTATAATTTAAATGAGATTTACGAGAAACCCAATATTCTTTTTGATCTTTTAATCGATTGGCTTAAAAATACCAAACTATCGAAAAACAGTTCGATTTTCCAAGTAATCCGGAATACACACTCCCGTCAATTACCCCCACTACCCCATCCTTCCGCCCCGCCTTAGTTCCATTCCCCCGCAAGCGCTCCGCCTCCTTCCTTCCCCTCGCCTTCCCCTAGCCTCCTTTACCGTTGCTCACACACTTCGTCCGGCTCCGTCTGTGTAACAACACGTTCACATGCTGCTCAAGGTGAGTCAATCATCATTTAACGATTCTAATGTTTCCAGTAACTTCCATACATTGCTTCCAACATCTAACTTAGCTAATTTCTTCTTCAGGTTCAAATTGAAGTGGGAAGTCATCTCTAAATACATCGCGATCTTACATGATCAAAGTAAACTTCCCTGGAACCACCTAATATCTAAAGGAACAAATGTCATTCACATAGACAGCATACAACTGTAAAAATTCACCCGGATGCACACAGACTGAATTATGTAACGAACAGCCGGAATTTTAAGAATTTTTTATCATACCAATTGTATCATAATTTTATCGTATTTCATGTATCACCACATTAATTGTATGTTATTTTATAATGTGTTAAAATGTGTTTTAGATGTTTTAGGAATGTATATCTTGTTTTAATTTTTACCCAAGGCTGATGATGGCACATAGATGCCGAAACTGGTACCATTTGACTATTTGACATGTGATTAAATCACAATAAAACGTCATTGTATTGAATAGGTGGACCTTGAAAAGAATTTAATTTTGTTGATACGTTTTGATACTGGATGTAGTTTTTCACCTGGGACCACACCATCTTAGTAGGGTTTAACTCACAGTGATAAGGCGGGAAACGTAGAATCTGCCGACCTGCCGCTTTTGCCATTTCATCTATTCTCTGCTTATCATACAGGACCCTATGCTGAGAAGCGATGTGCAATAATTCTCGCTTGAGCATCCCGTCCTCAAAAGATATTTGTTTTTTATGTAACCACTGTACGATGTCTTCTGTTCGCCAAGAAGCCACTGTCAAAGGTTCCAACTTATGGGAATGATAAGTGGCATTATCCAGCACGATCACAACACCTTCGGGAGTGTTCAGCAACAGTTGTTCCGAAAACTACTTCTTATAAATTTCACCAGTCATTTCCTCATGGGCGTCCGCCATGTTTTTATGGCATACAAATGTTAGTTCAGCATTTGGAACAAAACCATGTTCATTACCCGCGTGGACTAAGGTGAATCGCGGTCCCCGGCTTTTCGGTGGCCTAAGTTCCAAACTCACCCCTTCAATGGCGGCCTGCCGTGAACTTTTCACTGTCGTATTCTTCCATTCTTTTGTCACTGTCTGCCCAATATTTACCCACGATTCATCTGTGTAAATTATAACTTTATTTTGTGCCGTCCAACGTTTCATCACCCTGAGATATCTGTGGCTCCAATTAATAATTTCATCAGTTTCAATGAAAGCTGCTTTATTACCCCGTCTTAAATAACGGAAGCCTATACCATGTAAGAAGTGATAAAACGTAATTTTAGAAAATCGTGGCAAAGAATCTTCTCCATTTACCCGATTCAAAATCTCGTTCAATGTCGGTGGTGGGTTAGCAAATAAAAGAGAGTGAACCACCCGATGCACTCCACTTTGCACAATTTCACCATATTTAATTTTCCTTGCATTTTTCTGTCGCCCCTTTTTTTTTTTTTTTTTTTTTGCAGGAGTTCGCAAAGGATCATGTGTGTGCCTCTTCCTTATAGCATAGAATGTTTCTTTCGGAACAACCTGTAGCTTTAGCTGTTGCACTGACTGCGCTACTCACATTCATAGCCTTTAAACATAATCCAGGACACTCATTATAAATGACGATCCATTGTACATCCTTCTGCCCTTTTCTTTCGAACTAAGATCCCCATGCCCAAGCACGAACTCACGAACCACACAAACGTTATACACTTGCCCTCAAGAATTGTACATATGTCACTGATATATATTTGATCACTATTATACATATTACTGACAAAATGAGCACTCCACTGCATGCGACTGTCTGGAAATGTTAAAAGTGCATGTTTGGGAGATCACTACTGGTACTTCAGACAGGCAGCCAGCCAGCCAGCCAGCCAGCCAGCCGAGTCACGTGCGAAACCAAAATTCAAGGAGACATTCTTCCTGTCACAAATTAAGAACTAAGCAAGATAAGAACTTCAGGATTGTTTTAAAAATAACTTCCATATCTGAAGTCCATTTGCCTCGCTTTGACCCCCCCCCCCCTCATGCAAATTCAATAGGAAAGATGCTGGCAGCGACTGACTTTTTTGTGCCTGCACATAAAAATCCCTGAACATGACTGAAAATAAATGCATATACTGCATTTTGTTATCATTTAAATTTAAAAATAAACATATGTAAATTGAGCTGAAATGTTTCTTTACCAGCAGTGAAAAAATTAGGAAAATAATTAATATAGAATAGGAGTTATGACATGATAAGTTTTATGCAATGAATATTTTGCATTTGGCATAACTTTCCATTATACTACCATTTTCACACTATTTTTTTTTTTTTTTTTTTACATTTTTTTGTTAATGGCATCAAATGTGCCTTGAAATTCTGTACATAACACGATATTCACCCATTTTAACCGCTAACATTCTGATTTACGGATATTTGGCAAACCCGCTGCTTTAGAGTATGACAGCGCTAGCCACAAAACATGGGAGAAGGAAAGAGACAGAATTATCCCATTACTGCTGTACTGAAATTTAAGGTTGGAACGCTCTATAGACTTTTATAATTGTGATGACGCCAAGGTGCGGGTGTGTATACATGAGATAGGCTTGAAGCCGTATTAATCTGCTGGGAGCAGAGTTATGTGTTATATTAGCCAGCTTATGTATTCGCTTATTGAAAGAGAAGTTTTGGTCACTTGAGCTTGAAGAGGAAAGAGCGGCATAGACCTGACAATTGTATTTCCCTTCGCAGGTAGCCGGTGACAGCTGACTAGAGCTGTGGGCCTATTAGTGAAAGTTATTTCGAGGCTAGACCATATACTTCCGTGAATCTTGCATTCCTTAGACAACCAGTGACTCGTTTCTAGATCACAGATGATCGACCGACCTTCGTGGAGTGAGAGAGATGGATTGCTACGACTGTGTCTTGCTGTAGACGCATATCCTACATTTATCAGAAGGTGATCCCCATAAATATATACATATGTGTTTTTATTACAGGCTCGTGGTATGTGTATTTCTTTATGTTACTCTGCGTTGATTAGTGTGTTTTAGCTCGAAAGCTAACTGTTGGCTGATGGTTTCTGTACCAGTCAATTTGCATATGGGAAAGCCCATACGTAGATTCAGTGATTTTGGTGGGATGAAATAGGAAATGGCCCTGAACTAAATATTTCATTTATCTTTGTATCCGATTACATTGGAGTGTATATATGTAAAGTTGGATCACGTGCTAGTGTATTGTTTTCGTACCGAGGCTGCATACGAACGATTTAATTATCATGCCCGTTGGGCACGGACATGGAAAATTTAGCCAAGTTGGACGCACCATCTAAATGTAGTGAAACCCAAGATTTCCAATATATTAAAGTCTGCACTTTATTTTCTGGGTCGTCACCCGAGTTGTTCGATATCAATATTATCTTGTCAGATATATTTTTGCTTATGTGCGTGACACATATTTTGATGACCGATTTGGGGCCCATTTTACTCGCTTGCTCCGTTTATCATATTTTAGTGTGAATTAAATCTATATCTTTAGTAAAGTAAATCCATTTTAGACCTTTCCTTATCTGCTTTCTTATTCACAAATTAATGTAGCCATATTTCCATCCACATACTCTTTAGTATGTATATAGTTTGAGATTTTTTCATGTCGACTTCCATTTCAGAACATACCACGCGCTCTTACCCCTGAGACTAGCTCAATTTTAGGACGGATACGGTGCAGTTTGACGTGACCAAACCATCACAAATGTACCCTAGTTATTAGAGGCATGTTAAATAATTCCTTACCTGCTTTTGGCAGACTTCACAAAATAATGATTTTGCCACCTGTAGAAGTCCGGATCATTACCAATCCACTGGCGAATCAACCAAACTTCGAGATGACTTACCTTTAGGCACCACTACTTCTGAGAAGTGTAAGCTTCTTAAACTGCATTCAATAATTTATTTATAGGGAAAATTAATTTTAGTCTGTCGCACAATAATGTGTATACAATTAAACAGTGACCAGTGCAGTAGCTGGCGGTAGTCGACTGTACACAATGAGAGATACACTGAAGCTGGCAAGTTAGGTGGGCTTGTACATGCTAGATACAGGTCAGTGAATGCCAGGGGGCTGCCTCTTGATTTGTGTTGTACCCTGGTGGAATAGTATCATATCACTCGCACAAGTTATACAGTAGAAGTCTGTTACAGCGAGAATTTTACTCGCTATAACGGATTGTCGTTATATCAGATTTTTAATTAAAGTTGGAAAACTCACCATGCACATTAAAATCGGTATGAAACGGCAATCAGTTTGTTCAAAACTTGCATTTCCTGAGATTATATCTACACTACGGCTTACTTGTTTGTTATTTTTCGAAATCCGATACTACGTGAAAGTGTATGTTTAATTTCATTCTGAAAAAATATAGTACCGCATTTCTCCGAATCCAAGATGAACCCCACTTTTTCCTTCAAAAAATTTTAATCAGGCTCAAAAAGTACTTTGTAAAATCATATGAATGCCTTTGTTGTACAGTAGGCCTACGCATTTTTAGACTATTATTAGACGCCGAACGTTAACTTTCGTCATGCCGTATTTTTTTGCGGCTGCACAATTATTATTTATTTCTGCGGGTTTAAAGACCATTAACTTAAAATTGGCATCATAATACCAAAGCGAACCCGTTGAAAACTTGTCAGCAATACCTATTCCATGCGTCTCTACAATACGACGATCCATCAGAAAATTATTCTTGCTGTCTATAAACGTGTTACTTTTACTCAGCGCCAGATACACGCTACCGCTACACGCACGTATTGCTTGCCAGATTCGGCCAAATTCAGCGGCTAGCGGCATATAGGCCTAATCGCGGACGTTGAAAGTCAACGAACGAGTTTATTGCGCCACGGTATGGCCATTCTGCCCTTGCGTTTTTCGTGCACATACCTCACAATTTCATCTTCAACTTCTTTAAAGCGTCCTTGTTGCGGACCACTGAATGCAGTTTTTGTACAGTACGCTTTTTTTTAGCTCTTTGTCTTCACGCTAACGCCAAATATTGGCTTTAGTTAGGCCTATGCCGTATTTTCTTGTGGCTGCACAATTATTCTACATTTCCGAGTGTTTAATAACCATTAACTTAAAATTGGCATCATAATATCGAATAGAACCCGTTGAAAATTTGCCGGCAATACCTTCTCCACGTATCATTACAATACGACTATCCATCATGAAAATATTCCTGCTGTCTATAAAACTAATTTTTTTTTTTTTGCTAGGGGCTTTACGTCGCACCGACACAAATAGGTCTTATGGCGACGATGGGATAGGCAAGGCCTAGGAATTGGAAGGAAGCGGCCGTGGCCTTAATTAAGGTACAGCCCCAGCATTTGCCTGGTGTGAAAATGGGAAACCACAGAAAACCGTCTTCAGGGCTGCCGATAGTGGGATTCGAACCTACTACATCCCGGATGCAAGCTCACAGCCGCACGCCTCTACGCGCACGGCCAACTCGCCCAGTAATAAAAAAAACAAAAAACTAAATTTTACTAAGCGTCAAGTACAATAGACGCGTTATAACTCTGCCACTGAGTAGCCATGGCCTTTCTAAGAATTCGGAGGCTCGCATGTTTTGATGTCATCCTGCAGATTTGAGAAACGTTTTTGTAGAAGCTAATAGAAAGCCATACTCCACTATTTCCTGAGATCCAGTGACGTTACACACAGGCACTGTACAACCGGTTGTTGCAGCTATTGATGTAGGATATAGTAAAGAGGCAGTCGTTTATTGTCAACGAGTTTTGCGCGCGTGAAAAGAAGCAGCGTGATTACCGCGGTAGTTGCCAGTGGTATCCATTAACTTGCTGTTAGGCCGCGAATGCAAGACAACCCTAGAGTTTTCGCATGAGATTCTGAGAAAAAATGTCTTGGATTCGGAGAAATACGGTATCACTCCAGAGGTTTCTGTGGCAAACACTTCAGTTTTCTTCTTCAAATGGCGTCACCTAACCTAACCGTAAATGTATCATGAAAACATATTTGAAACGCATGTAGAGAAATGATAACCTACTCGCAAAAAATTTACATGTAAATAGCCTTTCCGAAATGAAATGGCGTATGGCTTTTAGTGCTGGGAGTGTCCGAGGACATGTTCGGCTATCCAGGTGCAGGTCTTTTGATTTGATTCCCGTACGCGACCTGCGCGTCATGAAGAGGATGAAATGATGATTAAGACAACACATACACCCAGCCCCCGTGCCAGCGAAATCAACCAATTATGGTTAAAATTCTCGACCCTACCGGGAATCGAACCCGGGACCCCTGCGACCAAAGGCCAGCATGGTAACCACTTAGCCATGGAGCCAGCCTTTCCGAAATTTAACTAGACGCGAGAAGATTGAAATATCCTCTGAAATCAGTGATGTACTCTGCCATATCTTGAGGTGTATCACATTCTTCCTTAATTTCCGTATATAACATTAAAAACAAGATACCGTTTACTTCAGTCTTTATTTTTAACGAGTTAACGACTGCTATCGGCCACGTTACTTACGCATTTATTACGAAAACGTGTTATACTCTTTTTTTCGAATTTTCTTTACAGAACAGCAGTCGACGGGTATTACTAATCAACTCCAACATCGCCTTTAAATGTCGACGAGAGAGTTCGCAAATGCACAATGTGAGAAAACTATACCGTACCGAAGGTGATCGATCGCATTTTGTTGCAAACGTTTCAATTTTCTTATTCAAACAGCGTCACCTATCCAAACTTAACCGTACTATACGTATGATGAAAACACACTTCAAGCGCCACTCTTCTCGCTATAAATTTTCATAATAGCCTTTCCATAATTTAAACAGACGCGAGATAAATACAAACTAACCTCTGAAATCAATTAAGCACCTTGCCATATCTCGAGGTGTATCCAATTCTTACTTAATTGCAGTATTTAGCCTCAAAATTAAGCGGTCTTTTAGTCAGCCTTAAATTTTAATGAGTTAAATCGGACAAGTTATTTACTCATTTATTACGAACATATGTTCTCTTTCATTTAAAATTTTATTTACGGAACAGCAATCGACGGGTACCTATTACTAATCGACTACGACATCGCCTTCGAATATCGACGAGAGAACTCGCTAGTGCACATAGCGAGGAACGATGCTGAAGGTAATCAATCGCATGCAATATCATCGCTGGGGTGCATAAATATCGGTAACGGAAAAAATCGTGCGTGTTTAATCACTCGTAATAATGGATGCGTTAGTGATAGGGCTCTCGCCGTAACCGAACGACGATACACAGTTTAATATAGGAATTTTGAAGGGGCAGAAAAAAGTTATCGTTATAGTGGAGTTCTCTTTATATGCCACACTCGCTATAGCAGACTTCTACTGTACTTACAAACCACTTCCAGTTCCAAACTATGAAGTCATTTCAAAAAGTCTTGCATAAATTTTATTTTCAAAAAATCATTCACTTTCATTACTATTTGGTACTTCTATTTCAAAATAACGTAATATTGTCTCGAATAGGCCATTTAGATTTTTTAAAAAGGTTTTAAGATCTTATTTAGCCATTTTTAGGTTTTATAAGATTCGAGTAATTTACTCAAATAGAAATGAAATGGATAAGTAAGTTAAAATACTGCAGTTAGCTAGCAAGGAATAAAATAGTTTAAAACCTAAAAACCCAGGCCCTAGTTATGAATAAAGTGAGTCAAATTACATTTTTAATGATTCATTGGTGTGTTTTGTTATATATATATAACTTTCTGTTTTAGATACTTACCACAGTAGAGTCTCATTAATCCGAACTAATTGGGACTGGAGTCCGTTCGGATTACAAAATTTTTGGATTAACTGGAAAATATTTTCTAATAATAATAATAATGTTATTGTTTTTACGTCTCGCCAACTACTTTTACGGTTTCCGGAGATGCCTAGGTGCTGGGATTTTCTCCCGCAGGAGTTCTTTTACATGCCAGTAAATCTACTTACACGAGGCTGACATATTTGAGCACCTTCAAATACCACCGGACTGAGCCAGGATCGAACTTGCCAAGTTGAGGTCTAAGGCCAGCGCCTCAACAGTCTGAGGAAAATAGTTTCTACAATACAGTACAGTACAGTACACTACATACTGTAATTTGAAATGTCCATAGAACTGATGTGATGTTTATGAGATGCTGGTTTAGCACTGCATCTTCGAGTAGGTTCCAATCACTACAGCAAAAGGAACTAACAGACTTTGTAAAGACAAACTACCAGTGATTGATGGTTTATGATGTGTAATTATGTTTACATTAAGTTATTCTAGTAAAATATGACTAATAAAATGCAAGTAAATCTTAATTCTATAATATGTTCTTTCATTTCAATAAGAATTTTTTTTAAAATTTAATATTTCAGTTCGGATTAACTGGACTTTCGGATTAACAGGACTCTAGTGTACTACTACCTCCTGGATTTTCCCCAGTTACCTGAGGTTGGTATTTTAGAATGGATTTAGCCTTGTTTTACGGCTGGATACATTTCCTGAAGCCAAGCCTATATGAAGGGATGTATCCACTATTGTGTGTTCCTGTGGTGGTTCGACATGTGATGTGTTGTATGAATTTGAAGATGTATATTAAGACAAATACCCAGGCTCTGAGGTAGAGGAATTAACCAGACACGATTAAAATCCCCAGCCCAACCAAGAATCGAACCTGGCGCCCTCTGAGCTGAAGGTGACTATGCTGACCATTCAGTCAGCATGTACAAAAACATATTTTTAAAACCATTTATAAACTCGCGGAATCCCCATGGCATGCTCGTGCGACTCCAGGTGTTCCATGGAACACACTTTGAGAACAAGTGTTGCAGTACACTCATACGGATAAGACTTGTACTTGCTGCATGTGAGGTTCCATCGGGCAACTTCTATTGCTGTATCTACACGCACCATTAGAAGCTAAAATTCAGCTTGGAAACCAGATGATGTGTAACACTTTCAATGATATCCAGAACGTCGTGTTTTCCCTACCTCAAAGTGGATGCATTTCATGTAAGGCTACTAATTTTATCTAGTTAGGTAGTGTTTTTCCTGTTTAATAATTCTCGTACCAACAGTACCAGTATAGAATATGTTTCAATATTGTATTTATTGGAAAAGGGACGAGCTTACCTTATCCGTAATAGCATACTATACGGGTATGGTAGAGAGGAAATCATGCCATTGCATTGGACAAGACATGTGTGATTGTGACAGTAGCATATTTAAGTTCACTTTTGTATTTCTGATTTACTTAGAAGTAATGTGATTCAGCTCACTGCATTAGAAAAGAGCTATCCTCTAGTAGGAGGTCTTCGCCCTTCCAGGGACAACTAGGCTGTCTTAATGTCTTCCTGATCCTTAAGTTTTCTTTTGATATTTCCTGTTCCTTGAATGTGCAAATACGACTATTCTGAATTGACTGATTTGATCATCATTATCTTATTGTAGTAATTCAGAGGGACTTAAGATAATTACAGACATTTTAAGTCAAACAAAAGTTTATTTAAAACTTATGGAGTATTATGTACAAGATGCATGCACCAAGACATACTGTAATTGAAATAGTTGAGCTTATCAATTCAACCAGCAGGTCCTCCATTCCTTTCATTTCATCAAAGCAGCAACATATATTAAAAGCTATTTGAGGGCACCCAATTATTTTAAGATCAATCCAAAATGAGCAAAAACTGTGCTGGGGATAAAATACAGCAAGAAAATACCATATACAACTTCAAACAAAAAAAGAGATTTATACGACTGAGGAAGTAGCGCTTTTGTGAGTCTGTCAGAAATCTCCTATACAATTCTCATTATTCTAGGAAATTTTTAGGATATTTTCAAGGATATTTCAAGGATACTGGAAAGCCCACTTATGGAAATGAAAGGAACACGAAACTTGTTCTGAGACACCTGAGCACTACTGGATCACAGTACAAAATGAATAGTACAGAACTAAGTTTTGGTGCTGTAGATGAACTAGTGATCTGCTGATGTTAAATTACAAATTTCTGACTCAGTTTCTTGTAAAGTGCTGACTGTTTAAATATAATCAAAGCTCAAATTAGTAACACACTCAACTGGGATTTTTCTGTAACAACAGTTCCCAATAATTATTTCAGTGTCTTGTGAACACCTGTCACAAAAATATAAAAAAGTCTATCTACATTCAATTTTTATGATTCATAAAAAATATAATAATCTATATGTCTAACTTAATTAAAAATCTATAAATTTAATTTAAAATTTACTGTACAATTTGTGATTTCATCTCCTTCCATCTTTTAACTGGAAGCTATAATTTCATCATAATTTGATTACTTTATGAACTAACTCCTTCCTTTGCTAAATTGAGTTTTAAATTACTTATAATTTACAATATGATGAAATATTGTATAACAAGTAATTTCATTTCAGTACCCCCAATGAGCAGAGCAGCAACATTCTCAGGAATGTACCATCTTTGGTGTTAGCAAGTGATAAGTAATGCACCTTCAATAAGTTACTTTAACTGATATTAAGTGTCAAAAAACATACGACAAAAAAGCTGCCCATTCTGACACCAGAAACTAGAACTGGGACCAAGAGAGTACAACTAGTTCCAGAAAATATTTCCCAATGTGCTATGACTATTCTGCTCGCTATATTATTGCCAAACATTCTCTACAAAATCAAATGAAGTGAATGAAAATATAAACAATTTTGTGATAAGACTAAAAGAAATGACTATACATTAGTGTTATCATTACCAAATTAATCAATTCTTCAATGTGGCATCCATTCCATAGCGAAGACAAAATTTATAAAGAATAACACTGTCTTCATCACTAAGTTGTTAGCGGATGAAATACATGAAGTGCTACAGTCCCTGGAATTTGTTGCCGAGTATGACCATCCCAAAGTGCTTCCATGAGGAAATTTAATAAAACTGATAAAATTTTAAGAACTTCATAAATAATTAATGGATTATTACCAAAATTTCAGGATTAAAAACACAAAAATTTAAATAAGGATGTGACCACTTGACACTGGAACAGTTTCATTAATTGGAGGTTATAAAGTAATACTGGTTCCAAACAGAGAAAAACTGAATCTAATTTTATATTTGACAAGGTTCATTCTCAATGGGGCACATATTTAAAATAACAGAAAAAATTACATTTAAAATGGAACGATTCAATTTTGATAATAATCTTCATAAAGCTATATTATGTATTTATAGATAAAGTACAAGTCACCATAACTGGTAATATAATACTGAGGGTAATCAACCATTCTCTGAGATACTGAAGTACACATGATGTGACAAAATAATTTAATAATTGTGATTGTCTACTAGTAAGTTTCAACATTTCTGCTAATCTATGAGCTTGAGGAGAGTTCATGACAAATTATTACTATAATAACTCTGAAATGTTTACTTAAAATTTCCTTTGAATTATATTTTTAAAATTTCACTTATGTTCCATGAAACATACTTAAGTACTCAGTATGTATGCTTTAGTTCAAGTTATGGCAGATAACACACACTTGTCAACTTATCTGAAGAGTTACATTCTCAAGAGGCAAGTGAAGGCATACAACTGATTGTTTCCCCCCAGTCTATTTCATTTGGAAAAAATATATCAAACAAGGAATAGGAACTTTCAACAGAACAGTTATATCAGTCAGCTGAACAAACTGTCCATGTATCAAGATCAAAATAGTGAACTAGAGGTTAATCATAAATAACTTTTAAATAACTTAACAAAAAACATCTAATAACAGTAACACAGTAAAGCTGAATTGCTCAAAATGTTCGTCACAACCAACCTTTTTATTCGCCAACAGCTCGTCAAAATTTCCATAAAACAGAATTATTTTCAATAGCAGTGATGCAACTCATTTCATCTGATGCAAACATGGCTTCCATCTTCACTGTACTCAAATAATTTATATTTCATAAGAATTAAAAAAATAATTGTCAAAATATACGTAAATAGAAAATATTTCAGTTCATTTCATTAAAAAACAAATAGTTCTGTTTAATGTACAGTAAGGTAGTCTGTAATTTTAACAAAATAATATAGCAGGGTCATCTACTAACACCCCTCACCTACGGCCAGCACACTAATATTAATGTGATGTTGGCTAAAAACCAGATACAAACATAAACATAAAATTAAAATGAAACAACATATAGATTTTTCAACAACAATATGGGCCATGAAAGCATCAATAGCAAAAATATAAAAAAATATACATTAAAAAAAAAGTAAACAAGGAAGAGCAAAGACATGGATGTTTTCAAAACTAAAAAACAATCAATTGGATTGTATGTTAGGTGAGATCTGGACTAAGCTTACAACAACTGCTGATGAAGGTTTGATAACTGTGCTGAGTTGAGATGCAGTCTTACTTAGGAAGCCGGTATAAATTAAGGACGAGTTTTTAAAGATCTGAAACAAAAAATGAAAATAGGCTTAATATAAAATTTTTGAAAGTACCTTTCCTTCACAATTTAGTATATTATTCTGTTAACACATCAAGACCAACACATAAGGAGTAATTATTGCTTTCTTATACATATTACACTATCACATTTAAAGAGGCATATCATAAAATATACAAATTAAACAAGGAAGAGCAAAGATATCAAATAGGAGAGAAGGGAATTAGTTAATAAAGAAAAAGTACATAATAAACCAAAGGAGAGAACAAATATAAATGAATACAGTAATAATTCCTAAATATTATTTAACAGTTACTATAATATCCTTTACTATTCAGCTTGATTATTTGTCAGTGAACACTTACAATGAGGTATAAATGACGTTTCAACAGCAGTCTCTCAGTTTCCTACTTCCTTCCAAACACTCGGGTTCTATTTTCAGATGATGTCCCCACACCTACTGCTACTATACCTGGCTATCCTGTGACCTTCCATAATGCCCTAAACAAGAGCCGTCCAAACAGCACTCTCGGTACAGCAGTGCACACAAGAGTTGTCGGATCAGTCTAACTCTCTCCTTTGCTTACCTCACATTAGCAATAGGGCCAAACAGAATGCTTGATGTTAGCATTTCAATTATGGTGGGTCTTGATAAAATAAAAAAATGGAGCAGCAAAGAGTTGTTGATATTAAAATAGAATTGGAAGTGGCTTGTTTCTTCACAGCAAAAAATGCTAAATAGCATTCATAATCACCAAATTAACCAAACCAAACCCCATGGTACAACAGTCCCGAAGGGCCATGGCCTACCAAGCGACCGCTGCTCAGCCCGAAGGCATGCAGATTATGGGGCATCATATGGTCAGCATGCCGAATCCTCTCGGCCATTATTCTTGGCTTTCTAGACTGGGGCCGTCATCTGTCAGATAGCTCCTCAACTGTAATCATGTAGGCAGAGTGGACCTCGAACCAGCCCTGAGATACAGATAAAAATCTCTGACCTGGTCAGGAATCGAGCCCAGGGCCTCCGGGTAAGAGGCAGGCACGTTACCCGTACACCACGGGGCCGGCATAATCACCAAATTAGCCAAGCCATTTTCAGGTGGTGATTTTGTGAAGGAATATATTTCTTTAATCCAGGCAGCAGAACTTCCGTACCTATCAGAAGTTTGAAAATTTGACTAAATTAACCTCTCTCATCAAACAGCAGCACGGTGCACTAGGAAATTTACAGCAAACTTCTTTAAAAAAGGGTATATCCCAAAGTACATAAACAGGTGGGAAAAGTGCCCTCCATGTTCGGTTCCACTTACTTCTATGAAACTACAATTTTCGGCTTTAAAACTCATCAAGGTCAGGTTACAATGACCTCTCAGAGATGACAACCTACACCATTTTGTGTTAAAGGCTGTGTCACGGATGCTTGTTTCTGATCCTCGTGTATACATGTAAATAATCATTGTCATAAAGATAATTTGCTTCTTCATTCATTCCACTAGATCACTTACAGTTTACTACCTAACACAGCTTCTCAATTTTATATCGCGGCCCTTCCGACCCTTTATAATAAGGAAAGACACCAGCCAACATTATGAAACAATAATCAAGAAAGGGACCGCTAGATTGAGAAGATATTGAGAATGCTGCTGTTTCTAAAGCTTTAAATTTCATTGGTGTTTTTTCCTTGTCACAGGCTTTTTGCCTGCACGTTATATCAGGCTTGGTTTCTGAAAAATGTTTGCTCCCGCTCCCCTCCTGACCAATTTAATGTGATGGGTTTCTACAAGGATGATTTTTGACAGTGATTTCAACCTGTTTTGTTATTGTTACTAAACAATATTTTGTAAACTATGAGGTCCACAACCACACCATGTGCTACTATTGTTCATTTCCATCTGCATCGTTTGTTTTTTCATTCCTTTGTTTTCTTAGGTTAACACAGTTTGTAGTTTCAATTATTATTTTAAATTAACACCTTTTCACTGAATTTTGTCGCAGTGAGTTGTTTTTTGCTCCGCATATTGATGTAAATATTGTATATTTGTGCTAATTTTGTTTCCGTCTAGGCTCTCTTTTGTTTTTTTCATTTGCTCCTTCATTATGTTTTTTAGCATTTTTTCAACTTATATTATGTAAATTATTTCAAACTCCCCTCATTTTTAACTGAAGATGGCTCAAACGAGCCGAAACATGTTTGAATTTGTTTACTTCGTCCAATGACGGAATATTTATTGTATTGAATTAGGAGGATACTCTCATTTTTCACCTTTGTAAAGTACCGTTTCCAAAACAAAATATAATGTAAAACAAGTGCACTTTTCTTTACAATAGAATCATAGTTGGTGTAAGGGAGATGAAAGATGACATTAGAAGAGTTACTGTGTAGCACGAATTTCACTAACGGAATCACTGCTATCTGTTGGCTCACTGGAATGGTTTTCATTTGGTGCAACTTTAACGAGGAACCTGTCCAATGACTGTTGCTTTTGCCTCTTATTGAGAATTTCACAAAAATGTGACATTGCATTGTCACTGAACTGATTCATCGCTTGCACTGCTACAGCCTTATTCGGGTGGTGTTTTCCTACAAAATTTTGCACCGTTTCCCACATTTTGCACTTCTCCCGAATCTCAGTTGAAGTGAGAGATTCCATTGACTTTTCCTCCTCCTCTTCCTCCGACGAGATCTCCATAACCTCCTCCTGTTGTTCACAATGCAGGTCCATCAGTTCGTTGGTGGTCAGTTCCTGGCTATGTTCTTCCACCAGCTCTTGAATATCTACGTCATTCACCTCCAGCCCCATAGCCTTCCCTAAGGACACAATTTCATCGATAATCAGTGGCTCATTGTCACCAACAATCCCCTCAAAGTCACGTCCAAGAACACAGTCAGGCCACAGCTTTCCCCAAGCGGAAGTGAAAGTTCTCTCGGTGACTCCATCCCAGGCTTTATCGATGATCCTCAGGCAATTCACGATGGGGAAATGATTTCTCCCAAACTCTCAGAGGGTAAGGTTTGTCACTTCGAAGCATCGCTGAAATAATGCTTTGGTGTATAGCTTATTGAAGTTTGAAGTGACTTGCTGATCCATAGGCTGAAGAAGTGTTGGGAGGAAAGATCTTAACCTTAACGAACTTGAATTCCTCCAGTAAGTTGTCCTCAAGGCCTTAAGGCCTGGAGGATAAGCAGGAGCATTGTCCATAACCATCAAGATTTTGAGCGGCAGATTATGTTCTCTTCTAGCTGCCGTGGCACACGTGACGCTTGTATTGCGGAACCTCACTCGCTTATCAAGTTACAACTTATTTAAAATGTTTGCTCATGTTGCAAAACACTCGTGGACCAAGTTACTCGCATTCCGAGGTTTCACTGTAATAGAAAATATCTGTTACATGTTCATCTATTTTGACAGGCAGACATGCCGATCCTTTTACAGCAGTTAAATTGATTAAATGACAAGGACATCCTATAATTTAAAAAGTTTCCATTTCCTTTCTCTCAACAGCCCTGCCATACCCATCTTTAACCATACTATCACTGTTGTATCAAGAGCAATGCAGTTTTTTAAGGGGATGTTGTATTCTTTTAAGGTAGTGAGTAAAAGATTGGCAATGTTAATGCCTGCTGCACTTTCTTCTAAAACAGGAACTTCTAAAAGAAAACTCGTGAATTTGTTGAAGTGGGTTGCAGAATGTATGGACAACTGGGTACAACACTGAAGCACTTTGATTACTACTGTCTGTTGCATCTGAAAAAACACAATTTTTAGGCAAGCAGAAACCTTCTCTTTTTCTTCATTGCACATTTCTGCAAGCATGGCCAAGGATTTAGTTCTAGCAGAACCATACTGCATGGTGATTTTTTAGTCTGGGAACATCTTCCTAAATGAAGGACCAATGTGATCAGAACAATTAACTGGGAGGTTATGTTCAATAATAAACAACAAGAACAATACTTCTGTACGTGTTATACTGTCAGTGTTGTCCTCCTTACACGTGAACTCAAGTTTCTGTTTTTTTCCAACACACTGAGCATTATCTTTAAGTTTCTTTGTGAGAACATGTTTTAGAAATGTCTCCCTTCCCCGATGCGCAATACTGAAATCATACTTACAAACACTACAAAATGCAAATGTTCAGCCTCTTCTAAACTCCGTTATATATGGAAAGTTAGCCTTGTACACACTTTTAAACTGCATTTCATATTTCTTCGCTATAATAGCAAGGAACCAACGAAATCACTCAGCCTAAAAATCACAACAGCCTACTGGCCTAATAATGCCAACACTATATAAATTCTACACAAATCATATAGTTTCACGTGTGAAACAGGTGATACAATATTCTGCAGCCTACAACTACCTCTGACCCACAGGCTATTATGCAAAACTTCAAGCAACATACACTAAATTATCTATCAATGATTTCAAAGATTTAAGCTTTTTAGGTATTTTCAATCATGAAATTACCAGCTTTTCGCCCCAGTGTAACAGTGGGTTCATCAGTTGGATTGCTTCACCTCTCCAAGACACTGGCTGCTAGTGCACCACTGAGACACCACTACAAACCTATGTAGGACAATGCAGTGACGGTGCACTAGGGAAACCATGTGCCTCCGCTTGTACAAATGCCTGACTGAAAAGGCCTAAAGAGCTTAAATCTTATTCTAACATTTGCAATCAATGAAACTAAATTATGGTTTCCTTCTGGGAACTCAATTTTTGAAGGTGTTAGATGCCAAGTAAACACGACACAGAATACAGTAGATGCACATTGTTATGGAAAGTATCGATACAATGCACAACTGCGGTATCGAAACACACCTTCAAAACATGTAAAATCTATTTCTAATGATCTGTTCGAAAGATGACTGGTGTTTGTCATCTCGCACTCTTAGTGAGAAAATACGCGCAGAATTTTTGAAAAACAGGGAAAATTAATATGTTAAGCTGGAGGGCAGGAGAAATGGTGAAAATTGGGAGTCTTCTGCCTAAATCAGGGAGTTGGCAGGTATTTATAAATGGGAGATTTCTGAAAGATGTATTGGAATGCAATTCTGTGAGGTCTTTTTCTCCATGACTGGCCTACTTCCAGTGCCAGGGGACCACAAGCAACACTGATAGTTGAGTGGTGAGGTCTCAGCATGCTGGCACGCAACATCTGGAGAGGCCAGCCCTAAACTTCAGCATCTGTTTCAAAAGGTCATTTGTCACATCTACAATTTTAGAAAAAAACAAGTTATATACTGAGAAAATCCTTTCAACAAGCACTGAAACAGGAAGAAGGAAAACAAATAAAATTCAGTGAAGACAATGACTTTCAGAAATTTCTAAAAGCTAGTCACTAACGATAATCTTCCAGTAGATGAGTCTTCGTTGAACTTGTTCTTACATCTATTGACAATATGAATAGAATTTATAAGAAGTGGTGCCAAGGAAATGATGAATCTTACAGAGGAACGTTTTTGTTCCTTGAAATTGTAGAGGATAAGAAAACCTCAGGAATTAAAACCTGCAAAATATCAGTGTAAATAAAAATTCTGAGTTTGTCAGACATACCTGGGCTCCATGTTTGGAGTGGATCGGTAGGTTGGTTTGATCGGGCTGCACTTTTTTTTTGCACGAACTGTAATGGAAGAGTCCTATCTGGAGATGTTACGAGATAGCATGATGGCAGATCTTGCGAACGTGAAATACTACAATGTCCTGCACATTGTTTGACAACATGATCATGCTCCATCATACTACACGATACCCATTCAGTTTTTAAAATTAACCCTTCCCCGAGTAAACTGGGGGCTGAGGAACATTTGATTGGACACCTTGCTCCTGCAATAAAATACCGTGCAATTTTGCCTTATGGAGCATTATTTAAAATGCCATTTAAGCAGCAAAACTGCAAGATCTGAATGTATTGAGTCAAGAAATTGAAATTTCTTTTGATGAACTAAACAAAAACAAATATTTGTTATAGTAGATCCGTCAGGCTGCATGGCTAAAGGGTTAGTATACGGGTCTTTGGTCTAGATGGTTCCGGGTTTGATTCCCAGCCGGGTCGGGGATTTTAACCTTCGTTAGTTAATTTCAATGGTTCTGGGCGTGGGTGGGTGTGTGTGCCACCTTCATCATTAGAATTCATCATAGGAAGGGCCCCATATTCATAGACGTGCAGGTTGCCTATACGCCAACTCGAAAGACCTGCACCAGGCCTCTTTGGAGGCCACAATCCATTATTATTATTATTATCATCAAAGATTTGTCAATCCATGGATAATAGTTGTTTGGATTGTACTGAAAATGGTGTGGAACTTGTCAAGCATATACGGTAAAATATGGCTGTATTATATTTTGTGCAAAATACAAATTTGCCTAGTTAAAAAGTACCGTCACGTTAATTTTCTCCAAGGGAAAGTGACTTTTGGGCAACCCTGTATATTACAATATATTGATTAGTATACAGTTGCATAGAAATATTAAAGGGGCCAAAACAGAAAATGATAATTTCTCTGTTCGTATTAGCTGTATCAAAAAACTGTGCTTTATACAAATTTTGTGTGTAAGGAATAATATTGGAGATGTGTGTTATATTTTTCATGAACTTCTAGATACCTCCAAAACTATTAGTTCTATAACAGCAATCATAGAAATCCGACTTTTTTTTTTTTGCTAGTTGCTTTACGTCGCACCGACACAGATAGGTCTTATGGCGACGATGGGACAGGAAAGGCCTAGGAATGGGAAGGAAGCACCATCGCCTTAATTAAGGTACAGCCCTAGCATTTGGCTGGTGTGAAAATGGGAAACCATCTTCAGGGCTGCCGACAGTGGGGTTCGAACCCACTATCTCCCAGATGCGAGCTCACAGCTGCGTGCTCCTAAATCGCCCGGTAAATCATTTATGTCAATACATTTTTACCGCATGGGTTTCAGATATGATTGCCTTTGGGCATGGTGATCCCATCGTACTAACAGCATATAAAATGACTGAGTTGAGGTCTCGAAAATGGTTAGGGCGTCCCCCAAAAGTGACTAGCAGTTCCTGGTGTTTTGGTCCTGGGGGAACTGTTACAAGTGGGCAGCAAACGACGAAGATTGCAACCATAAAAGTATTGACCCTTAACGGCAAGACAGAAGAACTAATAAAATACATGGAAGAGAAGAACATTACATTGTTGGGACCGAGTGAAACCAAGTAAAAATGAAAGGGACAGAAAAGATTGAGGAAGAAGTTCCAATTGTTTTGAAGTGGAGGTGCTAACTGCAATAATGCAGTAGGTTAGATTGTGAGGGAGGACCTGGTACAGTACATAGAGAAAGTCTACCATGTAAATGACCAAAATATGAAAATCAGACTTGGCTTGGAGGGTGGAGTGCAATATTTTATCCAAGTATATGCACATAAGACAGGTATTGTTGAAGAGAGTCTACAGGAGTTCTTGGAGTAACTGGCGAGGTGCACTGAAGATAAAGAAGTGGTGATAATGGAAGACATTAATGCCCACCTAAGAACAAACAGGCAAGGTAAAGAAGAAATAACTGGTCCTTCCAGTTATGGAAATTAAAATGCAGGAGGGTTACTGCTAGTTTTTTGTGAGAGGAATGGATTAATAGTAGGCAATACATGGTTCAGAAAAAAGAACAGCCAAAAACACACCTACATATGGATGGGCACAAAGGAGAACAAAAACAATGATTGGTCTGATTTTTGTTGAGAGAGAGACACACAGACAATTGGAAGATGTGACCGCTATGCAAGAGAAGATTTTGAAGGAGACCATAAAATTGTAAAAGCTAATTTAGGACTTGGTAAAATACTGAAATTAAGAGAGACAGGAGAAAGAAAAATAAAGATATGAAAATTAAAGGAAAAGGGAGCACAACAGAAGTTCCTAGAACTGTAAAAACAAATTCCTAAAGGAGAGGTTGGCAGTGTTGAAGAGGAATGGGCCAAGTTCAAACTATGAATGGTGAAATGTGCAGAAGATACATGTGGTAGAGTATCAGGGAAAAAGAAGGAAAAGGAGACACCCTGGTGGAATAACAAAGTAAGGGATGCAGAGAAAGAAAAACAAAAAGCATGAAGGATCTGGATAGGAGGCAGAAATACGGAGATTAGGGAAAACTACTGAAGCCGTATTAAGTCGATACATGTTCAATGATATGAATAATAAGTAAAATTTTTATCATAGGGCTAAAGTACTGTATATTTTATGTCCCCAGCTTGGTAGTGCAGGGTGGACATTGCAGGTGAAGGGCACCAGCCAGTTGCCTAGACATATTTTTGGAACAAAGAAATTCTGCCTCTTGTTATTGTCCAGGTGAAGGCACGGTAGCTCTTCCTTAGGGAAAGGGAATACGTGGAAATATGAAAGTCGTTTGAGGACTCGGGAATATTAAACGCTTGGTGTGAGGGTACATGGCTAAGAAAAGATGGACATAGTTATAGGTGGAGACACTTGAAAGTTCCTCGGGTGTACAGAGAATTAGAAGTGTGCGGTTGCTGACACCCAATCAGTTAATGGCATCTTGGAAGTTTTTGAAAACTATTAGTTTGATAGATGATCAGGCCACAAACTGGGAGTGTTTTCGGTAATATGTGCGAGGTAATAAAACTTTCGACACTGGTGAAGTGAGCACCTGTTTTCCTTAGCTTTTTGTGAGTGTGTAATTTGCCTTGTATGACTGCCATATTAACGTATTGTACAGTTCATTGTGATATGGGTGTTGTGCTTAGAACTACCATCAGTTCCAAGGGAATAATTTTTAAGGATTGTCATGTGCTGGGACTTGCCGCGTGGCAATGTTTTCGTCACCAGTTCGAATAATGTTTGGGCAGAGAATGCACCACGGGACTTCTGTGCTGATATTTCACAAGCAGTTCGTGAACTTATAAACATGTTTTAAAACCAGGCAGTAGTAATAACAATAGGCTGGAGTAGAAATTAGCGCCAGATTAGTTCGCTACAAAAATTATGCAAAGTGCTGTGCATAACTAAAAAAGTGTATTGTGCAATAACACAGTCTGTTAAAATACAGAGGTCCATACTGCCGGACAATGGATAACAGATGTTATCCTGGTTGACCGCGATGTGCCGTATGGTTGGGAGCTGAGATGGAGACCTAAACGAACCCGGGACTGAGGACTGCTGTTTCCATGGACACAACCAGCATGGAGGAGTAGAACCATGGGCTAGTCTAGCCTGAGGTGGAACAATGATGCCGAAGTGACGAGTGCTATTTACAGTACCGGCCGTAAGTACCTTGAAAAACTATTAAATTGCTCTGGTCTCGTTGCTTATTAACATAATGCATGCACTTCTACAACACCTAAAATCTGACCATTTATACACCCAACGAAACCATCACATTCATACAAATGTAAATGTATAACACAAGTATAGTATAGTAATACATGGAGACCATAAATATACCGACACATATAACTAAGCAGACAAAAAACCATTCCAGAAATTCATATGTACTTCATATCATCTAGTAATTAGTCGGGTAGCTATTTGTTTGTACAAATGCTGCACATCGAGTTGGCAATGAGTACACCAATTTCTCAAGGCATGAGACAGGAATTCTGGATCATTCTTCTTTTAAAGCTTTGAAATGTGTTTCCATGTTTGTGTATGTTTTACATTTAAATGCCTTTTGAGTTCCTCCAATAGATGTTCAATTAGGTTTAGACCAGGGATTTGACCTGGCCAATCAATAATCCTTACTCTTTTCTTATTGTGCTTTGACTAACTTGGAGGTATGTTTAGGATCATTTTCATGCAGATTTAACCACGCATGTTTTGTTTCGCATATGGTACCATATATTGTTCAATGATCCTGCCAAATACAAATTGATCCAGGGTGCTTTCAAATTTACCAGTGGACCAACTCCAGTTCTAGAAAAGCAGCTCCAAGTCATTACATAAGAGTTGAACATACTGAATTTACTCCCATTGCTCCACAGTAGTTTACTCCATTCCTTGTTCATCCAGGCACCATATTTCTTAGCAGAGGCAAGTCAGGCTTTCCCTTTTTTTTTTTTTGGTGTTTACATCAAGTGCTTCTTGCTTGGTTGTCACCCCATTAAACCTTGGTGTTTTGAGGTACTGTTCGGTGGTAGTTAAGCCAAGTTTGATCTTCAATCAATCACTACTGATCTGCATTTAGAGCCGTCGCCCAGGTGGCAGATTCCCTATCTGTTGTTTTCCAAGCCTTTTCTTAAATGATTTCAAGGAAATTGGAAATTTATTGAACATCTCCCTTGGTAAGTTATTCCAAACCTTAACTCCTCTTCCTATAAATGAATATTTGCCCCAGTTTGTCATCTTGAATTCCAACTTTATCTTCATATTGTGATCTTTCCCACTTTTAAAGACGCCACTCAAACTTATTCGCCTACTAATGTCATTCCACGCCATCTCTCCGCTGACAGCTCGGAACATACCACTTATAATATCAATATAAATGGTCCGTTATTGGACCAGGATGCTTTCAATTTTTACCAGTGGGCCAACTCCAATTCTAGAAAAGCAGCTCCAAGTCATTACATGAGAGTTGAACATACTGAATTTACTCTCATTGCTCCACAGTAGTTTACTCCATTTCTTGTTCGTCCAGGCACCATTATTTCTTAGCAGAGGCAAGCCAGGCTTTCTCCTTTCTTTTTGTGCTTAAATCTAGTGCTTCTTGCTTGGTTGTCAATCATGATACAGTCCAAATGACCTCCTAAATCCATTATATCTCCTATATCTTGCTGGAATCCTACAAGTTGAGCTTCAGTGGAATAACCTTTCCTAAACCCAAACTGCCTTCTATCAAACCAGTTATTAATTTTGCAAACGACCAAGCTCGATAGCTGCAGTTGCTTAAGTGCGGCCAGTATTCAGGAGAACCCAACTGTCGGCAGCCCTGAAGATGGTTTTCCGTGGTTTCCCATTTTGACACCAGGCAAATGCTGGGGCTGTACCTTAATTAGCGCCACAGCCGCTTCCTTCCCATTCCTAGCCCTTCCCTGTCCCATCGTCACCATAAGACCTATCTGTGTCGGTGTGACGTAAAGCAAAAAATAAAAATAAAAATAAATAAATGCAAACATATCTTATATAATCATACCACTTAGTCGAGCAGCTCGTCTTCTTTCTCCCAATTCTTCCCAGCCCAAACTTTGCAACATTTTTGTAACGCTATTCTCTTGTCGGAAATCACCCAGAACAAATCGAGCTGCTTTTCTTTGGGTTTTTTCCAGTTCTTGAATCAGGTAATCCTGGTGAGGGTCCCATACACTGGAACCATACTCTAGTTGGGGTCTTATCAGAGACTTATAAGCCCTCTCCTTTACATCCTTACTACAACCCCTAAACACCCTCATAACCATGTGCAGAGATCTGTATCCTTTATTTACAATCCCATTTATGTCATTACCCCAATCCAGATCTTCCCTTATATTAACACCCAGATACTTACATTGATCCCCAAAAGGAACTTTCCCCACATCAACGCAGTAATTAAAAGTGAGAGGACTACCTATTTGTGAAACTCACAACATGACTTTTAAACCCGTTTATCATTATACCATTGCCTACTGTCCATCTCAAAACATTATCAAGGTCATTTTGCAGTTGCTCACAATCTTGTAACTTGTTTATTACTCTATACAGGATAACATCATCCACAAAAAGCCTCACCTCTGATTCTACTCCTTTACTCATATCATTTATAAATGAGAAAACATAAAGGTCCAATAATACTGCCTTGAGGAAATCCCCTCTTAATTATTGCAGGGTCAGATAAAGCTTCGCCTACTCTAATTCTCCGAGTTCTATTTTCTAGAAATATAGCAACCCATTCAGTCACTCTTTTGTAAAGTCCAATTGCACTCATTTTTGCCAGTAGTCTCCTATGATCCACCCTATCAAATGCCTTAGACAGGTCAATCGCAATACAGTCCATTTGACCTCCTGAATCCAAGATATCTGCTATATCTTGCTGGAATCCTACTAGTTGGGCTTCAGTGGAATAACCTTTCCTAAAAACAAACTGCCTTCTATCGAACCAGTTATTAGTTTCACAATCATGTCTAATATAATCAGAAAGAATGCCTTCCCCAAGTTTACATACAATGCACGTCAAACTTACTGGCCTGTCATTTTCAGCTTTATGTCTATCACCCTTTCCTTTATACACAGGGGCTACTATAGCAACTCGCCATTCATTTGGTATAGCTCCTTCAAGCAAAAAATAATCAAATAAGTACTTAAGATATGGTACTATATCCCAACCCATTGCCTTTAGTATATCCCCAGAAATCTTATCAATTCCAGCCGCTTTTCTAGTTTTCAACTTTTGTATCTTATTGTAAATGTCATTGTTATCATATGTAAATTTTAATACTTCTTTACTGAGCTCGATAGCTGCAGTCGCTTAAGTGCGGCTAGTATCCAGTATTCGGGAGATAGTAGATTCGAAGCCCACTATCGGCAGCCCTGAAGATGGTTTTCCGTGGTTTCCCATTTTCACACCAGGCAAATGCTGGGGCTGTACCTTAATTAAGGCCATGGCTACTTCCTTCCCACTCCTAGCCCTTTCCAGTCCTATCGTTGCCATAAAACCTATCTGTGTTGGTGCGACGTAAAGCAACTAGCAAAAAGAAAACATTATCCTTGTAACCAACAATCTTTACATACTGCTGACTGAATGCTTCTGCCTTTTGAAGATCCTCACATATACACTCCTCTTGTTCATTAATTATTCTTGGAATGTCCTTCCTGGAACCTATTTATGCCTTAAAATACCTATACATACCCTTCCATTTATCACTAAAATTTGTATGACTGCCAAGTATGCTTGCTATCATGTTATCCTTAGCTGCCTTCTTTGCTAGATTCAATTTTCTAGTAAGTTCCTTCAATTTCTCCTTACTTCCACAGCCTTTTCTAACTCTATTTCTTTCCAGTCTGCACCTTCTTCTTAGTCTCTATTTCTCTATTATAATAAGGTGGGTCTTTACCATTCTTTACCTCCCTTAAAGGTACACACCTGTTTTCGCATTCCTCAAAAATTTCTTTAAACCCATCCCAGAGTCTGTTTATTTACAATCCCATTTATGTGATTACCCCAATGAAGATCTTTCCTTGTATTAACACCTAGATACTTACAATGATCCTCAAAAGGAACTTTCACCCCATCAACGCAGTAATTAAAAATGAGAGGACTTTACCTATTTGTGAAACTCACAACATGACTTTTAAACCCGTTTATCATTATACCATTGCCTACTGTCCATCTCACAACATTATCGAGGTCATTTTGCAGTTGCTCACAATCTTGGAACTTATTTATTACTCTATACAGGATAACATCATCCACAAAAAGCCTGTGATAGTACATATATCACACCCCCAAATTATATGTAGAAGTTAGAGATATTATTGTCAGTATTCGATTTTTTATTATTATTATTATTATTATTATTATCATTATTTCATTTGTATATTTTGCCATTTATATTGGTAAGCTGGAAGATATCCACATATGTAGGTATGAGTAATTTGTTTTGCACGAGTGGGAAAACATTGCTTTAATAACTCTGGTAATTTGGTTGAGTCATGTGGATACCCCAGTGTTTGTTGTGATGTACTTGTGTCGGGATATTCAATGAGTCATGTATATATCCCAGCCTGATGAGATGAGCTTGTTGTTGTATTAGGGAAGTTCGTATGACTCATATGATATACCCGAGCGTTTGTTATTGTCTTGAGACCAAGTATGAGTTCAGAGCAAGGTCTTGACAAGAGGTTCACTCATGATTGGCTGGCAAGCACCAATCCAGACGTATCATCTGAGAGGAGGGGAATGTTGATGTCTATAAAGGTTGATTATACGGCGGCAACCGAGGTGATTGTAGAGGAACGAGAAGGAAGATAACTACAACCAGTGACACTGTATAAGAGAACTACAACTGACGCACTGTACGGGAAGGAAGTGGTGCTGATACATGGTACTGGAGTGACACGGCTGCAATGGACTGGACTTCAAACGTTCGTGGAGCGTAGTCTTGTTATGTTCGTGGAAAGTGGCTGATTGTGGAGAGTGCTTGTGCATTAAGTATTGTAGCACTTGTGGCGGCCTAGCATTATATGTTGGTGAAAGCTATCTCAGACTTTCCATAAATTTATGTTGAGGATCGACCGACGTGTGTGTATATATCTTTACAACAAGTGTTAAAATATGTGAACACAGTAGTACAAGGTACAGTATCTGTGTGATGTGATAACTGCCGATTATGAGAATCGGTAAGTCGAATTGATATAGAGACAGTGAAGGGTATTTATCTTCATACATGTACATTGTTCATCGGACTATCTACAGATGGTAGCTTATTTCTCGCTTTCATTTTCCCACGGTTTTCATTATTGTTGCTGTTGTAAATATGGAGTCTTCCAGCAATATTTTATGTGTGTATTATATATATAATGTTGTATGTTGATGAGGTGCTCATGCACGGAATTTGTTAAGAATATAGTTAGCTATTTTAGAATCAGTGTTATTGATGAACCTAGGTGCAGTTCCTAACCTAATTAGTCATTTTCAGGAGGTTAGGTAAGGCCTGCAGCAGATGTACCAGTACGCAGCATTATGTACACGCCCTGGGATATACAGTTTATCATGCTCTTATCTAAATTCGAGGGATCCATTCTGGTGAACTCTGGCGCCCATACTACGGACATTTCGGTTAATTATGCTTATTAATTTTATTAAATTTTTGAGTAATTTTATTTATATATTTTTATTCATGATTTTATTTATTATTAATACATCAAAAAGTTACAATTGGCTTCCCAACGTGTGGCTGAATGATTGGTACATCTGTTAGGCTTATAAGCGTAGGTGCACTTGTCAGGTGTGGATGGAATTCTACAAACGATGTCAGTGAAGTGTTTTATATGTTTCATGTGCATTTTGGAGTATGAAGAAATGTTGTAGCGAGTCGAGTATTATAAAACTAAGAAATAGAGAGGTTGTTAAAGTTGTTGGTACTATGAATCAGGATAATAGGGGATCAAGGCGAGGCTTCAATGCTCATTATGCTTAAATCGCTACTTAATGAATTGAAGGGTGAATTAAACAGTAAGAATGAAGAGTTGAAGGTTGAATTGTCTAGTAAAATTGATAGTCAGAGTAAGGAATTAAATTCAGTGAGTGTTGAATTAAACGTTGTTAACAGTAAAAGTGATGCATTGTCCAGTAAAATCGATAATAATAATAATGTTGAACTGTCCAGTAAAATCGATAATAATAATGTTGAACTGTCCAGTAAAATCGACAATAATAATGTTCAATTGTCCAATAAAATTGACAGTCAGAGTAAAGAGTTGAAGAGCGAATTGAGTTTTTTAAGCAATGAAATATACAGTATTAATAGTGAATTAAATTCAGTTAGTACGGAACTGTCTAGTAAGATTGAGAATCAGAGTAAGGAATTAAATTCAGTGAGTGTTGATTTGTCTAGTAAAGTTGATAGTTTAAGCAGTGCTGTGAATGGCAGAATAGATGAATTGAACCAGAAGTTTGACCATCACAGCAGGGAAATTCAGAAAGTCAATAATAAGGTTGAATCTCAACACTTGGAATTGACTGAGAAAATCGAATGCCGATTTAATGTTGTTAGGAAGGAATTTGTTGAAAACAGTAAGGAATGTGATAAGAGAATAAAAATAGTGGAAGATAAAGTCGAAGAAATAGATAGAATTAAAACCAGCCAGAATGTTTTAGCGAAGCGAATAGATGAAAAGACTGAGAATTGGAGAAAGACCTCAAGTCAGTAGAAGGAAATGCCAGAATGGTAGTTGAAGAACGAATAAAAGCATGTCATGTAAAGTTAAGGCAGGAGATCAGTCAAATCCAAGTAGGTAGCAGCATATGTAATAGGTATGTATCTTGTACAAAGGACTCTGAATTACCCAAGTTTAATGGTCGACAGTTTAATCCGATGGAATTCTTGAAAACGGTGGAGAAACGGTTTTCCAAGAATCTTGACGATGGTTTGATTGAGTGGAGTATGGTTGATGAGATGTTGGATATTGCATTTGTTGGAGAAGCGAGATCCTGGTTTCAAGTTTATAGACAGGGTATTTTGAGTTTGGAGGAATTTAGGGAGAAATTTAGTTCTAAATTTTGGAGTGATGCTATTCAGGGAAGGGAAAGAGTTCGCGTGCTATTTGGCAAATATAGACCACAGGAAGGTGTGTCTATGACGGAATATTTCTTGGCGCATGTTCTGATCAGCCAGAATATTGAAGGTGTAGCGTCGGAGAGAGATACAGTCCGCCAGATGTTGAGGCATTTTCCTGAGAAGGTCGGATTAGCTGCATGTATGCAGAATATTGTTTCGATTAAAGAATTAGAGCAGCTGTTAGAGAGGTTTGATGCTTTGGAAGGGCAGGGGAGGACTAGGCAAAGTGAAGGTAGAAATTACGGGGATAATGGGAGACAAGGTAATCAGCTAGGGGGAGATAGGAATAATCAGAATTTCAGTCATTCTAGGCAAGGGAATCAGGGTGGTAATTCCAGAAGGGGAAACAGACACTCTAATCAAGGAGGTAATCACCAGGAATATTATGGCAGAAGACCTAATCAAGGGGAATCAGGAAGTAGGGGGCGTACGAATCAAAGACCTCCAGATCAAGTGCAGAGACATGATAATAGTGAACAGTCCACGTCAAGTAATTTAAACCGGAATTGGACTTCTTAGTTGGGTCAGATAGGCAGTCCGATACCGAAATTCCTATTCACGCGATGAAACAGGTAAGTTACGAGGTAGACGTGAAAGAGGAATTATTGAATGACCATGTGTTTTGTGTTCAGGGAGATTTTGAGAATAGGGGCCATGATGAAAGTAAGAATGATGTGTCGGATGACTTACTTTGTACTAGTGGTGATGGTAATAGCGATGTTGCGATCGATAATCTTACAGAAGTTTCTGAAATTGTAAGTGAAGTTTTTTGTGAAGTTGATGAAGGTTGTTTTGTGAGTGAAGAGTGTTTACGGAGTATACATGAGGATGTTTTTGTTGATTTAAGTGTACGTGAGGAGAGTAAAGTTAGGTCCATTATGTGTGAAAATGGTGACTTTGAGATTAATGAAACTTCTGATAAGAGAGTCGAGAGTAGCAGTGTTGTTGGCATGAAAGTGGTGCAAGTAGGAGCTGATATGGAAGGTGGTGAAGATGGATTAATTGTTGGGTCATTAAGTAGTAATGACAGCAATTTCAAAGTGTATTATGGTAAGAATTTCAGTAATAGAGTGAGCGTGTGTGAGAATGGAAGTGTGCGTGAAATGAAAGAAAGTCTATCCAAGCGAGTGTGTAATGTTTTATTTAATTCTGAGAGTTGTGTGAATGATTTGAATAACGTGCTGAGTGATATCGATGTGGAATGTGTGAAAAAGTATGTGATCTGTTTGCTTGCATTAATTATGAGTTTGTGGAAGAGTAAACGTAGTGAGATTCCCGCGCATTTCAGAAAGAGGGATTTCCTTTTTATGAATGTTCCGAATGAAAGTTTGTATGATTCTTGTGTGACTGGATGGTATGAATGTTTGTGTGTGAGATAGAGTGGATTCCAGACGTAGTTAGATTTTATTGCGGTACACATTCCTCGCTTATTGATGCTGATGTTAAGTTTATGTACAGTTTTTTCATTGTATCAGGGTCCGTATACTGTGGACAGTAGAATAGGCAAGTGTGCTTATCAGCTTCTAACTTCTGACGACTAGGTCCTTGGGACATTTAATATCTATAGCCTTCGCAGATATAAGAGATAGGATCTGCACCGTGGATGTATATATTATCAATTTTAATGTATGTGTACATTAGCAAGAAGGGATTGTGTTCAATGGTATATGAAACAATCCGAGTTGTGTGTATATAGCCATATTATTATTATTATTGTTGTTTGGACCAACTGTGTTTCGTGTGTGTGAATACAATGCAGTAGACGCAATGTATATATCATTATTACAGTAAATTATGTGTTCAGTTATGTCATTATAAGGTTATGTATGAAGTTCTGTTTTATGGTGAATCATAATATGTGATATCATCGATTCACCAAGGGGGCGTTATGTGATAGTACATATATCACACCCCCGAATTATATGTAGAAGTTAGAGATATTATTGTCAGTATTTGATTTTTTTTATTATTATTATTATTATTATTATTATCATCATTATTATTATCATTATTTCATTTGTATATTTTGCCATTTATATTGGTAAGCTGGAAGATATCCACATATGTAGGTATGAGTAATTTGTTTTGCACGAGTGAGAAAACATTGCTTTAATAACTCTGGTAATTTGGTTGAGTCATGTGGATACTCCAGTGTTTGTTGTGATGTACTTGTGTCGGGATATTCAATGAGTCATGTATATATCCCAGCCTGATGAGATGAGCTTGTTGTTGTATTAGGGAAGTTCGTATGACTCATATGATATACCCGAGCGTTTGTTATTGTCTTGAGACCAAGTATGAGTTCAGAGCAAGGTCTTGACAAGAGGTTCACTCATGATTGGCTGGCAAGCACCAAAGTATAGATAAGAAAAATGTTTTTCCACCAATCAATACACAATTTATTTTAAATAGATTCGGCTCTTTAACGGCCATCATCAGCTAGTACATGATTTGTTTCCAGCCATTAGACAATTCACAAGTTGTTATTGTATTAGACATCCGGATGTCGAATGCGGGATGGAAATGTATACAGTAGCATGTAATTAAAATATCAGTAGTCAAGGTAAAAAGTTACAATAAGTTAGAACATGAGTATGTAGGACATATTAAAACATATGGGTCATAATATAAAACACTTAAAAAGTTTTAACACATTAAAATTTGGTAAGTATAGGTAGGCACTTGTTAAAAATTTTTAGTTCATGTTACATAGGTTCCATTCTTCTATCTTCTGTGTAGTTCCTTTGCTTTTATGTTATGTTGATTTTAGCTGTGTATGGTAATCTTCGAGAAAGTTCTGAAGCTGGTATGCGTCATATTGATATGGACCTTTGTCATGAAGAAATTTTTTATATTGTGTTATATATTCCAACTTGTGATGTACTCTGGTAAGTTTTAATATAGTAAACAGCAGGTCTTGAGTTTGAATTAGAAGCAGTTGGTGGCAACACCTCTCTCGTCTACGTTTGTGGTTGTAGTTTTAGTTCTTGTGGAAGTCTTGTGCCGATGTGTTTGAATTAGAAGTAGTTGGTGGCAACACCTCTCTCGTCTACGTTTGTGGTTGTAGTTTTAGTTGTTGTGGAAGTCTTGTGCCGATGTATTTGAAGGTAGGCAGAGTACAAATGATCAAAGCCACATACGAAAAGTGTGCAAGTAATGTGAAGACTAAGGTAGGACAAACCAACTGGTTCAATATAGAAACAGGACTTCAACAAGGAAGTGTATTATCCTCTCTACTCTTCATCACAGTTATGGATGTAATCCACAGGAGTGTACAAAACAAAACAAAAAGGAAGCAAAGAGACAAAGGCCGTAGAGGGAATATTGAAGTTAAGTAGAAATCTGTTATATAGAGAATCCATAACGGCAAAATATTTACTCGCTACAGCAGATTGTCGTTATATCCAATTTTTTGAAAGTCTGGTAAAAAACCCCACACATCAAAATCAGTATGCAATGGCAATCAGTTTGTTCAAAACTTGTGTTTGTGTTTTCGCATATTTCCATACTATGGTCTACTTGTTAGTTTTAAAAAATTCTAAAACAACGTGAATGCATATGTTGAATTACATTCTGAAAAATTGGAGTAGTATCACTCCAGTGGCTTCTGTGGGAAATGTTTCAGTATTCTTATTCAAACAGCATCACCTAACTTAATCTCTTATGTATCATGAAGACACCGGGCGAGTTGGCCGTGCGGTTAGGGGCGCGCAGCTGTGAGCTCGCACCCAGGAGATAATGGGTTCGAATCCCAGTGTTGGCAACCCTGAAGATGGTTTTCCATGGTTTCCCATGTTCACACCAGGCAAATGCTGGAGCTGTACCTTACTGAAGGCCACGGCCACTTCCTTCCCGTTCCTAGGCCGTTCCTATCCCGTCACCATAAGACCTATCTGTGTCGATGCGACATAAAGCAAATAGCAAAAAAGTATCATGAAGACATATTTATTTATTTACTTTTCTCCAGAACTTACAGTATATAACCTAATCGATCTTTATATCAGAGAAAAATAATAGCATATCCAAGCCCAAGCAAGCTTTGCAATTCACAAACTACATAAACTAAACAATAACACAACCAATTAAACAAAGATTGTACTCCTACATGGAGCAAAGGTAATCTAATAACAACAGAACTATACAATAAAAGCATAATAAGAATACTGGGTCCTCCACGCAGTGATTACTGTGAGGTGGAGCCTGGTGATTACCAGATATTTGACAACTGCCAGGGAATCGCGAAGATTCTCATGAACCATTACGTCTCTCCCCAAGGGAGGCCGCTGACCTGCCTCCTCTGACCTGATTGTGGCAGCAAGCCCAAATTTACATACTTACTCTGCTACATACCTTATTCACTTTAATCCTACCCCTCTACTAAGGTTTGCTGCTACAATCATAACTTTTGTCAGCTGCTGAGTATGTGCGCAAATTCCTCTTACATTCCAACCTACTATCTTGGCAGTTCATACATTATTAACTATAAGCCTGTCCCATATGAGATTGTATGTCCATTTCTTTGACCCGATTGTGTCAGCACGTCTAGTATTACATTATACCACTACTGTCCGACTAGTTGTCTGAATGGTCAGCGTACTGGCCTTCGGTTCAGAAGGTCCCGGGTTCGATTCCCGGCCGGGTCGGGGATTTTAACCTTCATTGGTTAATTCCAATGGCCCAGGGGCTGGAAGTTCGTGCTGTCCCCAATATCCCTGCAGCTCACACACCACACATAACACTATCGTCCACCACAATAACACACAGTTACTTACACATGGCAGATGCCGCCCACCCTCTTCGGAGGGTCTGCCTTACAAGGGCTGCACTCGGCTAGAAATAGCCACACGAAATTATTTAATTATTATTATACCACTAATTGCTGAGGCAACCATAACATTCCAACAGCCGCTGCATGCATACCATTCAAGACCAAGTGACCTCATTCTTCTCTCATTGTAACTTTCGGTCTTAGCATTTTCTATCCGCATATGTGACCACACAACCTTTTCTTAAGCCACCACAATACTGATTTACTAGTTTCTATCCACTTATGAGACCACACAACCTTTACTTCTACTTTTCATGCTTCGTTTATAAATTCATGCTCCCCCTTCCTTTGGATTGTTTACACAATCTTTTGACCGCACTTAAGTACCGATTTAAATTCCCACTCCTGTACCATTCCTTAATCACCCACCCTAGAATTTTTTGTTCATCTCCTTGTTTTAATATTTCTTTGTTACTATTGCTCAAAAGCTTCCCTCTTAACTTCTCTGTTTCTTTGCATTGAGCTATCAAGTGTAAGTTATCGATCATCTTCCTGCATAATACACATAAAGCCTTATCTTTGTTCTTGATTCACCATTTATATTTGTATAATCCCATAAACCACCACAATAGACCTCCTTTCATCATTCTATCCCCATTCCTTATATTTACCCCTGTGACTGTTATTACCTTATTGAATACACCGAGGGATGCTCTATTTCTGCTTTCTTCTATCTCTGTTTCTGTATATCCCTGACCTCATTCCGAATATATCCCATCCCAATCGTCTCCACATACCATACCATTTAATTTTTGATAGCCAGCTCTCCATATACATATTTTTCCGTTGTTGTTTGAAAGCTGTTTGCAGCACTCCGCCCCCTCCCCTCTTTACAAACGCATCCAGTAGTTGAGTACTCTCTTAGCACATTCTATTTCCATAAATTTCCTGCACATTAGTACTGCTCCGGCATTCGCTGTGCACTGCGGAAGCTGCATTATCACCTTGCTAAATCTACAAACAATTAGGTTTAGCGCATCTCTCTTTTCCTCAAGACCCCATAATTCGGCCCCATATAATACTCTACTTAACACTAATGTCCTGTACATTAATCTTAGTATTTTATAATTTATCCCCAGGAACTTTGACTCCAAAATTTTCACAACTAAGAGGGCTGCTATCCCTTTCCATTTCACTATCTTTATTTGATCTTCCCACCCGTCTCTTCTGTTTATAATCACTTCTAAATATTCTGATTTATCTTTTGTATTACTCTATTCCTTTTGACTTGTTTCCGTTAATTTTCAGTGACCTTTCCCTAGCGTATTCTGAAAACTTGTTCAAAATTTTCTGCAGCCCCCTCCCCCCTGTTAAAGCCATCAGAATCATGTCGTCCTGCAAAAATCGGTCCTGGGATCTCTAGTCCGTTCATCACCGGCACGGCCCAGTTAATTCCTCCATGCCCTTGCACAAATATATCATTCATGAAAAACAGAAATAGAATCAGCGATAATTTACATCCCTGTTTTAATCCCATCTTACAATCTGTCGGACTACTTATTATATCTTCCTCTAGTTTAATACAACAAGAACTGCTAAATCATGCATAATAAAATAAAATCCCATTATAATTAAAATTATCGCCACAAATATACATTCTGATATATCGTTTCTACTGCCCTCATGATTTGCCTTGATACCCCCAACATTCCTCGTTTTTCTATTAAGGCCTTTCTACAAACAGTATCAAATGCTTTTTCAAAGTCTATGGAAGCTATGGAAGCCTCTTTCCCTGTTCAGGCATTTTTCTAGTATCACCTTCACTGTCATCATATTGTCTGACGTCCTTCTGCCCTTTCTAAAACCGCTCTGAAAAATTGACAATACCGACTTCTCTTCTGCCCAATCCCTTAACCTATTTGCTAATACACCTGTGTAAATCTTGCCTAATGTGTCCAGTAGAGTTATCCCTCTATAATTACTTGGTGTATTTCTATTACCTTTCTTCTTGTAAATCGGGCATATAATTCCTGATTCCCACTTTAAACGTAAGGAACTTCATCTTATTTGCCCGTATTGAACTGGTTAGATGTTTTAGAAGATAAGCAAATAATTAATAATGACAAATTTAAAAATGTTCTATTTTGGTCAAGGTACGTAGACGATGCTTTGTTATTCTGGATGAACGCAACCAATGCCTCTACCACTCTTAATAATCTCAACACAATAGATACTTATATAAAATTTACTTTGGAATCCGAAATAGAAAAATTCATTAATTATCTGGACCTAAACATCAATAGGCACTCCTCTTCATTTTCTTTTAACATTTACAGAAAGCCCACTCAAACTTCAGTTACAATATGACAGGATTCGATACACCCCTTAGTTCACAAATGTGCGACCTATAACAGCTTGGTGAATCGCGCATTTAGCGTACCAATGTCCAAGCGAGAACTGGACAAGGAACTGAACGTTATTCGATCAACAGCTAAGGCAAACGGCTTTTAAGGGAATTTTACAGAGCGAATAATAAGTCAATTTAAATATAGCCCTCACACAACTCTGACTAAAGATAAACTAGAAGTAAAAGAAATCACGACCTTCACGTTCAATAAAGAGGTTTATATAGTTACGAAAATTTTCCAGAAACGTAATATTAGGATTGCGTTCAAAACAGATAACAGAAGTACAGAAATTTTGCATAATGCATCAGCTGTTAATGAAGTCAATCCATACTCTAAATCAGGTGTAGATAGGTTCAAATGCAAAGACTGTGGAAGCGGATATATAGGACAAACTGGACGTAGCTTTAATGTCAGGTAACGAGAACACTTCAACGCTGTGAAATATAATAGACTTTCAGCCGTAGGCCAACATGTCCATGAGTATAAACATAAATTCACGGACATAGATCAAGATCTAGAGATCATGAAAACACTAGCAAAAGGACCGAGGCTTGACATTACAGAAGCGTGTCTAATACATTTATACTAGTATTATAATGCTAACCTAAATTTGAATGAAATTTGGGAGAAACCCGATTGCTTGATTCTATTACTTGACAAGCTAAGAATTCCAGAAAATTTGACCGTCTTTTGAACTCCACGTAACAGTTTTTCATACTACTGTCTTCGTCCACAACACCCCACGGACCCTCTCTTACATTGCCATCCTTCCAGAAATATTCCCCTTGCCGCCCCTACTTCCCCCTCCTTAGCACTTCATCACATGGCACACGGCACAAGCAGACACACTCGTTGTGCTGTAGTCGTCACACCAAGTACATAGCCGTTGAGGTGAGTCGGCTTTATGAACAGTTTGATTCAATCAGGTTAGTATCATTTTTCTTGCTTTCTATTAACACTGGGCTTCCATCTTTGCAGGGTTGTATTGAACTGAGAGGCTATGCCCACTTAACAACTTTAGGGCAAATAATCACAGTTCCAACCATTGGATATATAGCATAAGAACTACGTTTCTACATATCAATAAACTTCAGAAAACAGCGCAGTTTAGCAATTTAATGAACACAACGAGTTTTTATCTAATAAATTGCTAGCAACGCATCTGTGAAATGAACATTTTAACAGTATAAACTGGATTCAGCTCTAATATTTCAATTTTAAGATTGTATATGAACTTGATGTTACGAGTGTATAGAATAATAGCCATCACTGAATACTGGAGACAACTCATCACCTAGAGATGAGATTTTATATTTTTGACTCACAAGGGTTATGTTGTTGTAAAACAGAGATTTTAAACTTAACATAAAATTTATATTAAGGAGTTAATTATATCAATATGTTGTTATACATCATTATATCGCCAAGTTTATCTTTACTTATTATGCAGCTGATGATGGTGTCTAAATGAGCGCCGAAACTAGTTCTGCAATAAAATATATGTTCTAAATACCATCTAACAACATTGTATTTGTATTGAAAAGGTGGAACCAACAAGATTTTTAGTTCCCACTCTTTTGGAAATTTACCACCTTCGAAGATTTTGTTAAATAATTTTACTATGCCCTCAATCATCCGTCTGTATTTACCTATCTCTTTCCAAAACTGGTTGTTGAACCTGCTTCTTCCCCGCCACCAACCTACCCTTTAGTTTGCCTATCACCTCAGGTACTTCCTCTTTTGCAATTACTTTATCAAGTTCATATATCGTTACCTCTATCCTTCACCACAAAACCCTCCCCCTTTTCTATAATTCCAATTATCCTCCCCTTCTAATAATTCGTGGAAGTAGGTCACCCACTGATCATATCCAATGCACGATTTATCAAACCTCATTTCTCCCTTATTTATCCTGTATACTTTATCCCATACTCTCTCGGGTTGATTCATTCTACACTCCCTATTTATTAACTCTGTCTGTTCTTCCATCCATAGTTTCTTCATCTCCATAATTTCATGTTTATATTCTTTCCTTAATTTACAGAAAACTTCTCTTTCCCTACTCCCTCTCTTTTTCCTGAATTCTTTTAGCGATTTCATAAATTTTTTCTTAAAACCTCACACTCCTTGTTATACCGCCCTAACTCTCTTTTCTTCTTTAACTGGGTATTCAATTAATTCCAACACACTATCAATATTGTCTTCTCTCAGAGCAACTTCCCAACCATCCCTTATTAGTTGTAATTCATTTTCTATAAGGGCATCCAACTCCCGTTTTACATTATCTGTTCATTTGTATTTAATGTAAGTTCTTCCCTTCTCCATTCCCCTCTTTATCTCCCCCTTCCTTGCTTCTTCTGCACATCTTTCTATCAGTACCCAAACCGGTGAATGATGGGATTCAATCCAATCACCTACCTCCATCCTTTTAATTTGTCCTAACAAATCTTCTGAGCTAATTACTAAATCAATAACACTTCCTCCCTGGGTTGTAATATATGTCAATTTTCCCTCCCTATCCCCCTCCCAATACCTGTTCAAAATGCAAAAATTACCTGCTTCACACATTTCCAAGAGTTATGCACTGTAGCTATTTCTTTCTTTATCTTCACTTCGTCTTCCTCCCCTTATTTTTATCTTATCCCCTTTCCTAAACTTTGAGCACTGTTCCCCAATCCTAGCATTCCAATCACCAAATAATAACATACCATCTTCTTCAAATTTCCCCCTTATAATACTGGTTTCTAATAATACATCCTCAAATAATTTGTTGTTAGAATATAGGGAGCTTTTGGGGTGACAGTATGTAAAAGCCAAACATACCTTCTTTACTCTGCCCTTTTCTTTTCCCATGTTAAACCTACGCCAAACCATTTCTTCCAGCTCACTTTCGATCTCCTCTATTACTTCACTAATCTCTTCCTTAATTAACATCACTTTCCCCCCCCTGGCGTTCCCCCTTATTGTGCTCTTTTTTTTCTTAGACTTATACTTGACCACAAACCCTTCCCATGTTATCTCTTTTCCTTTATCTAACCATCTCTCTATGAGTGCCACAATGTCAAAACTTTCCACTACTTCTTTGACCTTCTTATTACCTAATTTACTCAACAATCCTTCAATATTTACAAACCCTATCTTCCAGACCAGTTATAACTTACCCTCCCGCCCATCTCCATTTCCTCTCTTATTTTTGCTTCTTGTTACTATGGCCCTCTCTCCTACTTCGGTTACTTCTTTTCTTGGTAATTTGGGGCTTTCTTTACCCTCTTAGTCTTCCGTACCTTTATTATTCTTTTTAGCTCAGAGGTTTCTTAAACTCAGACTTCTTCCTTTTATCATGGCTTCTCTTCCTTTCATCTCGTCCCTAGAACCTTCACCTTTGTTAAGCACTTGTCCACTGCACTCCGCACTTGATGTATCTTGAGGGACTCTCTTCTCTGCTACCTCACAGTCCCTTATTTCTGTTCCCGCAATGCACTGGTCACTGTCTCTTACCTCGTCTCATCCCGCCGTTCGGCCTGTAACCTGCCCTCCATCTTGTCTTTTCACCATGTCCAATATAGAAATACCATTCTCTTTGAATCTTGGGCAATGTACAGACAAAACTCTTATTTAATATATACAGAAGTGGTGTTTTGGGAATGAATGTAATGTCTTTCCTCAGCTTAAAAAATACACAATGTCTACACTGCACATCTGCAACTACTGTATTTCTTCAGATAAAACTGCTTCCAGTTACAAGCATCTTACCTAGTTTTCCTCTTCAAGCAGTGCGGACTATAACTTTGACTGTGTAGGTTTGTATATATTTATGTATGGTTTAACCAACGGGAACAAACCATGGTCACTCTTGAATTCTGTAATGTTTTCGATCAACTTGGGCTGTAAATAAGAGAAAATAAGCATATGTTAGAACAAATTAAAATAATATTGAAGGAGGCATGAATATACTTGTAGCACATAGAAAATGGGAGTAGTTGCAGGGGAAAAATCAAAATAAAATATATAAGGGGCAGTCAAATGAAAACCAGACACCCGCCATAAAACACATTCTGCGTGAAAGGTGGTGATACTGTTGTTACATATCAATATTGCCATCACTGTGGTAGAACTGCTAAGTGATTATTCACAGATTCACCAGTTGTTGGGTTATGTCTTTGTTGGTGCGCGGACTGGTCTAGTGTGTTTGTCCAACTGTAGAAATGGAGACAAGCAAAGAAGAGCAGAGAAGTGTGTTTCATTTTCTGGTGACTGAGGGCAATGGAGTACACGAAAATCGTTTCATCTCTGCTGTGTATGGCGAACACTGAATGTCCATGACGAGTGTGCATGACTGGCATAGGAGATTCTGAGAAGGGCACGTGTCACTGCAAGATGATGGCCTTATCTGGGAAAGCCGACGAATCAGGGACAAAATACATTCGTAGACGTCAGTTTCATTTGGACAAGGAAGTGCAAGAGTGGGTGCGGATGGGTATCCGTCGGCGACTTACCTCTTTCTACAAAACTGAAATTGTCTCCTCTCCCAGTGGGATAAATGTATTAACGCTTTTGGTAATTACTTTTGAATATAACCATTGCATGGTCACGTTGTAGCGGGTGTTTGGTCGACTGTGCCTTGTATATGGATGCAAAGTATAGAGAGACAGAGATGCTAATATTTACAGTAGAGGCCTGCATGCAAGGAACTGGGTAAATGATACACATCACCTCTCGACCAGGAAGGGTATAATGATTTTGTGTCGGTATATAAGAACCGCCAACGGCCGTAGCCGTGTTGAAACAGCGGATCCCGAGAGATCTCCGAAGTTAAGCAACATTGGGCATGGTCAGGAGTTGGATGGGTGGCCACGCGCTGTTGGTGGGGGGTAAGGGAATGGAGGAGCGGAAAGGAACTGGCCACCTTACCGCACGTAAACTCCGGCTCAGGAACACCTCTGCGGAGGTTCGGACCTGCCTTCGGGCAGTATAACCCTTACCATATAAGAACCAATGAACTATCACCTCGGCATAATCTAAATCGATTATGTTTTAAGCTCCTCATCCTTTGTTTTAAATATTCTATATATATTTTGTACTTTTAAAATATCAATACCTCTATTTAATTTTATTGTAAATCTTCTCAAAATAGGCAATCTTCAATTAAAGAGAAAGTAGAATAAGGTTTCTAACAAAAAAATATTTATTAATGGAACATTTAAATTACCTACACACAAATTTACTGAAGATTTCATAAATACTTCAACCCAAGTTATGCTGAATCAAGTCATAGTACATGAATAATTTCTAAGTAATCCTTAGTTGAGTGCTAGACTTCCATGCACAAACGCATGCTACAAAAGTGTAAAACGAAGAGCATTCAATAATTTACAAATACATTATTCTACTGTATTTACTCGCACATCAGCTGCACTCCTACTTTTTGTCCCGATATTCACATAAATTTTTGCACTGATTAAGAGCTGCACATATAATTCAAGGCTTGTTGCAACAATGTGCATCTGCAATTACAAATGTAAATGGCCACTGCCGCGCATAGTCTGAACCAAACCATGTGGAGCTTGTTAGTAAATATATTTCATGGGGAAAGTTAACAGTTTCACAGCCAGGGTGAAGTTCGTGGAAGACAATTATAACAGAGCAGTTGGTCGTGAGATTTCTGTTCTAAAAAAAAAAAAAAAAAAAAAAGAGAGAGAAATTGGAGAAAGGAGCAAGTGGCATTTCATAGCTCAAAACAGAACAAGTTCTTGGCTGTTGAACTGTGATTGGAATGGGTGAGAGTGATGTGGAACAGGGGATGCAATGTTTCTCATGAAATGTTACAACTAAAAGCATGGGAAATTGCGCAATCCCACGGTATTCCAAAAATTTTATTCAAGGCACGTCACGAGTGGGTTACTCGGTTATGCGGCGTAATAGCCTGCCATTGTGGCGGAAAACATCTTTGTGCCAACAACTGCTCCAATAAAGTTAGAGTTTCACTGGCATGTGATCAGGTTACGGCAGCAGAACTCGTATCTCCTTTCACAGACCTGCAATGCTCACCAAATCCTTGTGTGTTTCAGCATGCCAAGGAACACTACTGTTTCTAAGAAAGAAGATAGCAGGAATCGTGAACCCTTCAGGAAGGGCGCCTGCAAGATTTATGTTAGGATCTGAGCAGGAATTTTTTTTGCCATTAAGTGAATGGTAAGAGAAGTAGAGGGAGACCAAGACGACGATGGTTAGACTCAGTTTCTAACGACTTAAAGATAAGGGGTATAGAACTAAATGAGGCCACAGCACTAGTTGCAAACAGAGGATTGTGGCGACATCTAGTAAATTCAAAGAGGCTTGCAGACTGAATGCTGAAAGGCATAACGGTCTATAATGATTATGTAGGTACGTATGTATGCATTACGCGATCTTCATTTTGAGACTCTGTGTCATTACGAATAAGGCTGTTATTTTAAAATGTGCACTGAACACCAATTATTTACAATTAATTATGAATAAGCTTTTTACTGAAACATCTGCAATAAACACAAATTTACATATCAATTATGATTACGCTCTTTATTGAAAAAATATACAAAACATTTATTTACATACTTAGCTTTTATCTCCCTGTGAAATCTTCCGAACAATACTCCATCACATGACCCTACACATATTATAACTTCACTGAAACACAGCCATGTCAGAACTCCACCACGTGATCCTCGCAGATTGGCTTCCCACGGGTGGCATGGCACTTTGTAGACTTGTGATCCCTGGCTCTAGGACAATAGCTGCAACTTCCTCCTTTCCTTATGGTTCCTGGTTCAGTTTATTTCTTAGACCTAATCAGATGCATGCTTTATTTTTGCCCAGAGAGGTTTCAGCAAGGTGTTAATTCTTGCCATTTTCTTCAGATAGTCATCCAAATAGACTCCTTCCAAGGTCTTTTAGAAAGGAATGGAGAGTTAACTTTTATTATGGTGTTTTCCTGCACTATTACTTGTGTGTTAATGTCACCCACATTCAACAAGAAGTAGAAAATCGTCAATGACCAACGGTTGGATCTACGGCTCACCGAGTAGTTTTGGCTCATCTGATTTACAACATCAACACCTACTTTAGTCTTGTTACAAAAGCTTCGTGGCTTTCGTGCTTTGAGAGTTGGTGGGTCTATGGAAGGAATGCCATGCATTATTGATAACAAGAGTACACACTTGTTCTTTTTAGGCACATAGGAAACAATGGTCATCTTGCCCTTGCTGAAACCGAATGCACTAGAATGAACCGGTTTATTGTTTACTTTGATGAACTCCTTAGGTACTTCTCTTTTATTCTTCCTTATAGTCTCAACCTGGGTCAGTTTATGATGTAGGAGGAGATCTTGTGCCAATGGTATACTGGTAAACCAGTTGTCGACAGTTACATTTCTTCCAATCAATGATATGGAGCTATCAGTTGCTTGACATCACTTGCAGCATTACTGATTATGTAGGGGCCATCAGGTTGCGTTCCTGTATATATCTCCATGTTCAATGTGAAAAATGAGATAGAGTCTATAATCATGAAGATCTTAAAGCCATACTTTCCTGGCTTTGACTTCACAAATACTTTAGAGCTACAGCGGCCAAGAAATGCTTCCAAATTCTGATCTATAGTTGCATATTCAAGGAGTGTATGCAGATGGGTAGTATCTTAGAAAAGCTTCAAATGTTTCCTGCGTATGTCATTTTGTCGTTGTTTGAGTCATCAGTCCATAGACTGGTTTGACTCAGCTCTCCATGTCACCCTATCCTGTGCTAACCTTTTCATTTCTACGTAACTATTGCATCACACATCTGCTCTAATCTGCTTGTCATATTCATACCTTGGTCTACCCCTACCGTTCTTACCACTTACACTTCCTCCAAAAACCAACTGAACAAGTCCTGGGTGTCTTTAGCCAAATCGATCTCCTCTCACCAATTCGATTCAGTATCTCTTCATTTGTGATTCGATCTATCCATCTCACCTTCAGCATTCTTCTGTAACACCACATTTCGAAAGCTTCTATTCTCTTCCTTTCTGAGCTAGTTATCGTCCATGTTTCACTTCCATACAATGCCACGCTCCACACGAAAGTCTTCAAAAACATCTTTCTAATTCCGATATCAATGTTTGAAGTGAGCAAATTTCTTTTCTTAAGAAAGCTCTTCCTTGCTTGTGCTAGTCTGCATTTTATGTCCTCCTTACTTCTGCCATCATTAGTTATTTTACTACCCAAGTAACAATATTCATCTACTTCCTCTAACAAGGGAACATCCACAATGATGAAGTCACCGATCGAAATGAAATTTAGCAAACACATTGAGGTACATGTAAAAACAATGCTAGCATCAATTTTAGGTGCCAACATTCATTAGCGCGTTAACTAAGGGGCCTAAAAGTTGCGACATTTCAAGTTCCGCGCGATCAGCGATGAATGCCTGCTGGCCAATGCTAAGCCAGCACACACACTTCCCGTCTGGAGACACACCCTCTGCACCGCCTTTTACCCTCCAAGTAGTTCTCCCCGGCACGTTCTCCTCCCTTCTCCTCGCGCTTGCGAGGAGAAATAAAACAAATAACTAAAATACATGTTGTTATGTGTATATGTATTGACAGGAACAACGGAGAACACAACTGTTCGTTTAAAAACAACGAGAGTGTTATCAGTAATGAAATGAAATGTCGTATGGCTTTTAGTGCCGGGATATCCCAGGACGGGTTCGGCTCGCCAAGTGCAGGTCTTTCTATTTGACACCCGTAGGCGACCTGCGTGTCGTGATGAGGATGATGATGAAGACAACACATACACCCAGCCCCCACGCCGTAGGAATCAACCAATTAAGGTTACAATCCCCAACCCGGCCGGGAATCGAACGCGGGACCCTCTGAACCGAAGGCCAGTATGCTGACCATTCAGCCAGCGAGTCTGACAGAGTTATCGGTATCAACATATCATAAACCTACAATTTCACATGCAGCGCAAAAGACCACGCTTCAATCTACGTTATTACGGCCTATGTCCGCAGTGTGACATCTCCCCGTGAGCGTCAAAACCTATTTGACAATAGTTGACTGCTTAACACTCACCCTCAATCGCGTCATAAAGCTTCAGCTCCCAAAAGTTCAGCGGACCTTCTTCACCATGACTTCCATGCTTTGCTTGAAGATGAAAAATAATTTTTGACACGCTCAGTGACATTGCCCTTAAGGACTCGTTGCAAACGTATTCATAAATATTTCATAAAATGTAAACTGCCTATACAATGTGGAAATTCCAAGGGATAGCTATGAGGAAGGCTGATAGCATACGCAGTGTAGCACAGGTTCTGTTCGACAGCTAAGCAGACGGCAGCGCGGGGAGAGGGAAACGAGTGGTGCTGAACCAGGCGGGGCGGAGGGGAGGAGGAGCAGAGGTGTGGCACAAAGCAGTGTTCCGGCTAAGCATTGGTCAGGAGGAATTCATTGCTGTTCGCGCGGAACTTGAAAAGTCGCCCCTTAGTTAACGCGTTAATGAATGTTGGCGCCTAAAATTGATGCTGGCATTGTTTTTACATGTACCTCAATGTGTTTGCTAAGTTTCATCGCGATCGGCGACTTCACCATTGTGGATGTTCCCTTGTAAGACTTCATTTCCTAATTTAATATTTCCTACATCACCTGCCTTCGTTCGACTGCACTCCATTCCTTTTGTTTTGGACTTATTTATTTTCATCTTGTACTCCTTACCCAGGACTTCATCCATACCATTCAGCAACTTCTTGAGATCTTCTGCAGTCTCAGATAAAATAACAATATCATCGGCACATCTCAAGGTTTTGATTTCCTCTCCTTCGACTGTGAGATGAAATGAAAACAACTATGTCTCAACATATTGATCGTATTTACAACATAATGAATTCTTATCCTACATAATATAATAATTTAAATAATAAAACGATGTTATCATATATATAATATGATTCCAAAATGCCTTGATTACAAATGATATTATATTAAATTAGTGGGGCTGGAGAAGCCTAGACAGTTACATACGCCCTCCTGTTATTTACAGATATAACATATATGAAAATAACACACTACAACAAAATGGCTGATATATACATCATTACATCTTACAAACACTTACTAAAAACATACATAATCAAATCTTGTGTCTCACTGTAGAGTGTCTGTTTCAACGATACCAGATAACATTAGTAATAATTCCTGATGATTTTCTTGCGAAAGTTCGTCAGCAACACTCATAATATTTACAACAACAGGTAAATAACACTATCTTTGCACTTCACCATCAAAGTGTTCGGCAGTTCCAGGTTATCATAATATATACACCACACACACACGTAATCACACGTGGCTTACCTCTCTTAGATGGCCGCAAGCAATTTCTTGTTTTCATTGCAAAAATATTACTACTTAGAAAATTATTGCATTAATTTCCTTCTGCAGTTTCAAAAAAAAAATCCCAAGTTACTCATGGCTTCTACAATGGTGTCAGGTCTAGGTTCACAACCTATACATGAATTCACGTTTTCCAACTCGAGTACATTTAATGTTGTCAAAACAACATCGGAGAGACATTACACTTAATGCGCAGAAATAAATCGTCTCAGAGAGCGAATATTATAAGTGCCCAACATGACACGATTACCATCTTTCAATCTGTATGCACAAGGACCAACCCGACAATGAATCTGGAATGGACCCTGATACAACAAAAATAATTTCTTCGTCACCTTCTCTTCACTGGACGAGAGCATGGGAACACGTAACAGAACATAATCTCCTACCTGAAATACGTCTAACACCTGACGTTTCTGCTGTCTGCTACGCTTCTCAGCCGCTTTAATCAAATTCTCTCTCGCTAATCTGACATATATCTGAGAGTCCCGCTGAGGTTCCTGTGTAATACCTAGTACTTTTGTCAGCTCATTCCTTGGATTGCTGCCAAAATGAACCTCCAATGGGGTGAATTTCGTACTATCATGCTGAACCATGTTAATCCATTTCTCAATCAACGCTAAAGAACCAACCAACGCAGTGTGCTTGTCATGAACTAAAGATCGAAACATTCTACCTAATTCCTTCATCGTGCGTTCACACATATTCCCTTGCGGATTCCTAATTGAGGAAAAAACATGTGTGATACCTAACTCTGTCATCACAGCCTTCCACTTCTTCGAGGTAAATTGAGAACCGCTATCAGATAATAACCTACTAGGTGTACCTAATTCCTGAACATACTTGTTACTAATAATCTTACTGCAACTAAGACCTGTCGCTTTTCTCATCGGATACAATCTAACTTGGATAAAGCGTCAATCACCACAAAAACGTATTGATAGCCATATTTACCACTAACTACGGGTCCAAATAAGTCAATACAAACAAGATCACCGGTTTTCTCAGTAATGACCACTTGCCTAGATCCTTCGAGGTACCTATTGGGAGCTTTACTCCGTTGACATAAATCACAAGAGGAAATAGTTTTCCTAATTTCCCTTCCCATCTTATCCCATACAAAACTTCTCTGAATCTCATACAACACTTTACTTGCACCAAAATGTCCCAACTCCTTATGAATGAACCAAATTAATTCCGTTCTCAAAGACTTAGGTACACATATACGCCAACGATCGTCACCACAATTCTTCGTTAAAAATTGATCAACCATTCTATAGGTGTGTCTACCTTTCTTCACACTTTCCTGATCTCCATTCTCAAGTTCTCTTATCACATCTTTACATTCATTATCCTGAGATTGTCCAAAATGCATCTTCTTTAATCTGTTCAAAGCTTCCTTATTGTCTTTATGAAGACATGCACAGATTAAAATGCCTTCCTGGGTCTTAATAACACTACCTTCATTACACAAATCTCGGTCTCTGGATAGCAAATCGGCTAACACATTGTTCTTGCCTTTAATATGTACCACTTTAAAATCATACTCTTGTATAGCTAAAATCCATCTACTGACCCTGTTAGATGACAATTTGCAAGTAGAAATAGAAGATAGCGCATGATGGTCGGTCCAGATCTCAAATTTAGTACCCAACACGTACATCCTGAACTTACTTAGAGAATAAATAATCGCTAAGAACTCTAATTCAGTAATCGTATATCGTTTCTCAGCTGCACTAAGCCCTCTCGAAGCCAACGAAACAATCCCTAAGTTGTTCTCATCATCCTCCTGACATAGAACTCCAGCAATGCCACAATGTGATGCATCAGTCAACATAACATACTTCTTATCTCCTCTAGGATATTTCAACATCACAGCTTTCCTAAAACCATCTTTTAGCTCTTCAAATGCCTTCTCATGGTATTCTGCCCACTTCCACTTATTGCCAGCTTTCAGCAAATCTCTAAACGGCTCTAATAAGTAGGAAAACCTTAAAACAAATCTTCTAAAAAAGTTACATACTCCAATGTATGATCTCAATTCTTTTATATTCCTGGGCCTTTTTGTATTCAATATTTTCTCTATTCTCGCGCTTTCTGTAGTCACACCTACTGCAGATACACGGTGTCCTAAAAAGATGACTTCGGGCTGACAAAAAATGCATTTCTCCAGTTTAAGAGTGAAACCTACCTGTTCTAACTTGGTAAATACCCTGTCGAGATGTTCTAAATGCTCTTCAAGACTGCTAGAAGAAATTACTAAATCATCAATATAAATAGTGGCATTGTGGTCGGCTTCGTTCCCCAGAGCAATATTCAAAGCACGAATTAAAGCAGAAGAACTAGTACGAGTACCATATGGGACACGACAGAATTGATACAGATTACTCTTGTGACTGAAAGCTGTTAAAGGTCTATCTTCCTCCCTTAACGGAATCTGCCAGAAACTACTACGTAAATCAACAGTAGAAAACCAAACTTTCCCTTGAAAATCCTGTATCAGCTCCTCTACAGTTAACGATTTTAATTGATCAGCAGCAATACGTCTGTTCATCTCCCTCCCATCAATACACAAACGGACAGAACCGTCGTTCTTAGGCACAACCAATAAAGGATTGACACACTGACTACTCAAAACTTCAATAATACCATCCTCTAACATAGCTTCAATTTGATTGTCTACTGCTTTAGCATACTTATGCGGAATCGGATATCTCGGTCCAGTGAATATACTTTTATCCAGCACTGAAAATGAGTGTTCATACACGTGTTTTGCCAGGTTTCGATGAAAATACTTCCTTGTGTTCTCTCAACACATACAACAATCGGTCCCTCTGACCTTCTTCCAAATTGCTACTATACCGCTTCTCTCAAAGCATCATCGTGGTTCTCCTCTAACCACACTTCACAAAACTTAAAATCCGCTCTCACTACTTCATCTTTTGAAACCTCATTAACACACCACATGTTACAAACCTCCACTTTAGTCTGAACTTCGGCATCCCACGTGACTTTGACATCCTCATTATCCCACCTTAAATATACTATCGCCTCATTGTAATCTAGCTGAGCTGAGTATAAACTTAGCCAGTCAGATCCCAAGATAACATCAAATATAAGATTCGGAATAACAAGACAGATCTGAATTTTCGACTTCCCGTTAATACAAATAGGTATGGCAACTTGTTTACATATTTGCTTGGATCTTATACCTACAGCAGTGACGATATATGTGGATTTCACAGGCATTTCCTCAATCTCAATATTCTCCTTCTTTCTGTCCTCATACCACTTCAAACTTACACATGATCTTTGACTGCCTGATTCCAATAAAGCCTGATACTGCGGCCTCCATACAACGATCGTAACAACGGGGTTCTCACTTTTACTACCAACATCGACTTGATTCACTTCAACCTCCTGTAATAACTCATCTCTGACATCGAGATCATAATTCATATGCGTCATTACACAATTTCTCGCAACATGTACTGAAGACTGATAATCTGATCTCTCATTACCGTCTACTATCAGTATCCTGATTTCGGCTTGTACTTTCCTCTACATTGCGTTCCCTCTGAACATTCCTATTTTGTTGGTGTGACTGATTACTTACAGGTTGTTGTCTCGGTTGAAACTGACCACGGTGATTGTGTTCTTGTCTTCTGGGTGGTGTCTGAAAGTTTGTGTGCTCACGTGTACTATTACCACTTCCTAACGCATCGAAACTTGCTAGCAATCTTTCCATTCCCTGAATAGACTCTATCTGTTGCATACAGCTAGCTTCACAGATTTTGTTGGGAAAATGTCTGAGTAATAACTTCACAATATCTCTCTCCACTGACATCCCGTCTACGTTTTTACAAATCATGACGTGGGCCAGAAAATATTCGGTCATAGAAACTCCCTCGTGTGGCCTAAATTTCCCAAAGACAATGAGTTCTCTTTCCCTGCTTTGTATAGCTTCACTCCAAAATTTTTCCGTGAAATATTTCTGGAATTCCACCATACTGGTCATGCTGCTCTTATACACCGCAAACCATGATTTTGTTTCCCCAATAAAAGCTTTACCAATTATTTCTAACGCTTCTTCCCATTCAATGATTCCTTCTTCTATTCGCTTTTCAAACCGTTTCTTAACAGTGTTTAAAAAATCTAAAGGGTTTGTCTGCCTCCCATTAAATTTAGGTAGTTCAGTTTCATATATGAAATTTGTACCATGGCACTGACTTCCTATATTACCTTGCTTTTCTCTGATTTCTTTACGTATTTGTGCCTCCGACCTAGCAATACGTTCATTAATTCTTTTCTCTCTAGTTTCTACGTCACTCGCAAACTTTTCATTACATATTTTGGCATTAATCTCTACCTTACCACACAGATCATCGTATTGTTGTTGTACTCTTTCTCTAACTTTACTATTTTCTTTCTCTACCAACTGTATGACTTCGGTTTTATGTTCAGTTAACTTTCTTTCTACCACTTTCTCATGTTGACTGCGTCTCATCTCCTGTTCCGCTAACTGATTCTCAAAAAGTTTCTGCTGCTCTAGTGCTTCATCTAATCTATGATCTAAAGCATCCATCCTAGCATTCACTTCTCTGCTAATTTCCGTTTTCGTCTGTTCTATCTCCTTTCTATTTTCTTTAATCTCTGTCTGTGTTTTCTCTACTTCTTTCTTTATTTCATTCGTTTGTTCAAATATCCCTTGCATCATCACAAACAGTTGTTCCATATTCTTATCACTATTCGTATTACCTTTCTCGCCCTCCATCCTAGCTACATCAGATTCTGTACTATTTTCCATGTTCCCACCACTCTCTACCGTTTTAGCTACTTCAATGCTTTCATCTACAACATTCCCAGAATTCAGCGTCTCGCCTCCCTTTACTAAGTTTCTGCTACGCAATTTCATGTCCTTTTCACCTTGTGCAGCCATGATTCCCCCAAAATCACACATACAAATTATATGGACACTCACTTAGCCCCCACAAACACAGATTCTACTTTTACTGCTTTCTTTCCACGAATACTTAATGGTTTTTGAGCTCCACGTTGGTGCGACAAATGTAACTGTTCCCTCTCTTCAAAACACTTGGGGAGATGAAAGTTATTATCTTGGGACACATGAATCTCAAATAAACTATTTGTGGCTTGCCCGCAAATTGCCACGCAAATAGAAACAATTAACATTCCATGGTTCCCCATTTCTCTATGTAATGTTTGGGCGCCATGGTTACAGTTTTAAATAAAACTGTAAACCAAAATTTATATTTACTAGCATAGAGACTTATACTTAAATCACAGGGGATTTTAAATAATTAACCATTAAGTATCGCTTAAGAAAGAAAATTAATGCAATATAAAATACAAATGAATTTATTATACAAAAAAAAAGGAGATGAATCGGAAAAGTTTCCTTAAAGCGTGGAGGAATTTAAAATTTACTTTACTGAATTTAATATTGCTTGCTTTATCTAATTGAAGCTCACCAATTGCAGCTTTCATTGACATCTGGTTTCCGTGGTTACTCGTTCTCTTCTTCTCGATGTAGACTTTGCTCCATGGGCATCCTTCCTTCCTTCTCTGATGTAGTACGGGCTATCTGGACTAGCACTCCCTATTTGCCTAGTCTTTAAAATAGACATTGGTCCTATACTTGTAAAAACTGATCAGCGTTGATTGTAAGAGGAGAAAATTCAGAGATATGAATTTTTCCATATTAGTAGAAATCTCAAACCAATTGAGCTATACTATTCATACGGTACAGACTAGTACAAAAATTCCGTAGACTTGAACTAAACATAGTTCTTCGTCCACCATATTTACTGAATATAACACAAGCCGTAAGCTTGTTTTGTGTCGCGCAGATCCGATAACATTACCGCACGTAAGTACTGTATCGAAGTGACAACACATTGTACAAAATACCTATGTAGCGGAGCGACCACATACTGTTTCAAATATCAAATCACATCGTTCAAAGTAGATGTTCACAGTAGAAGTAGTAGTGATGGAGTACACGTAGTTAGGTTGCAAGGTCGTAAGGTTGTAATGTCGTAAGGTCCCGTTCTCGTGTTGAGAATCAATATATATCCGGGCTCACCCCCACTCTTGGTAACCTAACAAACACAGCCAACCAACAATAGACTCGATCACGCGACCGAGACCGTCACTTTAAGAAGGCCACACCATTCGAGCTTTAGAAGTCAGCGAGTAAACTAACATCCTCTTGAAACATTCATTCTTTATATTTGCCAAACAAACCCACCTCCATCTCTCCAACTCAACACCCCTCCCTTCCTCAAACCAGCCCTGTACCTCCCCTTCCCCCTCCGCTCCTTCCATCCTAGCAGACACAGCCGAACCAACAATAGACTCGATCACGCGAACGAGACCGTTACTTTGAGAAAGCCAGGCCACTAGATAGGACAACCACCTACTGCACACCGTAAGTTTAAGCTTTCTTCACAACCATTCCACACTTTTTACTTATCAACCCATGTTTCTCATACAACCTCATTTTTTCCATTACAGATTAGAACTTCATTGACGGTTTCCACTAGATTACTACAATTTACTATGCATCTGTCTTCTACCTAACACAGCTTCTCATATTTTTATATGCGGCCCTTCCGACCCCTCTATAATAAGGCAAAACACCAGCCAACATTATGAAACAATAATGAAGAAAGGGACCGCTAGATTGAGAAGATATTAAGAATGCTGCTATTTCTGAAGCCTTAAATTTAAGGTGTTTTTTCTCCTTATCACAGGCTTTTCGCCTGCAGGTTAATTCAGGCTTGGTTTCTCTCAAAATGTTTGCTCCCGCTCTCCTCCTGACCAATTTTATGTGATGGGTTCCCACTAGGATTTTGACAGCGATTTCAAACTGTTTTGTCGTTTTTATAAACTAATAATTTGTAAACTATGAGGTCCACAACCTCACCATGTGCTACTATTATTCATTTCCATCTGCATCATTTGTTTTCTCATTCCCTTGTTTCTTAGGTTAACGCAGTTTTTAGTATCAATTATTATTTCAAATTAACACCTGTTTCACTGAATTTTGTCACAATAAGTTGTTTTTTGCTCTGCATATTGATGTAAATATTGTATATTTGTGCTATTTTGTTTCCGTCTAGGCTCTCTTTTGTTTGTTTTTTCATTTGCGCTTTCATTATGTTTTTTAGCATTTTTTCAACTCATATTATGTAAATTATTCCAACCCCCCTAATTTTTTCACTGAAGATGGCTCAAACGAGCCGAAACATGTCTGAACTTGTTTACTCCGTCTAATGACGGAATATATGATGTATTGAATAGGAGGATACTTTCATTTTTCGCCATTGTAAAGTAGATAGATCGAAGCATCAACTCCCCTTTTCTTCTTCCTCGACAAGTCCAGAAGGCGTGGCGATGATATAGCTCACCAGCTTGCAAGCCTCAGGCACGGGTCGCTGTTTACTAGCCTTGGTCATAATACAAATCCATGACTCACGCAAAATCCCAAGCTTCAAGAATAACCCTCCGTATACACAAACATGAGATGAAATGAAAACAACTATGTCTCAACATATTGACCGTATTTACAACATAATGAATTCTTATCCTACATAATATAATTTAAATAATAAAACGATGTTATATATATAATATGATTCCAAAATGCCTTGATTACAAATGATTGACGTTGAATAAATATGTTATTACAAATAATTGCCGATGGCGGATAAACTTGATATCAAAAGATATCGCGTAAAATGATGATATATTAAATTCGTAGGGCTGGAGAAGCCTGGATGGTTACTATATACAATATTCCAAATAATGCTTTGATCTCTTCTGTTTCAGATACTGTGGCATCATTTTCCCTGGAATATTGTTCTCTCTTCATATCTATGTAAATGTTAATATAATTTACTAGCTAGAGTATCATTTCTTCTGTAAATACGAATAATAAGCTCCAAGCCAGAAGTCACCACAGTTTTAGCTATCTTTTTCACATCAGTTCGCTTTGTCACAGTATTTCAAGTGCATGTTCTTCCTCTAGAACCTGGAGGTTCCTTATATCAGACTGTATAATCTTTCCCTTTCAAGCAATAAAGTCCTATCCCCAAGGGAATGTCATCTTCGGAAAGGCTTACAGGGAGTGAACTATCTTCAACTTGTAACATAATCTTGATCACTTTCTGTACTTTGTATCGAGTTTGAGTCGTGATCACTGTCTTGTATACAGTCCTCTTCTGGTGAAGACATATCTCCGCTAACAACTTCATAGTCCGATGCATCAAAACAAGCCTCAATTTCTTGATCTGTCAGTCTTCTTCATCTGTTCATTTTTGATATTACACTATTCGATAATACACAATAAACAAGAACTACAATTACTGACAGCAGGCAGGCGTGCACAGGGTAATAACATTCCATCCATAGCGACAATTGTACAAATCAACTATCACAGCTCAACTAACTGATGGAGAGAAATGAATCACAATAAGACAAGTGCTAGATGAGTGCACTTGAAAATAGGAGAGTTCTCAAGCTCATGAAAAATAACCCCACCATGTAACAGCTGGGTCTTTCTTCTTCGTGGCAAAAATTTATCCTGAGGAGTCCTCAAGGGGTTACCCCAAATGAACCTGTAAAACAAGCACTGATACGAAAAACACTTACAACAGACTACGAACAGATATAGGCTGGAAACTGCCCTCTGCATCTGAAGTCTCACAATAGCTCACTTGGCATTGATATGTTATGAATTTCATAGGTGGACCTCTCTCTACCCTTTGATATTGATAGTCACTTGGCATTGGTGTGGTCAGAGATGACAGTGGACACTGGTAGAGGGTATCGAGATTCAAATCCCACACAAGTATTTTTTTAATACCATGAATTGCCTGAGATATGGGAAAGTTGCATACTTAATAGTTTCCACAGACTGATTTATTTGGCTCTAATTTGGTATCACGGCATATGGTGTGCGATGAGCTGGAAGAGGCTAGGAAACATGCAACACGATTTCAGTCACCTATCTCGTTTAACACAGTATTGGCTTGAATTGGCAACATCTGTGGTCGATACAGAACTGCTCACGATGTTGAAAGGACCATCTGGCACAATGCAACATCTCCGGCGTAATGTATTGGTATGCCTCGGTGATGAGCTGTCTAAGATGACTAGGACTGGCCGGCTCCAATGCATACACCAATTGTTTTACATCGCCCCACAGGAAAACATCCAAGGGTGTAAGATCGAGTGGTCCAGGGGACAAGTGTGCGCTTCCTATCCATTTATCAGGATATGTAGCATGGAGATGGTTCCAGATGACCACCACATGTGGTGGCTCTACTTGGAGAAACCGCAGATAGCATTCTCTTATCAGATGGCCCTCAACGAAATAAAGACCAATGAGGTCATCACCCAAGATACCAGACCATACGTTCACACCCTATTATAGCTGAAAAGCTGCCTGTTGTACTCAGTGGAGATTATCCACACTCCAGTAGTGCATATTATGGCGATTAATGGTTCCATTGTTGTGGAACAGCACTGTCTGTAAATAGGATGGTCGCTAAAAAGGCAGGATCAGTATCTACAGGCCGTATGGCCCATTTTCAGAACGCCACCTGGGCTTCGAAGTCATGAACTTGAGAGCTCCTGGTGTAAGTGCAGATGGTACAGGTAGCCTGCAGACTTCTTTCCACACTTTGAAATTGCAAGCTGTCCACTTCATGGCCGTATCGATGAGTTTAATCAACAAATTAATCTAAAAAGCCACCTAATTGATACTTTATTTCTTTTGCCTTTGGCAAACTTAAAAATACATTAACAAACACAGTACATGTTTCGACCACTTAGTGGTCATCTTCAGCTGTACATAAAAAATCTTAGATGATAACATTTAAAAGCAAGCACATTGGATCTTAAAACTATATCCCATGGGAATCCAAAAACTATTGATCTAGATGCTTTAAATGAATTGGAAGATGGGGGGGGGGGGGGGTTGGGGGTAAGGAGATTTATGTGAATGATACTTAAATTACAGTATCGTTTACAATTGTGTTTAAAAAACTTAAATGATGAAAAACATATTTAAAATATTTAAAAGCGTCTATGGTAAAATTCTTTTTGATAAAATTAGGTGGCGTGAATAAAAAGTTCGTGTTTGTAATAATCTTCAGGCATTTGTGAGAAAATAATAACTTAATTAAAATTCGCGTCTGTGGTGCTGTTAAGCACTTTGTTTTTAATAAACACACTTTAAAATATTCTAAAGTGTCTATGGTAAGGCACTTATTCAAAAACACTTGTGCTTGAATGAAAGTTTATGTCATATGCACCAGTCTTCAGGTATTTATTGTTTATATTTAATAACTTCCTTGAGTGATATTCTTGTGGTTAAAAGGCCGTGTTGACTGTTTAACTTCCGAGAATTGCTCTTCGGAATATGATAAAAGAAATTGTGTTAGTTGTTTAACTTGTTAAAACCCTGTGGTGGCTTCTGTTATACAAAATGGTGATCTGATTCGGGCAGCTTGCCTCGCGATCTTATCTGGCAAATTAATCCGCGTTGCCTTGGAGAACTGCCTTCGTGCACGACCTAGTGTGATAGCGGTGTGTCATTTTGTATAACAGAAGCCACCACAGGGTTTTAACAAGTTAAACGACTAACACAATTTCTTCTATCATATTCCGAAGAGCAATTCTCGGAAGTTAAACAGTCAACACGGCCTTTTAACCACAAGAATATCACTCAAGGAAGTTATTAAATATAAACAATAAATACCTGAAGACTGGTGCATATGACATAAACTTTCATTCAAGCACAAGTGTTTTTGAATAAGTGCCTTACCATAGACACTTTAGAATATTTTAAAGTGTGTTTATTAAAAAACAAAGTGCTTAACAGCACCACAGACGCGAATTTTAATTAAGTTATTATTTTCTCACAAATGCCTGAAGATTATTACAAACACGAACTTTTTATTCACGCCACCTAATTTTATCAAAAAGAATTTTACCATAGACGCTTTTAAATATTTTAAATATGTTTTTCATCATTTAAGTTTTTTAAACACAATTGTAAACGATACTGTAATTTAAGTATCATTCACATAAATCTCCTTACCCCCAACCCCCCCCCCCCATCTTCCAATTCATTTAACACGTTGAGTGCCGAGCCGATTGTAGCACACTATTGCACTGGTGCCAAGCATGTTTTTGAATTGCATTCCGCTGGTGCCAAAGCAATTGTACGTGTTGTAGTCTGTTTATATAATCTTGGGATGTATTTATATGATGTACTAAGTTAATTTTATCTCACCATACCATGGTCATGTGTGACGCCATATGGTGTCACATCAATTTTTAGGAAAGATAAAATATAGCGTGACGCCATATGGCGTCACAGAATTTTTGGTCATGGAATGTGCAATACGAATTTCAAATACGGGATATTTATTTGCTAATTCAAATTAACGCAATATTTATTAAAACCTAGTAAAATGCAAAACAAGTACTTATATTACATTACATATTGTTGTGAACAGTTTTCTGATAACTCTAAACAATGAAAATATGCTTCTCGGCACGCCCGAGTTCTTGTTACTCGTTGTAATTTTTCAAACCTTATTGGCATCGTTGTTCTAACATCGTCCATTGTACACTTGTTTCATGTGCTATTTTCATATTTACGTTTTGCACATCTGATCGGGAAGTTAAGGAGAACGCGCTAACTATACGCTACCTGGCTGCTAGCGCAGCTTGACGCAGCCCGGTTGGTTCATGTCCGCTGCTACGTTCCTCCCTACCTCTCCGCCATACCCCGATACTCCCGCGGCACTTCTAATTTTATGACTTTATTTGTTCAATTTTGTCGTTTAAACTTGCGCTGGGTACATGCAGTTTTCACCTTAGCATTCTACTGCCTCCCACGAACATTCTTACCAAATTTCAACCGAATCCGAGTGTAACACATGTATGTGTTCCCTCGTACGATTATTACCAATATCTTCCATTTTTTTATATTTTTGCACAACTATATAAAGTGAGTGATAATACGTACGTAAACGAGGAATAAACAATGCCTGGCGCGCTTTCACCTGTGACAATGACCACTGGCCAGTCAGTGGCTTCGGAAGAATACTGTGGCGCCACATGGTAGCATAGAGTAAAAATACATAGGTGGAATAGAACCTGAAGTTCGCCCTTTCACGTAGCACCAATTTTACGCGCATAGATGTCACAGGTGATTATCTATGGTGGATCGCCTGAAACTCAACTGTGCCGCCATATGGCGTCACGCCAACTCTGTTTTCAAGAACGGTGTGCCGCCATATGGCGTCACGCCATCTCAAATTTGAAGACCACCGTGACGCCATATGGCGGCACGTGGCACCCAACGTGTTAAAGCATCTAGAACAATAGTTTATGGATTCCCATGGGATATAGTTTTAAGATCCAATGTGCTTGCTTTTAAATGTTATCATCTAAGATTTTATATATACAGCTGAAGATGACCACTAAGTGGTCGAAACATGTACTGTGTTTGTTAATGTATTTTTAAGTTTGCCAAAGGCAAAAGAAATAAAGTATCGATTAGGTGGCTTTTTAGATTAATTTGTTGACACTTTGAAATGTCATGCCCGTCATTACAGTCTATCCGGATAGAGCTGATACAGATGTTGTGCCTGAAATGCATTCTGTCTAGCTTCTCCACAGATGTGTACCATATCCAGATCCTCTTCGCTGGAATACATCAGCGTAGCGTTGCGAGTTGCCTGAAAGACGAGTTTGTGGAGCTACATACCAACTTCGCATATAGTTATCCTTCCAATGGGGAGCACTTCGCCCTAACTATGTCCTACAAAGCTTGGAACATGTACAACCTAGTTAAGTGGTTGCCTGCACTGTAGTCACAGATCATCACTTCCTCACTCATCCAACCAAGTTCCCTACCCTACGCCATGATACCAATGGCTCTTTACAGGGTCAAATAAACAAATCAGTCTGTGGAGACTATTAAGTATGCAACCTTGCCAAATCCCAGGCAGCTACCAGTAAAAAAAAATGATGGGATTCGAACCTCCATATCCACAAGAACTGTCCACTATCATACATCCAAACATGCCTCTGCCAAGTGAGCTATTCTGAGGCCTGATGTGCACTGAGCAGTTCCCAGCTTATACAATACCTGTTCCTGGTCCATGTGTGCACCTCCTGTTGTAAGGCACTGTGCTTGTTTCACAGGTTCACACGGGGTACCCATAGTTAAAAATAGTGCACTCAAGTTCCCTGCTGTCTTCTCGCCTGTAACCACACATCTCGTTTTATTACACTAATTTGGGGAGAGGGACTGACGTAGTTCAGAATTGTAGTAAACATGGCACGTTTCATAAAACTACATTGGTATAAATATTAGGTTCTTCAGTCCATCGAAAACTGATATGGGATAAAATAAATATAGGAAATACCTGGAAAAAGTAAACATTAAAAACAGATTACATCTAAAAGAGAAACCATTAATTAAAAACAGAATGACATGTTTAGTTATTCAAAGAACATAAACAGATTTTTTTCAATCACACTTTTAATTCTTCTTCTTCTCCTCCTCCAAAGAACATATGCAGATTCTATCAATCACACTTTTAATAATAATAATAATAATAATAATAATAATAATAATAATAATAATAATAATAATAATAATAATAATAATAATAATAATAATAATAATAATAATAATAATAATTATTATTATTATTATTATTATTATTATTAAATGTTCGGATATTATGAATTGGTGAATATTGTTAGGAAGTTTTTTTCTACATACAGATTCTTCTTTCACCTGTATAAATACTGTGAGTACTCTCCCTCCTATCCTTCCCAACCTGTCTTCACAATAAACACTCCAGTTCTGTGAGAACATTTCTGCAACCATAATATCACTTCTCAGCCATGATTAAATTCCTATTACAATATCTGGTAAATATATATCTATTAATTTACTTAATTGTATTTCTTTCTTTACAATGCTTCTACAGTTTAACACTATCAATTTTATGTCATCATTACTCGAGTCCTTGCTTCCTAACCACTGCTCCCTAGTCCGCCCCGTTTCCCTGAATGTACCTCTCAGTAACTCTTTTGAACAAACCCCCAAACATATACGTACCACTGCGGTTCAAATGAAGGCCATCGGAGCATAGATCCCTCTCCCCTACCCACCCATTTGGATCTACATATCTCGCTCCCAATTTCACACATACACATCCCACAGTCTCATTTAAAACCACCAATCACCCTCCAGTCAGAATTAATCCTACAGAGTATCCCACCGATAATAATCTCTACTTCCTTAAACTTCTTCCGCGCTGCTGTAACCAGATCAGACATATCACCAACTATCTTAGCATCTATTCCTTCTTACCTTACATTGATTGTACTAACATGGAAAATGATCAACTTCTCCACACTCTCCTCCTGCCCTTAGCTCAACATATGCCTTACTTTAATTCCCAGATAATACACTACCCTGGTTCTCTTTCCTCCACAAACTTTCCCCACATACCTAACAAGTGAGGCATCCATGACCAGAGCCTCAACCGCACTCCTCATTAGATCCCCTCCTCTTCTGCTCTCCCTAACTTCCCTGATGCTCACAGAACCTACTACCTCCTCCCTTCTGTCCCTCTCACTACTCTGTTCCACCCACTGGCGGCTCATGAGAAAATTTTTAGGGGGTTCACAACAACATTTTTGTTTATGTCTCAAATCAGCAAAAAAGTAACATAGGTACATAAATCATTTCACTAAAAGTTCCTGGTATGGTTCCTTTTTCACAAATAATATGGTAGAACCCCTGTAACAGAGGATAAATTTTATACTAGACTAATCTGTTAGTGTAGAGCAAAAGTAAAATTCATAATAACTTTACTACACTGCGAATATTGAAGGATGTGAGCACTATTCTTGGTTTTTAAATAGCACAAAGTTCACCTGGGTGTTAGTGTAGGACCAAACCAAACCCCATGGCCTAGCAAGCGACTGCTGGTCAGCCTGGTGGCCTGCAGATTATGAGGTGTTGTGTGGTCAGCATGATGAATCACCTTGGCCGTTATTCTTGGCTTTCTAGACCAGGGCCGCCATTTCACCATCAGATAGCTCCTCCATTGTAATCACGTAGGCTGAGTGGACCTCGAACCAGCCCTCAAATGCAGGTAAAAATCCCTGACCTGGCCGGGAATCGAACCCGGGGCATGCGGATAAGAGGCAAGCGTGCTACTCTTACATCGTGGGGCCAGCTATGTTAGCGCAGAATAAAAGTAAAATTCATAATAACTTTACTACACTGCGAACATTGAAGGATACGAGCACAATTCTTCGTTTTTAAATAGCATGAAGTTCACCTGGGTATGACGAGAGGCATAGAAATAACGTGTACCGCATTTACCAGTCGATTTAAAAAAAATAATTGTTTCTGAATTGACCCCAATAGTTTCCACATTATATCTGTTAATCAGGGTTCTGCTGTGTCACATGTTGATTATTCTCATCTTGGAAATTATAGACAACACTAGCATAGAGAATTCAATATTCACGTTTTTGTATGCATGAGAATTTTCATGTTTATTTATTTTTGCACTGAAATGAACAAGGTCTTTGCACCCAGCTGAATTCCATACACTTCTTTCTTTGTCGAGCAATAAACAGGGCAAACAAAAAAGCACATTTCTAGATCTACATCCACAGAACCACATGCGTGTTTCGTACACTTCTCTCTTAAATTTACGCCTATACTCGAGTTTGTCAGTTTTTGTAACTTTTTCGATACTCAAATCTGGTCTGTCTGGTCCAAGCATTTTAATTTCTAACTTATCCCGACAGATTAACATTTCACTGGTTAAAATTACCTGAACTGAATTAATTTCCTCTTACACAAAGAATACCATGGTTACAAACCATACAAACAGAGAAGCAAAACAACACTCAAATTAATTTCACTTGAAAAGACTTCCCAATCACAAAGTAAAGCAAACTTCTTCCCACGATTACGGATATCTGTTCACAAAGAGCCAGAAAATGCCTATTCAGAATTACTAGTGAAATTTGCCGGTAATGTAAATGCAATAGTAGCTCCTGGGAGGCTGTGGCTAACCGTAATAGGGAAGGTGGTGGGCCCTTGTGGTCAACTGTAATACTGCCACTGGTTTGAGGGTGGCTCTAGACGGCAAGGTACGTACCTTACCGTGCTCCTAACTAATGGGAATATCAGTGCATAAACCATGATGTCATCTTCTTTGTGCATGCGTATAGTCTTCAGCACAATAGCGCATTATCCAGTGTTCTCGCTGCACTATCAGTCAAAACGAACAATTGTCGGTGTAACGGAGCTTCGATATAAGTCGAATGCTTTCGATCGATTGTCGAAATCAGGTCGGAAGAAAGGAAAGTTTTAAATTGTCCATGAATGCGCAAAGATTTATTAAAACTGGGGGTTCATGTGCTCATTTGCTCCTGAGAGCCCAACGCCACTGGTTCCACCTCTTCCTATCCCCTACTCTACATTTCCCTTTCCACTTGCCTCACACCTTCTCTGTAACACTTCCCCGATCCCGATCTTCCCTTTGCCGGACTACCTGCAGTGACGTACAGATACCTCACCGATACATCTCCTGGGACCAATCCCTAAGAAAAACCCTTAGGCCTTATTTTCCTTCCCCTAAAAACATTAGCCCACCTGTCTTTCATGACTTTTCCCTTTCCTTCCGCTACCTGTTGCAGACCTACCGTATCCTGTACACTGACTGACAGAAACCTATCGTCATTCATGTCCTCTGTTACAAGCCTAATTATCTCCCTCAAACTGGGTATCTCTTCCCTTATCTTTCTTAATTCACACTCACACCCACAGTCCTTACACCTGCCTCCCTCAGCCATTCTTTTCTCTCTTCAATGTGGAATAATATGAAAATATCAAGAGAAATAAAATGGTGTATCCTATGATACACTTCTCTAACTAGAATTTTCGATACCTGGCAGAGACTTTCATTTCTCAACGGAATCTTAGATATTTTGTGTGTTATACATTTTCTGTAACTCAAGGTTTGATTAATCAAATTTTTCAATACCTTGAAGGAAATTTCAAGCCCAGACGTAAAATATGTTTTTGTAACTCAAAATTATGCACATTGCTTCCATGAAAAATTAGTTCCTGTAGAAGAAATGTGAACTTAAGTCGTCTCCTTATATAAGTACAGCACAAGTTAGTAATCTCCGAATTTTAGTCAGAGTATTGTTTCACTAGCTGTACACCACAGCAGTTTAAAATCCTACTTTAAGCTACATCGCAACGCTCAGCAAGCTGCTGACTGTACGGGGTGGTATATAAGTTGGGAGTTCCTGGCCTGCTTGCTTGGTCAAGCCCTGGCCAGATTTCACAGCTTTAGTCAAGGACTGTCATCATTTGATGAGGATGTGGTTGGTGCTGTCAATACACTAGAGAAATTTGGAAAGAGCGCAGTGTTACAAAGAAAAACAGCAAAAGAAAATTATGGATCTCTCTCAAATACAAATTTGTAAGCATCCAAAATGAGAATGTCCCCTATTAAGGTAGAATAAAGCCAGTTTTAAAACACCAATTTGTAGATGTAGAGAAAATATAATGGAACTGGTGGAGCCAACATAGTATGCACGTTACTCTATACCTCAAATAATTGATAACTCAAAGGGTTTTCAGTTTCCACAAGCACTTTGGAGATACCAAAGTTTGACAGTATATCGGAGAATGGAAATAATGTATACTACACAAAGATTTCATGACAATAATGCAAGCAAGAAACTAAGTGATCACATGCCTACACTACAATTATTCTACTTAGACATATTTTTATTAGAAAATATAAGGAATAACCAGCTAACTATAGAAATATGCAGTTATACTAAATATGTATATGTATAGACAGATTACTACTACTACTACTACTACTACTACTACTACTACTACTTGCAGGCAGAAAATGCAAGCAATATACAGTAGAAGTCTGCTATAGTGAGTACGGCATATAGCGAGAACTCCGTTTCAATGGCAGCTTTTTTCCTGTTCCTTGAAAATTCCTATATTAAACTGTGTATTACCCTTTGGTTACAGCAAGAACCCTATCACTTATGCATCCGTTATTACGAGAGATTTAGCATGTGTTATTTTTTCCGTTATTGATATGTATGCACTCCAGCAATTATATTGAATGTGAACGATCATCTTCGGTATAGTTTTCACGCTACATGCACTAGTGAGCTCATCAATATTCAAACCTGAAGGGGATTATGATTAATGTAAGAAATTTATTTCTTTTCCACCTATTCAACACAACTCAATATTTTAAAGTTAGAGTTAAATCCTCATTAAAATAAGAATTAGTACATGTTTCACCCTTTCCTATGCGGCATCATTAGCCATATCATAACCTCAAACCATATCAGGTACCTGGTTAAAACTGATCTAAAATCTACTACAAAATTGAACACATTAAAAAACTTCACTTAAAAGAGCTGTCATTATATGAGCGACTTGATTTAGGTACACGTGAAAATGACAATGTTGATGGCCTTGAGCCATGGTCAATGTTGAATATGAATGAAAGTTTAAAATTATTGTTACAAAATGATGAAATTAAGTATAGAACAATACAAATGATTATATACAAACTAATAATATTTATTTATTGCACACTGAACATAGCAGGCTTTCGCCCAAATACATGTTCACAATACCCATAAAGCCAAATGCACTATTCCTCCTACCACCTCCTACTAAATGTGATACTAATTTACATCTAACCCAAGACATATAAAACTAATAAAACAGAGAAATGTTTAGCTCCTATTCAGAGTCCTTGGCAGAACGGCAACACTGAATAAAGAAAATAAATCCCTTTCGGCGATATAAAACAGTAAAATAAATAAAAAAAACACATCGGCACTCTGTGGGGGTACATGACCTGCCCCCATCCTTTGTGTCAGCAACACTCAATATTCACTTCCTCCTCACACGCACACATCTTAGCAAGCAGCCACTGTCTTTGAACCATGTTCCATAGGATTGAACTTGTCTGCTTGCTCTTAATCATAACATCCTCTATCGATCCATTTTGCTGCACACACATAATGTTTCTTCAGCCTGCTGAGTTATGCATTAACTACTTTGAACTCGAAATATCCTAAACCCCTGACTCGCTATTGATGAGCAGCATTTAAATCACACTCGCCAAGCCTTCTTTCTTACAAATTTTTTTGGATACTTGACCATTTCCTTCTTTTATTTTGACCACACATAATATTTTAACAGCACATAAGTATTTAAATTACCGACCCTGGTCCAGTCATTCGCCACCCATTTTATAATTTTCCGTTCATCCCCCTGCTTGAGTAGGGCTTGTTCCTTTGGATTCAATAAGTTACTTCTTACTTTTTTCCAACACACCACATTCGTTCACCAAGTGAAGGTCATTGGACACTTTCTCGCACAACAAACACCGTGACTTCCCTGTCCTTCTAGTCATCCCATAAACCACCATAACAAACCTCTTCTCTCTGCTCTGTTTACACTGATAAGGCTTATTCTTGCACCTTCGGTGACTTCATTGTACAGGCTAAGAGAACACTTCTCCCTACATTCCTCTATCAGGCACTGCCTTTGGATGTCTTTAACTCTCATTACTATCTCTCTGTCTGCTGTTCTCCTTCCCACACCAAACCATCTTCCAAATATACCCCATACTGATCCTATCCAAATACGCTTTAATTTTTGTAAGCCAACACCCCGTATACATATGCTTCAACTGTTGGAGATACGCTGCTTGCAAAACCACACCCCCTTCTCCTATTTTAAGTCTCATCTAGTATTTTAGTACTCTTTTAAGACAGTCTGCTTTGATACATTCCCCACACATTAGCAATGCACCAGCATTTGCTGTGCACTGTGGTCATTGCATTATTGTTTTGCTAAATCTTTATATAATCTGCTTCCACATGTCTTTTTTGTCCTCTAAACCCCATAATCCCCCCCCCGCACAGTACTCTGCCCAGCACCAACGTTTTTAAAACCAAACTCTGCACACTGTAATAATTTAAACCAGGGAATTTGATTCTAGGATTTTGACAACCGAAAGAGCTGTGTACCCCTTCCACTTCACCCTCTTAATTTGGTCTTCCCAGCCTACTCTCCTGTTTATACTTACTCCCAAATATTCCAGTTTGCTTACCTCTTCAATCTTCACTCCCTGTACCACCCCTTCCACTTCACCCTCTTAATTTGGTCTTCCCAGCCTACTCTCCTGTTTATACTTACTCCCAAATATTCCAGTTTGCTTACCTCTTCAATCTTCACTCCCTGTACCACCTATATCCTTTCATTCTTCCTTCTCCTAGTCTTACTTACTACCTTCACCTTTGACTTACTTCCATTAATTTTCAGGGACCATTTCCTTGCAAACTCCTCAACCACGTTGAGACTTTTCTGTAAGCCTCCCCCTGTCAGAGCTAGCAGGATCACATCATCGGCAAATATTAAGCTTGGTATCTCCAACCCATTTACCACTGGCACTGCCCAGTTATTTCCACCGTGATCCTGGAGGATGTCGTTAATGAACAGAAGAAATAATATGGGTGATATCTTACATCCCTGCTATTTGGCTGCTCATCAGATTTTCCTCCAATCTAACATGACAATATACCTTCCCATATAACGCTTGAATCACTTTGATCATTTTCCTAGATACTCCCACCTTCCCTAATTTTTCTATTAATGCATCTCTACTAACCGTGTCAAATGCTTTCTCAAAATCTATTGCAACTAAGTACACTTTACTCCATTTCCTATCCAGATATTTTTCTATGATAATCTTGACGGTCATTATACTATCTATTGTTCTACATCCTCTTCTAAACCCCCCTTGATAAATTGACAATATCGACTGTCTCTCGGCCCAGACACTTAACCTGTTCGCTAATACCCCTGTGTATATCTTGCTCAGCGAGTTCAGCAATGTTATTCCTCTATAGTTCTTTGGTAGATTTCTGCAACCTTTCTTTTTATCAACAGGGCATATTACTCCAACTTCCAACTGTTTTGGGTAATTCCCCCCTTCGAAAATCCTGTTCAAAAGTTTAACTATACCCTCTACTATCTGCTCATGTTTGCCTATTTCCTTCCCAAAAATGTTACTAATACCATTACATCCTCCCGCTGATTTGCTCTTAAGATTACTCAGCACCCTTATCACTTCATCCCTTGAAATCTCTTTATCAAGTTGCTGAATTTGAACCACTAAATTTCTCCCTCCTGCCATTTCCCTTTCTACCTTGTTCCATTTGTCTTCACCCCATAACAGCTCCCGGAAAGAGTCAAACCAATGGTTGTCCGCTATAATCGGTTTGCCAACCCTCTTCCCTCCCTTATTAATTTTATTTAGTCTGTCCCATACCCTATCCAATTATTTCATCTTGCACTCCTTATTTATTAACTCTACTCGCTCTTTCATCCAGATTCTCTTCCTCTCTGTGATTTTTAATTTGTATTATTTTCTTAGGTTACAGAACTCCATTCTTTCTTTGCACCCTCCCTTCTTCCTAACTCTTTTAGCGGCACCATCATGAATTTTCTTTTTGCTTTACATTCATTGTTGTACCAGCCCTCTTCGTTCTTCTTCCACCTCCTAAGGACTCTATTTGCCTGTGCTACCCTTTTTATTGGGTATTCAATTAGCTCTAACGCTCTTACCTTCTCTTCAGGCCTCTTCCCATCCACACCTAATTACATCCAGCACCTTCTCTCAAAGGGCATTTTGCTCCTGTTCTGTCTTTTCAGCTCACCTGTATTTGTATAGCTAATGCCCTTCCCTATGCATCCCTTTACCCCCCCCCCTCTATTTTTCCCTCGCTTCTTTCTATCATCATCCATTCTGGTGCATGATGGGACTTAGCCCAATCTCCAACCTGCATCTTTTTTTGGTATACTCTAGCATGTCTTCTGAACACAATACTACATCAATCACACTCCCCCCTGTCCTGTAATGAATGTCAGCTTACCCCCCATATCTCCTTCCCACCATCCATTCAAAATATAAAATTTGCCTGTGGCACATAGCTCCAACAGTTTTGATCCATTCTCATTCCTTTCTTTATCCGCACTTTACCTTCTTACCCTCATCATCATCATCATCATCATCATCATCATCATCTCGTCTTCTTTACTGTAAACAGGCCACAGTTCTCCTATTCTGGTATTCCAGTCCCCAAATAACAACATTCTGTCTTCACCAAGGTTTTTATTAATGTTGTATTTCTGGTCCAAGTAATGGTACAAATTCTCAAACTTGGTCATGAGTCTGCCTTTTTCAATTTTTTTTATAATTTGGAGATCTTGTTCGATTGTGGTGAAACTATGTCCTGTATCCTTCATATGATTATTCAATGCTGAGTGTTTATTATGTTTATGGGCACTGAAATGTTCAGCATATCTGGTTGTGAAACTTCTTCCAGTTTGTTGCTGCCAAACGAATGGCATAGGTAAACAAAAGAACCTTTGGATGAACATACTTTCTACAGACTACCAACCTAACGATTCATCCAATGATGAGAGAGATCCAATTGTTGCTTTGTACAGTTTGTAAATTGTTAGATCATTTTGAATGTATTCATGTAACAAATTTTGTTTTAATTGAAGTTGCACATTTTTATAAATTTTGTACATATCACCTAAAGTAAGGCCCCTTTTTTATTTGTACAAAATAGGAAGATTCTTAGTAGAAGGTCATATTTGTATATATTGGTTCCAAAATGTTTAACTCAGACAAGACCTGTATGATCTTGTGTCTGGTTAAAAATGGGAAAGGCCATTCCCATGTAAATTTATACCAAAAGATTCATTATTCTTCTGGCGCTTGAAATATGTAAGTTAAGTTAGGTTAGATAATGATGTTTGAATTAAGAAACCAAAACATTTGCCACAGAGGCCAGGCCATTGGAGTGATACTACTCTAATTTTTCAGAATGAAATTGAACATATGCATTCATGTTGTGTTGAAATTAGGAAAATAACGAGTAAGCTGTAGTATGGAAATCTGAAAAAACGCAAATTTTGAACGAATGGATTGACGTTTCATACTGATTTCAATGTGAGAGCCCCACAACCCCGCGCTTTTGCAAAAATTCGAATATAACAACAATCCGCTATAGCAAGTAAATTTTTAACCGTTATGAATTCTTGCTATAACAGACTTCTACTGAACTATGTAATTAAAATAGCTAGGCTACAATTCCAAACTACAATTAAACCTATCTTTTTTGGGGCCGATGACCTTAGATGTTAGGCCCCTATAAACAACAAGCATCACCATCATCAAACCTATCTTTATTACCAAAGGTTAACTGAAACAAGACAATTCTAGTAAGAGCTAAATTCCTAGAGAAATTTTTTCCCTGCAACACAAATATTATGCAACAATAACACAAGCAGGGTAATCTTTAATAAAGTAACTACACTACAGTAATTCTACACTGCATTTAGATGTATCCTAATTACAAAAATGTAGTTAAAACTAAATCCTTATGAGAATGTTCTCTACAATCTAACAGGAAAAAACTGCCCGTCAATGCTAAAAGACTGAGGGTGCAAAGCACAACAGAACTACAAATAAGTTATTGGAATATAGGAATTAGCTGATTATTACTTTAGTTTTCTCAACTACACTATACACTTTTTCCTCAACAGTAGCCTACAAGGCAATATAGGAATATGAACACTGGCAATAATCAATAACAATACGACTGTTAACTATTACCCCAGTGAAATACTATATATTCTGTTGAATTTTCATTAAACAAAATTTACAAAGGTATTTCATTATTCATGAAACCAGTGAATAGCTATAACAAATACCATGTCTATTGCCTGTACGAAGGTAAAAGCTGTAGAAGTTACAACTCCTCGTAACATCCTGTCTTTGTGATTATAGAAAGAAACGTTGTTTATTCATGTGCTTTTTAAAATTTTCCTTTATAGGCATGGTACAGTATTGTGTGTGTTTTAATTAGTGTTTTCATTAATAAATAAGATTTTTAGCTGTATGTCCCACTAACTAAATTTTCGGTTTTCAGAGACGCCAAGATGCCGGAATTTAGTCCTGCAGGAGTTCTTTTACGTGCCAGTAAATATACCGACACGACGCTGACATATTTGAGCACCTTCAACCACCGGACTGAGCCAGGATCGAACTTGCCAAGTTGGGATCAGAAGTCCAGCGCCCCAACTGTCTGAGCCACTCGGACTGGCAATTAGCGTTTTCAACAGATTGAAAAGCTTAAGTTACAAGCACTAACAACAGTTGAATAAATTCTGAACACAAAAACAAAGACTGACTAACAACTTAATTAATAATGCTACATTACTAAATATTACCAAAGAAAGAAAAGCAATTTCACTAGCAAGGTAAAAACAGAGTGACACAGCAATACACTGAGAGCTCTTCCCCTTGTGGGTCGTATGGTATCGAAGGGAGCCTACAAGGAAAATGGCTGTTCTGCAGTTGCTGCTTCTCTTACCCTTTCAAAATATACTTAAACACATGAGTTTTAATTGAGAATTGAAACTTACCAGCTTTCTGAAGTGAAAAGTTGAGCTAAATGAAATGAGACAATAACATATACCATTTATGCAGAAATAACATTAAACATATGAAGTATTTGTAATGCTATACAAAAGGTAGGTGTTTTGAACTCATTTCCAGCATTTTTTTTTGTTTACGTTGTGTACCAGATTCTTCTTCTTCTTCTTTTTTTTTTTTTTGCTAGTTGCTTTACGTCGCACCGACACAGATAGGTCTTATGGCGACGATGGGACAAGGAAGGGCTAGGAGTGGGAAGGAAGCGGCCGTGGCCTTGATTATGGTACAGCCCCAGCATTTGCCTGGTATGAAAATGGGAAACCACGGAAAACCATTTTCAGGGCTGCCGACAGTGGGGTTCGAACCTAGTATCTCCCGAATACTGGATACTGGCCGCACTTAAGCGACTGCAGCTATCGAGCTCGGTACTAGATCATTTGAGATAGAGTGTAGGTCTAGTTCTCTTCAGGAAACCTAATCCACTGTGATTAGCAAATCCTGTTAGCCATTTCCAGCTAGCTTTAAAGCTAGATACCTAGCTCCCTGGCTATAGCTAAAGCTTCTAGTTGGCACTTTCTATTTGCAACTGCGTATTCATATTATTCCTTATCATTTACATAATCAAAATGGTCTTTCTTTGAGGTCTGGATGTTTTGTGTTTTGGCTGTAAAATGCCAGTTTTTTGTCAGTCTCTGACATCATACTATCTTTCTGCTGTGTGATTTCCAACGTTCTCTCCATCTTCAATAATGCTAAGTTTTTCTTTAGCCAAGAATGAGCGGTAACAAGAACTTGTAGCCATACTTAACACGTGGTTCACTATTCACTTCTGATGTGATAGACGCCACACAGACCGATGCCAGACATTGCTAAAGCATAACGAGGTCCAACCTTATTTCAAATAATCCATACACACCAGTTCCTCTTTGCTAAATTCTGGAAAAACATATGCACAGAATATTCGCACATATACAGTATGTTGCAGTTAAGAGAGATTTATAATGAAAACTTACTTCCTTCAAATGAGCTGTTACGGGCGAAATTCCATCCTCCGTTTCCACACGTTTTCCTGCACCACCTTCGGCAACAGATATAACGTGAACTGCCACTTTATGCCGTCGAGAAGAACTTGGATGAATGAATTCCTAGAAGAAAAAATTGAATACGTAGTTGAGTGATGCAGAGACAGTACGAGATGTAATTATTTGTTAATTCTAAATAGACAGACCAAAGGGATCTAAAATGTTGAAGTAATCAGTTGAAATACTGGGAAACAAATTATACACTGAAACAAAATATTTAACAACTCTAACATAATACTACACCAAAAGTATCAGATCATCTTTCTGTAATAGTAAACTGAAGCCTAGATGTGATTATGACCACACTTCCTGGCAAACTACTGTGTATTATTCATTAATAACGCACATGCATACCTGCAAAATGGGTTGGTTGGGGAAGCCGAGTGACTCTGAATGTAAACTAGTTATTGGTTGCCATATCAGTAAAAACTGTTAATAATAATAATAATAATAATAATAATAATAATAATAATAATGTTATTTGATTTACGTCCCACTAACTACTTTTAAACTAGTTATTGTTTGCCATATCAGTAAAAACTGTTAATAATAATAATAATGTTATTTGATTTACGTCCCACTAACTACTTTTACGGTCTTCAGAGATGCCGAGGTGCCGGAATTTAGTCCCGCAGGAGTTCTTTTACGTGCCAGTAAATCTACCGACACGGGGCTGTCGTATTTGAGCACCTTCAAATACCACCGGACTGAGTCAGGATCGAACCTGCCAAGTTGGGGCTAGAAGGCCAGCGCCTTAACCGTCTAAGCCACTCAGCCCGGCAGTAAAAACTGTTAAGGATACTTCAAACCTCTTGACGTTCCCTATTTCAAAAGCTGGGGACATAATTAATAGACCTGAAAACTGCAGGGATAACAAAAGCATGCCTGTGTACACGATGTTTAATGATGGACAAGTATTGTTGAGCATTGGGGGGGAAGTGGTCTCTGAAAATTGTCAACCCTTACCAGAAAAATCACAATCACCCACGAGTTCCACAGTGCTACTGACTGTTTAGGCAGCATGATGACTGCGCTTCCAAGAGTTAGGAGAAATGAGCCTCTGGGGTTGTGAGAGAATAATTTACAAAAATTATTAGATACAGCTATTTAAAAAAATAGTAATTTTTTAAATGCCATAAAGCAATGAAAAAAAATGAAATTAGAGAACTTAACAACATTCTAAATGAAGTGACAAAATTGAAATAATTCAAATCACAAGTAATATATGACCGCACACACAGAACTCTCCTTATTATTGTAAAGATGGTATTAGATACAAGACATCAATTGTTGAGCAGTGAGCAATTGGAACACTGTGATTTGGAGAGATGAATCACATTATACCATTTAAATTGAAATGGCGTATGGCTTTTAGTGCCGGGAGTGTCAGAGGACATGTTCGGCTCGCCAGGTGCAGGTCTTTTGGTTTGACTCTTGTAGGCGACCTGCGCGTCGTGATGAGGATGAAATGATGATGAAGATGACACATACACCCAGCCCCCGTGACAGCGAAATTAACCAATGATGGTTAAAATTCCCGACTCTGCCGGGAATCAAATTTGGGGCCCCTGTGACCAAAGGCCAGCACACTAACCATTTAGCCATGGACCCAGACACATTATACCATGTGACAGTCTGATGGAAGAGTGTGGGCGAGATGAATGCTTGAAGAATGAGACCTGTCAGCATATGTAGAGAAAACCGTCATATCTGGAGATGGCAATACAGTGCCAGAGTAATGTTCATGAAATGAACTTTGTTCTCTTATAATACTGAGTAGAAATCTAAATGCAGAAGGATAAGAAAATTTTGACCAGTGTTCATGTCTGTCTTTCCCTCCTTTTGTATTGCTCCCTCTTCGGATGCTGACTCGTCATTATGTTAATCCAAATATGAGTTGCTGTCTTTCTATAATGACTGGATTTGTCACTTATTTGTTCCTTTCCATTACATGTCATACCGCTTAGTGATGCTTATTATGCTGTTTAGCCTTTCTACTATTATCTGATGCACTCATCTGCTACCCTCCCTTTGGTTAACTACTTGAAAATGTCATCATTTAAAGCCCAGAAGTTATGCTTAACATTCTTCTGAGAGAGTGTATATATGTAGGGTGTATATGAAATACACAACATATGTTGAACTGGTGGTGGAAGATGGTACTCTAAGCAAACATCTTAAAAATTTTACTCCCTTATTAATTAGCGTAGGAGAAGTGAAATCACAAAACTTCGGTCAATGTTTCCGAGAAGTCAACAAGCTGGATTATCTCCTCAACACAGGTTACTTCCCCACATCGTCTTCCCTTCCAAGGGGCTGTGCTATGTAGGCCAGTACCCTAGGATGACCAGATGTCCCTTATTTCTCTAATGTGTCTCGTCCCAGCAAAAAATATATGGGATGCACACTGTCCCGTTTTATTTGTGAACTATCCCGTACATTTTAAAATACTGTTTTTAAACTTTATTTATCACAAAGCTCTGATGTATATTTCTCATTGTGTAATTACAGTTTATTTGGTTGGCACTAAATATAACAAACCAGTGAGACACACATACATAAAAGGTAAAAATGGTTGATGATGATGATAATAATAATGATGATGCTTGTTGTTTAAAGGGGCCTAACACATAGGTCATCGGCCCCTAATGGTACGAAGTGATATGAAATAGTATGACAATTAAAAATCCATAATCCTCCACTGACCAGAATTCGAAAACGTGAGGACGAAGAATGAATGGATGGATATGAAGTTAAAACAATGGGTGGATCCGACCTGCAATGTCCCACATTCCCAGGAACTAGTGTTAAATAATAGTATTACTGACCAAGGGACTGCTTCTAAAGCACAATACTGACTCTATGATGCTTGTAGTCGAAACGGGTCAAAAATCCAGGTCATCAGCCCCTCATAATTGTACTTATCACTAAGAAAATGGAACCATGCTGTGCGACGTGTTGCGGTACTAAAGAAAAGTAGCATAGATTCACAGTATTCCACACATTATGGTACTATGCAAAGGTAATGAAATTCGCACATGTAACACAGACCTATGGTGTTTCGCACACTGCGGCGCTATTTTTTTTGCAAGCTGTTTTTTGTTGCATCGACACAGATAGGTCTTATGGCGACGATGGGATAGGAAAGGTCTAGGAGTGGGAAGGAAGCATCCGTGGCCTTAATTAAGGTACAGCCCCAGCATTTGCTTGCTGTGAAAATGGAAAACCACGGAAAACCTTCTTCAGGGCTCCCGACAGTGGGATTCGAACCCATTATCTCCTGAATACTGGATACTGGCCGCACTTAAGCGACTGCAGGTATCGAGCTCGATGCGACGCTATTTAAAGGCAACGCAAACCTATGGCGTTCCTCACATAAGTGGACTAACCACAGGGACCCGCACTATCCTGTGGTGGTCCTCAGATAGTGGGTACTAAGCACAGGCAAGGCAGAACCATGGTGTCATTGATCCCACGGTGTTGCTCATATGGGGTACGAATCACAGGTACTGTAAAAGCCGCCAACGCACTCTATTGCTACGAATCACAAACCTACTGCGTACCTAACATAGTGGTATTACGAGCAGGTATAAGCGACCCATGGTGTTCCCCGCGTGGTGGTACTAATCACAAGTAGTGGCATGGTTCTACGACAATCATCCCTTGGTCGCCCCTTTGAGTCACCTCTTACGACAGGCAGGGTATCCCGTGGGTGTACTCTTCGTCTGCGTCCCCCACCCACAGGGGGTTGTGTGTTTGGTCCGCAAGAGGTATTTATTTCCCTGAAGTCCACCGGCAAGCCAGATAGGACCCGCCTATCCGCCACCTGGGACGACACCACGTGGGAGTATCACCTCTCCCCATGCTACGCCAATGTAGTAGGTTCGTGGGTGTAAAAATGGCAACTTACAATCTTATATAGTGAACATTGTTTTGACATAAATGTATCTCATGGCTGGGGGCATCCAAAAATTTGTGTGACAGAAGTGACGTCATATTAGTTGTTACCCTAGGCGTTGGGCACCAAGGATGCTCTGTAAATTGATGCTAATACAGTAAATCATTTGTTATCAATATTTGAGTTTCATTTATTGAAAGACATTGAAACAAGTTGAAACAAGTTCAAACACGCTCTTTGAATGGGCATAACAAAGAAAGTAATAATAGTAATAATACTTACTTGTTTTCTACATATAAATCGTACTCTTTGTGAAGTCTGTAGATCATGTTGAAAAACTCTAATCTTAAATAGGGCCTAGTAATCAACGGCAGTCAAAAGTGTCCTTTTATTTTCATGCTTGTAATCTGTTCACCCTACAGTACCCTCTTCTCATCACCGAGTCTGACAGGGTTCCGGTTGTTACATATCAATCTGTCCGTTGAGGATTCAACCAGCCTTATGGCCGATTACTCAAACACAAATAAGTTATTGGTCTACAACACAGAAGTCTGGAAATGAAATTACTGATGATGTGATAACCAAATGAGGGGAACTGTTATGGCTAAACTTTAGTGCAGAGACAGCGCAATAATAATAATAATAATAATAATAATAATAATAATAATAATAATAATAATGCCGGGCTGAGCGGCTCAGACGGTTAAGGCGCTGGACTTCTGACCCCAACTTGGCAGGTTCGATCCTGGCTCAGTCCGGTGGTATTTGAAGGTGCTCAAATACGTCAGCCTCATGTCTGTAGATTTACTGGCACGTAAAAACTCCTGCGGGACTAAATTCTGGCACCTCGGCGTCTCCGAAAACCGTAAAAGAGTAGTTAATGGGACGTAAAACAAATAACATTAATAATAATAATAATATTAATAATAATAATAATAATAATAATAATAATAATAATAATAATAATAATTGTTACCGTGTTTTAGCGGTAGGTAGAGGCGTAAGAAGGTGCGGGCGTGAATGGGTTTCAAACTACGGAATCAAAGTTAATGTAAAAGTAATTTAAAATTTAACTAGGTTATATTTTCTTTTCAAAAACAAAGCAATAACAGACATGGCAGGTACAATGTAGCAAAACAAGGAGAGATACAATATTTACAGGTTTTGGGCTTCACGCCCTGACTTCTGCGATCAGCTCAGTTTTACCACAAACACAAGTTTTAACAGAGGGGCAGAAAACCCCATTCATCCCTAGGAGCCCCTGGCTCCGAATTACACAGAAAAGCCTCCACGAGGCATATGACACTCCATTTTCAAAAGAGCGATCCGCTCTTAAAATTTAAGCCTCTCAAAGGGCAAACCAAACTCTACCTTCAAGCTGTTCTTTAAGGACGTATTCACAGGGGTAAAATACCCAACCTACAGAGGTCTATTACATGAAAAGAAGGTTGATTACATGACCTCTAAAATAACAATTTGAGAGGAGGCGATCTTGCACTCCTAATACACTTTGTTTTTTTTTAAAACCTAATCTGGCTCTGGGCCGCTAACGCAAGGGCTAATCCCATACTACAGAGGTGACTTAGAGATGAACACTTTACATTACATAAACGAAGAATAGTTTGAGAAAATAAGTTCACCTCAAAACAAATGTGAGTGGGAGCTCGAGAGGGTTAGCACTCTCTATCCCAATATGTAGCTTTACAAGAAAAAGATGAAAAGAGTAATTACATTTTAGGAAAAGGCTACATGATGGAAATGCTTCGAACCCGCCGCGAGTGTTAAACTGCCGACCTAGCAAGAAAAGAAGTTATTAATAGGCCATTACCTGGTGTTGAACGGCTGAAGAAGAAAGAGGCGCTTCCCGCCTCCTGCTATGTACTTAATACACTGAAAGATGGAACAGAAGTGGCCCGGAGACCCCAAAATCAGCAGTTTATATCCTCTCGCGGAAGATTCTAGGCGTTAGGGGAAATAAAACACCCTCCCTCAAAGTTTTTATTGGTTCGGGAAAAGAAACCCCTACATAGAGGAAAAAGAAACACATTATTGGTGGAAAATTAATTAAAGAAATTCGGGATTGGCTAGATCCAAACTAAGGGGAAAAAGAGGGGTATACAGCCAACTTAAACAATGACAGAAGGAAATTTAACAAAGAACAAACTCTTGAAATAAAAATTTCTCCAACAAAATAGTTCTTTAACTCCGCACTAGGTCGCACTATAGTTGATCTTCAGTAGTGTCCTCTAGAAGAGAAAGTTCACACTTCTTACTTCAAGCGAAACAAAAACACATCAAAAGTGACACAGTTCAAAAACTCAAAATTTTCCACGTGGTGACATCTTCTGAGAAAGTAGAGAATTAATAGAATAGATAAAGTTCAACCTTCCTCCAGAAGAGGAGTTTCAACTGGCGCAACTTTTAAATAAACAGAGTAGAGGTGTACCGCCCGGTACAGACCTCCCCCCCCAAAAGTTCCTCCAGGGGTGACACATGAAATCAGTTTGAAACAAAGTCCAAGTAATGATGTTGATATTAAGATTAATTGCGGAAGCATTTATAAGATTTTAGTAATTTGGTTGGTTTCAATTTCAAAATTTTGTTGTTGCAGGTGCAGTAAAGTCTTTCTGTTTGTAGTAGTTGAATTTCTGAAGATAAACCTTTAATGCTTAAAAGTGAAGAAAAGTTTTGCAATGTCCACCAAATATTGTTGTTAAATTCCCAAATGTAGTTATCTCTTATAGTAACTGTCCATGTAGTTGATGTTGATGAAGTTGGATGGCCGGACGGGCCGTTGCAGCTTGCGTCCAAAAGGAGGCCGCTCGGACCCCTTAAGTACCCTGAGATACCGCTCGACCGCACTATGAGGGGAGCAGAGGTGTTGAAGTACGCCGCGCCCGCGGTGAACAGATACAGGCTGCGGGCATGTAGCAGGTCGTGCGCCGCACATCAGCCTTGGCC